>NC_080436.1:4766801-5403408 GCF_028018845.1 Melospiza georgiana
TTCAGTGCTGAGAACTTACATGCAAAACAAGACACTCAAGCTCTCCAAGTTCCCACAGCAGGTCTCTCCACTCTGCACAGAGAAAGCACCCAAATCATTTGGCTGTGTTTATGAGGGACACATTTCAGGGGTTAGGGCAGGAATAGACATCTCCTGGATGTTTTCACAGCACTTTGCTCGGAGCAGTGGCTCCTGCAGCAATATCCTCTGAGCTGGGTCCAGGGCAAGCTCCCTTTGAGATCAGCATGACCAAATGGCACACAGGGTAAGGACATTCAGGATAAACACATCTGGAAGTGGCTCCCTAGCTGCAAGGAAATGCTTTTAAATGCACTTTTTTTAGGGTAAAAACGGAGCAAAACTAAAATGCGGCAAGCACAGATTGGAGTTTTCATTTGGGGAAGGAGGGGAGGGGGAAAGCTGTCCCCAGAGCAGAGCACACCCAGCACTGCAAACAGCAGATTAATCCTTTGTTATTTGTGCTTCCACCTCCTTTTAACCACAGAATCACAGAATCATTGGGGTTGGGAAGATCATCAAGTCTAACTGCGAATTCAAGATCACAAAAGCATTTCTCTGAGCTCCACATCCACATGCCTTTTGAACATTTACAGCATTGGTGCCTCTGGGCAGCCTGGTCCAATACCTGACCTTTCAGTGGGGAGATTTCCCCCAGTTCCCACTCTAAACCTCACCAGCACAACCCGGGGCCATTCCCTCTTGTCCTATCCCTTGAGCTCCAGAGCCTTGCCCAGCTCTGCTCCCTTCTCAGGACACTCATCCCCACAACAGGATGGAACAACAGGAAAATGAGCTGCACTACCCCAGGGCAGAGCTTTCCCCCTTCATTTTTACAAAGAGGAAGAAAAAAAGAACACCTGAAAAAAAAAAAAAAGAAGAAAAAAATTATTTAGGCTAATCCTAAACTGAAAGTTTCTATTCCTTAGTTAGGTTTCGAAAAACAAAGTTTGTTTGGCTCAAAGTCAAATGTTTGATTTGACCTCAAAGCTTTAACTTTGCTGAAAGTTTCTTAGAGTCTTAGAAATCAGAGGACTGAACAGCTCATTTTAAAAAAGGAAAAAATAAAGTCCTCTCCCCATCAGGGTTTGAGGCAGGTGACAACAATAAGCAGCAATAAAAGAGCAATGGTGTGCGTTCACAGAAAATGCCTCAGCTTGCCCGTGTGCCCACAGGGATGCATCAGTTCATGTTGTCAAAACTGCCCCGTTTAAAAATAATAACACTTAAATGTTCCCTCAGCCAAATGGAAAGAGGGGGTGATGCCTGGGCAGGAAATGGAGCCAAGTGTCCCAGCCAGGACTGCTGAATGTCCTGATGAGGGAGGGCCAGACCCCATGTCCTGCTCTTCCCTGCACCATGAATTGGCTGCTGTGGAGCTCACGCTGAGCCCTGCACTGCAGCCACAGCAGCCCTGGCCCAGAGGGAGAGCCAGGCCTGTTTTTCCAGGAGGGGCCTCTGCATTGTGGCTCTGCTTCATCTCCCCCTCTGCATTCTGCTCTGAAGCCCTTGCAGCACCCTAGAGACCAGATCATTGCTTCCCCACCATTCCCTGTCCATGGTATTCCTCAGAAACTGCTGTGGGAGTGCACACATCCCCCTGTAGCTCCAGCTGGCAGGAGAAATTCATTGTGCTTGGGTTTGGGAACACTCTGGAAAAGCCCAGAGCCCATCCTCCATCCATTTCATACAATCACAGAACCACTCAACTTGGACCAGGCCTCCATCCAGCCCAGAACGGCGTCTTTCCTTCTCTGTGTCTGAGAATTGAGATTTACCTTCATTCGAGGCTTCTCTAACAAACCAAAAACTCATATTCACCCTCATTAGCAGTTTGCTGGTGTATTTTTCCAGGCTTTCAGTGCTCAGTGCCAGTGGCTCCACACAGAAGCTCCAGCAGCTCCAGGAGCAGGCTCTGGGCAATGGAATTCCTGTCTTGACATATGGGAGCTCCAGGAGCAGGCTCTGGGCAGTGCAATTCTTGTCTGACCCATGGGAGCTCCAGGAGCAGGCTCTGGGCAATGGAATCCCTGTCTTGACATATGGGAGCTCCAGGAGCAGTTTCTGGGCAGTGCAATTCTTGTCTGGCACCCATGGGATCTCCAGGAGCAGGCTCTGGGCAATGGAATTCTTGTCTGACCCATGGGAGCTCCAGGAGCAGGCTCTGGGCAATGGAATTCTTGTCTGGCACCCATGGGAGCTCCAGGAGCAGGCTCTGGGCAATGGAATTCCTGTTTTGACATATGGGAGCTCCAGGAGCAGGCTCTGGGCAGTGCAATTCTTGTCTGGCACCCATGGGATCTCCAGGAGCAGGCTCTGGGCAATGGAATTCTTGTCTGACCCATGGGAGCTCCAGGAGCAGGCTCTGGGCAGTGAAATTCTTGTCTGGCACCCATGGGAGCTCCAGGAGCAGGCTCTGGGCAATGGAATTCTTGTCTGGCACCCATGGGAGCTCCAGGAGCAGGCTCTGGGCAATGGAATTCTTGTCTGGCACCCATGGGAGCTCCAGGAGCAGGCTCTGGGCAATGGAATTCTTGTCTGGCACCCATGGGAGCTCCAGGAGCAGGCTCTGGGCAGTGCAATTCTTGTCTGGCACACAGCACCTGAGCCTGCTGTGTCTCAGACCATTGCCCTAAATTCTTGCTGCTCCTCTCCATTTTCCCAGCCACGATCCGATCCCGGGGGAAATTCCACGTTCCCTGCAGCTTCTTCCAGTGCCCAGCAACGTCTCAGGAGAACAGCAGCCTTTTTTGTGCTGCTACCCTCTGGATCTGAAGGATACGCCTGAACTTTAGCCTGCCTCTTGCCCCTGAGTCTTTGATCCAAGGAAGCCTCTGGACACGTTCCCCTGGCTCCGCTGGGGAATTCAGCACTGCAGTATCTTGCATTGCAGGTTATTTTTAGGGATGATCCAATTGAGACTGATAAAAATAAGAAAGGAGCTGGAGAATCTTTGCTGGAGCTGACTGTGAGATGCTGTGGCTTACCAGAGCCTCGTGGCTAGAGTGGGGTTCCTGATCCTAGAGCACATCCCAGAACAGGTCAAGGGTTCATCCGCAGGGCTCGATGGCCCACTTGTGCTCCCACCAGCACACAACAGACAAAAAACAGGGATCACCACAGATAAACACAGATACCTGCATGCCAAAATACCCAAATCACGTCCAAACTCCCTTTCAAAGTTGAGGAAACACCACCCATAGCTGCCAAGGACATCCTAAGCAAGAGTGGCCAGCCAGACTGGTGATGCACTCCTGAATTTCACTGAAAGCCCTTAAAAATCATTATCAGATCCTTAATAAACTCAGCTGGGCTATGCAGTCACAGCCCTCACTGTGCGGCTCTCAGCTGAAGAGAAGAGCAGAAAGCACTGAGAGACCTCCCTGTGGCATATGCCCAGACTCCAGAAAATGTTTGGGACGAAATTCCAGAGCACAGTAAAGGACAAAAACTGATTTTTTTTCTCTTTTCACTGATGTGAAGAAACTGATTGGTCAGTATTGCCTGGGGAAAGAAAGTAAAATGAAAAAAAAAAAAACACCCTTGAGAGATGACATGTCTAAACCAGTCACTTAGAGGTATTTATTTTGTTAAGAAGGGAATTTTCCCTTTTTTTTTTTTTTATGGTCAGGTTGATTATTGCCAACAGTATTTTAACATCTGCTGTGCCTGCTGACCTACCACATTTACCCTACTTACACTAATTAAACTTTAATTAAGCTTACTAGATGTTCATCTAACATCAAAAGTAAGGCAAAGGCTTTGCCAAGCAAAGGTCTTGGCGTGGCCGGGCAGTTTGGGTTTACATCATTTTATTTATACATTCATAAAAAAGGGGAGGGGTTTTAAGTGCAGGCCACTTCTGCCCTACTCACCTGACCCTTCCAACACCTGCTCTGCAGCTTTGTTCTGAATCAGCTCCACGAGGACTGGCACTTGTTGGGGTAACAGACACCTCCAGGGACTGACGAGTGTTTTGGGATGCTCCCATGAGTCCAGGCCCTCAGGTACCTCAGGTTTCTCCTCCCAGGCTGCCAATCAGGTCTTGTATTTCTTTTCTTAAAAAAACAAACAAACAAACAAACAAACAAAAAACACAAAAAAAACCCGGAGAAAAAGCAAAAGGGCTTTCCTGCCATCCCACCCTGGCAGTGCAGGGGTGCAGTCTCTGCTCCGTGCACACACAGCTGTTTTCCAGTCAGCCTCACTCAAACAACTCCAGCCAAGTTTCCTGACAAGTCAGTTTTCCTCTCCTCTCTGCCTCCAAAATAAATCCCCTCACATCCCAGGAAAGATGCTGCCACAGGCTTGGGAAGGGAGGGAGAGGCAGCATCAGGAGTTCCTTGTGACACCTGGAGCACGGGTGTCACATTCCCCTCACCAGCCAGGGCTGCATTGGCCAGTGCGGATTAAAACAGATCCTGGCGCTCTCCTCAGCTCTAAAGATTCACAGAATCCTTAAGGCTGGAAAAGACCTCAAAGATTTTGAGTCCAACTCTTAACCCAGCACTGCTTTTCCCTAATTTCAGCAGGATCAGCTAGGAAAGCAAAAGCCGGCTGCACATGCACACTTCAAGGATCAGCAATTGGATCGTTGGCGCCCAGAATTGTCCTCTTGCATGGCTCACTCCATTCTCACCTTCAGCAAAATGGCTCTGCCTTTGATCCGGGGAAAGCCACTTATTTTAGAGCTGTTCCCCTTTCCTTTCCTTTCCTTTCCTTCCCTTCCCTTCCCTTCCCTTCCCTTCCCTTCCCTTCCCTTCCCTTCCCTTCCCTTCCCTTCCCTTCCCTTCCCTTCCCTTCCCTTCCCTTCCCTTCCCTTCCCTTCCCTTCCCTTCCCTTCCCTTCCCTTCCCTTCCCTTCCCTTCCCTTCCCCCTCTCTTTCTTTCTTTCTTTCTTTCTTTCTTTCTTTCTTTCTTTCTTTCTTTCTTTCTTTCTTTCTTTCTTTCTTTCTTTCTTTCTTTCTTTCTTTCTTTCTTTCGCAAGCAGGAACTTCAAAAAGAAGGTCTTTGGAAGAGGATATTTTGGCAACAAACCTTTCAGTTTAGTGCTTGGCAGGCACCAAGCATTTAAGCTTTGAAAAATAAAAAATTGTTCAGGGCTTTGGGGTTTTGGTGTTCTTTTGGCCTTTCTAAATGGAAGCGCACGTTGGTGCTGTGAGTGGGGAGGTTCTCACACACACATACACAAAAAAAACCCCAAACCCTCAACCCTCAAGGATTTCCAGTGATCTCTGCATAAAAAGGTCTGAATCCAAGTCCAAATTCCCAGGAGGACCTCACATGGATTCATGGAGTGATTTCCCCTGAATGACAGCTCCCAGGTAGCATTGAAGGGTGTTGGAATCATGGAATGGTTTGGAAAGGACCTTAAAACTCTTCCCATTCTCCTCCCTGCCATGGGCAGGGACACCTTCCACTGGACCAGGTTGCTCCAAACCCTGTCCAGCCTGGCCTGGGTCACTCCCAGGGATGCAGAGGGTGTAAGGGAATTCATTATTCCAAACAATAACCACCTATTTGTGGTATTTTATTTTCAGTCCATCCAAGGGGAGATGCTCCTGGTGAGTGCTCTGTGCATGAGCAGGGGCTCCCAGTGAGACATCCTGCCCATCAGCTGGGCCCAGCAATGGAAACTCTCTGTGCAGGGATGAAATGGGTGTCTGTGCCACAAAGGCCTGGGCAAACAGGTGCCCTGAGCACACAGCCTGGAGCCAATGCCCCTGTTACCCCTCGGTGTACAGAACGGGGCAAGAACCTCTTTAAAACCACATCCTGCATCTCCCTCAGCAGCCCTGCAAAGCCTGCTGAGAGCTTCCTTTCCTGGGATCCTGGAATGGCTTTGCTTCCAAACTCATTTGCTTCACTGGACGAAAAATTAAAAAAAAAAAAAATAAAAAAAAAAAAAAAAGAAGAAGAAGAAAGCACAGAGGTAACAAGAGAAACGGAGCATTTGGCAAATGTGTATTGAACTTCACACAACAAACTCATTAGTTCAGGCGGCCCCGTCTCTATGGCAACCAAACAGCACAAAAACAAGGCATTAACACCTAAATGTATTAGTGGGCAAGTGCTTAGCTTTTATCATTCCAGGGGTGAATTCCCCTCCGCAGCTCGCTGGGGTTCCCAAGGAAGACGATTCTGGTTCAAATGCCAACATAAACATCGGAACACCATTTACAGACAGCCGAGCCGGAGCTTTTCGTAGTTTCAATCGCAGTTTGAAAAACAAACAACAAAACAAAACCGAGGAAAAGAGGCGCTGTGTAGGGGAGTTACCCAATTTTCACTTTGCTTTGCGAAATTGTTAAAGGTTTGCAAGTCACGGGTAAAGGGCGAGAAATGTTTTCCATCCTATCCTAACAGCTCCGTGAGGATCTTCATCAGGAGGAGGAATGGGGGGCATAAACTGGTTCTCCCAAAACAATTCCCAAGTGCCCAGCCTTTATTTTAAATGGATATTATGAGCCCTAGAAAAGTGTGTAACCCAATCTCCACTGTGCCACAAGGCTCCAGGCCATGCCACAGGCTCTGTTTGGATTTGTTCCAGGAATACACAAGGGCCTGGGCATAAAGATGCTGGAAAGCCGCATTTAAATGTTTCCTATTTAAAGCATCTTCCCGTTCCGAGGGCCCTGGGTGAATTCCAGCGGCCCCAAGAGCTCAGACCATGCTGGGACAGCTTGGAGAAGATATCAAGGTGTCAGCTCTCTCTCTGCAGGTCGGAGTGAGGCAGGAGAGCAAAGGATGTGTCCCAGCCCAAGGCACACCTGAAGCTGTGCTGGGGCTAACACTGCTCTTCACGTTTCCCTGAGTGCTCACTGAACTTCTTTTCTCATCTTTGCCCCAGGGTTTAGAACAACCTTCAGTAGGAATAAGGATCTGGCTTTCTTGGGGTGGATAGTCTTAAAAAACCTAATCCTGCTCACTGTCAGAGAGAGGAAATCTCTGCCCAGGGAAGCTGTGGCTGCCCCTGGATCCCTGGCAGTGTCTGAGGCCAGGCTGGATGGAGCTTGGAGCACCCTGGGAGAGTGGAAGGTGTCCCTGCCCATGGCAGGGGGTGGCACAGGATGAGCTTTGAGGTCCTTTTCAATCCAAAGCCATTCCCCCTTCCATCATGCACAGCTGTTTCCAGGTGAGAGGCGCCTTGTCCTGGGGCTAATTCAGACCTAATCACTGAACATTCTGTGTCTCCACACAAAACGCTGTGTCTCCACAGCAAGGAGAACCCAGGCTACACACTCAGGAAAAACCTGTAGTGGGAAAAGCCATCAGCAGCACCAACATCCATCCCGTGTCCTCAGGCAGCACCTCCGCCTGCAAGCACTGCCAGCATTTCAGCTGGCCAGGGCCCTGCTTCCCAAGCCCTTCAGGCAGGTTGCAGGAAAGCAAATTAACAGGTTTAAAGCCTGACAATTTTCCTCTGAAACAAGGTCGCTGAGGATCTCTCAAGTCCCTGGCTGGCTGGCTCGCTATCAGCTCAAAGGCATTTCAAGAACATTAACATTATTCTTGGTGCCAGAAATATCTGGGCTCATCCCTGCGGCAAAACAGCAGCAGGGAGAAGAGGAGGATGGGATGTAATGGCAGTGTCTGAACAGGCAGAGGGATGGGGGAGCAGAGATGTTTGGGGGGGTGTTTTTTTGGGGTGCCTTCACCACTGGGAAGAGTTAACAAAAGAGTTTTAAAGTCTCCTGTCAGCCAGAGCTAACTCTGTCACCATGATGACCCCATGGTTCATAGCTGGACTCCAGGATCTTGGAGGTCTTTTCCCACCTTAATGATTCCACATTTACCTCTGGCAATAGATGTCAGCACACAGCAGCAAAGCCAACTCGAAATAAACCCTCAGCACGCCCAGTCCCCTACAAAAGGTACTACAAAAGTGCTTGCTGACATCATGTCCAGCTCACCAGTGGTTTTCCTCTACTGGAAATTTTG
Source organism: Melospiza georgiana (assembly GCF_028018845.1). Classification (NCBI taxonomy): domain Eukaryota; kingdom Metazoa; phylum Chordata; class Aves; order Passeriformes; family Passerellidae; genus Melospiza; species Melospiza georgiana. The sequence continues at coordinate 4,774,760 of NC_080436.1, forward strand.
TTTGCAGTCTCCAGTCGCGCCTTACGGTCTTTTCAAAATGAGGGGCTTTGGGATTTACCACTGAAATCACTGCTGTGCAACAAAATTCAGTAATCAGAACAACATTTAGCAATCAGAACAACATTCAGCAATTGTAACAAGAACCATACCTGCGAGCTTCAGTACAAACCCAGCTCCAGATGGACCTGGAATAAGATCTCTTATTCCAGAATAACAACCCTCTTTCACAGCATTCACCATTTTCTTTTTGGATTTGATGTCTAAATTAAGCATTTAGAGGCCTCCATGCTGAATCCTGGGGCTTTTTTCCCCAAAATACGTGGCTGACGTACCCTTGGTCCATGTGAGCACAGACCAGCTCTGAGTGCTCTTGTCAAACACAGCAGCATTTCTGGACACGGGGGCAAATGGGTTTGAGCTGAAAGAGGGCAAGTATTAGATGGGATATTGGGAATAAGGAATTGTTCTCTGTGAGGGTGGGCCGGCCCCGGCACAGGGTGCCCAGAGAAGATGTGGCTGCCCCTGGATCCCTGGAAGTGTCCAGGGCCAAGTTGGACACTGGGGCTTGGAGCAGCCTGGGATAGTGGAAGGTGTCCCTGCCCATGGCAGGGGGTGGGATGAGATGAGCTTTAAATGTTCCTTCCAACCAAACCGTTCTGTGATCTGACCCCTAAAATTCACACCTGCAGAGATCTGTCCTGGTGGGCAAAGCCCCCCTGGGACAGCTGCAGATCCTGGGAAGCAGCTTCTGGTCGTTGCTGCAGATTGTGAGCTGCAGATTGTGCAACAGCTCAGAGGAGCCACCCAGCAGGCCCTGCAGAGCTGGTGCCATGCTGAATGCATTAGCTGTGCTAGGAACAAATGAATGAACCAAAGCCAGCTCGGGTTTTGTGCTGGGGGCAGAGGAGCGCGGCGCGGAGCGGCAGAGAGGCGGAGCGCGGTGACACCGCTGTCCCCAGCGTGACAGGCCAGCCTGGGCGCAGCCACACACGACCCAGAGGTGCCCAGATCCAGACCTGCAGGCTGTGGCTGCTGGAGCAGTGTTTATTTCAGCCCTGCTTCCCTCAGTGCGTGCTCCCAGCAGGAGGGGATGTAAACTGGCTCAGCCGTGCCTGCCCAGCCCTCCATCCTCCGCCACGTGCCAAAACTCTTCTGCTCACACTCTGCGAGGTCACATTTATTGGCAGAGAGCTCGGCTCCTTCTCCCCTCTCCCTTCCCCCATGCTCCTGGTGAAATATGAAAACAGCCTGCCACCTGCCATTTGCCTGGCCTGCTTCTCTCCGTGTGCCAAAAATTAGCAACATACCCCAAAATGTAATTGGAAACACTGCACAGCACTGCAGGGGTCCCACTGCTGTTGCATAGAAGAGGCTTGACAAAAAGCCAATTTAATTTCTAGATTCCCCGGGCTGCGTGTAGCCGCTAAGTGAGGAGGTAAAAAAAAAAAAAAAAAAAAAAAATTAGAAAAAAAAAATCCCTTTTATCAGGCCAATTCCTATTAGTAGATTCAGATCTTTTAACAAGCCATGCCGGAGGAATCAGCGAGCTGTCACTGCCAGCAGATATAGGGCATCGCTTCTTGGAATTGGAGTCGTGCGCGAGGTCAGGAGTTAGAAGTCAGCATTCCCAAACTTCAGAGCCGGGAGCTGGGGTGTGCAGGGTGGAGCTGAAGGGCGCAGAGGATTCCTGAGGGCTGACATGAACCCCGGGAAGGAAAGTGCCCCGGTCCCCCTCCTCCCCAGCAGAACTTGCGCAAATCCCAGAGGATCCCAGCAGGAGGGATCTGGAGATGCTCCCACACCTCGGCGCTCAGGGCGGCTCTGAGAGCGGAGCACAGGCACCACTGCTGCTACTGCCAGCCCTGCAGAGCCAGCAGTTATCTCCTTGTTGCAGGAAAAGGGCAGGACAGGCGGGCAAGAAAATATAGGGCACCTCATTCACACCACCACGCCTTGGCAGAGAGCTCGGCCAGCAGATTTGTGAAACTGAAAAGCAACATTTCACCCCCAAAGAGCTGCTTACATTGTCAGGGTCGACTTGCCAGGCTTAGGAAAGAGCTGTGCCAAACTGGCTTATTATTATCTCCCTTCCCCAAAATACTCAGGGCCTGCTCCTTTGTTCTGGGATGTCTGTATCCATGGAGCTGTGCTGAAATCCATGTGCCTCGGGGGCACCTGTACACACAGACACGGGGAACTCAGCCACTCTGACAGCAATAAGGATGGATTTTGGGAAGGAGTTGTCCCCTGGGAGGGGGGGCAGGCCCTGGCAAAGGGTGCCCAGAGAAGCTGTGGCTGCCCCTGGATCCCTGGAAGTGTCCAAGGCCAGGTTGAAACATCCTGGGCCGGTGGAAGGTGTCCCTGCCCATGGCAGGGGATGGGATGAGATGAACTTTAAGTCTCTTCCAAACCAAACCACCCTGGGATTCTGTGAAATTGGAACTAAAGCTTCACTGACCTCATGTTTCCCCTGGAATTGTGCTCCCTCCTCAACCTTATACCAAGGCTGTACAGCACACTCAGGAGATCCAAACAGGAACAATCCTTCCATCTGCTCTCAGGGAGAAAAGTGCTTAAACCCAAATCACAGCACTATTAAATACCTCCCCACATCCTCCCTGGCCGGGTTCCTTGGAGAAGATGCACAGGGATGCTCGGATCGGGCACCCTGGGGACACTCAGGTGCAGCTGAAGGCCCAAACAGGACACTGGGACAATGGAATGCCTCTGGGGGTGGAGTCTCCCAGCCCATCTCACAGAATCACATCATTCTGAGTGGAAGGAACCCACCAGGATCATGGAGTGCCACCCCTGGCCCTGCACAGGGCAGTGCCCAGAATCCCACCCTGTGCCTGAGAATGCCGTGTTTGGGACTGGGACACCCAAACCCCACCACGGATCTGCTGCCTGGCACTGTGGGCTGCCTTCATGTCAGCCTCAGAAGGGCAAGGCAAGAGGGAGCCCTGAGGAAATTCCACATTCCTCCTCATCAGGCTGATTACTGAATAGGCTTTAATAGATCAGGGAATGAAGAATTTGGTTAAGTCTAAATAACTGCTTTGAAATTCTTCAAAATTAGATTTTATTTTTTTTTTTTTTGTCTATAGCAAGCATGTTATGGAATACTAGGGAGATGACCCCACGTTTCCAAACACTAAATTAAAATAAAAAAAGTCATCACAAAATCCACAGCTGCTCCCCATTTGCAATAAGCTGTTTAAAACAAAATAAACCAATACATTTTGCTCCAAGAGACATGCATTAGGCACTGGCAGCTTGCTTCCCTCATTCCTCTATCCCCAAACACTTTGAATGGAAGGAGGGGGAAACCTTGAAGTGATACATATGTGAGAAGCCCTGAGAACAATAGCTGCTCCCAGTTGACTCCAGAGCTGTTATTAAACTCGAGGTTCCCGTGCTAGAGGAGCACAGCTGGAGCAGCACCAGCACCAGGCTCTGAGAACACCAGCAAAAGTCAGATTCCCACCTACAAATTCCTGGAAGTTTGCAGCCCAAAGAGCAAAACACCACAGATTGATGTGGGCAGGCTCAGAGGGATGGCATCCTCCAAGAGCAAAATATCAGCAGGCTAATCCTCAGATCAGGAGGGGCAGGATCCTGCTTGGAGCCCAACATCACCTTTATGTTTTTAAATGGAATTTTACTCACAAAGAGGTGCAGTCAGTACAAAGAGGCTGCAGTAGATTTGTCACACCACAGTGTCTGGAAGTAGCAGCTCAGTCCCTGGATGTGTCAAGCAGGGGAGTGTCGCAGACATCTTTTATGAAAAATCTTTTTTTTAGGATTTTTCCTGTTGAGAAACTGAGAAGCCTCAAGAACAAAATGTAAACATTGATTATCTGCTGCTGTAGAATGCAGCAAGTGGATTTTTGATTGGCCCATCTTAGATATTTGTAATTAATGGCCAATCACAGCCCAGCTGGCTCGGACAAAGAGCCGAGACACAAACCTTTGTTATCATTCCTTCCTATTCTATTCTTAGCTAGCCTTCTGATAAAACCTTTTCTTCTATTCTTTTAGTATAGTTTTAATGTAATATATATCATAAAATAATAAATCAAGCCTTCTGAAACATGGATCCTCATCTCCTCCCTCATCCAAGAACCCCTGTGAACACGGTGAAGAAGCTGAGTGCTGCTCTTTGCAAGCAGCTCACAGCTCCTGCTCCTGCTGAAAATTAAGGGAAGACTTGGAGGGTGCATCGTGCACTGGGGGTGGCTCTGAGGATCCCTTTTTCTGGGCTTTGGAAGATGAAGCTTCTCTGGACACCCACAGCTGCAAGTTTGTGCTGCTGTTCCCTCTGATTCCCCGGACACGGAGCTGGCCCATGGGAAATAATGCCATGGAAGTTTTCTCTGAGTTTAAAAGCTCAGAGATGCCTCTGAAGCACTGCCTTCCAATGAAGCCTTCACCAAGGGACGGTGTCAGGAAGAAGGAGCAGCCCAGTCCAAGAGAGCCTCGCCCCAGGCAAGAAACAGAGATGAGGAAAGAGCTGAGGGAGGACTAAACCACTCTGTTCCAAATCAGATCTTCAGGCATCAAGGACTTAGAAAAGCAGGTGAAGGAAGGTTTCAAAGGCTGCCTGAGACTTGTACACTTGTACCCCCCAGCAGGCTTCTGTGCCCACATTAATCTCTTTTCTGCAGAGGACACACAAAGAGGAGGTTTCAGACCTTAGCTGAGTTATGCATCCAATACCTCTCCACTGCCACTGGATCCCAGTCCCTGATTCCCAGAGAGGCCTGATAAACTCCCAGCCCTGCATTAGGGACTCCAAGCTCAGCAGCAGGATCTCTCCATCCAGCACAGCAATAGCCCCACTCCAAGATTTCCCTGGAGGCACATTGCTCTGAGCCACCTCTCCTCCAGCCTGATGTTCCCACAAAGGCTGAGGAAGGGACCTTAACATTCCAGCCCCCTGGCATGGGCTGGGACACCTCCCACTCTTCCAGGTTGCTCCAAACCCCATCCAGCCTGGCCTTGGACACTCCAGGGGAGCACAGGAAACTTCCCAGAAAGTTTCAGATGTGAGGAAGGATCTGGGTTCTCCCCTGAGTGCTGGGATGCTAACACAGCTGCCCAGGAAACTTTTCATCCTGGCTGTTCTGGATTTGGGTCTTCTGCTGCTCCAGTGTGGCCTTGTCAGACAGAGAGAGCCAGGCTTGGCATCTGCCACTCTGCTGTTTGAAATTTAGAGTAGGGATAAAATGATCCCTCGGCATTCCTGCACAATGACAAAGGGCAGCTCTGCCCCCTCCCTCTCCACAGGCTCTCAGAGGCAGTGGTTTGCAAACAGCCTGGTGACAACACTGCTGAGAACACACAGGGTGTGAATTCAGGGTGTCAATTCAGAATTTATTAAGAGAGGGTCCACAGGAGGTGCTGACCTGGATCCAGCTGTTGCACCTGACCTGGATCCAGCTGTTGCACCCTTCTGGGGTAAGAAGTCAACTGGAGCTTTCAGACCTTCCACAGGGAGACCAGGAACAAACATCCAAATCAAACAGGAGGATTTGTTGTCTCACAAAACCCCTCTCCCTGCCAGCTGTGCTCCAGCCCCTCAAGTGCATCCCATCCTTTGCTGCTAAGCACATCCAAAAGCTCATTGCAGTCTGTGGTCATTCTAAAGGGGTCACCCAAGACCTGAACTGGCTGAAGCCAAGGTGTGAATAACAGAAATCAGCTGCCAGGACCAGGCTGTAAATCATCTGAGACCTCTGATGGAGCTCAAACAGGAAAATCTTTTGACTTTTGCTGCTTGGGTTGGATCAAAAACATTTAAAGTGGCAAATGCAACATCTGCAGGGAGCTTCAGGAGAAATCCTTGGCACTGCAAGGAGTTCAGTTCTCTCAGGCAGAAATTCTTCCCTGCAGAGGTTGCCCAGAGAAAGTGTGGCTACCTCTGGATCCCTGGCAGTGCCCAAGGCCAAGTTGAACACTGGGCTTGGAGGAGCTTGGGACAGTGGAAGGTGTCCCTGTCCCTGGCAGGGAGTGGCCCAGGATGAGCTTTGAGGTCCCTTCCAACCCAAAACACTCTGTGATTCTCTCATCTGGGTGGGATTTGATTCTGGACAAGGTCTGCAGGCAATGCTCCTCTTCTTCCCACTGCCCCCACTCCTGCAGTTGAGCTCTGACACCTGGAGAGGACTCTGTGCCTTCCCCAATGACTGTGCAGCACCTGGCACAGCACTTTCCCTAAGCTGGAAAACCTTCCTCTTGGAACTGTTCCGGAGACCCTGGAGCAGGGTGATGCTTCTGCTGATGCAGAAGGTGACCTTGAGAGGCTCAGAGCTGCCTTTAGGTACCACAAGTACCTGTGTCCTGCCACCCTAACCCTGCTGGAAGGCAAAAATCCCAGGAGCTGTGCTTCCAGCGCGAGCAAGAACCTTTTCACCCGGCATCCCAGCAAAGCTGCTTTCACAGGAACCCTCGCCAGGCCTTCTGCAACATTTCCTCCAGCCAGGCCTGTCCCCTGCCTTCCACAGGAAGGAACATTTTGTTCGAAGACAGCTAATGACCCATTTACATTTGCCTATAAAACCATGTTGGGTTGTTTGTCCCTCCCCTCCTGCCTCTCGGCTGCTGCCGCTGGCCTGCAGATCCTGTCAGGGCTAATTACGTTGGCTTTTCGGTGAAGGGAGTTTTCCCTCTTGCCATGTGTTTTCTGTTCAGGGCATAGCACAGTTTCAACAGGTTTTTGAAGCTGTTGTTGTTGTTGTTGTTCCTGACAAGAGCTGCAGTTATGAAACACATCCTCACGGCCCTGCCGAGGCCCCAGCCAAGGCAGAACCAGCTCCCTCTGACGCAGGAGCAAATTGAGACCATTTGGTACTGGGGGGCACTGGACATCTTATTCCATCTGCAAGGGAGCTGTGAGAAGGGCTGAGCTGCTCCTCCCTCCCCTTCCCTTTCAGCACACTCATTTATCCCTGCCAAAATGCAGTTTCCCTTCCAGTCTCCCCTCTTCCCTCATTTTATCCACACGCCGTCAGGGCAGACACGGAAAACCACCTGCCTGTCTCTCTCAGCAGGTACCTGGGACAATCCCTGAGTTTGGGGACACTGTGCTGTCCTTCACACCCTTTGCCAGGGGAGAAGCTCCCGGCACGGCAGAGCAGCCCAGGCCAAGGTGGGCAGGGAGCAGGAGCAGGATCCCAGGAGGTGCTGATGGAGCTGGGCTCTGCAGGAGAGCAGCCCAGGCACGAGCTGGGCCCTGCCCTGCCAGCAGGGCCTCCTCCCCAGGCCGAGGGGCTCAGCCCAGGCTGATGGAGCTGGCCGGGCTCTCCCTTCTCCCCACACCCAGGGACCCAGCCCAGGCTGCCAGGCTAGCCCAGATCTCCATTCTCCCCACACAGAGAGACCCAGCCCAGGCTGCTGGGACTGGCCCAGAGCTCCCTTCTCCCCAGGCCAAGGGGCTCAGCCCAGGCTGATGGAGCTGGCCAGGCTCTCCCTTCTCCCCACACACAGGGACCCAAAGCTCCCTTCTCCCCACACACAGGGACCCAGCCCAGACTGACAGGCTGGCCAGGTACTCCCTCCTCCCCACACAGAGGGACCCAGCCCAGGCTGATGGAGCTGGCCAGGCTCTCCCTTCTCCCTACACAGAGGGACCCAGCCCAGGCTGATGGAGCTGGCCAGGCTCTCCCTTCTCCCCACACAGAGGGGCCAAGCCCAGGCTGATGGAGCTGGCCCAGAGCTCCCTTCTCCCCACACAGAGGGACCCAGCCCAGGCTGATGGAGCTGGCCAGGCTCTCCCTTCTCCCCACACAGAGGGGCCCAGCCCAGGCTGATGGGGCTGGCCCAGTGCTCCCCTCTCCCCCAGGCCGCTCCCCAGGGTGGCAGCAGCTCATTTGTCAGGAGAGGGGCCAGCAGCAGCCGGGAGGTGGCAGAGCTGGAGCCCAGCTGTGCTCCCGGCAGCCTCACCCGGCGCCATGGCCCCACAGGCCCCATGGAGGCCATGCAGGCCGCACAGGACATCTGTGGGGCAGTGTGCACCTGACAGAGGGGGACAGAAAGGGACAGAAAGGGACAGAAGGGATGCTCTGGGTGGAGCACAGTGCCAGCACAAACCACCCCACAGGCTGCAGAAGGTGACAGGGTCAATCAGCAGAGTCTCCTCGCTGCCCTGGCACAAGGGATGGCAGCACAGCTCCCTGCCATTTAGGGCATCCCAATGGCTGTCCCTGAAGAGAGGCTGCTCCCTGTGGGATTCCCTCCCAGCAGCTGGGGTCACAGTGGCCTTGTCCAGCCCTCAGCACTGCACAGCTCTGAACGGCTCCTGGAGACCTGGACACCACAGAGTGACCCCGAGGAGCCCTTGCAGCCCACAGGAGGGCAGGCATTGCTCTGGTTAGTGAGGAGATCCTGTTTTACCACACACACCATCCTGCCAATCTGGAAAATGAAGAGCCATCCACTCAGGGAATGGCAGCAGCAGCACCCTCACACCTCTTGGCCTTGCCTGGAGAAGACACCAGTGCAAAGGCTGGGTTGTAAATCATCTTCACATGTTAATCCAATTGGCTTTGCCAAGGAAGAAGGGAAATAAGGCAGGACATATATCATGCCTTTAAACACTGCGTAATGGCTTCAGATTGAAAGGGAGTAACTTAAATTGGATTTTGGGAAGAAATTGTCCCTTGTGAGGGTGGTAAGTTACTGGCACTGCCCAGAGCAGCTGTGGCTGCCCCTGGATCCCTGGAAGTGCCCAAGGCCAGGTTGGATATTGAGGCTTGGGATAGTGGAAGGTATTCCTGCCCATGGCAAGGATGGAATGAGATGAGTTTTAAGGTCCTTCCCAATCCAAACCATTCTGTGGTTTCATGTTTCTATGACAAAGGGAGCTCCAGGAGCCCTCCCTTTTCAAGCAGGGTCTGGATCTGCCTGTCCCTGCTTCCTGCCATGAGTGGGAGCAGCTCTCCCTGGACAAAGTTCTCCAAGGATGCCCACTAGCACAGCTGCCCTGCTCTCCCTCAGCCAGGAAGGCAGCCTGGTTTCAGTGGAAGGCTCATTAAGGAGGAGGAGGCAGAGTTAAGTGACAAAGCAATCAGGCTTATCAAGGTCCAGCTCGGGCTTTGGGAGGAAATGCAGCCGCCAGAGCACATGCCAATATTGTTAATGCCTTTTGGGGCTGCATCTGAGACTGGGTTTGTTTTGGCAGCTGCAAAGCCTGATATAAAAACATGTCCTTGCTGCACACACCGGCAGAGAGAGCCAAGGCTGCTGAGCAGGGCAGCACAGGGATGCTCCAGCAGCAGAACCTGAGCCCCACCTGGCAGCAATCCACCTGGCTCCAGCCAATCCATTCACACCAACAGAGCAGCTGGACCCAGTTGTTTGTTTGTTTATTTGTTTGTTTGTTTGTTTGACACCTCCTTAGGGCTTCTCTTGATGAATCTCCAGAATGGTGGGGTTCAGACGCCACAGTGCCACGTGGCTGTCATCAAACCATGTCCTGCAGCAGTTCAGCAAGGTGTGATGGGTTCTCCTGAAGCCATACCTTCCTTGTACTTTCAGGATGGCTTCCTCAGCTGGTATTACCCCGAAACTCAGGAGGAGTCAGGCAGTTCAAACAGTTCCAAGAGCAAAAACTGGGAAGTGAGAGGTCTCTGTGCGTCAACAACCATGCAAGCGAGTTTTCCCTCCCTCTCCTGGCACTTCTTCCACAAAAACACGGGTTTAGAGGGCTAAAACCAGAACTAAGGGGGTCTCTCTCCTGGTTCATGGGCAGTGGGTGACAGTGACTCCTTGATTCATCAGTACAATGAGGGATTTGGGTAGATAACCACATCTGAAGCACATTTGCACCTGCAGGCCCGAGAGGGATGGCTACAGCCCATGGGCCGTCAGCGATGGCATCCCAAAGGTGTCATCCTCAGCAGGATCGTGGATCACAGGATGCTTTGCACTGGAAGGGACCTGAACCTTCCCTGATGCCACTTGAGGTCATTTCCTCTCCTCCTGTCCCTGCTCCCTGGGGGCAGAGCTGAGCCCCCTGGCTGTCCCCTCCTTGTCAGGGAGTTGTGAGAGCCACAAGGTCCCCCCCGAGCCTCCTTTTCTCCAGGCTGAGCCCCTTTCCCAGCCGCTCCCCACCAGCTTTGAGCATCTCGGGATTTCTTATTTCAGCAGCGGAGCCGAGATCGCACCCACCGCGCTGCCATTGGTCGCTCTCTGCGCGCTCCCCCCACTTTTCCTCCCGCCGCCCCCACTTCATTCCACATTTTTCACATTTCTGGGGATTGTTTTTCACCTCCCAGCGCTTTCTGGAGCGCGCCCAACAGAAATAAACGCAGCCTGACCATCGCTGGTGGGGCGAGGGGCAGGGGGTTACGCTCTCGGTAAATTTAGCCCCTCACTGACAGATTTATCTTCCTTAATCAGAACCAAGCGTAGTTGGCGAGGTTTGTTTTTGTAGACTGAACTTCCCCAAAGTCAGCGCGCACTCACCTCCCCCTCCCTCCCTCCCCAATTACATAAATGCTTTTAGTTAAGAGCTGATTTCCTGGAGTGTGTGCCAGCGCTCTCTCCAAGCAAACAAAGCAAAGAGACGCTGCAAAGAGCCCGCGTTTGGCATTGAAAAGGAAGATTATCCTCACAAAAGGTGAAGAATGACCTGTCCAAGGGTCTCTTCCCCGTTTTCCCTCCTTCATTTGCGCACGGGGGATAAAGAACAGCTGGGGAGCACCTTCCCGGCCCGCAAACTCGGGTTTGCCCCGGCAGAGCGGGGTTTGGCCAGCAGCTCAAACACACCTCTCCTTCGGCACATCCATCAGCGCTCCATTCCCATCCGGCTGCCCGCTGCCGCCCTGTCCTCGCCCGCGTTCCCAGGCTGGCACCAAGGCATCCATCCCGTCCTGCCGCAGCTCGGAGCAGCTCTGGCTGCCCCGTCCTCTCCCGGGAGCAGCTCGGAGGATGTGTGCCTGGAGAGACACTGCGGGCATCTTCCCTGACGGGGCTCCTCCTCTGCATCTCTCCACGGTCCCGCTTTAACATTCCCCTTTCCTTTTCCTTGCCGCCGCGCCGCTAATTAAGAACATCCCTAGCACGTGCCAGCCTGGGATGTGTTGTAATGGCCATTTATTTTCCTCTGTTTCAGCTTAAACAATATTGCTTTTACTGAGCTCAGACGCCTTCCCAGCAATTAGGAGCCACGATGAGATTTTGGGAAGGAATTCCTCCCTGTGAGGGTCTGGCACAGGGTGCCCAGAGCAGCTGTGCTGCCCCTGGATCCCTGGAAGTGCCCAAGGCCAGGTTGGATATTAGGGCTTGGAGCACCCTGGGATAGTGGAAGGTGTTCCTTGGTGGAATGAGATGAGTTTTAAGGTCTTTCCCAATCCAAACCATTCTGTGGTTTCATGTTTACATGACAAAAGGAGCTCCAGGAGCCCTCCCTTTTCAGGCAGGGTCTGGATCTGCCTGTCCCTGCCTCCTGCCATGGGTGCGAGCAGCTCTCCCTGGACAAAGCTCTCAGAGGATGCCCACTCGCAGCCCCAGCAGCCGGGAGAAGCCCCACACATCCCAGGGCACAGACAAATTTCCCCGGAGCTGGGTTTCCCTGTAATACCATTAACACTTTCCCCCCACTGGTGCAATAAGGATGGATCCTTCTGTTCCCTGGTAGTTAAGTCAGCCCCGAGGCATCGCTGAAGCACCGCGAGCTGAGCTGGGCAGAAAGGAGAGAAATTCCCTCTGCGAAGAGAAATTGCAGGAGAGAGAGGCAGCAAGGCAGAGGGGAGAGGTGCACTGACACGTTTTGTGGATGAGCACAGGCTGAGATGGACTCCCGACCCCGACATCACCGATCCACTTCTCCCCCACCTGGACACAGCTCCTCCTCCTCCAGAGGGCGAGCCGGGAAAATAAATTCAGTTTCTTTTTTTTTTTTTTTTTTTTTCTTCTCCTTCAGATGAAAATTCCCCTCATTTCCCCTCAAAAGCGAGCACACGTGGGACTATTTTTACCCAGGTTTATTTTTAGCTCCTCTTGCCTGCGCTGCCTCTCACATGGCTGCACGGGGAGGGGTGGCAGCGGCTGCAAGGACACGTTCTCCCTCTAGAGCACGGCAGGGCTGGGGGCAAACACGCCGGCAGTAATTACAGCACAGCCTCGTTAATCAATCACCGCTCCCAGCCTCGCTCAGAGTGCGGCGAGCTCGCTGCCATCCAACACTGCTGCCCCCAGTGCCAGGGATATCCGCAACAAACACGTCCCCTTCCCGCTGGTGCTGCCCCAAGGGACCCGGTCCCTGCTGTCCCTGTCTCTGCCGGGCTCACGGGAAGGCAATGGGGGCTGGAGCAAGCAGGAAATCCTGGGAGCTGCCTGGGAGCAAAGCCGGCACAGCCACCGGCAGGGCAGGAACTGGGGCACTGCCCGGCCCCTCTGGGACAGAGCTTTGTGTGCCTGGCCCTGCCTTCAAAGGAAAGCCTGGCAGCTGGGAAAAGGGGCTTGGGATGCTCAGGAGCTGCTGTGGCCAGGGAGGAGGCTCTGGGTGCTGGCCCAGAGGAGCCTGCAGGACGCTGAATGGGTTTGGTTGGGATCAGGCACATACAAAGGGTTTCACTCTTCAGGGGAATTCACACACAGCCCGAGCCTCCTCGGTGTTTTTTCCCAGAGGGAATCCCTGCTGCCAGCAGCAGGACTAACCTGCCTCAGGGGCTGTGTGCTCACCCAGCACTGCGGGCATGGAGGGCAAAAGGGAGGCACAGGAGGCTGGGTCCTGCTCAGGAATCTCTCATGTCCCACTGCTGCCTCTCTCTCACCCCGCAGCAGCTTCCAGAGCACCTTCCCAAGGCCTCTGCTGGCTTCCAGAAGGGAAAGCAGAGCCCTCTCCATCCTGGATCACAGCGTGCCACGGTGCCCACAGTGCCATGCTGCCTGTGCCAGGCTGCAGCAGGCACTGGCAGGTCCCCCGTTACCATGGCAATGCTGCCAAGGTTCACATCTTTTCCTGAATCCCAATTTATCCTGCTGCTTTATTTCCTCCCCGCTCCCCACACCTCAGGAAGGGTCAGGGTGCAGCTCTGCCATCAGGTCACATTGCATGAAGTCCTTGCTCAGGAGTAACAGCCTTGGATCTCCTGCCAGCACAGAGGGAAATCAGGGAGCAGATACTGATAAATCGTCTGCTGTCTCTTCTCATTAGACTTAGTCACAGGGAAAAACCCAGAAGGTCTGAGACGTTTGTGTTAAGTGACAGGGATTTTTTTCCTGGTCATTATTTTAAAATGTACGCCCGTGCAGAGGGGACAGCTGTGGATGCAGATCCTTGTCACAGTGCTGGTCCCCCCACCCACATGGCCTTGCCCTGGGCACCCAGCCCATGCCAGTGTCCAGCAGCAGCCACCTGGGCAAGTGGGAACTTCCCTTGGAACATCTCCCTGGGGCCGCAGCCCCTCTCCAGCCATGTGCTGTTCCATGGAATCACAGAATCATCAGGGCTGCAGGAGACCTCCAAGATCCTTGAGCCCGACTCCAGCATCACCAAGGCCACCACCAAATCGTGTCACCAAGTGCCACATCTACACATCTTTCAGACATTTCTAGGGATGGGGAACTCCACCAAGCTCTGGCCAGCCTGATCCAGTGCCTGATCACCCTTTTGGTGAAGGAATTTTTTCATCGTCCAATCTAAACCTCCCCTGGCAGAGCTTGAGGCTGTTCCCTCTCCTCCTGTCCCTGATCCCTGGAGCAGAGTCTGACCCCCCTCCAGCTGCTCCCTCCTGTCAGGAGTTGTGGAGAGCCAGAAGGTCCCCCCTGAGCCTCCTTTTCTCCTGGTGGCCTCCATCCAGCTTCTCCATAGCAACATCAAGACATTCACTATAGATCCCAAAACTGCCTTTGCTAAACGCCACCTCTCCCTACCCCAGAGAAGCATTTCCAGGGAAAATCCTGGCTGCAGGATGCAGCAATGACAGCCACTCACCTTTAGCTGGTATTTCCAGGCTCTTTCCTACCCTGACATTGTCCTATGTGCACCCAACTCCTTTTAGCTTGTGGTGTGACAGGACAGGGAAGAGAGACCTACAGGAGCTCCAGGAGAGCTGGAGAAAGACTTTGGACAAGGGCCTGGAGTGACAGCACAAGGGGGAATGGCTTCCCACTGCCAGAGGGCAGGGATAGATGGGATATTGGGAAAGAATTCCTCCCTGAACTAAACAGAGAGCTCAGTCACCTGGAGTGATCCCTTATCCAAGCACTGGAGCAGAGGAGCTGGGGCTTGGATTGCCATCCTGCCCTGCTCAGGGATTTTCTCCTCACCATCCTTGATTTACAGGAGTGGCACTTTGGCTGAGGATGCTGATGAGCTGAGCTTGGGACGCGGTTCCAGGAAAGGCAAATCCATTTATCAAAGTGCTTACGGCTCCCAGTTTAAGACGGGTGAAGCACCAATAAATATCGAACAAAGCAAGGGAATCAGACTCCAAAGTAGCTTCATAAATAAAAGGCTATTAAAAAAAAAAATATCTGCAGATGCTTGTGCCAGCCTCCCCAGAGTCCCAGCCCAGGTCTGAATCACTGAGAGGACCTGGCTGCATCCTCCTGAGCCAACATCCCAGAGGAGAAAGGTCCAAGGCACATGGCAGGCTGCACAGACAGGTCAATGGGAAGGGAAGTGCTGTCTGGCAAAGGAACGAGCTGCTAATTTATTGAAATGCTTTGGAAAATAATTGCATTTGGAAGCCTTCAGCTGGCCTGGGTTTGTGCCTTCGTGCAGGACTGGAATTTCAAGAGATGGGACTTAAAAGGGAGTGGAAAAGCAAAGAGAGCTTTGAAGCTGGAGCAGGAGAGCACTCGATCAAACGCCAAACAAAGCGCAATTCCCAGCTCCCACTCCACTCCCGTGGACAAGCAGTTAGGGAACAAATCAGCCCTGTTTGTTTTCACCGAGGTGAGAAAACACCTCCAAACCTGGAAGCACCCTCTGCTCCTTCAGACAACTCCAGGGACAGGGAACACATCCAGCATGAAGAAAAACAAAGGGCAGAGAGCAGCCCCAGGAAGGGCTGAGGAGGGAATGAGCACAATTCCAGCCCCACCACCCCCAGGCCCTGCTCTGCCAGGGCTTCCCAGGCACTTGCACTGAGGCAAGGGCAGAGGATGGATGGGGTCACTGCTCCAGCAGCACAAAGAGGGGATCAGAGCTCTTCCCACTGGAGCTGGCTGCCTTTCCTCCCTGCTCCCAGGGTCTGCTGACTGCCACCATCACCACCTTCCTCTTGGGCCATCTCCTGGAGGAAGGGTGTCACACGAAGCAAGAGCAATGGCCCTGCCTTGGAGGGCTCCTCTGAAAACCAGCACATTGAGGGAAAAACCTCCTTGGGGTCCTCTGGTGCCCAGTGGATGGGGCCATGCTTGTTCTGAGACAGAGCTCGTATTCAGGCTCTGCACACAACGGGCCATTCAGAGGCAGTGAAGGGACAGCAAACCCAGAAGTGGTGGACAAAAAAAAAAAGAGCATCTTTTCACACAATTTGCCTCGAGGAACTCCGTGTCATATGACGTGGCCAAGGGCAGAGACTTGTGGGATCAAACAACTGCTGAGCCAGCCCTGGCTATTGCTATTGCTCACACTGAAAAATCAATAATGTTAAAGATGGGGAAAACTCCCTGAGTGTAAGCAGCAGAAATCACTCAGGCTGTTGAAGGACTATGCTGAAGAAGACTTCCTAAGGACCTTTGCTGGGAACAGGTCCTTGGAAGAAGCCTGGATGAAGGTTGCAGGACACCCTGCAGCTTTCCCTGAGGTTCCTGGCAGCAGCTGCTGAGCCAATAAAACCCCTTGGCTAGCCACAGTGGCAAACAGCCCTCTCACCCAAGGATTCTCTCCTTCCAGCCACTTCTGGGAGATTTTCCTTACACCTGGCTTGACCCTCCTCTTCATCTCTGCACATGTCACGCAAGGAGCTGCATCCACTGCTCAGACCATGGAACCATGGAATATGGGTTGGGTTGGAATGGACCTTAAAACTCACCTCATCCCACCCCCTGCAATAGGCAGGAACACCCTGCACTGTCCTGGCACGCTCCAAGCCCTGGACACTTCCAGGGATGGAGATTCCACAGCCTCTCTGTGCACAGAGACTTGCCCTGGGAACTTGGAATAAAGCAGGTTGCTTCCCTGCTAGACTGCAGAGGGAGGGAAAGGTTTGGAGAAGAGGAAGGGCTGCTACAGTAGAACGTTGCCTCCAAAATATGCCAGCAAATATTTGCCAACAAAAAGCCTCCAAACACCTTCAATTATTGAAGTTTCCCTATTAGCACTCACAGCATGTTAATTCTCCCCCTGGGTAGCAGTGATGCAGATGTGAGAGCACAGCCTGGGAAGGATTTGGGATGCTCTTGGAGCTTTCCTTGCTGGATTGAGCCACCCCAGCATATTCCCAGGCTGAGGCTTTTCGAGCTGCAGAGATGGGGAAGAGAGTGAGATAAGCCAACCCTGCAGCTCAGGTTTTTTGGTCTTCTGGTTTTTTTAAGCTGGTCAGATAAATGTTTTCAGAAGACACTTTAAAGCCACGGCTGCTCTCTCTGGGGAACCATCAGGCTGATTTCCTTTGGCCAGAGCACGGTCCCGGGGTCAGGCTGTCAGCTCTTATTAAGGTTTGGATGTGTGTCACTGAATGGAAAGCACTTGGCTCTATTGCTGCTCATTAGATCACTTTATGATAAATCTAATCATTAGCCTACTCCACTGGCCCAGCTGAAGGTGATAAGGCTGCAGCCATCCCAGAGGAATCCAGACCAAATGGCATTCCCAGGAAAGGCAGCTCCATCACGGCCATGCCAGGTCTCCCGGCTCCCATGTCCCAGTGGGATGCAAATCTGGGTCCAATCCCCAGATTTGGACCTAGGAGGGATAGGTTTGGGTAATTAAGGGTAATTAAAGTCTGGCTATGTGTCACTGCTTCACATCTCCTCCTGCTGAGCTCCAGCACTGCTCCTTGGGCATCACTGGGAACAGAGGTGAAAGCTTCCCCCTCTTTATTTAAGGCTCGTCCGTGGATCAAGCTCCCTTGACTCCTCCCACGCCATAGCCAGGGGGTGGAACCCCACTGCAGGTGGTACCCTGGGGACTGAGCCATCCCTGGGTGCCACAGCGGGGCCTGGGCCGGTGGCTTTCTCCCTGGGCTGAAGGTTTGTCTGCTCCTCATGCTTTAACACATCCAGAGTAATGACTCACATCCACTATCATCCACCATCATCACCTACAGAAACTGAGCAGCTCTTCAAACTCCTGTGACCACCTCCTCTGCGGGCACATGGGTGGGCAGAGAGGTCCAGAGCAGCAACAGTTCCCTGCTCCTCTCCTCAGGGCATCCAAGAGGACAGCCAGCCCTTCCCCAGGGCATGGGAGCACTCTGAGACCTCTGATTGTGGCAGATGTGGCAGCAGTGCCACAGCTCCCCAGCCCTCGGCTCCCATGGAATGCTTCCCATCTTCCTCTGGCTTCATGAGCTCATCAATTCATCAGAGGGAATTAAGCTGCCCCTGGCTGAGGCATCCCAGAGAAGCTGTTGGGAGTCCTTTCTGCTTTTCCAGAGCAGGATGGGAAGGGCTTGGCACCATCAGGCCAGGCAGAGCCTCTGCCTGGAAATCTGCCAGGCCATGGCCAGGCCGGGTGTGCTGGGAGCCTGTGCCACCTCTCCAGGCCTGGGCTGCACGGGCCATCTCCATGGATCCTGCTGGAGATGGGAGATGGAAAGCAAACACAAACAAGCCTATCCTCCAAGGAATTTAGGGAGCTGGAGCGGGAAGGGTCCTGCTGGGAAATGCAGAGCTGTGTTTTGAGCCACTCAGGGGCATCGGTGGCTCCCCAAAAGCCATCAGATCATCAGGTCCTTGCTGAAGGAGGCCAGAAGGCAGCTAAGCTGAAGTTTCACACCCTGCATTAATCTGCCCACAGTATTTTGGGAAGACCTTGGGATGGCAGCATGCATCTGGGTGCAGCAGGATCCATCCCAGCAGAGAAGGCTCTCCAGGTGGAGCCAGAGGCTCTCTGGGATACCACAGCAGTTTCCCATGCCCGGGGCTGATGCCAGCTCCAGCAGGGCTGATGCCAGCCCCAGCACTCGTGCCTGTGCTGACACGGCAGCCCAGCACAGCCAGCCCAGGGCTGGTCCCAAACCACACACGGAGCTGCAGCCACAGACAGCAGGAGCGGCCTCTCCTCCCTGCCAGGCACACAGGGCTGCGAACGCAGTTCAAAGTTCTCCTCGGTGCAAAAACGGGCTTTGAGGGTAATTTGTTGCAGCTTGAAAGCAGCTGAAGTTAATTACAGAGCAATGAAATATTGCACTTTAATATTGCTTCATTCCCTGTGCCTGGGCTGCCGTGGAACGCTGCTCCGTCCCCAGATCCCGACCTGAGCGCTCCCTCAGCTCCAGGTGACATCCCAGGTGAGCCAGGGAGAGGCAGGCTGTGGGATGTACCACTCTGTCCCTGTTAAACCCAGGAGAGAGGCAGGGTGAGGGATGCACAGCACTGTCCTTGTTAAACCCAGGAGAGAGGCAGGGTGAGGGATGCACAGCTCTGTCCCTGTTGAACCCAGGAGACACAGGCTGAGGGATGCACGGCCCTGTCCTTGTTAAACTCAGGGGAGACAGGCTGAGGGATGCACAGCCCTGTCCCTTTTAAACCCAGGAGAGGCAGGCTGAGGGATGCACAGCTCTGTCCACAGGCTGAGGGATGCAGAGCCCTGTCCCTGTTAAACCCAGGAGAGAGGCAGGCTGAGGGATGCACAGCACTGTCCACAGGCTGAGGGATGCAGAGCCCTGTCCACAGGCTGAGGCTTGCACAGCCTGTCCATAGGCTGAGGGATGCACAGCCCTGTCCACAGCTCAGGAGGAGGAGGAGGAGGAGGATGGAGCAGGGGCTGCACCTGGGGGCTCCCAGCAGGCACAGGGCTGTTCAGTGCATGCCTAACCCACACTCATGGAGCCTCCAGCCCCGTTTGGGAGGCAGGGCTGTTCCCCCAGCCATGCCCCTGGGCCCTGCTGCTGCCTGCCCCATGCTCGGCCTGGGAAGCCCCTGGCTGCAGGCCAGCGCTGCCCAGGTGAGCTCCTGACTCACCCGGCTCCTGAGCTCCCGGAGCGCCGTGGCCAAGGGCAGTGCAGGTGTCTGCATCCTCTGCAGGCCTGGGAAATGCTGCTGGGAGCACAGGGAGCAGCAGCCTGGTGCTGCCTGGAGCTCGGGCTGGCTCTGGCAGGCAGCCACATGAGCAGGAGGTGTCCTGCTGGCTGGTCAGCCCAGAGAAGGTGCCAAGTGTCCCTCTTGCCCTGGTGGCACTTGGGTGCTTTCTCCTGCTTGGAAATGACAGGGAATAAAGCAACAGGGCAAAGCACTTGCAAACAGAACCTGTGTAGCCCAGGCAAGGGAGAGAGTTGGCCCAAGCATGGCCACAGCCACCACTACACGATACAGAGCACCTCAAAGCCAGAAGGGCAGGAATGCCAGCGTCCTTCTTAGTGTCAGCAGCCAAAACAGAGTTATAAGCACAGATCTGAGAGCCCTTTGCACACACTGAAAAGCCCTGGCCACCCCAGCCCACCCCACGGAGGCTGCAGCCCCTCTCTCAGTGCAGGCTGCATTGCCATCTAATGGGATGCGCTGGGAAAGCCCCGAGCATCCCGCTGGAAAGCACCGACACCGGGGCCCTGGGGGCGCTGCAGGAGCCCGGGCCACCCCCGGCTCTGTGACACAAATCAGAGGGGCCAGCAGGACCGAGAGAGAGGTTTGTGTGCCCAGAGCTGTGCCAGGGAACAAGGCAGCTGCTCCTGACCCAGTGGTATCACCACCCACATCTGGCTGGGCACACCAGGAGAAGCTTTATTGGGTCTCAAAGTCATTTTCCCCTCGCTGCCTCCCACAGCTCATAAAAGCTCCTGCCAGCAGAGCCCGTTGAATATTAAGCTCCTTGAGGAAGCAGTTGTCCAGTTAAAGCTGCCTCCTTGCCAAAATGCTGCCTGCAGGCAGACACTGAAGGGAAAACCAACTCCACAGAGACTCCAGAGATGGATGTGGGATGGAAACCAGCATGGCTAGGAGAAACAGGGCTGGTTGTGCCAGGAAAGCCCAGGGACTGAGGCACTGTGCCAAACCCCCAGCACTGACCACAGCCTTCCACCCTGCTTCTCTCCATCACCACCTGGAGAGCAACACCTGTGTGACACCACGGGGACTGTGGGAGCAGCAAGGGCCCCATCTCCCGAATTACAGAACAAGTGCACTGCCAGGAGGGTCTGCTCACAGCCCTGCTCCTGCCTGCAGCACCAGCTCACAACCAGCCTGTGGCCAGGGAGCAGTTCTCTTGGCTGACAACACCTCAGAGAGAAGTCAGAGGGAACTAGAGACCCCTCGGAGTCTGTGGTGGCTGTGGTTTCCCTTCCTCACTGAAGGTACAGTCCCTGCCCATACCAACCTGACTCCCAGCACTGCTTCAGCTGCCACTGAAGGCAATGGGAGCTCGATTTTTACCCATACCCAAAGATAAAAGTGGAAATTGATTTCATCAAGTACCTCCCTCCCTCAGCCTCGAGTGTCTCCTGTAAGCAAGAGAAACCAAAACCCAAAAAGCATTAAACGGAGTCTGTGTCCTAACAGCAAATCTCAGCCCAGTTTCTGACACCCTCACCTTTTGAGACATGAAATGAATCAACCTTGTCTCCCAAAGCACCCAGAGGTGAAGGGAGACCCTGCTGCTGTGGACCCTGCCAGGGCTGCACAGGCCATGCCTGCTGTATCTTAGTGCCATTTTGTGCCTTTTTTTTTTTTTTTTTTTTTTTTTGCATGCATGAACTCCTTTCATACACCAGAAACTCTCCTGCGAGCTTTGTACTGAAGCACTTGGTTCCTGAGAAAGAAATCTGTATCAATGTTCGGAGCAGCCACACTTGGTTCCTGAGAAAGAAATCTGTATCACTGGAGCAGCCACACTTGGTTCCTGAGAAAGAAATCTGTATCACTGGAGCAGCCACACTTGGTTCCTGAGAAAGAAATCTGTATCAGTGTTTGGAGCAGCCACACTTGGTTCCTGAGAGAGAAATCTGTATCAATGTTTGGAGCAGCCACACTTGGTTCCTGAGAAAGAAATCTGTATAAATGTTTGGAGCAGCCACACTTGGTTCCTGAGAAAGAAATCTGTATCAATGTTTGGAGCAGCCACACTTGGTTCCTGAGAAAGAAATCTCTATCAATGTTCGGAGCAGCCACACTTGGTGCCTGAGAAAGAAATCTGTATCAATGTTCAGAGCAGCCACACTTGGTTCCTGAGAAAGAAATCTGTATAAATGTTTGGAGCAGCCACGAGAGGCAGCAGAAAAGAGCACACTGGTTAAACCCCATGCCCTGCTCTGCAGAGGGGCACTGCTGGGCCACCCTGGCACTGCACCACTGCCCCAGGAGCTGTTCCCAGGCGTGCTCCCTGCGCCAGGAGCAGGTGGAGGGATGAGGAGCGGTGCCTGCCTCTCCCAGAGGGAAGCGCAGCGCCCGCCGCCAATTCCCGCCCCGGCTGCCTTTGAAGGTGCTCAGCTCTGAGCTAATTGAGACAAAGCTTTCTCAGGCACAGGGAACTGAAGCCTCATTTGTAGCTGCAGTTTTGGCTCAGGAGGGAGGGAGCACAGCAGGAGTGGTCGCATCAGATAGCAGCAGCCAGGCTGGGCTCCAGCACCTGCACAGCAATCACAGACAGCGGGCTGGGCTCGCTGGGAATGAGCCTTTGGGCTGGGAACCAGAGCAAGCTCCATGGCATCCTGCCACCCATGGTGCCAGGTGTAAGAGCTCAGCAGGATCACAGGGAGAGACGTCATCAGATGGGATCAGCGTTGGCTGACACGGATGGGAGCTCCCAGGCACTCCCAAGGAGCTCTGGCCAGTATCACACAACCATGGAATGGTTGGAGCTGGGAGGCACCTTAAAGCTCTACTCCAATCCCCCTGCCATGGGCAGGGACACCTTCCACCACCCCAGGTTCCTCCAAGCCCCATCCAAGCTGGCCTTGGGTGCTTCCAGGGGCAGCCACTGCTGCTCTAGCAAGCTCTGCCCTCCCTCGTGACGTCCTCTCCTGTCACCCTCACATCAAATGCAAATCAACAGAAGGCCACCCCAAGGAGGAGAGTCCATATTTTTCCTTGATCTCCAGACCTCCTTTTCCCCCAAGCCCTCCCTGAACACAGATGGCTTCTGGGGTTCTCCATAAGCACTCAGCTCACACTAAACTTGCACAGACACATTTTTGGGAAGCAGCCCATCAGGTGATACTGTGCCATCCCATCTCCCCTCTCCTTTGGTTGCTTCCACTCACTCTGCACCAAACTGATTAATTTTGCTTTTGCGAGCAGCGCTGGAAGCCAGCTGGCATTTGTTGCGCACCTAAATTCCACTTGCTCAGCAGGCTCTTCCACAGAAGGGATTCACTCCAACCTTTGTCTGTGGTGGGGGCACAACAGAACTGAGGCAGCAGGGCTAATACTGAAACCTCCCTGCTACTGCATTGCCCAGAGCAGCTCTGGCTGCCACAGCCCTGGAAGTGCTCCAGGCCAGGCCAGACAGAGCTTGGAGCTACCTGGGATAGTGGAAGGTGTCCCTGCCCATGACAGGATGGGCTTTAATGTCCCTTCCAGCCCAATCCCCTTCTGTCATTTTGCAATTAAAACATCAGAATTTCACTGTGAAGGAGGACAGGAGCCCCAGGCTCGCTGTCACTGCTGAGGAGCCAATTCCTCACGGAGCAGCTCAGCCATGCACAGCTATCCCCACAGCCTGGATGGTCCTAGCCTGCCCCAGCTGAGGGGGAAGCTGCTAACAGACACACTGGGACAGCACACACCAGCCCCAGTCACTCATCCCCCCTCTCCTTCCTTCCCTCCTGTGCACAGTGAAGCCAAGGGGGAGCTTGTTGCTGAACTGGAGTGACCACAGGGAAAGCTGGTGGTGGCTTTGCCCATAAATGTGGCCTTCCCCAGAGAATTTGCCCTGGGAAAGCAGGCAGAGCCAAGCACAGGACAGGACAGACAAGAGGCAAAGCCCAGGGAATGGGAATTTGGGATAAGAGGACAGACTGCAGATGGTTTCACACATGCCCCTACACAGAAGCACGGAGAGGACTTGAGCTGTATTATCTTCTCCAATCTAAGTAAGAACTGGAGATGGATTCATCCAACTGGCACAGCATAGCATCCAAAACCCAAATCTTTACAGCTGGTTTGCTAAGAGATTTTGCTTGAGGTGTTGGAGTGGGAAGGAGGGAAGAGAAAAACACAGAGGAGGGAAGAGAAAAGCTAGCACTCCTTCCTACAGCAAGGGGAGAGAAAGTTATTTCCTTCACAGATTTAGCTTATAAACAGTTTTAAAGCAGAGTTAAAGTCTGAATAACATTTTAAAAAGTGTGTTTGAGATGCATGTTGTCATTCCACAGGGCTTGCCAGCATTGCTTTTCCTGACTGGAATTAAAGTCTCTTATGTCCAAAGCTCAGCCCTCCGTGCTGCTGGAGTGGCTGGGGAGGGCTCCTAAAGCTGCTCTGCACCTCAGTGAGCCCCCCCAGCTTTATCCACAGCACAAAACACCTCTCCAGACCTGCCACTGGGGACACAAAACACCTCTCCAGATCTGGCACTGGGCTGCACACACTGCCAAGTGAATTCCAGCACCCGGAGAAGCCAGCAACACCAGGATGGAGGACACGTGTACCAACAGAGCTGCACTCTCCAGAGGAATCCCCAAAGCACAGCAGGTGCTCCTTTCATCCTCTCAGAGCTGGGAGATGGTGCTCTGGGCAGGTGGAGGAGGCTCACACTGCTCAGGATCTCTCTGCACTGCCTGGGAGCCATGAAGGATTCAGGCATCCCTTCCCAGGGACAGAGGGATGAGACATGAAACACGGAAGCAAAGCACGACAGGATCAGCAGAAAGAGCCCCAGTTGTGTCCCACTGCTCCTGCAGCAGCCCCCAGGCTCTCATTAAGGGACTCTCCAGACTGCTTTTGATACAGGAAGGGGCACAAGCAGCACTTGGCTGCTTCACTCCAAGGCTCTGCCCTAAATTCTGGAATGCCTGGCAGCCCTTCTCCTCAGTGACTGAAGCAGTGAGCCCTGTGCTGGAAATGCAAAATTAACTGCAGCCTAAATCTGGACAGTGGTGCTTGAACCAATGCCAAGGCACCTCATTTCTGTGACTAGTACTAAGTGAATAATTTCTTCTAGAAAAACCCTTCCAACTTGGACTTTGAGGGACTTGCAAAAATAATAATTACACTCGTCTTTTATACCCAACAAACATTTCACTCTATAGTGGAATCAAAGCAAGAAGCTGCAAGTACAACTGCTGGAAATTATTTTGACTGTTTTTTAGAATTTTAAGCAGAGATTTTTGCTGTATTAACTGAGATAACTTATTTCTATGTCTCAATGAACTTTTTATGCTTTGCTGAGGTCCAGTCAGTGCCTTTCAGAACACACTGTTGCTTCTAATGAACTTCACAGAACACCACACGTGACAGAATAAGAAATGAAATTTGTGAGAGCCAGGAGGGTACAGGTTTAATTTCTCTTGAATCAGCAGAACAACACCAATCCTGGATAATAATGTGCCACAGCCTTGAGGAAGAGACAATTCAGCTCTGATGTTGAGCCTGCCCCAGCTCACTTGGCCACCCCCCACACTGACTATCACACATCCCTGAGGAACTCAGGGAAAAACAAACCAGAATAAAGCGATTTTCCTTCTGGGAGTCTGCTCCCTTCTGCTGGGGATGGGAAATGATTTAAGCAGCGTTTCCTTGGTGCTCTGAACGTGGCTCCTCTTCCCTCAGGTCCTGTGGTCCATCCTGGCCAGGGCTCCAGCAGGACAGGATTTCATTTCAGCCAGATCCACTTGTCCCCAACGTCCGCGTTGTAGCCTGGCGCGTACTTGCGCCCGGGGAGCTGAAGAAAGCAGAAAGCTCAGTCACAACTCTGCCCACTCCCCTCTAAAATGGGATCTACACAACATGAAATACTCTTTTGACATTGTAATGATCAAACTTACAGAAAAACCAGGCTCTCAGAAAAGGCTGAGCCATGCACCTGAAGGAGGGACTGCAAAAACCACTACACAAAAGCCATAATAGATGTATGAAAATGAGGCCAATGAGTTTAGCACCACATTCCACCTGGATTCATCCAGCCCCTCCCAGCCTGAGTGAGATGGCTCCCCAAACTGTATCATGGAGGAGAGGAACTGAATGTCATTCCAAAATAGGCACACACATTATTAAATATATGAAATACTTCATGCATGAGATACTGAGTTAATTACCACGTTAAATTAAACTGTTCAAATGAAACTGCAGATTTAGCCTTCAAGAGCTGAACTTATCTTCATTAAAGCAAAAACAGTATCTGCCTGCCTTCATCAGCAAAGTCAGGAACCACTTTTTGATGGAAAAACCCAAAGATTTTTGAAGCCTTTATCCAAATTTCAAGGACCCTGGGATCTAAGCAGCAGCCTGTGAGTCTCAGTGCTGAAGCAGCACCCTTTGGAAGGTACTGGCCATGACCTGGAATGCCAGAGATGGTGAGATCCTGGTTCCAAAAGCAGAATCCACCTCCAGAACATCCATTCCTACCTCCAGGAGCCAAAAAGAAATGGAACAGAACACCTCAGAGCTCCAATACTGGACCCAGGAAGCAAAGCACCAGAAAAACCCAATGAGTTTGGTGAGAAAGGCTGAAGGCAGCAAAGATGCTGTAATCAAACCCTTCCTTTAAAAATAAGCTATCTGCTGGCAGCCTCGCCAAGTAATTAAGCACAGATCATCTGCTCTGTCTCCAAACAAACACTGGTCTCACACAAGACCCCAGACTTGTCCTGAGGATTTTTGCTTTCCAAAAAAACACGTAAGAGGATCCTATCAGGGAGAGCTGCCCCTGCAGAGAGAAGCAAGATGCACTCTTGATAAAATCTGTCCTCAGGCCACAAAAACGAACTATTTAATAAAAGATGAAGCCTGTTGTTTTGAGGAAGGGGAACTGTGTTTATACTCACTTGAATGTCAAAAAACAAGACACTTCTTTCCCTAAAAATCAAGCTGACAGAAGGCCTGACCTCCTCCACAAGACACTCCCCACCCTGCCTTGTCACAAACCATTTGTGAGCAGTTTTTCTGAGCTTTTTCAATTAATGCCTTGTCTAAACATCTGCAGAAAGCACACAGGCCTGTTGAGAGTTGCCCCCACTGAGCAAAGAGGAGATGGGAGATGAAAATAAATTATTACTGCCTCTGCCCCATGGATTTCCAGCAGTGAGCCAGGGAGGACATGAGACCTCCTGTGACACAAAAACAGCTCTCCCTGGTCCTCTCCAGGCAGCACATAATTGGCCCTTTGATACTTGAAGAGATTCCCAGATAAGTAGATTATTAAAGCAACAGGAGATCTCTGGGAAAATACAGCAGTTTACAGTTTTGTTTCTGGGTACATCTGCCCTCTTTAAAAAGCTACAATATTCAACCCCAACAGAACTCAAATTCATTGTCCAAAACAAATTCCCTGTGTGCCTTTGGTTAAAGACATGCAAGACATCAAAGCAAGTGTTGTAAGTATTCATCCATAACTCCATCATTCGCAGTGGGCCTTGGCAAAGGCAGGAGAGTTTGGGGATTTGTTACAGCTAAGCTTTCAAAATAGCCAAAAAGAAGGAAAAAAAAAAAAGAGAAAAAAAAGGGAAGTGGGAAGTAAACAACTCCCATATTACCTAGGAAGCAGAAGGATGGGAATTGATGACACAGGCTCTTCAAAGCCCACATTTTCCAGCTGTGACTGCAGTAAAGGTTGGAACAGGGAAGGATTCTGCAGAGAGGAGTTATAGGAGCAGCAGGGAAGGTGTGGGGATGCAGGACAAGGAGGAAGATGTGCTGGCTCTGGGTAGGCTGGTGCTCCAAAGTGCCCCCAGCTGAAATTGCCAGGCTGCCCTTGGCCAGCACAAGGGCAGGGATGGAAATCAGGCCGTTTGGGTTTGTCCAGGCTGGGCAGCCTGGCTGCAAGAGATGATGGAAAGGAGACAGGAAAAAGCTCTGTGGGACTTGCCAGCAGCTGAGACAACAGAGAGGGACTGAATATTCCCTTTCTCTTGCAGTACAAGCTCCCTGCAAGTGTCCCAGGCCAGGCTGGAGGTGGAAGGTGTCAGCAGAAGGGCTGAGATCCTTTAAGGTCCCTTCCCGACCCAACCCATTCCACAATTTTCTGATCACACAGGTCCCACCAGGCAGCCCCAAGAGCTCCCCCACATCCCTGCAGCAGGAGGCAAGGCTGAGCTCCTGCCAGGTCACCAAGGAACAGATTTTTCCACTCCATGGAAACTGAGTGAGAATGAAGCCTTGGCCTGCTGCATTACACTCCACAGAGCCCAAAAGTTGGCAGCGAGGATTATTTCCAGAGGGATGGGATAAAATCCACCACACAAGAGCACACAAAAACTCCTGAAATGAGCTGAACCCAAAGGCAGAGCCAGCTCAAAGGCATCAAACTTGCTCAGCTTTAAAAGAGCATGAGGAAAAGAGATGAAAACAAGACCCTCTCATCAGTTAAATTAAGAACCTGCCACACAAGTGCCTGTCAAAACCATAAACATGATGAAAAGCCCTATAAAGCAGCAGAGGCTGGGGAAGAGCAGCTGGAGCTGCTTGCTCCAGACCATTCCACAGCAGGCACGTGCAGGTAGAGCTCTGGAGGGCTCTACCCACCTGGAAAGGCTGTTGAGGAGGAGCCTGCCTTGTTCTGCAGCCTTTGGGGAACCAACAGAATTGCCATTATTGCCTGCTATTCCTGCACTGCTCTGTGCTGGTGGCTGGGCTCCACAGCTCCAGGAGCTCTATAAATAGCCTGCTTGGAGCAGCACTGATCAAAGAGCTCTTAAAAGCAGAGTCATTGCTCTGGGAGCTGGGCTCATTCATCAATATCCCCAAGGCTGCTTAGAACAGCCACAACAGCAGCCCCTGCCATCCCTGCTGGGAGCACATTCCTGCTTCCTACAGGAGAAATCCTCCCTTCCAAAGGCTGACAGTGCTGTGGGCACACAGCTCAAACCTGAGAGAATCTGAGAGCATGGAGATGCAGGTATTGGCTGGATTCTGCGAGGGTTTTGGTTCCTGACTGACCTCCTTTGGTTCCTCTCTGCAGCCAGGGGAGGGTCAAGTCTCTCTTCCCAAGGGACAAGAGGAAACAGCCTCAAAATGCATCAGGGGACATTGAAATCAGGTATTAGGGAAAGAATTCTTCGTGGAAAGGGCTGTGAGCCTTGGCACAGGCTGCCCAGGAGTCCCCATCCCCGGAGGGATTCAAAAGCCATGTGGATGTGGCACCTGGGGACACGGGCTGCTGGTGGCCTTGGCACTGCTGGGTTTAAGCTGGACTCAATGATCTTCTCCAACACCACTGATCCTGTGCTCCAGAGCAGCAGTTAAAGCAAGGAAGGGAACAATTTCCCCTCCAAACACACACCTGAGGTGTGCATGGCTTGGCTCCCAAAGGCCTGGCTCAGGTGTTTGTTACAGCCTCACTCCTGCCACCCCTTACTCAAATAAAGCCCTCAATGCTGTTAACATCCACCACAGCCCCAAAAATCAAGAGCACCCAAAAGTTTTGCTGAATTGAGGCTAAAACAATTCAGTTTGCTGGAACTGTTCAATGACTGCTGTCCTGCCCTACATTCATTCACTAAAAAAACAGACAATAAAAATCCTTTGGAAAGAGAAGTGCCCGTAAGAGGATCAGTTATCCACTAGAGAGTGCAGGGAAAAGCCAAGGAACTAATCCAAGCCACACAGCACAGTTAAACACCTCAAACTGACTCTACTTCACAGTGTGAGATCCATGGAGATGCTACCCCTCTATTAAATTATATTCCAATTAATTTTAATTTAATAGAGATCTGCCCTGGGGATCACATGCCTCCACAGGTATGGGATCAAGAGGGGTTTGGGGAGGGGAATGTTCTCCCACATAAAAAAGCATTTCCTTTCACAGGGACAGACTATCAAGTTGAAAATGGATTATTTTAATGCCAGTGAGATTTGACTGTCTTTCTGATTCACAGAGACACCCCTAAAACAAAACAGACACAACCGCCAAACCCAAGATTTGTTACAAGGTCTGTCAGGCTCCTCCCCTACTGTTTCTGGGATAGATATCCCTGCCAACTGTCCATGATACTTTTCAGGGCAGGCAGGGTAGAAAAGCTGCCTGTTCCTAAAGAGGGGATGCTCTCACACTCTCCCCATATGGACAGCATTGGTGAGAGCAGAGGACAAGTGGGAAGGTGGGAAGAGGAGCAGATCCAGGTATCCTTGAGCAACAGCTCTGTCATTCCCAGGTTTTTGTTATTCCTTTGGTCTTAGTGATACCTAGCTAGGCAACATTTTGGTACTTTAGAAAGGGCCAAAAATATTTCTGCAGAGATAAAACAGGAAAAAAAAAAACCAACCCTTAAATGAATCCTCTTCTAATTTATTGTGTGTCTGTTTTCATTCCTTCCTGGATTCAAGAGCAGATAGGGCTGGGCATTACAGCTGCCAAAAACCTCCTTTGAAACAGAATTAGGAAAGGAGATCTTGATCCTAAAAAGAGTGAAAGCTTCATCAAGCCAAGAAAAAAATGGCAGGAGAGAGAAAACAGAAGGTTCTATCAAAGGCAGCAGCTATGGCAACGATGGCAAACATGGAGAATGAGAGATATCCTAAGCTCCCTGCTCCTGCAAAGGCCGGAGTTGATCCTGCTGCTGATCCAGACTCTGGCTTTCTGAAAGCTCAAGCATTCCCTTTGTAGCTACTTCAGGAGATTTTTATGTGCAGAGGTCCCTCAGCAGAGATGGGGAGCCAAGGGCCCTGTGCTTGCCAGGGGCCACCCTCAGCCCCACAGCTGCCAGGAAGGGCCAGAGCAGCTCTGGGGCCCCTCAGGCCTGGAGAGCCTTCCCTCAACACCCTCCCTTTGGGGCTGCCTGGGATTTCCACTGCAAACACAAGCTCTTCCAGCACTCCCAGTGCTGGCTTGTGGCACAGAGCTGACTCATGCTGCAGCCTCACCTTCCACCACTCAAAGCTACTGCCCTGCAGCCCCTCCAGCCTGGAGGCGTGGCAGACATGGGAGGATTTTGCCCCCTAAGGCTGCAGCCTTATGGAAAGGAATGATGAAAAGCCTGGGAAAAGAATGTGGGATTCCCCTCTCTCCTGCCAGCCACACAGGCAGGAGGGAGGAGGATGAGGAGCAGGGCACAAAGAGGAAGCAAGGCAAGGCAGCTGAGCTGTGCAGCTGCTGTGGAAGGAGCTGGACTGCACCTCCCAGCAGCAGCCAGGACTTTGATATCTGCTTGAGTTCTCCTTGCCTCACGCTCAGCATCCCTATATCCCAAAAGCAGCCTTCCACCAAGGAAAACAGGGAGGGAATTAAAATGAGAGCCTTGTCTTACCTTGCCATGGCACAGCACAAGGAGGAATCACCTCACACTGCCAGAGGGCAGGGATGGATGGGATATTGGGAAGAAATCCTCCCCTGTGAGGGTGGGCAGGCTCTGGCACAGGGTGCCCAGAGCAGCTGTGGCTGCCCTGTGTGACCGTGTTCACAGGGGTCTTATGTTGAGGGAGGAGATGAGGATCTGACTCCATGTTTCAGAAGGCTGATTTATTATTTTATGATATATATTACATTAAAACTGTACTAAAAGAATAGAAGAAAAGGTTTCATCTCAGAAGGCAAGCTAAGCTAAGAACAGAATTGGAAAGAATGATATCAAAGGCAGCTGTCCCAGCTCTCTGTCCCAGCCAGCTCACTGTGATTGGCCATTAATTACAAACATCCAACATGGGCCAATCACAGATGCACCTGTTGCATTCCACAGCAGCAGATAATCATTGTTTACATTTTGTTCCTGAGGCCTCTCAGCTTCTCAGGAGGAAAAATCCTAAGGAAAGGATTTTCATGAGAAGATGTCTGCGACACCCCTGGATCCCTGTCCAAGGCCAGGCTGGACACTGGGCTTGGGATAGTGGAAGCAGGAGCAGCCTGGGATAGTGGAAGGTGTCCCTGCCCATGGCATGGGGGTGGGAATGAGATGAATTTTAAGGTCCCTTTCAACTCCAAAGCATTCTGTGATTCTTTGATTCTGCAAATTCCAGCAAACAGCTGCACTTTTATGTACACAGAAAATCACACGCACGTCAGAGCCGCCGTTCTCCCCACTCCAGGAGATGCAGCAGGAGTGTGAAGTACATCAGCACATTATTTAAGTACACTGATTCCATTAAACAGAGCCATTTGTTTTCATCCCCACTGCAAACACATCTGCCTAAGTGCTCCAGCTCTCCAGCTCCACAGGGCGCACACACGGAGTTTGGAGCATTAATCCCTGGGGATTGTGTGCACTTGGAAGAAAGGCAGAGATACAGCAGTTGTTAAGGGGAAAAAAAAAAAAAAAAAAAAAAAAGGGTAGTCAAGCCTTTACTAGTCTGACAGCTCCTAAAATAATGCTGCTTCCCTGAAGAATGAACGTGCTTATCTCTGATCTACAGAACCTCACTGATAGGTTGCTTTTCCCTTGCCAGAAGAGCATCCTTAGAAGTTTCTGAATGCCTGAGCAGAGCTGCTGGACCCTGCCTGAGGACTTCATGGTATAAGAAGGCTGCAGAAAGCCACCTTCTCGCACATGAAAAGAGCCCTTACAGAAGAAATTTAGTGGATATACATTTAAAAAAAAAAAAAAAGTGAGTTTCGAGTATTTGGAGCTGTATGTGGCCATCTCATTATTCTGTGGAAAAGCACACATACTAAAATCTTGAACTCTGAAGAGTGTTCCTTCCTCCTCCTCCTTCCTCGTTGCTTCTAATGAATATTTTGAACAAAACCCAGCTTCTACCTGGAATTTGTAACTCCCTGAAAACCACCATTATTAGGCAGCATGAATTGTGTGCATGGAGCTCTGAAAAGCACAGCAGTTTGCTGCCTATTGGAGAGATCAAGGATTTAGGAGTAGTTACAGGGGGAAAAATCCCCTATGCAAATCATTGTATTTATGTGGTAAACATCATTACACCAACTTTAAAAGCAGGCATTTCCCACAAGGAAAAGTTAAACTTCTGTAATTATCCCATAATTAAGCCTTTGCTTACAAGTCAGCCTAAACTTTTACTTACAAGTGAGCCTAAACCCTTTATTTTCAAGTTCTAAAGCAGCACAGCTGGGACCATTCCTGCACAGCCATGGGCAAGGCAGGGGCCAGTGATTCCCTCTTTACAGACCAAACAATCTCCCAGCCCAAATCTGTGAGTCTGGAAGCTCCTCTGCTCTCTGCGCCTGTGCTGCTTGGCCTCTTGCTCCATCACCTCTGCCTGAGAAAAAAAAATCAGGCCTTCATTTGCTAAACAAAGTTGGAAGGTAAAAAGAAAAAAAAAAAAAAAAAAAAAACCAAAAAAAACCCCCCAGATCTTCAAAGTTTCAGCACAAAGAATGCAATCCTCAGAACATAAAACAGCAGGTGGGGCTGGCTTTGTGCTTCCCCTTCCAGTAGCTGATGGAAAACAGGAAAACTCAGCATCTTTTGCATTGTGCACCATCCCTGTATACCCCCCACAGCCCTGAAGGAGTATTCAAGCATTTAGGAGAGAGAAAATGAGTATTAAAGTAGTCTAAATTTAACAGAATACTTCCTGAAACAAGCAACTCCTCCTGATTCCAAAGGACATTATCACTTTCCACAGCACTTTCCTGAATCAGGGCCTACAAACAAGGCTGCAGAACGGAGATTATATTTTGGCAATGGTGGTTTTTTTTGCTCAGCTTCAGCTGTCAACTAACTGGCATGGAGCAGAGCCATCCAAGAGCACAGCTTTCCTTCCCAGGTACCCAGATCCCCAACTCCCAAGCATCCCTTTGCTACATCTGCAAGGCAAGTCAAAAAAATTTTCTCCTGGCAGCCAGCTAGTGGATGAGCCAGGACATTCTCAGTTTCCTGCCAGCACAAAGAGCATGTGCTGCTGTAGAGGCAGAGGAAAAAAGCCTCTCAGAAGTCTCACCCCAGGCTCTCAGCACACAGCACCGAGGTCACATCTAGCTGTGTGTCAGGCAGCCTCAGTAATTCCCAGCTCCACTGCAAAGGGACATGTCAGCCCCAAAAAAAGCCCTCTCATCTCAGGGAAGAAAGGCACAGGCAGTGCAGATGGATGCTGTGAGCTAGAGACGAGTCATGCAGCAGATCCTGCTCAAATCTGTGTGCACAGCACAGGCAGCTCCTGGAGGGAAGGGCTCCAACAATCCTGAGCTTGAAGTTTTGGATTTAAGAATGTGACAGCAAGGAGGAGGAAATTCTGAGAGCAATTTCTCAGCTGGACCAGGGAGTTTTCAAATCCATTAGATAACCTCAGATGTTTTCTGCTACTTTAACCTTTAGCTTTAGCCCCTTTTACAAGCTGGAAAGGTCACATCTCAAATGAGGCAGAACAGTGTGAGCCCAGGATCCACTACACAGCCAGCCAAGGAGAAACAAATTACTGGAATATTCTGTCCATTCCAGAAGAAAACATTGGTGCATCAGTTTCCAAACAAGTCCATAAATCTGTAGCTTACATTTTCATCTCAGTAAGAGACTGCATGCTACCAGGAAAAGAAAAATGATAGGGTTTGGATGATGCAAACCATGGCTTCTAACAATTTATATTGTATACTCCTCCCTTTGTCTTCAGGACTGCTTGGAAAATAATAAGAACAGAGGCTCACCTGTAACTCTGGCCACTCAGCATTAATTACCATCAGCTCCACAACTTCTCCAAGGAGCTTCTCCAATACCTGGGCCTTAGGCAAGGGGCAGGACCCCATGGCAGGGGAGCACTGAGCAGCACGAGGGCAGAGCTCCGGGGGGATTGGAAGCTGCTGTCTCCAGAAGCAGCAAGGCAGGAGCTAATTAAAACCCTGTGTGGGAGCCTGCATGAGGTGTATGAGAGCACTGGGCACAACAGGCTTTGGATGTGTGCCCACGTGCAGAAACACTCTATTTAAAGCAACAGCACTTTGGGGAAGCAAGGCAGCATTCATTCCTCCTCTGAAAAAACACCCCCTCCCTCAGCATTCGATAAGGACTCGCCATGGGCTCCCAATTTTCTTGTTTGACTTAAGGGACTCTTTCAGATTTCAGAGGTCACAGACTTATCAGGGCACAAGAAACAGAAACAAATGAAAACCATTTATCCTTTAGTCCACATCTAAAGATGAAAAAACCCAAAGACCAAAAAAATCAGCTTGTGAAACAAACCATTTGCTTCATTATTCCCCTGGGTGGGGGGGGAAGCCAGACTTCAAAAAAGGTGGGGATTTGGGCAAAATGCACAAGTTCCCAGGAGCAATGGGCAGGAGGGTGGCAGGCAGGGTGTCCCCAGCAGTGAGGAGCCCCCTGGCTGCTACCAACCTCTAGACAAGAGATAATGCAATGGTTGCTGGACATAATTATTTTATCATTTATTAGGAACTAATATTTAAATCCCATTTAACGCATTCATTTTTTTTTTTAATCTTGACATTTTTATTTTTTTTATTAAATAATTAAACCATACATCCCCACACTATCCAAACCATTTATCATCAATACACTTCCAATTAACCTCCCTCTATATTTCCTAGTGTCAAAACCAATAACCAACCGCCATCATCACTCCATAACCACCCCTAAACACACAGAGAGTTAACCCCAGAACTGACCCCCCCCAAAAAAAACCAAACAAAAACACAAACCATGATCACAAATCATCAATCAATCATCCACCAAATTTTGTGCGCATGTAGCTTATAAAAAGCACGACACTGCTGTCCCCAGCAGCGAGGACCCCTGGGCCATGTCCCCTGCAATGAGGACCCCCCCAGTCGTGCCCCCAGCAGTGAGGAGCCCCCAGCAGTGTCCCCAGCTGTCCCCAGCAGTGTCCCCAGCAGCACTCACCGCCCGGTACTCGTAGTAGATCCTGTCGAACTCAGTGCCGCCGATGGTGATCTCGGGGATGAAGCGCGGGATGGACACGGTGTCCATCACTGCAGCCTTGTCCTGCACGCTGAGGGGAACAGCAGCACTCAGGTCACACCCTGCCCCACCAACAGCCAAGTGCTGCACCCACCCCATCACTGGAAATATTCCAGGCCAAGCTGGATGGAGCAACCAGGTCCAGTGGAAGGTGTCCCTGCCCACGGCAAGGGGTGGACGGGCAGGGCTTTAAGGACCCTGGCAACCCAAACCATTCTAGGATTCATTATCATCATCTACGATTAAAGAGCTACTTTTGTGTTAAATACAGCTTCCAAAGGTTTGGGCTGTTTTCCAAACATGTACTGCCCCTCATCCTTGCCTCCAGTTTGCCCCTGCTCCAACTTCCTGCTTCTCCATTTCCCCTCCTTGGAGATGCTCCATCATTCCTGGGACCCTTCTCCATGAATCCCCTCTGGCTTTTTTTTCTTTCTATGAAAGCACTGTAAAAAACAGTGGCTTTACTGAATGCCACACACTACCCTGCTAAATTCCCATGCTAAATGGAGCAGCACTGAGACAGTGAGAGGGTCTGGAAGGAGGCAGCATCCTGCCTTGGAACACCTGGGAGGAAGCCGCAGCAGCTCCAGTGATGGATCTCAGAATCCACCACTTTGCACAGCACCAGCACTTCAGATATCCCAAATTTAAAATGCCTGAGAAACTGCTAGAAAGCCTCCTGCTGCCTGTGGTTATCCACGGGCCGACAGTGCCACCTGCACGTGGCTGGCAAAAACACATCCCAATCCAGTCAGCACTGGCCAAACCCTACATCCAACACCAGAAACCCTGCAAATTGGGTTGCTTTCACTGAATTACATTGCTCAGCAAATGCTGACATGCACATCAAGCACATTCCCTGAGCAAAGCAAAGTTCATCATCTTTGAGCAATTATTTTTACCCCCCAAATCATAAATTTTGGGACCTTTCCTCCCAGCAGTGAAGAGGTCCAGCAAGTGAACTGGTTTGCTGACATACCCTGATATTCCCTCTGCAAACTATCCCAGTACAGACAGACTTGTAAGGAAATAAAATAACCCAGTGGAAGTTCAGATGGGAGAAGGTGAGGATAAATGCCCTCTTCCAAGATCAGGATCAACACCAAAGATGCTTCCTATTAACTACAACAATATTTAACTTCTACAACATTAAATGTGCATTTCACATGCTGAGAGGCACAAAAGAAATAAGGTTTGGTGGTCATCCACTCTGCACTGAATCCACTCCTTCCCACATCTCAGCCAAGTGGCCACTTGGAAAGGACAATTCCCAGGTACAATTCATTTTAGTTAAGGGCCAAATGACAAACTTGCTGCTCCCAAAATTTCTTTGCACAAGAAATTTTCTTTGCACAAGAAAATAATGAAAGCTACTGATGGCTTCTCTGTGTTCTCTGCACCTTCAGAAATCATTTGGAATACTAAGCAAAAGCACACCCAAAGACACCTGCCACAACAATGTCTAACCACAAAACCACAGCCGCTTGCCAGGACTAATTCCCTGCTCAGCAGGAAGCACTTACAGACACTTTTTATGTTTCTTTCTTTTTTTTCTGTCCCTCAGTAGAAAATTATCACTATTTGTTCTTTTCTGACCCTTTACCAGACTTTCCTGAAGGAGCTCTCAGCATGCAGCACCTTGCCAAAAGTGCAAGGTGGGGTAAGGGAAGGAAACTGGTTAGAAAAAAATAAATAAGCCAGGCAACCCAACAAAATCCACCTGAGTTTGCATAGCCTGGGCTGTGATTTCTCAACACCTGATGTTGGCATAGTCACAGAAACTCAAGTGACAAGAGAGACCTAAAAGCATTCACTGGCCTAAAAGCCAACATCACAAAACCATTCCAGATTAGTTCTGTGTTGATAGAGGAAATTAACATTTCTCCTTCTGCCAAAGGGACTCCAATTCCCTCATTTAGCCAGGCAGAACAGATATGGCACGGCCAAGGTGAGGCACAGCCACTCCCCTGGTGAGCAAACACTCAACATCAACAATAAAAAAAGTACTTCCAAAAAAAAAGCAGGTCTGCAAGAACAGGGGAGAAGGTGCAACAACAGCTCTTCAGACCTAGAAAAGCCACTGCAAAGCAGAAATCACAAAATAAGTGTTTTAACTGCAGCAAAAAGATGGGGTGGACAGGGCTTGGAGCAGCTGGGATAGTGGAAGGGGACGGCTGAGATGGGCTTTAAGGTCCTCTTTCAACCCAAACCATTCTGTGATTTTATGGTAAAGAGAGAACCAGGGTGCTAAAGAAAACAGCTTCTAGCACCAGAAGTTCCACAATTCATTGTCACAGACATCTTTTATGAAAAATCCTTTCCTTAGGATTTTTCCTCCTGAGAGGCCTCAGGAACAAAATGTAAACATTGATTATCTGCTGCTGTGGAATGCAACAGGTGCATCTGTGATTGGCCCATGTTGGATATTTGTAATTAATGGCCAATCACAGTCAGCTGGCTCAGACAGAGAGTCCAAGCCACAAACCTTTGTTATCATTCCTTCTTTTTCTATTCTTAGCCAGCCTTCTGATGAAATCCTTTCTTCTATTCTTTTAGTATAGTT
Organism: Melospiza georgiana; assembly: GCF_028018845.1. Lineage (NCBI taxonomy): Eukaryota > Metazoa > Chordata > Aves > Passeriformes > Passerellidae > Melospiza > Melospiza georgiana. The sequence continues at coordinate 4,812,362 of NC_080436.1, forward strand.
TTAATATAATATATATCATAAAATAATAAATCAGGCGTTCTGAAACATGGAGTCAGATCCTCACCTCTTCCCTCATCCTAAGACCCCTGTGAACACCGTCACAATTAATAGTTCATGAGACTTTTGGAATCTCCACGACAGAAGTTTCCAAGCCAGGTCCAACACATCTCTTGGCAGCCTCTCTAGCCCTGCTGTTGGCAATCAGCCATTTAAACAGGGACACTTCTTCCCTTTGCAGGCACAGGCACACTGGGGAGCAGAGCTGCCAGGTTCTGAAGGAGCTGCAGGGACAGATCAGCTTTAGTTGTCTGAGGCAACAAGCACAGCAAGTTCTCCCCCAGGAGCTGATCAGAAACACAGGCAAGGCCACCCAGCCTGCAGCTCCTCCTCCCAAATGCATTTATTCTGCCATATGTGCAGACAGACAAATGTCACTGGGAAGGGCCCAGATAAAAAATATGCCTGAGACAGCGCAGTGGCAGCAGAGGAGCTTCCTGAGACATTTAAAAAGCCAGAATGGTTTCTGTTGGACTAGGCAGCTGGAGAGGAAGGGAAGATGTGAAGAATATCCTCTGGAACACACCTCCAGCTCCAAAGCCACAAATGCAGCCCTATTTAACCTGTTCCCAAGATCCCACAGCCATGCTGTCAGGGCAAGGGAGAGCAGTAAGGGCAAGCAGGGAGAGAAGAGAGATCATTTTGCCACTGATTGCCCATGGGCTGGGCTCACCACTTTGATTAGCTGCATTAATCACTCAGAGGCCCTGCTGGGGTTTCCATGCATTACACCCTATACATGTGCAATTAAAAGTTCTCCTCAGCCCTGCTCACCCAGCCCTGTCCCCTAGACACAGTGGTACAAGCTGAGGCTGGAAGAGAACAGCAGGGCTGACAGGTCAGCAAAGGAAGCAACTGCAGATGGCAAGCCAAGCAGGGCAGAACTTGGATTAGGTATTAGGGGAATGTCACACTTTATGGCAAATCCTTTCCTTAGGATTTTTTCCTCCTGACAAGATGAGAGGCCTCAGGAACAAAATGCAAACATTGATTATCTGCTGCTGTGGAATGCAACAGGTGCATCTGTGATTGGTCTCATGCTGTTGTTTCTAATTAATGGCCAATCACAGTCAGCTGGCTCAGACTCTCTGTCCAAGACACAAGCCTTTGTTATTCTCTCTTTTCCTATTCTTAGCCAGCCTTCTGATGAAAACTTTTTCTTCTATTCTTTTAGTATAGTTTTAATGTAATATATATAATAAAATAATAAATGAAGCCTTCTGAAACATGGAGTCAACATTCTCATCTCTCCCCTCATCCTGAGACCCCTGTGAACACTGTTACAGGGGAAATCTCCTCACTGGAAGGGTGGTCAGGCATTGGAACAGGCAGTGGTGGAATCACTGTCCTTGGAAGTGCTCCAGAGCCGTGTGGGTGTGGCACTTGGGGACATGGGCTCGGCAGTGCTGGCAGAATGGTGAACTCCATGATGTCAGAGGGCTTTTTCAACCTAAACGATCCTAAGTGGCTGCTGGAGCCGGCCAGGAACACCCAGGAGAGGGCAGCATGTGCCTGCACACCGGGAGCCTGCAGGAAAATCCCTTCCCAAAGGAACAATGCACGTGGGCTCAGGACACCTGCCCATCTGCAGGGACCACACCAGGAGCCTGCAGGAAAAGCCCTTTCCAAAGGAACAATGCACACGGGCTCGGGATATCTGCCCATCAGAGGGGATCACAGGCTCCCTGGGCATTGGAAAAAGGGAGAAAAGCATCACCTTTGGGGCTCATGGACCCACACCTGGGCTGGGCATTGAATCCAGCACAGCTGGCCTGCAGCAGGCTCCCTGCCCCTCTGGGGTTACCATGGGGAAAGGGCAGGTCCAAACACACACCTGTACCAAGAGGCTCTTCCCAGGCTGCCCAAGACACTGTCCAGGATTCCCTCACTCTGCTGAGCAAAGCATGAGCTCAAGATTGGCACAGGACGTGCTGTCACCCCTTTATTCATGCTCTGGCAGCCCAGCACAAAAAAGATTCAAAAGCAAACTGCAGGAGCTGGGATCAATGCTCAGTGTAGGTCCCTTCCACACAGGATATTTTATGAGTCTGTGGTTTAAATAACCAGTTTATGGCACTGTGGGATCTTGAAACAACCCCATGTGTGACTGTGTTCACAGTGGTTCTCGGATGAGGGAAGAGATGAGGATCTGACTCCATGTTTCAGAAGGCTGATTTATTATTTTATGATAGATATTACATTAAAACTATACTAAAAGAATAGAAGAAAGGATTTCATCAGAAGGCTAGCTAAGAATAGAATAGCAAAGAATTATAACAAAGGTTTGTGGCTTGGACTCTGTCTGAGCCAGCTGGGCTGTGATTGGCCATTAATTAGAAACAACCAACATGAGCCAATCAAAGTTGCACCTGTTGCATTCCACAGCAGCAGATAATCAATGTTTACATTTTGTTCCTGAGGCTTCTCAGGAGGAAAAATCCTAAGGAAAGGATTTTTCATAAAAGATGTCTGCGACAGCCATGTTTTTGCCAAAGGAATAAATAATTTCTTATTACCTTCAGTGACAAGAGCCTTGGGCAGGAGACTCACCCTCCCCCAAGGTTTAATGAAAAATTGAGTCCTTAAAGCAATTTATTCCCTTCTACAACTGTGAAATAGAATTTTCATACAGTATCTTAACACACTGCTCTAATTGTAAGGTTTCCTTCAACTCCCTCCTACTCATCACAATTAATAATTCTTTCCTAATACCTGCAGTAGTAGTGTGGAGCTACAGGAAAACAAGCAACTTATTTCTTCTTTCAAAGGAAGTCTGATTGTGATCATTTTTTAGGGCCTAATTCACCAGATGTCATCCTACTACAGAAAAACCTCATCTTTGACCCATAAAATGCACCCAAATCATGACTTGTTCCTCTCAGACACCACCCAGCACTGCTCTTCTGCAATCTAGCTTCATTCCTTGATAGAAAAACCATACAATAGGAGCATTATCTCTATTTTTAGGAGTTATTTAAAGTAATAGCACAGAAAAGTAAAATGCAAGAAATGTCACAATTCTGAAAAAAAAAAGTTTAACTTGCTTCTCTGATGCCTGTCACAAAGACACAAACTTAAGGGCACATATTCAATTCAAAAATCTGTGTTTCTATTAACCTGTGAGATGACCAAGAAATAATGAAAATAATATAACTCTCACATTTTGTTTTAAAAATATAACTACACAGAAATTTCCCCCTGCACATTCAATATGGAGATGAAGTTGCAGCAAAATGGGGAGCCTGTCTCACTTCTGGCATTAACAGCCTTAAAAGTGCAGCTATATTGTTTATATACATCTTTGTATTTTATATAAAAAAAATTCAACATGACGCATTTGCAAAGAATTATTAAAATCAAATTAAATTCTATTCCAACAAGTCATTTTCCAGTGTCTGAGTCTGATCTCTTCCAACTGGGCACACAAGGATCTTTGACAAAAACCACTCCTAAACTTGTCTGGAGCTTCTTGTCTCAACAATCAACAGCAAAAATGCTACACCACGATCCAGTGCAAGCACCAATATTACAAAATGTAACCCCACTTTTAAAAACTCATGGTTTTGACCATTTTCCCTGGGATCTGATTGCTCAGTGGATGGATGACATCTTACACAAGTCACACTTACAAAAGTCTCAAGTGATGGAAAGAAACATCATCTTGCTCCTCCCATGGCCCCTTGTCAAACTTCAGGTACTCAATGTCTTCAACGACCTGGAATCAGAAAAGAAAGCTCACTAAGGGGTGAAAAAAAAAAAATCAATGAAATAATCAGAACAGGTTATTAAACAAATGAAGAAGGCTTCACTGCTGAAGCTGTGGTAACAAGGCCAATGTCTAGAGACAACATGATCATCTCCCAGTCCTACTCCTGGAGGCTGCAGCCCTGCCAGGAGCACTGGGCACACACGTGGGCATCTCCTGACATCCTGTGCTGTTTTCAGCTCTGGATGGCAGGGAATCAACTGGCACAGAGGTGCCTTGCTGCCAAATTCTTCCCAGATCCAAGCCATTCTTCCTTAACCTGCCACTGGGGCTGAAAAGCCAAGAAGGTACAAGCTCACCCCTGAGGGAGAACGAGGAGGAAATGGAGCTAAGTCTAAATTTAACTCCTTTTTGTTACAAAAATAAAGTTTGGTCAGTTTTATTCCCAGTAACACATTCTCTGAGGCAGGGGAGCAGGTGTGGCATCTGCCTCAGTGCTGTGTGGGTCACAGCACAGAAACAAAGGCACATTTCAGGCTGGGAAACTCAGGAGCTGCAGAGAGGAGTCCAAGGGCTCAGGATTTCACCAGCCACCAGGACCCAGCCATGCATGAAAGGAAAGGTAACACTCACAGCTCAGAACCCTTCAAATAAACAATGCCAGCTCAGCAAATCATTCCTTCAGCATCCCCAAACTTATCAATCCCTGGTTTGAGCTTCACTTGCAGCCTGGCTCCACTTGGAAACAGCTCTTTGCTGCTCCAGGAGGTAATTGCTTATCACACCTGGCTGCCTGGAGCTGAGGGGAAAGCTCAGCCCCAGTGTCAGGAAGATGCACTTCAGGTGCCTGATGAGGTGGAGACGGCACCTTGGAGCAACCTGGGAAGGAGTGGATTGTTACAGCTCCAAACATCCCTTGCCAGAGACCTTTTCCATGGGGGAAGGATAAAGCTGAGGTCATGACCAAATTCCTCATGGCACACTGTCAACCCATTGACAGGTGAGCACATGTCACAATGAAGTGACAGAATGATCAACAAAAAAATCCTTGAGTTCTTTACATTAAATGCAAGGCAATTATTCCCTGCAAACGCTAAATCCCAGCTATTACCACTTCAAAAATGATAACCAAGTGCTATTACAAAGCAGCTTTGACTATAAAGATCTTAGCAGAATTTTCATGGTAAGAAATAATTACTTGGACATGAGTGAATAAACACTTCTGAGGCACAACATAACTCCAAGATAAGAGGACAAGAGGTGTAAGTTAAGTTTGTTCAAACAGCCATTATTTCTTTGAATTATTTAATTGACAAGCTGAACAAAAGCAATTCCTTCTCCACTCCACAGCAAAGCTTTGGAAACTCTGAACCTGGTCACAGCACTAATCAGCGTTGCTACAATGGGCTCACAATATGCTACAGGGGGAGAGGAATCTGTATTCAAATTAGTTTTGCTCACTGTTAACATCACATCAGAAGATCTCTCTCCCAGCAGCTCCTTAACAATGGCATTAGTTTCCCAACCAGGACAAAAGAACAAATTCTTAATTTATAAGGAATGCCCTACCAATCCCCAGGAATTATCAACAAATATCCAAGGCTTTAAAAGAAATTAAACATACAGCTAACTTTGTATTCCCAGTTTTACCCTCAAGCTAAACAAGTGTGAAACATCCTAATGAAGCTCATTTCAGCACTCATTACCCCTTCAGCCACCACAACCAAAGTTAATTACAACAGGAAACCCCAACTGACCTTTTTAGGACACTTAAAAAGTCGTTTCCAAGCTGTGTATGTGTGCTCTGTGCAAACCAAAAGTTATTAAACTATAAGGCCATAAAAAAAATTCAGCTCCCAAATCCCTAAGCAAACAGACTGGAGTGGGCTAATGAACACTGCTCTCTGTCAACCTGTGTGAACACACACCTTACAAGCCAAAGCCCTTATTTCCAAATTTCTTCTGTGTCATCCCAAAGGGAAGCAATCTGAACAGAAAAAGGGGAAAAAACAACTGAATTCTTCCAAGTATCAGTATCTACCACCAACACCCAACAATGACATCATGGGCTGGATAATCTTACAGGGTCTTTTCCAACCTTAATCATTCTGTGGCATTATACTTTAACTTCCAAATAATAATCCTTCCCCAAGTCCAGATTTGTCCAAGCAAATTAAGGATCCACTGGTGCATCTGATGAGCCTATTTAGAGCAATGGCAAGATTGCTGAGCTCAGGAGAGCCACTGCTTGAACAATAAGAGCTTTAACTGACTTTAAACCCTGATTGAAAGGATTAAATCAAATCTTTAGCAATGGGGTTTACTACAAAAACAATCTGAGGAGGAAACAACCAGCTTTATTCTGATCACTTGGAGATGTGTCCAGAGAGAAGGACAGGGAAAAAACAGGCATTTAACCCCCATCCCAACTTTCCTTTCATTCACCAAGTACCCATCTTGAAACACCACAGCCCTCAACTCCTATCCTTGCTTCTATGTTGTTACCCAGAAAAAGCAAATTAACTGCTCTATATTCTCTATATTCACATCACAACCTCAGCTTTTTTGTTCATATCAGCCTGAATTTTTGTGTATTTTTTCTATTTATTATCTGCTGTCACACTGAAGCCACCAGCCCTTTTTTAGGGGTATAAACCCACACTGTCCCATAGTGTGGTTTATTAAAGGTTATTGATGATAACCTGCACTTGACAATAAAGGTTACTAATGATAACAATAATAATGATTAATGATAAAAAAAAAATCCATCCACAACAGGAGAGGACCCAGAATGTGGCACACAACCCTGCTCTTATTAAGGGAACAAAAGGCCTAGAGACAAGCAGCAATGCACCTATGGGGGAAAATGGAGTGTTAATTTTAGGAGCAGGGGAGTCCTCATCAATACTTTCTGCTTCACACAGTCATAACCAGAATGTTGAAGGACACTTCAGGCAAAAATGTAGTTTTAGTCTGTTAAGGGGCAGTTAAATATTAAAATGCATGCTCTGAATATGCTAATAAGCTTAATGAGGCACAGGCTACCACACATATGTATATATTACTCAACACTCTGCCAAGATCACACTGCACGTAACATAGGAGAGGGAGTTTGGACTGTGTACAAGTAGGGTAAAAATGCCACCTCACTAGGATGAAGTCCCAAAAAGCCCTTGGAGACAGCCCATGTGCAAGTCTGCTCTCCCTCCTCCCAAGTGGGGATGATTCCTTGGCAAGCTTCCATGGAGGATTGTTATTACCCAGTCAACATCATATTACTGCTCTTAACAGACACCTATCCCTAGAACTGAAATGGGCCCAAAACCTGCCCAGAGCCTCAAAAACTTTGGTGCTCTTTCCCTTAGGAACAACAGAGAGGAAAGTTAATAATGATCAAGCAAAAGGCTTCTGTCAGCCTGCCAGTAATCTCCATGAGGGAAAAAGTTCACTGAACCAAGGGAAATATTTTAAACTTACTCCCAGAAAAGCAAAACTCACCTTCTCCACATCCTCAGCTGCACTTGCTGTGTACTGCAGAACTTCACAGCTCTCACTGAAAAGAACACAGACATTTAATTCCCCTGATAAAACTGCTCTACCCATCCTCCCCCCCAGCTCCAAAAGGAACAGAAATGAAGTTAAAAGGCATAAACACTGAACCAGAATGATTGCAATTTTTTAGATGGCTCCTAGCTATTGCAACAGAATTCCTGTTGCACCTGTGAGCTGCTTCTTTGCTGCTGGAAAGTTGCTTTTAAAGGGCAAATGGTCTGGATATCAACATAACTTCAGTTGCAAAAAAAATTCAAAAACTACACATGTGAATTTGTTTTCATTTAATTAATGTGGATACTTGCCCCTATTACAACTGCCCCAATCTACCTGAAAATAAGTGAAATTTTCAGTGCAACCCAAAACTGTGGTAGATTTTCTTTTTTCCAAGTGCATGACTAGCCGTGATTCACCTCAAGAGAAGAATGCATTCATTTATCACTATTTACTCAGGTTGAGCTAGCTGAATGGATACAAATGCAGGCAGCAGGGCCTGTAAGTGTGAAAACATTTTTAAAAGACAATGTTTCCTGGTTAGAAGATGGTTTTTTTTAATCAGCCAGCTACCTTCAGAGAAAAGGCACTTGCAGAGCACAACCACAACAGGAGCTCCTACATGAACCTTTCACACCTCACATGCTCAGCAAGAGCTGTTTCCAGCTGGAAAACCTGGAAGGCCCTGGAATAGCTGCCCAATGTGGACATGAAATCAAACACCACACAGCAAAGTTTAGGAGCATGGAGAGAAACTCATAGAATCCCAGAATGGTTTGGGTGGGACAGGACCTTAAAGCTCATCCTGTTCCAGGACACCTTCCACCACACCAGGCTGCCCCAGGTCCTGCAGGACCTGGCCTTGGACACTTCCAGGGATGGGGCAGGCACCTGGAATAAGAGATTCTCCTCAATATCAGCCCAAGGGAGAGGTCAACCTTCACCAGCAATTGCCTCAAGGATGCTCATCAAATCACTTCATCCCATATCTCTTGATTTGACTCTGCAGATTATCAGGGCTTCATTAAGAGAAAACAGCTGCTCAGTGACTCTGCAGATTATCAGAGCTTTCCCTAAGAGAAAACAGCTGCTCAGTGGAAGCAGTGCTGGATATGAAAGAGAACATTACCAATCTCAAGGCTCTGCTCCAGGAAAAGAGAAAAAGCAAACAGAACCCAAACACTGCTCCAAACCACCAGGCAGAACCTGCCACAGCGCCCAGCTCACAAATCTCACCACCAACATAAAAACATCAAAGACATTCATAACAAGTCAACTGGAAAGAAAGCAGCAATTTTAAAGCAAAAACCCACTATAAACCACTTTAGGCAGCACCAGGCTGCTCCAGTTGAACAGCACAAGATAACAGGAGTTTTGCCCAGTAACAAACTGCTTTTCAAGGAGCAAGCAAACAAACTTCAACAGGGAAAGCGTGCAGGAGTTTGCTCAGCAGTCTATAACAACTCTTTCCAGCCTGTTTGGACCAGACTTTGGGCAGCACCAGGAGTCAGGGAATCAAACTAGGCAGGGTAAGAGGTAACAGCCGGGCATGAACACAGCCCCTGCAGCCCTACCAGCACACAAACAGTTAAGGCAGCTGCGGCCTCAGCATTTACCCCAGACAGAGCCACCCTGAGGTGCACAGAGCTGGATTCACACACTTCCAGCTGCCCACAGCCAGGGCACAGAGACACGGATCTGTCACAGTCATATGTCCTGAAAAATCTCTCTGCCCAGGATTTCTCTCCTGGGAAGCTGAGAAGCCTAAGAGAAAAAGGAAAAGAATATTATGTCATTTGCTTCTCCTGTGTTTTGCTGCTTTGGAATGTGGTTGGAGATTGTTTATCCAGCATGTGAATTGTTTTTACTTATTTGCCAACAACAGCCAAGCTGTGTTGGACTCTGAGGAGTCATGAGTTTTCAGTAGTATCTTGTAGCCTTCTGTCTGTATTCTTTTCTTTATATAGTTTTAGTATAGCATTCTTTAATACAACATAGATCATAAATAATGAATTAGCCTTCTAAGAACATGGAGTCAGGTTCATAATTCCCTCCTTCCACGGGGGTCTCAGAAAACACCACACAGCCCACTCAGTGTGCCAGGCTGCTGGGAGCCCAAACCCTGCCAGGATGCTGAGGTTTGCCTGCCAGGAGCACTGCCCATGCCCACACAGAGGGCAAGGAGGTGAAATCACAGCAGGTTCAGCCTGGCTGAGCACCATGAGATGCACACAGGGCTGGCTGTGCTCCAGAGAACAGCAGCAGCTGGCTCCCACCAGGGACTGCAGCACTTTGCCCTCAGGGGATGACATTCCCAAGGCTTCCCTTCCCTTCCAAGAGCCATGCGCTGGCTGTGGGGACACACAGAGAGGCCACTGGCCATCTGTGACAGCACCCAGCCCTGCCTGCATGAGTGACAAGCTCAACATCGAGTCACTCACTTCAGTAGCTGGCAGAGCCACCCACTGATCCACCTGTGGAGATGGAGCAAGCACAGGGGGACACTGGCAGGCTACAAAGCACCTGGGAATCCACTCTGATTTATATCAGCCTTCTGCACACACCACAACACAGCTTCACAGTTAACCCATTCACAATCAATTTCACAGTTAATTCATCTGATACCCGTTGAGAGCTTCCCTCCCAGAATTATGAGGGACCACAATTCTGCTTTTAGATTTTTGGAACAGTTTTAATTTTCCTAGAGCTCTTTTGTAAGAACTGGGAGAGCTGGGAGGCTCTGTTTCATCCCAGCTTTACAGGGCACATGGTTTTGCTTCCCAGCTAGAGGAAGTCAGGGGAAACCAATGAGAGACAAGACACAGGGAATGGCTGCCCACTGGCACAGGGCAGGGTTAGAGGAGATATTGGGAAGGAATTGTTCCCTGGGAGGGCACTGAGGCCCTGGCACAGGGTGCCCAGAGCAGCTGTGGCTGCTCCTGGATCCCTGGCAGTGTCCAAGAGGGCTTGGAGCACCATGAGACAGTGGAAGGTGTCCCTGCCCATGGCAGGGGTGGCACTGCATGAGCTTTAAGGTCCCTCCAACCCAAACCATTCCGGGATTCTGTGACAACCAAAAGGACTTTCTGAGGAGAGAAAAGCCCTAAAGCCTTCCAAAAAGGCCTGAGAAAAGCTTGAATTGCCTCACTCTCTCCTCAGGCTGTGCAGACACACAGAGCCATAGCTGTGGCATTGTGCACATCGCTCCTGAACCCATTTTCATCTTCCAGCACTGGCATCAGGCTCCTGGGCTGGCAGAAGTTAACTCCACTCAGTTCTCATGCTGTGACTGCAGCACCCCCTCACTGGGGCACAGTACTGTACCCTGCAGCACAACAGGGGCTTCTGCACACGATTTGCTGATATTGGCACAGATTTTAAGGTTTGCACCCATTTTTGCTCAAAGACCTAAGAGGCAAAGCATTTTTCTTTGCTAACCTCATTGCTGGTAGGAAGGTCTTCTTGTAAGCATCCTCAATGCTCTGGAGATAGGAAGGAGACACCTTCTTCTCATATGGCTACAAAGAAACAAACAGAAAAAGCTGTGGAATTATTTTTCTATCTTTTCCCACCAGCACAGACCCCAAGGTCTGCTCCACCACCTGCCAAAGGGCTCACTCTGGGATAAGCAGCCAAACACCCAAGTGAACCACGTGCACACCAGTGAAAGTTTCAAAGATTTGAGAGTGTGATCTGGAGTGTTTGGAATTCCTTACATGCCATGAAATACCTAGAGCAGCCCCCAGCTATCCAAGGACTGATTCATCCCTGCTAACTCCACATTCCAGGGAGCTGTAAAAGCCACCCAGAAAACAGGAGAAGATTGGATCTGAGTCCACCTTTTCCACAAGGAGGCCAAAATTGCACCTCTCTATCTCCACAGCTTCAGACAAGTGCATGGGCAAACAGCCACTCCAAACTCCTGGGAAATTTCATGGAGATCACCCCTGCTGTTAACCAGCTTGCCTTCCACACAGTGTACTTGCAAATCCACATTTGCAAAACACCAGGAATTTCTCTGATCTACCCTGTGTTCCCCAAACAACTCCTACAGAGCTCAGCACTGCCACTGACCCAAAAAGGCACAAGTTACATCAGCAATTTCTGTCCACAGGTTTCAAAAATGCCACTGATTTTCATGCTCAGAAGGGCTAAGAATTCACAGGCTCTCCCAATACATGAAGAACTTCTTAACCGAGAACTTTTTTCTAATAAATCAAAGCTATCTTTCAATCTACCAGGTTTTCCAGAGTTAAACTGCATTTCCCATAGCCTTTCAACGAGGCAAGACAAATTGTGTTATATTTGAATCCTCACAACACATCTGCAAACACAAGCACACACCTAAGTGTCAAAGAAAGAGGGTAAAAAAAACCCCAAATTACAAACCTTACTTAGATTAGTCATTCCCCAAAAGCACCCTGCAGCTCTCCAGGGCCAAGACCAGCTCAATAAGGCAGTCACCCAGCAGTGATTTGCTGGATGTCAGGGAGATAAGTGAACCTGCTGATCCCAGGTGACTCACACGTGAACCCCAGCAGAGGGGTGAGGAAGCAGTCAACTGGGAAGCAGGAGCCAGGGAGCCCAGCTGGGCTCCTGGCACTCAGGAATGAGAAATAAATCACCTCAAAGTGCATTGCAAGCAGCACATCACCTGCCCACAGCTCTTCAAGTGGCAGCTGCACAGCCAGGTATAAAAATTCACCTGCTCTTAAAACAATTTCTCATTCCACAAATGACAACATATTGATGCAGTCACACAAAAAAGTTCTTTTTTTGCCTTTTTTTTTTAATGCAAGCATAAGAGAATACCCACAGAGTCACCACCACCACCCAGATCTCACAGACATTAGCAGGCAGCAATTGTGAGAGACAAGTAACAATAAAGAGATAATTAGGCAATAATCAGAGATCAAATTACCTTGCCCTTCTCTTGAATCCTCTTCTGCACGTCTGGGACAGGCACATCCACATAAATGACCAAGTGAGGAGGCAGGAACTCAGAAATGCTGATCTCCTTGACCTCTTTGTAGTGATCAAGGCCTGTGTAAAACACAAATAAATCACATTCCCCACGTTTGTATCTGCAGGCTCTTCCTCTGGGCTCACAGAAGAAGTTAAGGTCACACTTAATGCTCTTCCTCAAACAGAATTTAGGAAGTTTACAGAAAAACTAATCTCCAGAGAAGTTTCATGCACTGAGATCTAAGAATCTCAACCCAGTTGTATCAAAGAGGGACTTTATTCCTGGCTCAGGTTAACAGGAATCTCAGCTTCTCCTCCACCATTTAGAGACAATAAGCAGCAGTAGCTCTAATCAAGATGTTTGTTCCCTAAGGATTCCAGTACAATCCAAACTGGGATTTTGTATTAAATTGTGGGTTGCTGGGCTTTGCTGTCTCAGCAATGCAGACACAGGTCATATTATAATCAGCCCCCAAAGTCACCCAGTAACTTAGAGCAGGTGGCAAAAAACAAATACACGCCTCTTAAATCCAACAGCAAAAACAGGAGACAGTACAGAAAAGTGACATCCACCTCAAAGAACAGATTTACTAAGAACAGGCAGGAGCTCAGTGCCCATAACCCCAAACCAAATCACTCAGGTTGGGAGGAACATCCCCAGATCACCCAGTTCAACCAATCTGCTGAGAACTCCACCCACAGCACTCTAAGTATCTCCAAGGGGGAGATCCCAGGTGATTTGCTCCAGGGTTTGACTCCCCTTTGAATTTCAATTCATGCCCTTCATCTTCTGTCCTCTCACTGCCACCAAAACCACACCAGCTCAACCCAGCAACATTCGAACACCGAACACTTCAAGAAACCCCTCCTTCCAAGCAGGAATGTTTTGTTTCTTTTTTAAAGCAAAGTTAACTGCCAGACTTCTGAGAGATTATGGCCAAGCAGCTTCCCTGTGCCGGCAGGAACTCACATCTCTTGTGCACATATCCCTGCTTCAGCATGGCCTCCAGGAACACGAAGTCGCTGTAGGGAGAGCGCTCCAGCACCACGCCCTGGCCTGCAAGGGAGAACAGGCTCCAGGTTGGAACAGAAGGAGCTGCAAGGTCCTTGGTTACTGTTGTATTCCTTGAACAGTCTATTGCATCTATGTCCACAGTTCCAGACAAGTGCATGGGCAAACAGCCGCTCCAAACTCCTGGGAAATTCCATGGAGATCATCCCTGCTGTTAACCAGCTTGCCTTCCACACAGTGTACTTGCAATGCCACGTTTGCAAAACACCAGGAATTTCTCTGATCTACCATCTAACCCTTCACCAGGATTTCTTCTCCTGGGAAGATGAGAATCCTCAGCTTCTCCATGTTTTGCTACTCTAGAATGTGGTCTGGAGATTGTTTATCCAAACATGGGTGTCGCAGACATCTTTTATGGAAAATCCTTTCCTTAGGATTTTTCCTCTTGAGAAGCTGAGAGGCCTCAGGAACAAAATGTAAACATTGATTATCTGCCGCTATGGAATGCAACAGGTGGATCTTTGATTAGCTCATGTTAGATGTTTGTAATTAATAACCAATCAGAGCTTAGCTGGCTCAGACAGAGAGCCCGAGCCACACGCCTTTGCTATCACTCTTTGCTATTCTATTCTTATCTGGCCTTCTGATGAAACCTTTTCTTCTACTCTTTTAGTATAGTTTTAATGTAATATACATCATAAAATAATAAATCAAGCCTTCTGAAACATGGAGTCAGATCCTTGTCTCTTCCCTCAACCAAAAGCCCCTGTGAACACCGTCACACATGTGAATTGTTTTTAATTAATGACCAATCACAGTCCAGCTGTGTCAGACTCTGAGTCAGCCACAAGCTTTCATTTTCATTCCTGCTGAGCATTCTGATGTATCCTCTTTCTTTTAGTACAGTTTTAGCATAACATTCTTCTAATATAATATCATACCATAAAATAATACATCAGCCTTCTGAGACCATGGGGTCAGATTCTCCTCCCTCACCTCATCCTGGAAGCCTCACAAACCCCACAGTCCATCCCTCCCCAGCCCACACCCAACCTGTGCTGAGCAGGTGCTCCAGGGCGTCGGCGTACTGCAGGACGCGGCTGCCGAAGAGCCACGACTGCAGGCGGTACGAGTGCCCGTCGGGGGCCTTGGGCTCACTGTAGAACTTCTCCAGGCTGCAGAAACCACTGAACCTCTCAGGCAGCAGCTGCCCATCCCCCGAGAGCCTGTCCTGGTAGTGGATGTCCGCCTCAGGGAAGTGCTTCATTCCTGAAAAGGAACCCACAGCGGGAATGAGCTGTGTTTGTTTGCAGCCAACGCCTCTCCAGCTGAAGAGCGCACAGCTGCTCGTTGCCTGTGGGAATCCAGAAAATCAGAGGGGTTTGGGAAAGCTGCAAAAGGCAGGCCTCAGAGACAGCAGAACTGGGATGAGAGCTAAGCAGTAGCCATGAGATTGGTAGGCTGAAAAATTATGTAAAAAGTAGAAAAATAAGGACAAATAGAAAAAGGGTCTGTGTATTAATGCTTGGCTAGAATAACTCATTAAGCTACAGAAAAGTATATCTGAGATATTAGGAAGTTCTAAGCTTAATAATGGAGCTCTGTCCACTGTGTTTCAATGCTTACAAGCAGGTGTTGTATCCAAAATAAGCAATATTGTTTGACTGAAGGTACGTGTGCTTCCAGTGGTCGGACAGAACTACTGTCAATGTGCTTTTGCTTTGTGTGATTGGTCAAAAAACTTTTAAAGTGAGTTGTAACGTGCAGTTCTTGGTCTGGTGCCAGGGCTGTGAGCTGCTGGCATCTTCCCATTGCCATAACCACGGAATGAGACTGATGCTGGAAAATAAAACAGCTCGAGGCACATTGCACAGCAGCCCTGTCCTGGTGGTAATTTGTGCAGAGACTCCCCAGGCAGTGACACGTGCCCAGCTCCCAGACAGCCCCAGCCCCTGTGCCCACCACTGTAGTGAGAGTCCTATGTATTGGATAGGTGGGTCCTGTTGCTCTGGATGAGCTACAGCTGCGGGGTCCTTGGTTGGGCAGCAGCTGTAGCTCATGAAGGCCACTGGGATAAAAGGGGGTGGGTTGAGAGCCCAGAAGGAGCCCCTGTGAAGCCATGAGGAACTGCACAGCAGAGAGGAGCAGCATGCTAGAAAACCAGCTAGAAGGTATGGACTTTAAGAATATCATAACAATAGTATGGGACTCGAGAAATATGAAATACAAATACAATAATACAATAATTGGTGACCCCAAAGTGATAGAGGTATGCAGCCTGAAGAGCTGTGGAAGATAGGACAGCCTGAGAGCTGTAGCAGCCTGAAGAGCTGTGGAAGAAAAGGCAGCCTAGAACTGCAGAAAGAACATAGCTATTGAATCTCAAGGAGCTGTGCTGGATTATGGCCCTTGAGTCAAGAAGCTGTGTGTGTTGTACATGACCTTTGAGCCATGGGGGAATGTGTGTATTGTACTTGTGTTACGTGTGGGGCCTTTGAGTCTTGGGATAAAACATGTATTGTAAAAGAAATGAATATATTGTACTTGAACAACTATATTGTATTTGAATACATCTGTTAGTAATAGAAAAAAGGGGGAAATGTAGTGAGAGTCCTATGTATTGGATAGGTGGGTCCTGTTGCTCTGGATGAGCTACAGCTGCAGGGTCCTTGGCTGGGCAGCAGCTGTAGCTCATGAAGGCCACTGGGATAAAAGGGGGTGGGTTGAGAGCCCAGAAGGAGCCCCTGTGAAGCCATGAGGAACTGCACAGCTGTGGCTCATTTAGAGCAACTAGGACCCACTTATCCAATACACAGGACTCTCACTACACACCACAGCAGAACCCAAACTCTGAGCTCTGCCCCAGCCCGTGGAGAGCTGGGCCGCTCCAAGCACATCCACGTGGAACACCCACGCTCTCCAGGAGCACGCAGGCTCCACCAGAACTGAAGCCTCACTCACAACAAATCCCCATCCCAAGCCTCACCAGCACCACCCACAGACCCTCCCCACACCCTCCAGCATTCCCCAGGCAGGAGCTGCTGCTCTGGTGAGCTTCCTCTGCACAAGAGCCACCATCAAACCCAGTCAGCCCTCTGGGAAGCAGCCACAGTGACTCGTACCCAGTTTGTCTGCCAACTGCTTGGCCAGCTTGCCCTTCCCAGAAGAGAGATTCCCCTCCACTGTGAAGACTTTGCTGTGCTCTGTGAACTTCTTGGTGGTCTTTTCTCCCAGGATGTAGGACAGCCACCCATACTGCCGGCTCCACTCAGGGCTGGTGTGGATTCTTGCCTGGAGGAAAAACCCACAGAAATCAGCAGATTTGGAGGGATTCTTTAGCTAAAGACACACACAGGACACACTCATATATCTAATACAAGGAATTGTTGCTCAGTAACCTCGGCACTGTCATTTCAGCTTAGCAGCTGCAGCAGTGCTTAGGCTGGGAAGTTGTTCGTGAAATTAAAGGCTGAGAAGGCAGAAAACACGGAACAACTTCCAGTCTGAAGGCCAGACACACATCACACCCAGAGTTCCCAAGGGAGACCCCACATTAGACTTTTGCTTGCATTTTGCGTGGTTTGGGGCACGTAATAACACTAAATTCGCTCTCAGGAGAGTTACAGCTTCATTTCAACATGGCTTAGTGGGCAAAAGCTTGGACGCCGCTTCCAGCCTTAACTACTGCACGATTTCTGAGAGGTGGCAAGAGGGACCCACCTGAGAGCTATGAGGTGAAGGCAGGGCCTTTCTGAGCGCCTTCCTACAAACCTCATTCCGAGCGGCGCAGTGACCTCCCTCACGCAGCGGCGTCCATCCCTATCTAACACTCCTTTCCCCGCAGCACCGCTGCCCACCGCAGCTCACCGCACTCCCCTCCCCGGCCTCTGCTCCAGCCTGCCCCGCATTCCTCCGCCTCTCCCAGCTCCCAGCCCCGGGGAGAGGCACCTCCGGCCCCGGGCTGTGCTGCCCGCCCACCCCAGCAGGACAGCGCTCCGGACACAGCCCCGCCCAGCCGCCCGCACTCACCCTCAGCAGGATGGAGCCGCTGTCCGGCGCGGAGCGGCCCCGGGCGGCCGCGGCCCGGCCCAGCCGGGACACCCACAAGGACATGGCGGAGGGCGGCGGCGGCGCGCGGCGATGACGCCAGCGGGAGAGGCGGCGCGCCGCGGTGAGGAAAGCGCCCTGCGGCCACGCCCATGGCCACGCCCCCTCGAGAAAGGCCACGCCCACTATTCGTGAGGGCTCTGGCGGGAGCGGGGACAGGGACCGGGACAGTGGGACCGGGAACGGCCCGGGGTAGGGACTAGGGGGGACAGAGAACAGCCTGGCCAAGGAAATGAGCTCAAGCACTAGGCAGGACCAGGGACAGTCGGGTTAGTGAGCAGGTGGGACAGGGAACAGCCTGGTTAGGGAATGGGAACAGCCTGGTTAGGAATAGGGAACAGCCCGGTTAAGAACAGGAAGAGCCGGGTTAGGGAATGGGAACAGCCTGTTTAGGAACAGGGAACAGCGGGGTTAGGGAATGGGAACAGCCGGGTTAGGAACAGGGAACAGCCTGTTTAGGAACAGGGAACAGTGGGGTTAGGAAATGGGAACAGCCGGGTTAGGAACAGGGAATAGCCTGGTTTGAGCATGGGAACAGCCGGGTTAGGAACAGGGAAAAGCCGGGTTAGGGAATGGGAACAGCCTGGTTAAGAACAGGAACAGCCGGGTTAGGGAATGGGAACAGCCTGGTTAGGGAATGGGAACACCCTGGTGAGGAACAGGGAACAGCCTGATTAGGGAATGGGAACACCCTGGTGAGGAACAGGGAACAGCCTGGTTAGGAATAGGGAACAGCCTGTTTAGGAACAGGGAACAGCCTGATTAGGGAATGGGAACACCCTGGTGAGGAACAGGGAACAGCCGGGTTAGGGAATGGGAACACCCTGGTGAGGAACAGGGAGCAGCCGGGTTAGGGAATGGGAACAGCCGGGTTAGGGAATGGGAACGGCCGGGTTAGGAATAGGGAACAGGCGGGTTAGGAACAGGGAACAGCCTGGTTTGGGAATGGCGGTCGGAACAGGAACGGGCAGAAGGTGGGACCGGGCCCACCCGAGTCAGGGAGCAGTGGGACAGGGAACAGGCGGGAGCCGGGTGGGACAGGGGACAGCCTGCACTGGGAGCGGCAGGATAAGGGACAGCCGGGCTAGGGAGCAGCTGGGAATAGGGAACAGCTGGAGTAGGGAGAAGGTGGTGTGAAAAACGCCAGTCACTTGTTTTTAAATTTTTAAAAGTTTAATAGTAATAAAATGGTTATAAAAATAGTAATGCAATTAGAGTAATAATAATTTGGACAATTTGGATTAGGACAATATGAGACAATAGAAACAAAGAGTTACTGATGGTCCGGGTACCTTTTTCTAGGCAAAATAAGCCCGAAAAAGGACCCACGTTAACAGAGGATTAACCCTTAAAAGCAACAGCCTGTTGCATATTCATACCCCTCATATATGATGCATAAATTCCATTCAAACACAGGATTCTGTCTGGGCAGTGTCAACTTCTTCCTCCGAATCCTGAGAGTGCCTTCAAGGCGGGAAGAAGTTCATTTCTTCTGATAATGGAGCAATAAATTCTCTTTCTCTGAAAGATTCAGGTGTCCTGTGGCTGCTACCTCGGTGCGAGTCCTCTCTTTAGAAAAAAAAGCATCCTACATAGCATAGTTTCTATTTTAACATTTTTTTTTTATAACCTAAAACTGTATTTAACAACACTTCTTAAGAGAATTAATGCAGCGCTACTTTCTAACACAACACACACGATATCCATTTGAATATTTGCGAAAAGCCAATCATGGAATACAGGCATTTTTCACAGTGGGAATAGGGAGCAGGTTGGAATAGGGAGCAGCCAGGAATAGGGACAGACAGGATGCCTGCACTGTGCCACCCGCAGGTCCCCACAGGAGGGAGGAGCCTGGGACGGGTCTCTTCCCAATACCTGCACATCCAGTTGTCCTAATTCCCTCCACACCCTGCTCCAGGTGCTGCAGCAGCATCCCCAGGCTTGGAGGCCGGCAGCGTGTGTGGTGACCCGAGCCCACGTTCAAACGCATTAAATTAAATTCCTGGGCCTGGGAAGGTCGCAACCAAACGTTTTCCACATTTCCCATCAAAGTGACATCGGCTCTGCTGAGCTGGCGCATTTGTGACACCATTAGCGGCCTCTGCTTTGCCCCCTGGGCAAGAAGCAATCAAGTTGCATGTCAAGGATTTATCCCTGGAATTTGCAAACAGCTTGAAAAACCCAGCCAAACAATCCACAAAGGATGTGTCCAGCTTTCCTTAACAGCTCTGGCTGCAGCCAGACTCGTTGGATGCTCCAAGCCCTGGCCTTGGGCCCTTCCAGGGATCCAGGGGCAGCCACAGCTTCCCTGGCCAGCCTCAGCGCAGCAGCTGGAGCTGGTTTTGGGGGAAGAACAAGAATTTTGGGCAGCATTAACTCAGGGAAAGGCAAAAGGTGAGAAAAAACAGGCTGGCTTTTCCTGAAGGGGCATCGGGCTCTGGAATGGTGATGCATGGGCATGGTGTTTGCCAGGATTCTGTGTCCCCTTGACAATGGCACACAGGCACGGTGATCCCCACATTCCTGGAGCATGGTGGCCCATGGATCATCCTGAGAAAAACTAAATCACAACAGTGTTTAGAATTGTGACATAAAATTGGGGCTATAAACCGCTGATGAGTAAAAATTTGGAATAGAAACTGCTGAGAAAAGTGATGAGTGCCCCTATAAATACCTGTAACCCTCAGCTATCGGTGTGCAGCTGGAGGGAAAACTTCCCCCGCTGTACCCAGTGCTGTATTGCTCATACTTCACCAAAATAATTAATAAATTGATTGCTGCTTGAATATTGGCCTAGTCAAGCTTCTCATTCATAACAAGTTCTACAATAGTAACCTTTTGAAGTATAATTTTAGAATATTGCTTGTATCCTTGAAACCATAGCTTTGGAAAATATACATAAAGGCAGCATGCTTATCTCACACCTTAATAAAGCAGAGAAAAGCAGCTTGAGAAAGGAAGATGAACATCAAATCAAGGATTAATAGTTTCGACCAAGGGAAGGTGGACATCACTGTTATGAGATTTACAGTCCTTGTAACTAAAAGGTGGAACCATGTGACGGTGTTCGCAGGGGTTCTTGGACTGGGGAAGAGACGGGAATGTTGGCTCCATGTTTCAGAAGGCTTGATTTATTATTTTATGATATATATATTATATTAAAACTATACTAAAAGAATAGAAGAAAAGGATTCATCTCAGAAGGCCAGCTAAGAATAGCAAGGAAAGAATGATAACAAAGCCAGCTGTGTCCAAGCCAGCTGACTGTGATTGGCCATTAATTACAAACAACTACATGAGACCAATCACAGACCCGCCTGTTGCATTCCACAGCAGCAGATAATAATTTTTTACATTTTGTTCCTGAGGCCTCATGGCTTCTCAGGAGGAAAAATCCTAAGGAAAGGATTTTCCATAAAAGTTGTCTGCGACAAACCCACATCTGGGGAGCTGGACTTCACCAGATGGGATTCGTCTTTCTTCTTTCCGAAACCGGACCCCTGACATCTGGGGATACTCCTTTTGGGATACATCCTGAGACGAACTAAATCACAACGGCGTATAGAATTGCGATGTAAAAACTGGGACTAGAAACCGCTGAGAAAGCTGATGAGCACCCCCATAAATAAATACCTGTAAACCTCAACTTATGGGCGTGCAGCTGGAGAGGGAAAACTTTCCCCCGCTGTACCCAGCGCTGCACTGCTCACACTTTACCTTCGCTGCTTGAATAGTGTCATAAGTAAGAAGTGTCGAGCTCCTCATTTATGACACTAGGGACCGCGCTCCGTGGGTTCGGTGTCCCCAAGGGCGTGGTGTCCCCAAGGGCGTGGTGTCCCCAAGGGCGTGGCCGGTGCCGGTGTCCGGAGCCCCGCCCCGGGCGCGGTGCCGCTGTCGCCGCTGCTCTTGCCGGTGGTGTCGGCGATGTACGCGGGCAGGAAGAGGAGGAAGCCGGTGCCCAAGAGGTGGGTGCGTGGGACGGGGCAGCGAGAGCCCGGCTGGGCTCTGGGAAGCGCCTTTGGGGGAGCCAAAGGCGGCGGCGGCAGCAGCAGCACGCTTGGGTTGATTGCCGGGTTTAATCAGGGTTAATTGGAGCTAACGCGCTGCCGGCTCCGGCGCGCTGGTGGGAGAGCAGAAATCCCGAAGATGCTCGTCCTCCGTAAGCTCGCCGCGGAGTTTAGGCCGCTCGGCGGTGATTTGCAGGCTGGGTTGTTTTTGGTGCCCGCCTAAACCAAACGTACAGCGATTAGTGATTACCAAAACACCTCGATTCTGTAATTATTAATTACCGTGCTGCTCAGTAGCTGTTGCATAACATCCCCCCTCGGTGTCCCCGGTGTTTCCTGCCTTTCCCAGCTCCCAAGTCCCACCAGCCTGTTTAACCTCAGCTTTTCCAGGTGTATAGGAGCTAAAGGTGGGTGTCTGTTTCTGGGAGGCTGTGGGGAAGGACACGGATGAGCTGAGTCCAAGCCCAGGATGAAGGAGGGAGCATCAGTACTTTAAACCTGTGGCGAGGTGACCCTGAGCCTCTCTTGGGTATTTAATTGAGAGTCTTGTTGTGTAAACATGAAGGATTGGTTGTTTTGCCACAAACCTGTGTTCTGTTCATCTCAAAGTGGTGATTCCAGCCCTCAGCACACCAGCCTGAGGGTTTGGGCTGGATTTTTGCGTCTCAGGATGCAGGAGAAGGTGTCTCTTTGGAGCAGAAGGGCCCTCATTCCCTGAGTTCTGCAAGGTCAGCCTTGGGAATGGGAAGAGATTCATTTTCTCTGTGCTGGGTCAGACCTTGGAGCAGGATCCTGCTGGGAGCGGCCAGGCGGAGCAGGGCTGGTGGCAGTGGGATGTGGCAGGGAGGATGGTCTGAGGGGCTTCTCCTTCTTAGTTACTCAAAAAAACTGTTCTTGAGAATTAATAGATCAGCTCAGGCAAGTCCCGCTGTCAGGAATAATCTCCCTTGGTACTTGCCAGCTTGCAGAAGGGATACACTTCCACAGGAGCAGCTGGGGAAAAACAAACCAGTCCCATTTCCTCTTCTTTCTGTCTGTTTGGAGCTGGATTTGGATGGTGAGTGGCCAGAAGACTTTAAAGGATATCTGAGGAATCTCAGACAAATTTTCTGAAACCTAATTTAATTTTTCTCCTTCCTGGTGCATGACTGATTTCAAAAGTGTTTCAGCTTTGTAAACAGTGCCAGTGTGTTTTACCCAGCTTGTGTGGACTAGTTTGGAGCTGGATTGTGCCAGCCTCCCTGAGAGAGGGGATATCCCTCCTGATGCAGCTCTTAGAACCCAGCAGGCTTCAGCTTTCCTGGGGAAATGCTGCAGTTTTCCATTCAGTCTTAAAAGACCCCTCAGTCTCTCCCTGAGCTGCAAATTCAACAGGCACTTCGGTGCATTTCATTTAATGCTCATTTCCTCTCGTGTCACACATGCGAGCAGCCCTGCCAGATGAGATTGGAGAGTCGTGGTAGAGGAGGGAGCTTAAATTGCTGCTAAACACTGGCAGGTCCTGTTATCCAAAGCTCCTTCCTGAAAAGAGGCTGCGAGTTTGTGGTTAGACAAATTACATCAAACCAAACGAACTGCGTGTTAGGGGATGCAGATCTGGGTTTGTCTTTGAGCTGTGAAATTCAGATTGGCATTAAAAAATGAAGGACACAGGGTGACATCCAGGACTTGTTAAAACTGAGCTCTTACTGCTGTGCTGGGGTTTTGGCTGGGGTGGGTGAAATAAGTGCAGCTCACAAAGATGGGACCTCGTGTAGGCTTCAGGCTGCTCTCCTGGACACCACTGTTCCTCCTAAGTTTGGCATCAAATGCTGGTTTAATTTGGAAATGCCCATCTGAAAGGGACAGAAATCAGAATATTGTAAGAAAACAAAAGTTTTGGATATTTTTGGTTTCTTTGTTTTTTTTTTTTTTTTTTTTTTAAGAGAGGCTCTTTTCACAGTGCAATGCCCTGAATCACCCTATGCGATATCCCTTTGTTTAAGTCACAGAATCCCAGAATGGTTTGTGTTGTTTAGGGACCTTAAAGCTCATCTCATTCTGCCCCATCCCTGGAAGTGTTCCAGGCCAGGTTGTACAGGGCTTGGAGCAGCCTGGGATAGTAGAAGGGGGTGGAACAAGATGAGCTTTGAGGTCTCTTCCAACCCAAACTCCTCTGTGATTTCTAAGAGGAGCAGTGTGTGTGTGTGTAAAAATCTTAAGCATTTCACTGTTGTGGCTGCACCAAAGCCAGTGCTGGGTTTGAAAAGAGCCTGCTGGACAATCCCAGTTTGATCACCCTCCCCTGTGCCTCTTGCAGCCCCAAAGCCGCCCCTGCCGAGGGTGTGAAGTCCAACCCCTCCAAGCGGCACCGGGAGCGGCTGAACCAGGAGCTGAGCAAGCTGACGGGGCTGCTGCCCTTCCCCGAGGATGTGCGCTCCAGGCTGGATAAACTCTCCATCCTCCGCCTGGCCGTGGGCTACCTGAGGGTGAAGAGCTACCTGAGGGGTGAGTGTCCATGCTGGAAGGGGGGGAAAAGCCCCTGGGATCGATCCCCACTGCACAGCTTGTGTTCCACTGTGACGGCGTTCACAGGGGTCCCGGGATGAGGGGAGAGACGAGGATCTGACTCCATGTTTCAGAAGGCTGATTAGTTATTTTTTGATATATATTACATTAAAACTATACTCAAAGAATAGAAGAAAGGATTTCATCAGAAGGCTGGCTAAGAACAGAATAGGAAAGAATGATAACAAAGGTTTGTGGCTCGACTCTCTGTCCGAGCCAGCTGGGCTGTGATTGGCCATTAATTAGAAACAACCACATAAGACCAATCACAGATGCACCTGTTGCATTCCACAGCAGCAGACAATCAATGTTTACATTTTGTTCTTGAGGCTTCACAGCTTCTTAGGAGGAAAAATCCTAAGGAAAGGATTTTCCATAAAAGATGTCTGTGACATTCCACCCCAAGCTTTGAGATGGGAGGTTGTGTTTCCTGAGGGAAGCGTAATGGTGAGTTGCAGGCCCTTGGATGTTGATACTGGCAGGAAAATGTCACCATGGATGGTGGGAGACACTTGGGAGCCTGCCCAGCAGCTGAGACCTCCTGAAAAGTTCCTTCATCTCATAAGCAGCCATCCTTTATGTCCAACAATCCAGCCAGCCTTTGTGTCCAAAACTCCTCCTGTGTCGCACTCCCAGCACCCTGTGGAGAAGAAGAGAGAGGTGGGTAAAGCAGTGTGTCTTGCTGAACTGCAACAATGCCTTCATCTGACTGGAATGGGAATTTAAAATTAAATTCACTAAATAATTGAATGTTCATGATATAATATATATTACACGTTCCCTTTTACTGTATTTCATATTCTGTCTTTCCTTGTTTATTCCATATTTGGTATTCTTATATTTATTCCATATTCTTTCTCCCTCCCTCCTACCCTCTCTGTTATTCTTCAACCCTTTATTATTATTATTACAGTTACAGTGTGTGTTTAATAAATTTTAACATTATATATGATGCAGGGCCTGGCTGGGGGCAGTCACCACATTCCCAGGAGTCACCAGCACACGTGGATAGGGACATGTTCCCTCTGCAGTGACTTGGGCCTGATGGAATGGGAGCTGGACACTGGGGAATGCAGAGCACATGGGGCAGGAAGGCAGCAGCAGCTTTTTATATTTAGAGGCTCCTATTGTGTCTTCTCCCCACGGCAGATTGGATAAACTTGGTTTTTCCCTCGTGCCCACTCCTCTGGGCTCTCCCAGGGCCCTCTCCAGCTGGGATGCTGGGCTCCAGGAGGAGACTCCCGTGCCAAGCTCTCCAGCTGGGAGCTGTGCATCCAAGCAGGAGCTGGTTCCCAATGGATGTGCTCAGCGTGTGCTTCCCAGCGAGAGAGCTGCTCTGGAAAAGCCTTTGGCATTGCAGGGGCTCTGCAGCCCTGTCCTGCCAGGCCAATTATTCCCATCTGGCCACTTGCCTGTGATTGCCAGCTCCTTCCCCTTGCTCTGCCCTGAAGTTCATCTTGTTTGACTTCAGATCATCCCAGATACATCAGGCTTGGCCTGGGTCTCAGGCGTGCCTGGTGAAGACCCGTGCCAGCTGCAGGTCACAGCAGCCCCATGCTGCTGGTGTTTCCTGTTGGGAATTTTGGGGGGACGTGCTGGCACCCTTGTGCGCTGCTTTCTGCCTCAGGTTTGCTGTCCTGTGCTTTGTGCAGGCTCTTCTCCTGCAGCAGGGAGAGCATGGCATCATATGAGGAGCATCCCTATCCTCACCCACAGCCCAAGCCCAGCCTTATCTCCAGGCAGGAGAGAGATGGATGTTTTGATAGAGTGGTAATGGCCTTATCTCCAGGCAATTGAGAGACCAATTGCAGGGTGATGCCGTGAGGCTCCTTTTCCCCTTGTGCTGCATTTTCTCCAGCCCTAGAGTGGAGCCTCATGTGTTGTCTGCATCTTGTCTGGCTGCTAACACCAGGAGAAATCTGAGAAGGGGCTTCCAGCCTTCTCCACCTTCTCTGGTATTTCTGAGGTGTGGGTGCTGTGGAACAGACCTGTTTAATGGGGTGTAGGAGCCTGGGGCAGTGTTTAGGGTGGGACAGAGCAGAGGACAACAGTGACCGTGCTCACAGGGGTCTCAGGTTGAGGGAAGAGACGAGGATCTGACTCCATGTTTCAGAAGGCTGATTTATTATTTTATGATATATATTACATTAAAACTATACTGAAAGAATAGAAGAAAGGATTTCATCAGAAGGCTAGCTAAGAATAGAATAGGAAAGGATGATCACAAAAGCTTCTGTCTCGGACAGAGTTTCCAAGCCAGCTGACTGTGATTGGCCATTAATTACAAACAACCAACGTGAGACCCATCACAGATGCACCTGTTGCATTCCACAGCAGCAGATAATCAATGTTTACATTTTGTTCCTGAGGCCTTATGGCTTCTCAGGAGGAAAAATCCTAAGGAAAGGATTTTCCATAAAAAGATGTCTGCAACAGACAACCACAGTGTGTTTGGGTGCTGGTATCTGTGCCTGCTTCCACAGGGGATACAAGGAAAGGGACTTGAAATCTGCATGGGATCCTGGTTTCCATTGCAGGGTATTGACTCACTGCATCGTCCTTTGAGTCTGCTTTGCTTTTAAATATTCTCCTCTGTCTGTGCTTTAATGAGAAACCAGACTAATTAGTAGTTTGCTGGAAATGATAAGCCTCGGGCCTAGAGAGGGAAGTTCTGGGAGCTCCTTCCATGCCTCCACGGGCTGATTCAGGGTGTGTGTCGCAGACATCTTTCACAAAAAAATCTTTTTTTAGGATTTTTCCTCCTGAGAAGCCTCAGGAACAAAATGTAAACAATGGTTATCTGCTGCTGTGGAATGCAACAGGCGGGTCTGTGATTGGTCTCAAGGAGTTGTTTTTAATTAATGGCCAATCACAGTCAGCTGGCTCGGACTCTCTGTCCGAGACACAAACTTTTGTTATTATTCATTCTTTGTTTCTCTTTTCTTAGCTAGCTTTCTGATGGAACTTTTTCTTCTATTCTTTTAGTGTAGTTTTAATGTAATATATATAATAAAATAATAAATCAAGCCTTCTGAAACATGGAGTCAGATCCTCGTCTCTCGCCCAGCCCAAGAGCCCCTGTGAACACCATCACAGGTGTGCATGCTGTAACTCCCCTGTGCCCCAGGGCAAACACTGCAGGTGATGCACAGCTCTCTCTCAGCTGCCTGGCATCTCAGCCTTCCCTGCACAAAACCAGGGGGCTCAGGGCTTGGTCTGCCCGAGCTCTGCCCAGCCTGGGTAGCGGTGACAGCTCTGGTGCTATCACTGCCTCTGCCTCAAGGGCACTTTAAAGGTTTTGTCAGTCGTGTGAACAGTGGCTGGACCTCACTGCCAGATTTGTGCTGAGCTCTGTCTGCAAACTAATTTGCAGTGGTTGCTACTTGGACCTGTGTGTGACAGCCTCCCAGACAGATCTGGAGTGACTTTGCTGATGAGAGCAAGAGCCCAAGGAGAAAAGCTGGTGTCTCTGTTGCCGACTGCCACAACGCTCTGGCCTCTCTGTGCTGTGACTTGCTGCAAAGAGGGAGATCTCATAAAAGCCTGGATGGATTTTAGTGGCTTGGTAAAGCTCCAGCCAGCTGGAGAGTTGTGTGTCCTACGGTTCCTGTAGCAAAGGAAGCAGATGTTGGGATTGCAGATGTGGCTCTGCCAAGGGTGAGCGAGAAAATGGGACTTAAAATGCTCTCTGAGGTGGAGAGGGTGTGATTAGGAAATGTGCTGCCATGCCTTCTTCCTAGGAGAAGAGAGGATCACAGAGTCCCACACTGGTTTTGGCTGGAATGAAGTTCATCCCATCCCACCCCCTTCCATGGGCAGGGACACCTCCCACCATCCCAGGGTGCTCCAAGCCCTGTCCAGCCTGGCCTGAAACTCTTCCAGGGATGGAGCACCCACAGCTGCTCTGGTAATGTGTGCCTCACCACCCTCACAGGGAAGAATTCTTTCCCAGCATCCAGCCTAACCCAGTCTCTTTCAGAATCCATGGAAAACCCTGTCCTGGTGTGAGACCACACTCTGGAGTCTGGCAAAGCTCGGGATGTCTAAGAGCTCCTAGCAAACAGTGAACAGTGGGCTGCCTCCCCATGCAGCTCACCTGGCTGGAGCTCAGGAGGCCTCACCAGGTCCTTTCCCCCTCTGGTGCTGGTCTCACCAGCTCCCTCCCCAGTGCTCCACTGTAGTACAGCTGGCAGCAGGTCTCCCTGGGTAATCTCGCTGCAATCAGCACTAAATTAGCTTTTTTTTATTCATCTCCTCTTTGTTTGTTGTTACCAGAGCTGGCTGTTGGGCCAGAGCTGCAGGGGTCTGAGGCAGTGAAAGGAGTCGAGCTCAAATCTGTCCCTGGGCAAGATCCTGCAGGACTGTGTGGGATGAAGGTTTGCAGCAGCAGGTTGGAGAGGCTGGTGTGGATTTGGGGATGCCAGCGCTCCCCAGGGCATTTCTGTGCTCCTCAGAAGACGCTGAGTGACTTTTCCATGGAGTTTCTAATCCGTGGGTTTGGCATTTGTCTGTCCCACGTGGATGGCATGAGCCTGCTCTGCTTGGCACCGTGCCTTTGTTCAGCAGCTGAGGAGGCAAAGGTTGGTGCTGATTTGACAGGGTTTGGGATTGGATCCAAGACAAAAATGGTTGTGTGTGTCTCGGTGTTGCTGGAGGAGCTCCTGGTTTTTGGAAGCCAGGCGCCTCTAGAGCCTGTTCAAAGAGAAGTGTTTGCCATGGATGAAGCTTGTCAGTGTAACCCAGTCTGAGAGAGCAGATCTGGCTCTGGGGTGGTTACCAATAACCTTTTATTTTCAGCATCAAATCTATGCCAGAGGCAAGGGATGTGTTTTAGCCTTGTCACGTTTTCCTTAGGGAATGTGATGGGCAAAAAAGTGAAGGGGTTAGATTACTTTGCCCCTTTGTCTTTCTTCTGCTGGAATTTTTCCTCCATTTCAGGGCTTAGGAACCTCCTTGCAGAGGCAAGAAAGCCAACCCATAGAGGAGTGTGTGACTGTGTTCACAGGGGTCCCAGGATGAGGGAAGAGATGAGGATCTGACTCCATGTTTCAGAAGGCTTGAGTTATTATTTTATTATATATATTACATTAAAACTATATTAAAGGAATAGAAGAAAGGATTTCATCAGAAGGCTAGCTAAGAATAGAAAAAGAAAGAATGATAACAAAGGTTTGTGGCTTGGACTCTGTCTGAGCCAGCTGGGCTGTGATTGGCCATTAATTGGAAACATCCAACATCAAAGATCTACTTGTTGCATTCCACAGCAGCAGATAATCAACATTTACATTTTGCTCTTGAGGCTTCTCAGCTTCTCAGGAGGAAAAATCCTAAGGAGAACATTTTTCACAAAAGATGTCTGCGACAGGGGTGCTCTTGGGGATGTATGGGGCCCATCCTGATTCATTGATGCTGGAAGCTCTGCTGATCCTGTCTGGCATCTTCCCTGGCTGAGTGAAAACCTTGCAGTCCTTGGGGATCACACCAGCAGCAGGAAACCTGCAGTGCTCTGGGTGGTATTGGGGTTTGAAACAGAGCTGGATTTTCCCCTACTGTCTTAAAAATTACACTCAGCCTCTGTCACAGCACTTTGAAAATGTAGGTGATGACCACACTGCCCCAGCAGATGCCTGGGACTTACCTGGTAATGCAGATGGCTTCTGCCATGGTCTTTTT
Source organism: Melospiza georgiana (assembly GCF_028018845.1). Lineage (NCBI taxonomy): Eukaryota > Metazoa > Chordata > Aves > Passeriformes > Passerellidae > Melospiza > Melospiza georgiana. The sequence goes on from NC_080436.1 coordinate 4,841,985, forward strand.
CATGGAATTATGGAATCACTGAGCTTGGAAAGACCTCTACCATCACCAAATCCAACCATTAACCCAGCACTGCAAAGCCCACCACTAACCCATGTCCCTAAGCACCCCAGGCAGGTGTTAATTCCCATTAACTGTCCAAGATGCACTGCAGGAGATGGGGAAAACTGGGCACAAACAGCAAAAGCGAATTGTCCTTTTACCCAGTTACTTTTGTTGTTGTGGGTATATTATAGATTGGATACACGTTGGACCTGTTGCCTTTAATCCCATTAATTTGTGATCTCAGCTGCTTTGTGTGGGAGTCTGAACTGCTCCGTTGGAAGGAGTGTGTTAAATGGGATGAATTAGCCAGCTTTTAATACAGCTTCTCACCTGCTTTGTGCTGCCTGGCAGCCAGTGGGGGTCTCTTCTCCCTGCCAGCCACTGTTTCCAGTCCATCTTAGCCCTTGGCCCCTGCAGACCTGGCTGCAGCAGGCTGGGGGATCCATGGCTGTCACAGACAACTTTTCATTAAAAATCCTTTCCTTAGGATTTTTTCCTTCTGAGAAGCTGAGAGGCCTTAGGAACAAATGTAGACACTGATTATCTGCTGCTGTGGAATGCAACAGGTGCATCTGTGATTGGTCTCATGTGGATGTTTGGAATTAATGGCCAATCACGGCACAGCTGGCTCTCTCTCTGTCCGAGCCACAAACCTTTGTTATTCATTCTTTTCTATTCTTAGCCGGCCTTCTGATGAGAACTTTTTCTTCTATTCTTTTAGTATAGTTTTAATGTAATATATATCATAAAATAATAAATCAAGCCTTCTGAAATACGGCGTCAGCATTCTCATCTCTTCCCTCATTCAAAAACCCCTGTGAACATGGTCACACATGGCTCCAGGTGGGATTCCAGAGGGTGGCATCTCCCCATCTTGTCTCAAGCAAGGGGCTGTTTCAGGAGTGACCCCCTCCCTCACATGAGGTTTCCTGTGTTGTAAGTCAGCTGGGATGTGGTTAAAATGTTGGGGTTTTCCCTTCCAAGTCAAAAAGTGTTGGGGGATACACTGTGGGTAAATGAAGGTGGTATAGAATGCAATCTTACCCCCCGATGAGTTGCAGCTGGACCAATTACTAAAGATTAGGAGCAGGCCTGATGTTAACAGGCCACACCTGTAGCAAGTAAGAACAGTGGTATAAAAGAGTGGATTGGTGGCATCTGGAGTCAGATGATGGCTACTGCAAGGACCGGGAGCAGTCAGTGCTTAGAGGAGACACCTACGAGAAACATCGAGGAGTTACGGAACTCCGGTGGTACGGAACCCTTGCACCGTAATGATAATAAAACTCTCGATAAATAAGACAACAAAACAGTGACTTGGAATAGCCCCTGTACCCTTGGTGGTTGCATGGGCCTGGAGTCCTCTGCCTGGAAGTGCTTGGGTTTCCCTTGGGATTGCTCCCAGGCCCGATGGTCCTTGGCAGTTTGAGCGAGGATGAGTTCAGAGACTCATCCTGTTTGGAGGAGGAGCGCCACAGGAACAGCAGGGCCCCTGGCTGTGAGCACCAGCTGCTCCACACCGCCAGCACTTTGGGGGCAGACAACATCTCTCCGAGTTTCCTGCCCTCTCTCCATGCTCCAGACCTTCTCCCCAGGTCAGGTGTGTCCCACGGGAGACAGATTCTGGAGGATTTTTGAGCTCAGGTGTGCAGGAATGGACTGCTCTGCGCTTGAGAGAAGGGGAAGCGAGCACCTTTGGTGGGAGATTAAAAGCCCCTTCCTGAGATCAGTGGGAGAGGTGAAGAAGTTTTGCTGGAAAGCCCAAAATGGGTATTCCCTGCTGGATTCTGAAAGCCACAGCAGCTCTCCCCAGCCTTCCCTGCAGATGCTGCTGGTGGTCCCTGGGAGAGAGCTGGTGGCCAGATGTTCTCAGGACATGCATGCTCTCCAAAAGTTCTGTGCCCTTTTGGAGCTTTATTTTGGGAGAACTTGTTTCTTTTTGAAATCCCCTGCCAGCCTGCCTCATTTCAATGCTTTAGAGAGGAGTCAGCCCTTCAAAAGAAATCAAATTTTAAATGAGAATCGATGTTTCATTTTGAAACTATTAGGCTCCATGAGGTGCAAATTGAAGCCGTGTGGTCCAGATGGGATTTTTTTTCCCTTGGGGATCGCATGGCAATCACACTTTTTGCTTGGTGCCTGCAAGCAAAGATTCTGTTGACCCTCATCTATCTTTCCCAGAGGTCTCACATGCCCTGATGAGTAGGCAGGTCTGACAGCACAGGAGGGAAAAGAGCAGAAGCCGTGGCTGATGGACGAGGTGGAGATGCTGCCTGAGCATCCCCAAGGAGTGCTGAAGGTCAGAGGGGAGCAGGAAATGTCCCAGCTCTGGCAGCAATGGAGATGGGGGCTGACTCTGCTCCAGAGCACCCTGTGCACTGCTGTTTGTGTCACCCTGTGCAAGACCTGCAGCTGGTTACCCTAACCCTGCTGCATCCGTGCCCTGCATGATGAAACCTCCACGGGTGGGTGCTTGTGAGCACTCGGGCTCCAGGTGTAAATACATCCCAGGGATGCTTTCATTCCAAGTTAGTTTTGAATTCAAACATGCCAATCCATTTTTTTTTTTCTGCAGAGCAAAGTGTCCCAGATCAGCAGTTGCACGTGAAACTTCTTTAGATTCCAAATTGTTTTGGTTTTGGTTACCAGGGAAGAAACCAAACAAACATTTAAAGCATTTCAGTGGTGCAGTGAGAGCTTCTGCCATGGAGAAAACAAAATGTATGGATAGTTTGAGGTGCCTCCTCATATCCAGAATTCAGAGGATCTTTTCCCTTTGGATCCAGCACCACCTGACACCCACAGACTTCTTTTAGGGAAAATCCTTTCTTTAGAATTTTTTCCTCCTGAGAAGCTGGAGGCCTCAGGAACAAAATATAAACGATGGTTATCTGCTGCTGTGGAATGCAACAGGTGGATCTGTGATTGGCCCATGTTGGATGTTTCTAATTAATGGCCAATCATAGTCAGCTGGCTCGGACAGAGAGTCCAAGCCACACGCTTTTGTTATCATTCCTTTCTAATCTATTCTTAGCTGCCTTCTGATGAAATCCTTTCTTCTATTCTTTTAGTATAGTTTTAATGTAATATATATAATAAAATAATAACTCAAGCCTTCTGAAACATGGAGTCAGACCCTCATCTCTTCCTGTCATCCTCAGACCGCTGTGAACACGGTCACACCTATTCCACACTGATTTCTTGCCTTCTCACTTGCAGCCACAGCTCCAAATGTTGGCAACTGCGTGGATCAGCCCAGACACCCAGGAGGGGACAGATGGACAGAGCTGCAGGGTGACAGGGAGCTGTTCCCTGAGGGAGAGCTGCTGCTCCAGGTATGGCTTGGTCATTTGGGGTCTGCCCAAACTGCTCTGGAGCTTTTTGTGGAGTGGGAAGAGACCCTGCCTCGTCCAGAGCTGCTTCACTGTGATTCCAGCAGGCACTGAGTTGCTGGGGACAGAGACCAGTGGCACTGCCTGGCTGGGATGGGTCCAGATCCCCATTTCGTTTCCTCTCATCCCACTGCAATTTGCTGCCCCTTTGATTGTGTTACATCTCATGGACACAAGCTCTATCCCAACCAGGAGGTTCAGGGATGTCATGTGGTGGTGTGAGGATGGATCCCTGAGTAGTTCCCAAGGTGCTGGGCTGGTTCATTATCTTTAGCAAAGGGCAAGAGGAGAATGTTGAGAGCTATGGGACAAAACAACCCCCAGGAACTCCTTGCCCTACCGGGGCATTGTGTGAGCTCTGTAGGGATGAGCTCACAGCCTGCCTGGGATGGGAAAAGCCAGCTTTGTAGATTGTGGGGGAGAAAAGAAGAGCAGTTGGACGTTGGAAAACAGTGGTGGACAAAGCCAGTGGGAAGTGAGAGCTGTGCTTTGTAGAAAGGCCACGTGTGTCTCATCAAACAGCTGACAGTGAAGCTCAGAGCACCAGGGGCTGGTGAATCAGCCTCCCCATTTATAAATGTGAGCTGGAAGGGCCTGGCACGGCAGGTCACATGGAAAGGCTGACTGCTGAGCAAACATCTGGGCACGTCAGCTGAGGAACGTGGGGCTCACTGGGGCTGCAGGGCGAGTCTGGCCAAGGTCTTCAATCACGCCATGTTCTTGCCATCTCCTGTGCCTGGGCTCTCGCAGAATCGCAGAATGGTTTGGGTGGGAAGGGATCTCACAGCTCATCTTGTGATGAGCTGCCATGGGCAGGGACACCTTCCACTGTCCCAGGCTGCTCCAAGCCGCAATGTTCAGCCTTGCCTTGGGCGCTTCCAGGGATCCAGGGGCAGCCACAGCTGCTCTGGACACCCTGTGCCAGGGCCTGCCCACCCTCAGCTCTCCTGTAGGCTTTCTGGGCCTTCAGTCCTCTTCTCCCACCTCTCCAAACACCGGCAGATGGATGCTTGGCTCTCTTTAAGCCTGGCTTTGGTCGCTTCAGCCCTGCTCCTGCAGGGCCCTCCCTTCCAGGCAGCAGGCAGTGTGAGCAGACCCCCAGCAGGAGCCTCCATGTGGGGTTTTTGGCCTGGCAGTGACTCCTGGGAGCTCGGTGTGACTTCTGGCAGTGAATCCTGCACCACACGAGGTCCCCCAGGGTCCCCAGATGTGTGTGAGTGCGATGGTCACAGAGGAGCAGCTGGATACCAGCAGGGAGCCCGTGGCTGCCCCAGCCTGGAGCTGCTCCCGAGCACTCCCCAGGGCTTTGGGCTTGGACCATATGATGGCAATTTGTTGAGCCATCAACATCAGAGCATTGGCAGGCTGGGGTGATTGAAGACATCTGGAGAGCTTATGAGGTGTTACTGTGACAGAAATCCCCCTGCTGAGCTGTCTGGTGGCTTTTTTTCCTCCCCACGAAGATAATTTTAAGCATATATTGTGATTTGCAGAAATCTCTGGCTTGGGATCCCTCAGGGGGCTGTAGCACACAAAGGGAAGGGACTAGTCCCTCAGCAAGCTGGATCTGTATGCTAGGTTTCCATTTAGGGTGTTCTTTCCTTAATTTCTCTCCTTCCATTCACTAATAAATTAAACATATCACAGCCAAGAACAGGGGGCATGAGTTACTACCTAGTGCAGTGCTTTGCTTTTGGGGGAAATCAGCCTGAAATGGTCACTGGAATCATAGAGTATCCAGAGCTGGAAGGGACCCACGAGGATGACCATGTCCAAAGCACAGCCCTAGGAGAGTGTAGCTATTGCCAGATGGAAAGGAGGACTCCAGATCCTCCACGGAACCTCTCCTTAGCTGGTCCCTCCTGATGCAGGAGCTGCCCGGCAGTGAGAGGGGGTTCCATGGAGGGTTTGGAGAAAGTGGTCAGTCCAGCTTGGATCATTGCTTGTGCTGAGAATGAGAAACTCCACGGAAGTGGATCTTGCATGGCTATCGAGTGCTGTCCTTTGTGGGGTTCCTTGTTGGGGAAGAAGGATGCTGAAGAAACAGCTGGGGGGGATTTCATGGTTCAGCAGCTGGATGGAAGCTGGGCAGAGTAAGTTTGGGCTGAACTTTTGCTTTCAGGCACTCAATGGATTTGTCATCGCCGTGACTGGGGATGGATACATCTTCTACATCTCCCCCACCGTGCAGGACTACCTGGGCTTCCACCAGGTGAGCACCGTGTTCTCCTGGCTGGAAACAGATGGATGCAGTCCTGGTGTGGGAAGGAGGTGCAGATGGAGAGCAAAGCTTCCCAAAGGGCACCAGCTCCTGTGGCAGGGGAAGGAGCTGGAATTTGCCTGTTGTTCACACTCAATCCTGCTCTTTTAGTTCTCAGGAAGGGAAACCTTCTGCCCTGCCCTCCTCCTGACACCTGTGCCAGGCTGTCCAGGAGCAGACACTGTTCTATTTTGTCATTCCAGTCGGATCTCATCTACCAGAGCGTGTACGAGCTGATCCATGCGGACGACAGGGCCTCCTTCCGCCGCCAGCTGCACGGGCCCCCGGTGCATGCTGCTGACAGTGAGTGCCAGGCTGATCCTGCAGCACTTCACTCGAGCACCTCTGATCCAGGAGCTCAGGGTGTGTGCAGCACAGCTTGGAAAGCTTCCTGTTGCCTTTGCTTTTCCAGCTTTTCCCCCTGAGCAGCCGCTGCTCGCCGGCTCGCAGCGCCTCCGTGCTGAGAAGCGATCCTTTGTGGAGAGGAGCTTCACCTGCCGCTTCCGCTGCCTGCTGGATAACTCCTCGGGATTCCTGGTAATGCTGGGACACCCCTCTGCTCCTCCTGGGCCCGCAGAGCCTCTTGTGTCCCATAGGGATGAGAGCACAGCCAGTTTCCACCACCCTGTTTGCTTCACACCCATGTTTTCTAATCCATGTAAGGCCTTGAATTTCCGTGGGCGCCTGAAGTTCCTTCTTGGGCAGCAAAAGTCAGCAGCAGACAAGTCCCCGGTTGCTCTCTTTGCCATTGCCACACTCCTCCAGCCTCTCTCCATCCTGGAGCTCCGGACCAAAACGCTGATCTTCCAGACAAAGCACAAGCTGGACTTCACTCCCATGGCCTGTGATTCCCGGTAAGGCATCTCGCACTTTCCCTGCAGCAAAATCCTGGTGCTGGACAGAAAACTAGACCTGGTGGGGACGAGGAACACCTGACCCAGCTCCCATGGCCTGATGTATTTGTCCCTCTACTGCAGGCCCCCAGTAACACGGGGGGGAGCAGATTAACTGGGCACCAGCACTTCTTGTCTGCTGTGGTTTGGGTGCTTTGTGGAACAGGGGATGCAGCTCAGCCCAGGGTGGAGCATTGCCCCACCCAAAGCGGGGCCTGGCCAGTGGGGTGCAGCTGTGGGGGATGCATCCCTGGTGTCACTGCATTGCTGTGCTGTCTCCAGGGGGAAGGTTGTCCTGGGATACACGGAGGTGGAGCTGTGCAGGAGGGGATCCGGATACCAGTTTGTGCACGCGGCCGACATGATGCACTGCGCAGAGCACCACGTGAGAAGTGAGTGCTGGGGGGTGTTTGTGGGGTGCCTCAAGGCTCTGGCCTGGCTGTACTACTGCTCCTTGGTGCTGTCTGTCCTGGGGCTGGAGCAGCCGTGACAAAGGCTCTTCCTCCTGGGTGAGCTCAGGGAGTTGGCAGAGAGACAGCATGCTGCATCTCCTGCTCCTGTAGCACGGCCACGAGGCAATACCCAGCCTCGTGGCATCTTGCACGCGTCATTTGTCTGCCCCCACGGAGGATCTCTGTCTGTGGCACTTGTTTTGTGTCCCTGCCCCAGTGATGAAGACGGGCGAGAGCGGGCTGACGGTGTTCCGGCTGCTGACCAAGAGGGGCAGCTGGGTGTGGGTGCAGGCCAACGCACGGCTGGTCTACAAAGGGGACAGGCCCGACTGCATCATCGCCCGCCAGCGAGCCCTGTCGTGAGTATCGCTGTTCCCCTTCAGCTGCTCTGGGCCTGAGGGGCTGCCCGAGGCCTGCAGAGGCTGTGGAGGGGGAGGGAAGTGTAGGTGAGGTTGGCACTTTGCGGCATTTGTCCTCCTGAGTGATGCAGACCTCTCTGTGGGCTCCCCAGAGCCCTCTTGTAGCCAGCCCAATCCAGCCCCCTTTTCCTCTAGAAAAGCCAGGGCAAAGCTGTGAGTTCCCCACCCCCTTGATGTTAGAAGGGTGGTTTTGCCTGGCCTGGAGAAGATGCTCATGCTGTTTTTCCATCCCTTTTTGCCTCCACGCCGAAGGAATGAAGAAGGGGAGGAACATCTCCACAAGAGAAACCTGCAGCTGCCTTTCAGCTTTGCCACGGGAGAAGCAGTCTTGTATGGGAATGCCCTTCCTGGGTTCTTGGATTCGTTCCAAGCCAAGGAGGAGCTGCAGGTGCAAGCAAACTCCAGCTCAGAGCAGCGCTTGGTAGACCCCAACTCTCTCCTTGGGGCCATGATGAAGCAGGATGCATCCATATACAACTCCCACACGGATAACGTGCCTCAGTTCTCCCTCCCAGGTTTCATCCCTGAGCCTGATGGGCTGACCCAGAATGAGGACACCAGCAGTGCCAAGGAGGAGAGCAACTCCCTCCTGGTGGTCGTTGAAACCCTCTTTGAGAAGAGTGAGGTGGATGGAAACGCCTGCCAGAGCCTGAATGTGGGCAGCACGGAGCTGCAGCAGTGGGAGGAGGCTGTGCTCAGCCTGGGGGCACAGGAGGAGCCACCAGCTCAGGGGCTTGGCACCAAGGTGCCATCCTGTGTGGGGCAGGTGCTCCTCAGGGAGGGTGCTGGAAAGAGCCTGGAGTTCCCACGCTGCCATGGGGAAAGCAGTGCTGTGGCTCACTTCCAGCGCTGCTGGGCAGCTGGCTCAGCATTCCCAGCAGAGCCCCAGGCAGCGGGCACGTGGGGAGGCCAGGGGGCTGTGGGCTCCGTGGGCTCTGCTCCCTCTGAGGGCAGCTTTGCCCAGCCAGAGCAGCAGGTCCCCTTCAACCCAGCCATGCTGGTGGCAGGGACTGTGCTGGGTGTCCCCATGTCCAGCAGCAAATCCTCTGCAGCACTGCAGCTGGCAAACCAAGCCCTTCAGGCAGAAGCCACCCTCTCTGCTCCTGTAGATAACAGTCTTCCTGCTGCTCAGAGCCAGCCTGGGTGCCAGCTGGTGCACTCAAACACCTTGGGGACTCTGTGCCACAGTGTCCCCCTCCAGGCAAACCCAGCCACTTGCCCATCAGAGGCTTCGCTGGCCGTAGCTCCAAAACAGCTGGAAGCTGCAGGAGCATACCTGGAGTCCCAGACTCTGCCAGGTGGCAGCCCTGAGAATCCCCCAGGGGCTGGGCTGTGGCTGCCACCCCCCTCCCAATCTTTTCCTTGCCCTGCCCAGGGCTTGCATGAGTCCCTGTTCTCTGGGGATGGGAAGCTCTGTGACGTGGAGGTTGCTCTCCCTGCCCCCTTAGGAGCCAGGCAGCTGCCAGGGCATGGTGGCTTCCCCAAACAGCCCCTGGCAGGCCATGCAGAGCCCAGCTTTTCCTGGGAGGGGCGGCAGGCAGTGCCCCGAGAGGAGAAGTGGTTCTCACAGCCGTGGCTCCTGCAGGCTGGGGCAGCTCCAGTGCACCACAGCGGGCTCCAGCCGGGCTCCAGCACGGATCCCAGTGCCCACCAGATGGACTGCATTGTGCTGTCCGAGTGCCAGTATGGAAACAGCCTTTTCAGGCATGACAGCATGTTCCTGAGGGATGCTGCTCAAACACCCCTTCCCCAGCAGCCAGGTGCTTTGCCTTGCCCTGCTGAGAACCGCCCCGGAGCACCCTGCTCCTCACCAGGCTCGGTTCCAAGGTGCTCAGCAGCTCTCCCTGTGAAGGTGGGTGCAGGAGCCCCCCCGTGCTCCGAGCAGGGCCCTGGCTGCCCATCAGTTCCACTCTCAGCTGGGCAGCCCCTCTGTGCCTGTGAGATCCAGCTCAAGGTGAGGTGTGAGGGCTGCAGGACCTGAGGAGGGAGCAAGGGGTCTGCCAGGGGTGCAGCCACGCCATCCTTTGTGGGCAGCCTGGTTTGGAGCTCACTGTGAACCAGGAGCCCTGTCTTGGAAAGCCACCAGCAGCTGCGAGCTCTTCTTGTACCTGCCAGTGGTGCCCCTGGTCTCTCAGGATTTTGTCTTCCAATGCTGTCAGGCAGTCTAAGATTGAGTGGTTTGTTCCATGTGGAGTCTTTCAGGGAGATGCAGCTGTGCCAGGGGCAGCCTCTTGCGGATGGAGCTGCTGCCTCACAGGCAGATAGCACTGAACTGCTGTTCCTCAGCAAAACAGCGTGGTCTCCTCATCTCCTCTGTTGGACCACCCTTGTCATGCTGCTAAAAGTTTAGCCCCCTGCATCATCTCTGCCAACCTGAGCCTCTTTTCCTCCTCTGCTCTCCATCTCCTCCAGAGACCCTTCCGAATCCTTTGGAAAAGATGTTACCAAGCACTTCAAGAAGCTCAGCAGCATTGAAGGGTCTTGGTGGGAGTGGAGGCATCTTGGGGATTTGGGCTCTCCAGCAGCCTCCCAGGGGAATTTGGGGGAGGTGGGTACCAGGCCATTGTAACCTCTCTGGGATGCAGAGTGGGGAAGGTCCAGCCAAGCTCCGCTTGGGTTTGTCACTGGCTTGTCCTTGTCGTCCTCTTTGCTCCACGGTGCTGTGGGACAGAGAAGGGTCGGGGTTCCCCTTGTGGGTTTTGCCAAAACAGTGAGAAGGAAAGGCAGGAAGGGATGCAGTGACCACTGGCTGCCTCTCCACCTCAGACCCACTTGATGCCCCTCAAACCATTTTTTCTGCAGCCCAGAGCAACCACTTTGTTGAATTCTCTTCCTTTTCTGTATATGTAACCTATAATGGGAATTAATTGTTTTTCCCCACCATGAATGCAAAGTCTTGCAGATCCATCAGGGAAACCCACAAAAAAAAGCAATGACTGGGGAGGGTGGGGGTGATTTGAGACCACAATGACTTGCAACATTGGGTCAGAGAGACCAGAGTGCTCGGGGACATTCACACCTTCCCCTCATGCACCCTGAGCATCACATCTGCCTGGCACACCAGTGTTAGGTATTTACAGATCAAATTAAATCAGGTAATTAGTGCAGGGCCAGCAGCAAGCCCACATGTCCTGGTGTAGCGTGGCCTCATCTCCCTGGGTCTCTTCCTTCATGCCCAGCTTTGCCCCTGCTCATGGGGCCTGGGAAAGGTCAGGCTCCTCTCCGCAGGCTGGGAGCAGAGCAATGCTGAAACGTGCTGGACCACTCCGAGGTGGCTTCGAGGAGCACCTTGGACGGGCAAGGAGTTGACTGGCCATGACCCAGATCCAAAAAGCAGCAGGATGGACTTTGCTCACCAGCCTCTGTTGTTCTGGCACTGGTGAGATGGTTTTGGGGGCATACCAGGGGCTTCCAGTGCTGCCAGAGATGGGCCTTGGGGTGGGGCACTGCTGCTTGGGGCTGTGACAGTCCCCCCCTGTGCTCTGATCTCTCTGTACCTCGTGGCTGTACAGATAAAGTCTGTTCTGGTGGCAGCGTCTCATTTTCTGCTCTGTGATTTCTTTGTGCTGCTGGTGGCAGCTGGAAGGTGCTGAGGAGAAAGGAGCTGTCCGTAGCCCGTGTTTGGTGATGGATTAAAGGGTGATTTGCTTCGTGCTGATATCTGTTTTGATCCGAAACTGTGAGAAACCACTGCTCACTTTGAAAATTTAAAAAGGTTTATTAAGCCTTGACAGAAATACAACAAAGGACTACATAAGGGAAAATTTGCAGTGCTGGGAACTGCCCCTCGTGTATAACATGTGGCTGGTTTGTCTTCAAGATGGATGCTCAGTCTTTTATACACCTGGGGGTTGTATCAGCCAGCCCTGGCCCCTCCCAAAGTCTGTCAGTCAGCTCTTCTTTGCCATTTATCAGTGCAGACTGCTTCATAACTGGATTGGGGGTCAGGTGTTGTCATGCTGCACCCCCTAAGCACCCAGCTTTTCCATTCCCACCTGCCCCATGCAAGGGACACATGTGCAGCCTTCTTTGTACCTGTCCCAGACAGCCCAGGCTGTCTGATGGCAACAATACAGGGGGGAAAGGGAACTGTGGGGAGAACAGAGGGCATCTAAACCACAATAACATAATTACACATCACTACAGCCTTTCTGAATATTCACACAATAGTTATCCCTTAACTGCGAGAGCCAATCATCTCATGATCCATCTGTAGCAAAACCATGTCTCTCCATTTCTTCCTTGACTGAGCAAGTGCTGGGAAAAGCCCAAGCACACACCTGGTGCTGGGTGTGTGACACTCTCGTTGTCACTGTCCCCAGCTACTGTGGGCATGCACGGCAGCAGAGGTGTGACAAGTGTCCCCCCTTTGCACCCTCAAACTGCCCTGTGGGGTTGTGGGACTCGTGGGCAGGGTTACACTCGGCATTGACACACGTGGTTTTAAATATCCGACTACTAAAAATTATTACAGAGATGCCTCTGCCTAAAATAAGGTGTGAACGACACCATATATGAATGCCAATAGCATGGATTTTTATTTAACAGCAAGCGTGAGGGCGGGGGGGGGGTTGGGAGAGAGAGGGAAAAGATAGGAGGGTGGAGAGAAACTGACTGCAGACTACATCCATCGAGTGAAGGGAAAGAGTCCAACACACATCACATCCATGGGGTTTATATCCTGCTGAGGCTAGGTGGGAACATCTCCCTGGGGCGGGGAGCTTCACACTGGGTAATACCGTGGATCACGGGACACCTGGGGACTCTTTACACCTTCTAGGATGTCGCATCTGTCTACGAGTGAGAGTAGTTAAATTAATTATGGCCCATCAGTCGGGATGGGCACCTTCAGCTTGTGTGTGAATGTCCCCGGACTTAGGAACAGGAGTTCTCACAGCTGAGCCATGACGTGAGGGAGAACATTGGCATGATAAAGCCTTACTGCACATCGCAGGATTTGCCTCTTATCAGCCTCTTCCCTTACCCGCAAGCCTCAGGTGTGCGCCCTTCTGCACCTGGCAGAGCACCAGGGGGATTCTTCGAGCCATCAGCACCCACGGCCCGGTCCGCACCTCCCCTCAGCGCCCCAAATCCCCACCTACAGCCTGCAATAATCCCCTTCACCATCCCCACCCACAGCCCCTCCACGCCCCAAATCCCCCTTCATCCCCCTTCACGCCCCAAATCCTCCTTCGGCCCCCTTCACCATCTCCACCCACAGCCCCTTCACGCCCCAAATCCTCCTTCATCCCCCTTCACCATCCCCACCCACAGCCCCTCCACGCCCCAAATCCTCCTTCATCCCCCTTCACCATCCCCACCCACAGCCCCTCCACGCCCCAAATCCCCCTTCATCCCCCTTCACCATCCCCACCCACAGCCCCTTCACGCCCCAAATCCTCCTTCGGCCCCCTTCACCATCCCCACCCACAGCCCCTTCACGCCCCAAATCCTCCTTCATCCCCCTTCACCATCCCCTCCACCTCCTCGTTAACCCCCGCTATCCCTCCCGCCCATCACCCTTTCCCTCTGCCAGCTCCCACTCCCCCTTCAGCCCCCAAATCCCTTCTCAGCTCCATCATACACCAACCCCCCGCAGCCCCAAATCCCCGTCCATCCCCCGTCTCCCCCCTCGCCGGGGGCGGGCCGTTCCCGTTCCCATTCCCGCTCCCATTCCCGCTGCCCCTGTCGTTGCCTCTCTCCCTGAGGGAGTGGCGGGCGCTCGGGCGCTGCCGGCCCGGCCATGTACGCGGGCCGCAGGCGGAGGAAGCCGGTGCCGCGGGCGTGAGTGAGGGCGAGGGGACCGGGGCAGGGCTGAGGGGTGTCCCGGTGTCCCCGCTAACACGGCTCTGCCCGGCAGGACGCGGCCGGGCCCGGCCGAAGGCGGCGGCTCCAACCCGTCCAAGCGGCACCGGGAGCGGCTAAACCGGGAGCTGGAGCGGCTGGCGGGGCTGCTGCCCTTCCCGCCCGACGTGGTGGCCGGGCTGGACAAGCTGTCGGTGCTCCGCCTCAGCGCCGGCTTTCTGCGTGCCAGGAGCTTCTTGGGCGGTAAGGGATGAGTGCCTTCCCCGCTTCCCCTGCCGCAATTCCCGCCCGGAGCTCTGTGCTGTCCCTCCTCCCTCACAGCCGCCTCCTCCTGCAGCCGTGTCACCCCTCCCGGGATGATGTTGCAACCAAAAACTTGTTTTCTTTCCCTCCCAGAATCGTGCTTTTTTTTTTTTTTTTTTTTTTTTTTTTCCCCGTAGTATTTTGGGGTTTCCTCCGCACTTTCAGGAGTTTCGTGTCGATCCCGCCTCGGATTTTGTGGGATTTTTTTTTTTCCCCCTCCTCGAATTTTGACGGGTTTCCCCCACTTGAATTGTGTGGGTTTTCCGCCCTCGAATGTTTGTGTCTCTAACCGCGTCAATGAGTTTTGTTTTCGTTTTTTTTTTTTGTTTTTGTTTCCCATTGAAATTGATCCCCTCCTTCCGCCTCGAATTTTGTGGGATTTCCCTCTTCTGCAATTTTGGGTTGGGTTTTTTCCCCTCGAATTTTGGGTTTGGTTTCTCCCCTCCCCGTCCCCCTTGTATTTTGGGGGCTCCCTCCCAACCTTATTTATTTTTTCCACTTCAAATTCTGGTGGGTTTTACCCCCTCGAATTTTGTGTCGTTCCTGCTTTACACCTCTGGAATTTTGCCGTGCCCCCCATGAATTTTGTTTTCCTCTCCCCCGCGAGTATTTTGTTCTTTACCTGCCCTAGAATTTAATCTTTTTACCCCTCAGAATTTTGGTTTCTTTCCCCTGAAATTGCTTTCCCCCCTTTTCTAGCCAATGTTTCAGCTGCCGGGCTGGAGCTGTGTTCCACCCTGCCGTGGGATCAGAGGGGTCTGGAGGGGTGAAATTGATTATTTGTGGGTTCTCCTGAGGTAAAATTCTGTTTTTAGCGGGAGGGTTGAGGCAGAGCCAGCTCATCAGCTCATCATTTACCGTTCTGAGAGCGTGTCATTTGTTCTGGGTCCTTTTTCCCCGCCTTGTCGTTCCACCTGGTTTAATTCCATGACACCGATTTCCAGTTTGTCCATCCAGTTTGGATGGCTTTGAGGCAGGTGTGGCAAAGAAGGAGGAGAGCTTCAGCCTTTCAGATGCAAGTAGAGACTGCAGACCAAGCTGAGTCCTTTGTGATGCTTAATACCAATTAAAAAAGAATCCTTAAATGGAACTCTGGGCAAGCTTATCAACAAAATAATTGATTTTAACTGACTTTATTTATCTATCCACCCTGCTTGAGCGCTCCCTAAGAGAAGATTTCAGGAAAGCAAGGACAAAACCTGGGATGTGCTGCCATGGATTGTGAGGGGAAACAGCTGTAGCAGGTCTCAGGTGTTGCCCATGATTGCTGACAGCAATTCACCCAGCAGGTGTATGCCAGCCCATCCCCAGCAGGAATAAATAAATAATCATTGATTTATTAATTATTAATCGGTTTAATAATTAACAGCACATAATGTGTACTTCGCCATCTCGGTTTATGTGTAGCTGATATGTGTGGAAGTTTGTATGGGCTTGAAGGTCTTTGAGGTCTATAAGGATGTGTTTTTCCCGAGGACATGAGGATTTTTTATTCTTTCTGTGGCCCCAAGGTGCGTGGGGGCACCACTCAAGGCCTGCAGTTCAGTGACAGGAATCGGAGGATTTAAGGCCGCTCAGTGTTGTTTAATCTCTGGAGTGGTTTAGGATCATCAAGCACTGCCTGTGCTGAGCGGGGTCATTTACCCAAACAGACCCAAAACCATCCCCCAGCAGGCTGATGTGCTGTGTGTTGGTGGCTCTGCTGCCAGCCTGGTGCCAGCTTTCTGCAGGGCTTTGGGAGAGCAGCGGGCAGGAGTGTGGGCTGATTCCACTCCGTTTTTCCCACTCGGGTCTCTCCAGTTGAACAAAGCAGGAAGCAGCTCAGTGCCAGCTGTGTCCGCTGGCTCTGGGGGAGGTGGGATCTCAGCCAAGGTCTGCTCCTGATCCACGCCAGGTGGAAGAGGCTCCCTTTGTGATGGGGCAGCAGCACTGCTGTCCTCTGTGAGATTCCCAGGTGCCTCTCCCTTCCCTCATTGCCTGACTTTGCAATCCCAGGTTCACACAAGTGCTTCCTTGCCATGGAAGAGGTGAGCATAGGAGGGATGGAGACGCTGGGAGAGGTGTCCTGCTAGGGAGCAAGATACCCAGCCCATGTGACATCCATCCTGCTGGAGAAGCAGCACTGACCAGAACCCAGCACCTGGACCAGAAGGGCCAAAAGGAGCTGAGGTTGCTTCCAAGCTGAGGCTCCTATCCAAACATCAGTGCCAGCTGATTTAAAGGCTTGTCTGTCCTCCTTTCCCATCCCGGTTTCTTGCCTTACAGCAGTCCTCCCAAATGCCTTGTTTCTTCTCCGCCTTGGTGTCACAGACATATTTTGTGGAAAATCCTTTCCTTAGGATTTTTCCTCCTGAGAAGCTGAGAGGCCTCAGGAACAAAATGTAAACATTGATTGTCTGCTGCTGTGGAATGCAACAGGTGGATCTGTGATGGGTGTCTCACGTTGGATGTTTGTAATTAATGACCAATCAGCCCAGCTGGCTCAGACAGAGAGTTCGAGCCACAAACCTTTGTTATCATTCTTTCTTTTTCTATTCTTATCTGGCCTTCTGATGAAACCTTTTATTCTATTCTTTTAGTATAGTTTTAATGTAATATATATCATAAAATAGTAGATCAAACCTTCTGAAACATGGAGTCAGATCCTCGTCTCTTCCCTCACCCAAGAACCCCTGTGAACACCATCACACCTTGGTTCACGAGTATTTTTAATTCTCTTTCACTGCCTTCACCTTCCTCCCCTCTCTGCTGGAGGCTCTTTCAGCTGGTGGGGTTTGGCGGAGGTGGGGCTGTGCTGCAGGGCCCCTCCCTGTCCCCTCCCAGCCCGTGTGCTGCTGTTACCACTCCAGGGGGTGCACAGCTTGTCACACCAGCTGTGTGCCAGCGGCTTATCCCGGTGGTGGTGCCTGGCCGGGCTGCTCCCCTCTAATCCCTCCCTGTTCCGCCTCCTGGAGCAAGGGCCGAACAAACGCTGCTGGGAGAGCAGGAGGGGTCCCTGTCTTTTCCACCTCCTTCACCCTCTGGAAATGGGGAGAGAAGGAAAGGTGCTCCAGGGGAAGGTTTGCTGTCTTGCTCTGCGAGAGGATTTCTTACCAAAAAAAGAAGATGCCTCAAAGGCGCCTTGTGGTGTGTCTGTCAGGTGCCATCTGTGTGTCTTGGGCCACTTGAACTCCTGGTGGGAGGCCAACTGGCAGATGTCACAGTGGTCAAGGGCTCACTTTAGAAAAGCATCTCTAGCAGTTTGTTGCTGCAGAGTGCTGGGAAGCTCATCAGAGCTGTGCTTCCCATCCCATAGCAAGACTGGCCCTTCTGGTGTGTGAGTGTAGCCCCTGCTGGGCACTCACGTGTCCCTGGGTGTCCCCAGGGCGCCCTGTGCCTGTCACAGCCCTGTGCCTGATGCTCAGTGATTCATCTGTGGCATTCCTCTTGATGCTCTGAATCAGGTCGAGGGTTTATGAGCTGTAGGAAGAGGTCAGTCTGTGGTGCCAGAACCCCATAGCAATGGGCTAGGCCTGCCTTGAAGTGGGAATCCTCAGGGGATGCAGATGCACCTCTGCCTGTGTGCAGCATCCTGCCTGGCTCTCTGTGCATCACTGGGAGGAGAGGGGGAAACGCCTCACAAACTTTTGGCTGCACAGTCTGTGATTGTGGGTCAGAGTTGTTCTGGGCTCTGTGTGGGTTTGAGCTCTGCATGGGTCTCTTCCATATGGAAGCTTAAGGTCGTGTATCCAGAACTTAAGCAGTTTTTCTCTCCCGTGTCTTTAAAAGATAACACTCTTGGGGATGTTGGGAGCTTGGGATTTTCCCAGAGTCCTCTTATAATCGTTGGTGGCTGCTGTAGGATCAATGTGCAGCCTCCGGGCTCAGCCTCACCCTTTGAACTGTGATATGAACCCAGATTGTTATTGCTGGAGCTGTGGTGGCCCCAAAAAGTGCCTGAGCTGCAGTCAGGTCAGGCTGGAAAGGTGCTTTTAATTATATAATTATTACAGGCTATATGAGTGTGCCTCTGAAACCTCTGCCTAGGGATGAGGGCTCGAGATGGGGTGTGTGGGACTGAGGCTGCTCATCCCTTCACTTGTGAGCCTTCCCTCCTCCTGAGCTGTCAAACACAGCAGAGAGCTGTAGCAGCGAAGCCTGAGGGCTGGTTTAAGAAAAACAAAGCCTGGTCCCGTGATCACTGTGCTCTCTTAATTGCCTGGGTAATGAGCTGACCTTGGAGGCGCAATTCAAGGCAGGGAATTCTTGTGACTTCCTTAGGCAGGCAGTTTTCCCGCTGTGTGCTTTCCTTGCCAGGTGTGACTCTCAGGGAAGCTGTTGGGGCTCACAGCAGGCTCCTGGGGGCTGGCAGGGGAGCAGGACTGGGAAGAAACCCCAGGCTGAGGCTTTGGGCTGGGATGATCCTTCCTGGTCTGGTGGAAGGGGTCCCTGTCCACAGGAGGGGAGTGGAACCAGGTGGTGTTCAAAGTCCTTCCAACCCAAACCCTTCTGTGATGGACACTAAAGCTCCTGAGGGAGGAGCACTGGGAGAGGGAGGGTTCAGACAGTTGGTGATGCTGCAGGAAGAAGGAAAATCTGTCAGGTCCTTGTCATCTTTGTCCTTGTTTCAACTCCTGCACGTGCTTTTCTCCCTTTGAGACCCAAGTGACAGAGCCAAAAGCTCCATGTAGCCAAGGCCTCCTTGGTTCTAGAAGTGCAGTGAGATCTTTTAAGAGGCCATCCATTATTAACCACGAGTGTGGTTCTTGGAAAGCAGGGCATCCACACCATTCAGGCAGGGATAAATAATGCATCTGTTTAATGAAATTTTTGCCAGCAGGGAACTGTGGCAGGTCCGAAGTTAAGAAAAACCCCGGTATCCATTATGAATTAACAAATGGAAAGTCAGGAACTGTTTGCCAGTGGCTGGAAAATGGGATTTGAACAGCACTGATGAGAATCCAGCTGATGGTTCAGCAAGGCAGGAAAAAGATGGCTCTGATGTCAGCAAACCTGTGCCCACTTCCCTCACCATTTACATGATGTTTTCCAAATTTCCAATATTTTCTCTCTTACTAACAATAAAAAGTAGGAAAAAGCAATGTTGAGGGGGTTATTTGATGTGAGCAACAGAGCTGCAGGTCCCTCTGCCCATGAGCAAGGAGAAGCTGGAGAAGTGGATGGAGAAGGGAGATCTGGAGATGCACTTGTGGGAGTAGAGACTTTACTGTGAGGTAAGACCAGTTCTTCAGGGGATTGGCACAAATCACAGAAGGAGAGAGGTGGATAAAAGGCAGTTTTGTTAAGAAATCAGTCAATCCTTCCCCCAGAGTGGTTTGTGCACTCTGGGGTGTTTGGCAGAAGGTTTGTAGGGAGCATCACTACCAAAATCCTTCTCTGTCCCGCTCTGTCCTCACTGTCTGTCTGCTCAGTCCTTCTCCTTCATCAACACCTGGAGCAGGTTTGGGATCGAGTTGTTTTCATTTTTCTCCTTTGCAGTCACTGGCTGATGGAAGCCCTGCTCCCACCAGGAGCTTTTGCTGTGTGGAGGGAAGGGGCCTGGGAGATATCCTCTCAAAAATGTTAATTCCTGCTTGGTGCTGCAGGGATTTCCCAGGTCTGCAAAGCCCTGGCAGGTTCAGGAGTTCACTGGCAAACTCTGTAGGCAGTGAGGTGTCCCTGCAGCGCCACATGAAACAGATTCCCAGGCTCAGAGGCATCTAGAGATGGAGCTCTTTGTGGCCAAATAGCCTGCAGGGCCTGGCAGGAGCTGTTTCTTGGAAGAAATGGCATGAAATTTGTGCAAGCCTTGCTGCTTTCAGGTGACCAGCTTCTCACCTTTCTCACCTCCAGCAACAAAGGTGTTGTATTTGAGGGGTGCTCAGATGAAGGCAGAAATGATGAATCTGACCCTGTGTTCTCAGAAAGCTAATTAATTATTTTATGACGCTGTATTATATTAAAGAATACTATACTAAAAGAATGCAGAAAGGATACTTGCAAAATGCTAAAAGGACAATAATGAAAACTTGTGACTCTTTTCAGAGTCCCCACACAGCTTGGCACTAATTAGCTCATGGATGAAAACAATTCACGTCAGAATCTAATGAAACAATCTCTAAACACGTTCCACACGAACAAAACAGAAGAGAATCAAATAAAATAATAATTTTTTTTTTGCTCTGAGCCTTCTCAGCTTCCTAGGAGAAAAATCCTGGGCAAAGGGATTTTTCCGAAGAATGTGAATACCACACAGATGTGACACTGGTGGCCAGAGGGAGGGAAAGCCACTTCTCTCGTTTTTATTCTCTTTTTTCCCTGCAAGTGCCTGTCCCCAGTTGTGCAGGAGGGGCAAAGGCTGCACCTGGTCTTGCTGCCGTGGGTGAAGGAGAGCCCTGTGCCTGGGATGGATCCCCTTTTCCTGGTCCCAGCTCCAGGCAGGATGCACGCAGCAGAGAGGATGTGGCGGTTCCCCGGCTCCTTCTGCTCCGTCAGCCTGATGTGCTGTGACAGTTCTGCTGAATTGCTGACCCCAGGGGCTGCACGGGGCTATTTATGGACACACAAAGCCGGGGGACACCAGGCAGGGTGCCAGCCTACTGTGGCCACAGCCAGGAGCCTGTCCTCTTTGGGGAGCCTCCACTGGAATTCTGATTTATCCCTCACACCCTGGTGGTTGGATCGTGTTTGGTGGCTGTCTTGGTTTGGAAAGACAGGAGTCTGCTAAGGAAGGCAGGAGCCTCCCCTGAAATGGAGAATGTAAACCCTCCCCAACCCTCCCAATTGCTATAAATTTTAATTTAAGGGGCTCTTAGGCAAAAATATGGGAGCAGAAATAACAGTTCTTTAATAGGGAAGAAGCAAAATAAAAGGATGAAATAAACAATGCAATACACTAGGACAACAGTGACAGAGTCAGAACCCAGCCTGACACCCTGTGGGTCAGGCTGTTGGTGGCAGTCCCATTGGAAATGTGGCTGCAGCCCTCCTGCAGTGTCAGGGGTGGTTCTGCTGGAGCAGGGGGATCTGTAGAGAAGGATGAATTGTTCCTCTGAAGATCCAGTGGAAGGAGAGACAGCTGCTGTTCCTCTGGGGAATCCCGTGGAGAAAGCCGTGCTGGTGTCTCAAACACCTCTGGATTATATCTGGGTAGCAATGCTTGGCTCCTCCCTCTGGGCTCACATCTCCCAATGGGATGTTCTAGTTCTTATCAGCCATGCAGTGACATTCAATAGTCTGTTATCAGCAATGTCCCCTCCTGAGGGAGGTGTGACTGTGGTCACTCAAAGAGAGAGATAAAGCAAACTGCCCACTTGACAAAGGTGATCTGCCAAACAGATGGGAATGGAAAACATCTTGCATGGCAATCTTCAGCAGTGGCAGACATCCCCACAGAGGACACAGGACTGTCCTCTGCTGTCAGTGTGTCTCCTCTGGCCCCACAGCCCAGATGCTGATAGCATAGCCTGGTTTTAGGCAGTGGTTGAGATGAAGATTTCCATTTGCAGGGGTGATATTGAGCCATTAAACCAGAGCCCTGGGCAGAGGGCAGCACCTTTAGCTGCTCTCCTCTCAGCCACGTTTATTTTTATCTCTCACCTCCAGCGCAGCAGGCTGGGAGCTCACAGAGGAGACCTTTAATAATTCATAGCTCCCACATTTCACTCCCAGCGATCAGAAAAGCGAGCTGCTGGAAGGCTGCTGGCACAAACCTGCTCCTTCCACGCCACAGGGCCCTGCCTGGGTGTTGTGGCCTCTCTCATCCCAATGGCCTGTCCCTCCCTGAGGTTTTATGTGTGCTCCAGTCTGGACAGGGGATCCCAGTGGTCCCTCGGGGTGTGGAAGGGTGAGGCCACAGCAGCCTGTGTGTGTGTGTCCACCCCAGCTGGCTCAGGCCCGACCCACAGTTGTACAAACACTGCTGCAACCTCAGTCCTGGTGTCAGCCCATCCCTGGCCAGCTCCTGAAATAGCCTGGGCAGGCTGAGCTCGGGGAGTTCTCCAGAGCTCCCAGAAGCAGTGGGATTGCTGCTGTGTCAGGTGTTTTTCTGTAAGTGTCAGAACTGGGCTGTGCTTTGCCTTTGGTTACAGGGCAAAGTCGATCTTTGGGATGGTCCTGTGCCTGGTGGAAGAACTTTGTCCCCAGAGCCTGACTCTGGAATATCTGCCTTTTGCAGCATCTGAGATCCTTCAGGATCAGCTCTGTGCAGATGGAGGAGCTGAGTTTCAGCAGCTGCTTCAGCACAGCCCAGGGAGAGCAGAGCCTGTTGCAGAGCCTGGCTTTGTTTATGTGCTGGTGGCTGTTGCCTGCTGACTTGCTGTCCTATTGCTTCCAGAGTCCACTTGCTGCTCTCACGGCAGCCCTCCTCCTGTCCAGGAGCTGGCAAAGGCAGATCCAAGAGAGCTCTTGCTCCCTCTGTGAGCTGGCAGCTGGTGTTTCACATCTTTCCTCCCGGATCCCAGTGGGAGCAGCAGGTTTGCCAGCAGCCAAATGCTGTCCTCTGTCCTCGTGGTGCTGGCAGGAGGCTTCCCAGCTTTCCTGTGAGTTCCTGGACGGGCCTGTCATGCACAGGCTTGTTGTCATCTTACCCTTACACTGAAATATCCCCAGGAACTGTTCTCTTGGGGAGTACAGAACAAAATTTAGGGGCACATCCTTCAGCTCAGCTGAGTGACAGATTCCCTCATGCGTGTGGATTGTGCATGGACCACTATTGGATCTCTGTGTCTGCATCTCTGTGTTTTCTGTGTTGTTTTTTTCCCACTGTGAGCTGTGGCTTGCCTTAATTTGGTTGAGTAAACCCACTGGGTTCCTGAACTGTAACGAGACACTGGCTGAGCTGTGTCCTTCAAAATGGCACATTCCTGATGCTGGGATTTGCTGCAGTGCCTCCTGTGCAGGGCAGAGTTCTGCTGCTGCTGCCAGCATGTGCCCAGGTGGTCAGGAAGGCGATGCTGTGGCCACAAGGGCAGGGCAGTGACTGTCCCCTGGGCTGAGCATTGCTGAGGCCACATCTTGGATCCTGTGTTCAATTTTGGCCCCTCAGAGTATGAAAGACGTTGAGGGGCTGGAGCATGTCCAGTGAAGGGAACAGAGCTGGGGAATGGACTGGAGCACAAATCTGATGAGGAACAGCTGAGGGAGCTGGGAAAGGGGGTCAGCCTGGAGAAAATGAAGCTCAGAAGGGACCTTCTTGTTCTCCACAACTCCCTGACAGGTGAGGGCTGGGCTCTGCTTCTAGGGACCAAGGAACAGGACAAGAGGAATGTGACAGTGTTCACAGGGGTCTCAGGTTGAGGGAAGAGACGAGGATCTGACTCCATGTTTCAGAAGGCTGATTTATTATTTTATGATATATATTACACTAAAACTATACTAAAAGAATAGAAGAAAAAGTTTCATCAGAAGGCTAGGCTAAGAATAGAAAGGAAAGAATGATAACAAAGGTTTGTGTCTCGGCTCTCTGTCCGAGCCAGCTGTGCTGTGATTGGCCATTAATTAGAAACAAGCACATGAGACCAATCACAGATGCACCTGTTGCATTCCACAGCAGCAGATAATCATTGTTTACATTTTGTTCCTGAGGCTTCTCAGCTTCTCAGGAGGAAAAAGTCCTAAGGAAAGGATTTTTTGTGAAAGGTGTCTGCGACAGAACAAATGGCCTCAAGCTGTGCCAGGGCAGATTTACTTTGGGTATTGGGAAAAACTTCCTCACAAAAAAAGTCAGGCATTAAACCAGGCTGCCCAGGGCAGTGGTGGATGCACTGTCCTGGGAAGTGTTCAGAAGACCTGTGGATGTTGCACTTGGGGATGTTGTTTGGTGGTGGTCTGGGCAGTGCTGGGGAATGGTTGGGCTCCATGATCTTTCCCCAACTTTAATGATTCCATAATTCTATGATTCTGATGCCCACCTGGCTTTAACTGCTTTTTACTTACAGGATGTTAAAAGAGGGACAAAAGGAGTGGGGGGGGGGGGGGAAACCCAGACTGAAACAGTTGAGGGGTGGGGAAACATCCTGTTAAAATCAATCTTGTGAGAGGTGAAGCCAAGGGCTGTGACTGCACAGTGCCTTCCCCTGCACTGTCCAGCCTGCAGCATTCCAGCTGTTGTGGCAGTGTGTTCCTGCAGCACTGATGTCCCTTCCTTCCCTTTTCTTGGTGCAGTTGCTCTGAAGAATCCTGGCGCCAAGGAAGCCCAGAGGGACGGAGCCTGTGGCGCTGGACCAGCTCTGGGCTCAGCAGCACTTCCAGAGGGTGAGCTGCTCCTACAGGTTAGTGCTCCTCACAAATGCCTTCACGGGACCTTCCTCTTGTCCCTCTTCCAGCTCCTTTGAGTTGCACCCCAGAACCAGGCTGTTCTTTCACTCATGGCAGGTGATTTGTGATTTCATGTGGTGTAGCTCACTGTGCTTCTCACTGGGCAGAAGTTTTAAGACCTCCAAAGGTCCCTAGGGCAGAAACTGTTGCTTCTTCCCTGCTTTTCCCATTATTCCTGGAAAAAGTTGCCATTTTAAAATAGTCCATATGTAAGGAACATCTTGCTGGATTTCTGAGCATGGTGATTTGTATTTTGTGCTTCTCTGCCCTCATGTCTAAGTGTGCCGAAGGTACAATGTGAAAACCAAGCTGAGCACGGTGCTTGAGTGCAGTTTTCAGTGTGGGCACACTGATCCTGACTCTCTGTGTCTGGTGGGAGAAGTGCTAAAGCCTGCCTGGTTAATAACCAGAAACTTGAGGGTTTTCCCCTCAGGATATAACCAAACTGCCCAGCAGGGCTTGCTGGGGGTTGATGTCCTGCTCATCAGCTCCTCACACAGTTGGGTACTGTCCATTTGGAGGTACCAAACAGCATCTGAAAAGCTGGTGGAGCTCTCTCAGGGTTCTGCCTATGGGACCCTGGATGTGGCAGGAGCTCAGAATCTGTCTCTGTACCCCCTCAAGGAAACATTCCTCCATACTTACAAACATACTTCCGCCTGCTCTGTCACCTCTGATGGCCAAACTTCCTTTGTTTCTGATCCTTCCCCTTTCTTCCTCTGAAGCTGCTCAAAGGGTTAAAGTGCATTTGGCAGCACTAATTAACCTCTGCAGCAGATTCCCACACACTGAGACCAACCCCAGTAAATAGAGAGAGCATTTGTGCCTGGAAAAAAAGGGAAGGAGAGGGGGGAGAAACTCTGACCTGGACAATGAAACAGGAGTTGGCAGCAACAATAGCTGGACTTGGCTGGGACTCCATGCCAGGCCCTAATTAATGCTGATGTCTGCCCATTATGAAGTGGGGGAAGCAGGCCAGGGCTGGCTGCTGTGGCTTCCCTGCCAGGTCAGTGCTACAGGATGGTTTTGGCTCTTAAAAGCCACAGCAAAAGAGCTGCCCTCCCAAACTGGTAGGGAAGCTCCTCTGCCCCTTCTAGTCTTCTGCACGTGTAAAGGACACTGTCATCCAGCATCCTGGTCCCTTCTCACGTGTCCTGTCCTGCTGTGGGGTTTTTAGCTCAGGGAAAACACCTAAATTACTTCCTCAATTTATGAAACCGGTAGCAATGAGCCCCTCTTGGGTAAGACAGAGGCTCTGATCAGCTCAGCCTATTCCTGCCAGGAAGCCCAGTGCTCCCTTGAATATTGACTTTGCAATCCTGGAGCCTGAGGAGTGGATGGAAGGGCCAGTGAACTGTGAAATGTCTAAGTGTGCAACATTAAAAATGCAATGGAAACTTCAGATTGATGGCTGCATTTGCTCTTCTCTGTGCGGAGGGCTTGGGGCTTCAAATCCACACAACAAGGCACAACAGCTTTGGGTGTTTATTTTGTGAAAACAGAGCACAGCATTCAGCCTAAGGGGGGTGGGGTCTGCATGAACCAGGTAGTGTTACAGAAAAAATGATCTTGGAGGTGGTGGTGATCTTAGAGGGATTCTCCAACCTAAATGATTCTGCGATGTATTGGCAGAAAGGAAAAGGTGCTCTGGGGTCACCCAGGGATTTTGTAGTTTTCCCCCAAGTTCAGGCACCAGACTCAGCCTGAATTCCCTGCTGCTTTGGAAGAAACTGTTTTTTCAGAAATCAAGATTGTTTTTGCTGCAATTTCAAATCCAAACCTTTATGCTTTAGCTTTTGGCTTTTCCATTTCCACTGGTTAAGGCCCTTTCAGCATTGAGGAGGGAAT
The DNA here is from genome assembly GCF_028018845.1 of Melospiza georgiana. NCBI lineage: Eukaryota > Metazoa > Chordata > Aves > Passeriformes > Passerellidae > Melospiza > Melospiza georgiana. Next base: position 4,867,695 of record NC_080436.1, read on the forward strand.
GGGCAGCAGAGACAACACCTTCCTTGGCCTTGCTCCTTGCCCAGGGACAGTCCAGGCTTTCCATGGTCCTTCTCCAGGCCACTCCTCTGGAACCTGGGATGGCCACACATGACTGCCAAGGCCCTCAAGGCTGTTGGAAATGTGAATGGACCTGTTCCCCAAGGCCCTTAACTCTGTTGGAGAGGCTCATTTTCACCAGAATGGACCTGTTCCTGATGGTGTCTACCTCCGCACTGCAAGAAGTTCAGAGGCTTTTATCTGCTCCCTGCACAGGATGAGGATAAATGTCCAAAGCTGAGTCTGAGTCAATGCTCCCAGGATGGAAGCACAATTTTTCATCAGTCCGGATTACGATATTCCCAGGCAGCTATGTGGAAGAGCTGCATGAGCTCAGAGAGGCCGTCTGTGGTGGCTCAGCTGCCTGCTAGCCAGGCTTTGGGTGTCCTGCTGTGGAAGTGAACTGGCTGTGGCCTGTACCTGCTGATCTCCTCTCTCCCACAGGCCCTCAATGGCTTTGTGCTGGTGGTGACATCAGAAGGGCTGATATTTTACTCCTCGCATACGATCCAGGACTATCTGGGATTTCACCAGGTTGGTGGGACTCTGACTCGCTGTGGAGAGCCAGTTTTTCCTTGGTGGTGGTGAATAGCCCCAAATTCCCTGCAGGGAGGAGGCTCTGCAGGGATCACAGGCTCTCAGGGAGTTGTTTGGGGCTTTTCCTTGGGAATTTGGACCCCGTGTTGCCAGACGTGGTCACTTGTAGGTGACAAGGGACTTCATCAGCCCATGGATACTTTCCAGCAGCCAGGGGGTTCATGGCCGTGGGGAGATGTCTGGGCTTCCTTGCCCAGTTTGCCTGGGACACCCACTCAAATCCTGGTAAATCCCGCAGGGCTCCAGCACTTTGGGCACCCAGGTAACCTGGAGGAGACACTAGATCATATTTACAGGGAAACTGTGGTTTGGTGTCACCCACACACAGCTGGCTATCCCCAGCACCTGGGGTAGATGGCACCTGTCCACCTGGGCTCAGGGAGCAAGTCCCAGGGCATTGTTCTCTTGGGAATAGTGTAGGGATGGGGTGGCCTTGCTGCTATTTTGTTCCAAAATCCATGCTTTCATCTAATTTCTTAAGCCAGCACTAGGATTTTGACTTATGGGGATGTCAGAGGGAAGCTGTATTGGCTCTTTAAGCTTCTCAGGGGAGGAAGTCAGGCCCAACATGGGCAAGGAGTCCTTAAAGCCAGATGTGCTGTCTGTTCCCACCACCATCAGTTCTGGGGGAAAGTTTCCAACCTCATTTAGCCAGGGACCCATTTGAGCACCGGGGAAACTGGGTAAGGTGAAACCAGCTGGGGCCATGACGGGCTGTTCCCAGGTGGGACATGAAAACTGGCCCTGGGGACAGGCTGCAGAGCTTACAGATGGCGTGTCCCCTCCAGACAGATGTCATGCACCAGAGTGTCTTCGAGCTGATCCACACCGAGGACCAGCCGGAGTTCAGGCGCAACCTCCGCTGGGCCCTGGACGCTGGTGAGCCCTCTGCAGCAGGTAAAGGCAGGCTGCCATCCTGGATGCCACCAGGGATGCTGGGACCCCAGCTGGCTGTCACCACTTGCCCCCCACCGTGGCTCAGGCCACGGCTTCGTTCCAGTGTTGTGGCTTTCCCCCCCCGTTGCTGTTGCTGTGCTCTGCAAACAGCTGCAGTGCCCAGTGCTGGGCACCTCCAGCCCTCAATGGGGTGAATTCTTACTTGATTCTCTCAATCCCTCTCTTGTACAGCAGGGAAGAGTCTTAGCTCTTCTGCTGGCATCTGCAAGCCGGATCAGCTGCCCCCAGAAAACTCCTCCTTCCTGGAGAGGAGCTTTGTGTGCCGCTTTCGCTGCCTCCTGGATAATTCCTCCGGCTTCCTGGTGAGTACAGACCCTCCGCAGCAGGAGAGGGGCAGGCGCACCACAGAGGGTCACACCAGCACTGAAACCACCCCCTGGAAAGATCCTGTGCTCCTTTCTGCCATGTTGTCTCGGTTTGGAAAGACAGGAGTCTGCTAAGGAAGGCAGGAGCCTCCCCCGAAATGGAGAATGTAAACCCTTCCCACCCCTCCAAATTGCTATAAATTTTAAATTTAAGGGGCTCTCAGGCAAAAATATGGGAGCAGAAATAACAGTTATTTAATAGGGAAGAAGAAAAATAAAAGGATGAAATAAACAATGCAGTACACTAGAACAACAGTGACAGAGTCAGAACCCAGCCTGACACCCTGTGGGTCAGGCTGTTGGTGGCAGTCCCATTGGAAATGTGGCTGCAGCCCTCCTGCAGTGTCAGGGGTGGTTCTGCTGGAGCAGGGGGATCTGTAGAGAAGGATGTATTGTTCCTCTGAAGATCCAGTGGAAGGAGAGGCAGCTGCTGTTCCTCTGGGAATCCCGTGGAGAAAGCCGTGCTGGTGTCTCACAAACCTCTGGATTATATCTGGGTAGCAATGCTTGGCTCCTCCCTCTGGGCTCACATCTCCCAATGGGATGTTCTAGTTCTTATCAGCCATGCAGTGACATTCAATGGTCTGTTATCAGCAATGTCCCCTCCCAGGGAGGTGTGAATGTGGTCACTCAGAGAGAGAGATAAAGCAAACTGCCCACCTGACAAAGGTGATCTGCCATACAGATGGGAATGGAAAACATCTTGCATTGCAATCTTCAACACACGTGCAGCATGTGCCTGTCTCAGCAAGAGACTTTCCCCTGTTTTTCGTAGGTTTGGTCTGTACCTACAGCCTCTCCCTGTGAGTTTTGTTCCTCTCCTCTCAGAAATGCTGAATCTTGACCAACCAAGTGCTTTTCTCCCCTGTGTTTAGGTTTTTCTGTTAAAACCGTGTCTTAAGATCAAGTAGGTGGTGGTCATCCCTCCTTCTCTCTGCACTGGAGAGCTGTGGCTGCCCCATCCCTGGAAGTGTTCAAGGCCAGGTTGGAGAAACCTAGGATAGTGGAAAGGTGTCCTGGCCCATGGCAGGGGGATTGGAATGAGATGATCCTTAAGGTCACTCCAAAGCCAAACCATGCTGTGATTTGATGATTCTGTTCACACCAACTCTGTACACAGACGTCTTCCTTTCCATGTAGCTCTCTTCCTTCTCACTTTTCTGCATGACACTGAGCTTTTCTTCTCTTCCCAGGCTTTGAACCTTCAAGGCAGGCTGAAATTCCTTCATGGGCAGAAGGAAAGGTCTGAAGATGGCTCTGTCCTGCCCCCCCAGCTCGCTCTGTTCGCCATCTCCACGCCCCTGCAGCCGCCGTCCATCCTGCAGATCCGAACCAAGAACATGATCTTCAGGACCAAGCACAAACTGGACTTCACCCCCTTGGCGTGTGATGCCAAGTACGCTGCAGAGCTTTCAGTGCTCCATTCCTGACATCCCCCCCGGCCCTGCCCGTGAGCTCGCTGTGCTCTCTGTGTCTCACAGGGGGAAGATCGTGCTGGGCTACACCGAGGCGGAGCTGCGGATGTGTGGCACGGGCTACCAGTTTGTCCACGCTGCTGACATGCTGTACTGTGCTGAGAACCACGTCAGGAGTAAGAGTCCCCTCCCTGCTCCCTTGTGCTGCTGAGTGGGCTGGGACTGGGGCAGCTCTGTTGGCTGCTCTGTCAAGCCCAGTGGCTCTTTCCCCACAGGATGCTTTGCTGCAGGGAGCTCGGTGTGGAGTGCGGCGAGGGGTGTTCAGCTGTTCGCAGGGGTCTTAGGATGAGGGAAGAGATGAGGATCTGACTCCATGTTTCAGAAGGCTTGATTTATTATTTTATGATAGATATTACATTAAAACTATACTAAAAGAATAGAAGAAAGGATTTCATCAGAAGGCTGGCTAAGAATAGAATAGTGATGCTGGCAGGGGGGGCTATTTACAGACCACGAATGAGACGGGGCTGCTGTGGAAAGCACCTCGAGCTGTTTTATTTTTCAGCATCAGTCTCATTACATGATTATGACAATGGCAAGATGCCAGCAGCTCACATTCTAGGCAGCAGACACAGAACTTAATGTTACAACTTACTTTATGAGCTTCTTGACCAATCACACAAAGCAAAAGCACATTGACAGTAGTCTTCTCCAGTCACCCTAAGCACACGTACCTTTGGTTAAAACAATGCTTGCTGCTTTCAAATACAATACCTACTTGTAAGCTTTAAAACACAATGCACAGAGCTTTAACCTTCCTAATATCTAGTTTAGATATGTCTAGTCTGCTAGATAAACTTTCTGTAGCTTAAAGAGTTATTCTAGACAAGCGTTAATACACAGACCTTTGTTCTATTTGCCCTTGCTTTCCTACAGTTTAAGTAATTTTTCTGCTGACCTTTCTCATGGCTGCTGCTTAGCTCTAATCACAGTTCTGCTGTCTCTGCGGCCTGCAAAAACTTTCTAATTTTGTAGATTCTCACAGAATAGGAAAGAAGGATAACAAAGGCTTGTGGCTCAGACTCTCTGTCCGAGCCTGCTCACTGTGATTGGCCATTAATTAGAAACATCCAACATGGGCCAATCACAGATGCACCTGTTGCATTCCACAGCAGCAGATAACCATCGTTTACATTTTGTTCCTGAGGCCTCTCAGGTTCTCAGGAGGAAAGGATTTTTCCTTAGGATTTGCCTAAGGAAAGGCAAAGGGGACTGTCACAGACATCTTTTACGAAAAATCCTAAGGAAAGGACTTTCCACAAAAGATGTCTGTGACAGTCCCCTGTGCCCGCCAGCCGCGCTGCTGCCGTTTCCAGCTGGGAAGGGCAGCGTGCCGTGGTGGCAGCAGTGGTGCTTCCTCCGGCAGTGATGCAGACGGGCGAGAGCGGGCTGACGGTGTTCCGGCTGCTGACCAAGGACAAGCGCTGGAAGTGGGTGCAGGCCAACGCCCGGCTCGTCTACAGGAACAGCAAGCCCGAGTACATCGTGGTCACACAGAGGCCCCTCGTGTACGTGCTGGGCTGGCGTGGGCACAGCCTGACTTTCCCCATGGCTCTGGGGTGTCCTGAGCAGGGCAGCGTGTTGGGTTTGTCCTTTGTTGCTGCAGCCGTGGGATTCTGTGCTTGACGCTGTTCAGCCGCATCCCCGTCTGCAAGGCCAGCCCTCAACAGGGGTGATGCTCAGTCATGCTGCAGGTGTTTGGTTTTTTTGTGTGTGTTTGTGCGTGTGAATGCATGCTGGCTGGAGCAAAGGGGCTTTGGCTTGCTGGGATCACAGCTGCCCATTACAGAAGCACTTGTGTGACGGTGTTCACAGGGGTTTTCAGGTGAGGGAAGAGACGAGAATGTTTGACTCCATGTTCAGAAGGCTTGATTTATTATTTTATGATATATATATATTACATTAAAACTATACTAAAAAGAGTAGAAGGAAAAGTTTCATCTCAGAAGGCTAGCTAAGCTAAGAATAGAATGGAAAGGAATAAAAAACAAAGGTTTGTGGCTCGGACAGAGAGAGAGCCAGCTCTGCCATGACTGGTCACTAATTCCAAACATCCACACGAGACCAGTCACGGATCCACCTGTTGCATTCCACAGCAGCAGATAACCATTGTTTACATTTTGTTCCTGAGGCCTCACAGCTTCTCAGAAGGAATAATCCTTAAGAAAAGGATTTTCACAAAAGATGTCTGCGACACGCTTGTGGGGTGGGTTTGTGTCAGCCGCAATGTCCTCTTCCCGCCCTGCAGAGATGAAGAAGGAGGAGAGCACCTTCGGAAGCGGTCCATGCACCTTCCCTTCACCTTTGCTACAGGAGAGGCGCTTCTATACCAAAGTTCTCATCCTCTCCCAGGCTTCCCTGACCTTTTCCAGAGCAAAGGGAAGCTCAGCAAGTCCAAGAAGCCCTCCTGCAGCCACGCAGGGCGCTCCCAGAGGAACGGCGTTGACCCCAGGTCTCTGCTGGGCGCTGTGATGCAGCAGGACAAGGCGGTGTACACCTCCCACTCAGCTCCCATTCCCAACCCTTCCTTCAGCAGCACTTTCCAGCTCAAGGGTGTGTCCTTGCCAGGTGCAGGAGGGGATGCCCGGAGTATGGGCACAGCTCCAGCTTCTTCAAGGGGCAACAGCCTCCAAGAGAAGCTGCTGGATTTGCAGCAGGAGGACCCTCTCTTGGCCACCATGGACTTGCTCTCAATTAAGAGTGACCAGAGCTGTTCCAACGAGCTCTTCAGTGCTTTGGAGGGCCTGGGCTTGAATGCTGAGGACCTGGGGCTCCTGCTGCTGGATGAGAAAATGGTGATGGTCAGAACGGAGCCAGACCAGTCCCCATCCCTGAATAACAGCCTGGGCAGCAACCAGATTCTTTCCCATGTCCCCAGGCCTCCAGTGGACGGGCATGAGGGAGGGCAGCAGGTCTGTCCCCTGCCAGGCACGCCCCCCATCCCGCAGGGAGGCCCTGCTCCGTGCCACATGGAGGACGAGGACTCGGGGTGCCACCTGGCACAGCGTGCAGGGCAGCCACGCACTGCCCTGCCCCAGCCCCAGCCCCAGACGCTGCTGTGGGAGCAGCCGCCCAGTGCTGTGCCAGGGCTGCTCCCAGAGCTGGCTGAGCAGGAAGAGCTCTCCAGCGGCTCCCAGTGGAGGCCGGCTGGGGAGGAGACCGTGCTCCACTCCTTCCAGCCAGCGCAGGGCACCCCATGGCACAGCACCCCCGGCTCAGCCCCGGGCGCTCCCTGCCCGCAGGAGCCACCCGGGGCCCAGCAGCTGCGGGGAGGCTGCTCAGCCGTGCAGCCCCTCCAAGAGGATGTCCAGCAGTCCTTCTGCCTGCCCAGCCTGTGCCAGGACCACGTGGCACCGCCCGGCCAGCCCAGGCACCATCACTCGCTGATGAACGGGCTGCGTGGCCCCGGCCCTTCTCCACAGCCCAGCCCTTGGCAGGACTGTGTCTGCCCTCTGCTGCGGGCTCCAGCGCAGCCTGGCGTTCCTGGCCTCAGCAGAGATGGGATCTCCCAGCCCCAGGAATGCCTGGGCCCCGGGCCTGGCCTGCCCCCACAGCAGTTTCACCCGGATGGATTGTGCAGCCTGGATGCTGCCGGCGCTGGGGACTCCTGGCAAGAGATGGCTCCACACCCCAGGATTTTTCCCCCTTTCTACCAGCTCGTTCCCGAGAAGCAGCTGAGCTCTGTTCTGTCCATGCCCCAGCACTCTTCCCCCGGCTCAGCTGCAGAGCACTTTGGGAGCATCAGCAGCCCTCTGGAGACACTGAATTCCTATGGGACACGGAGCCAGGAGGGCAGGCACAGGGTAAGGGCCTTGCTCCCCCTGGGGCTCAGTGTTTTCTGTGCAGGCAGTGCTGATAACCCCCTGCAAAGCTCCTCACCGCTGTTCTCTCTCTCTCCTAGCCCCACAGCGGCTCTGGTTTGCCCAGCTCTGCCATGGGACTGCCCCAGGACCATACAGTGCTGGGGGGAAGCCTGGCACTGCCCTGCCAGCCTCAGCCCCGGGCAGAAGTGCTGCCAGATCCCCCTCACGCCTCCACGGGGGACTTCTATCTCTAGGGGAGACGGGAATGGACAAAGCAGGACTTTTCCCTGGGGAAGGAGCTGCCTTCAAGCTGCAGAAGACAAACCTTCCCCGCTGCAGGGCGCATCCTGACGGTGCCATTGATGTCGGTTGCTTTGGCTCACCTGGGGGTTTTTTTCTCAACTCCCCACCATCCTGCTCGCTGTGCTGGTGTCCCTGGTGTGGGGAGGGATGGCAGCAGGGCTGGAGGACAGATTTCCCAGGGCGCTAGAGCAGGCTGAGCTGTGGTTGCAGGTCACCCCACGGGTGCAACCAAGGCTTCACCAAAGCTTTGTATTTACAAGCTGTGCATGATCCAGCATGGATACCAGTCTCATGAAAACCTTTCTGTGTCTTTCCTTAGGACAGGTTTTCATGAGGCTGGTATCCGTGCTGGATCATGTGTCTTTTCATGTGTCTTTTCACCTCTGGTATTAAATTTCCTGCCGTCCCTGCCAGGTACCTGTGGCCGTGGCCATGCTGTACAGATTTGTTGCCTGTTTTATAAGGAAAAGGAGCCTTGTGTGGTGTTCTTGTGCTGCTCTGGTCCTTCCCCACCCCAGCTTTCCCAGTGTGCCAGGTGTTCCCAGTGTTTGGGACCTAGGTTAGAGCTCCTGTGGCAAACAGCCTGGGCTTTGCTGTACTGTACAGGACATGCTGAGATTGGCTGCTAAACTGATTTTCTCTGGGTGCTGGCCTCAGGTGCCCTCAGACTTCAAGTCTCAAAGTTTTCAGTTAAAAACCAAAACTTTCAATAAGATAAAGAAAATAAGTATAATGCTACTTAATTGTAAGTACTGAGAGAGTGATGTTTTCCCACAGAAAAAAAAACAAAACCCCACAGCCCATATGTGTGTACATAATACAAGTTGACAGATTTATTTTTATGCCGCTCCAGTGGACGGAACAAACAACCTCTTACCATCCCAAAGCAGCATCCTGTGGAATGGGATGAAAAGGTTGTTTAAAGACCAGAAACACGGTGACCCTTTAAGAAATCTGACAAAGCCCATCCCTCCTCCTGCTCACCCAGCTTTGGATTCGTGTGAATTCCTCTTGGTTTTGTTTCAATAAATGGTTTTGGAGCTCCTCTCTGATGTTTCCCTTGCTGGTTGTGTCTCTTCCCAATCTGGAGCACGTCAGGGTTTGCTAAATGCAGCATTGGAGCTCAGGCCTTGCCACTGGTGACCTGAGATGGAATGGGTTGGATTGGAAGGGATTCTGAGGAGCACCTGGAGCCTTTGGGATGCACACAGTCCACCATGGATGTTTGAAAGGGATTGAGAAATCTGACAGAGAAAGGTAAGTGTATTAAAAAAAAAAAAAGTACAATATTTATATATTATAGTAATGTATAATACACATGTATATAGAGTTGCATGTAGATACATTGAAATATAAAGTATGTGTATTTATAAAGTGTCTGTCTGTAGTTTCTGGTACGTAGTAGAAAACATCTTTTAAGACAAATAAGCAGATTCTTTTCCCCTGCACTAGAAACTAGAAAAAACACAGGTTTCTTTGCTCTGAATGCTGAATTGTCCAACATTCCCACCCCTACGTGGCACCTGCTTTTCCTTAGCAAAACAAGGCAGTTTTGTAACGTTTCTGAATTTTTGTTGGAGATGTGCTGGGAGCGTTTGATCTTTTATGGTTCCTGTGCCCTCCTCTGCTTTGTCCTCCCTGTTCCCTCAGAGGAGCCGGCTCTGGGCAGCCCCACCTGTGCTGGGAGGGATGGAGGGATGGGACCAGAGCATCCCTGGGGCTGCAGCTTGCTGACTCCAGATGCTGAGCACAGCCTGCCCGCTGCCAGGCTTCCTCCGCGGGCCAGGTCCTGGATGTGCCGGCAACCATTCTGTGACCATTCCTGCCCCGATGGGTTCCTCCTCTTCCTTGCCATGCATCAAGCCATCCTTTCTGTGCAGGGAGCTGCTCTGCTCCCAAAGTAGGCCGGCGCATCCATAATTTACGCCCAGCCTCATGGCAGCTGCTGCCTGTCTTCCCCCGGGCCTCGTGGCATCGATTGCTGACGCACCAGGGAGCCTGGCTGAAGGAAAACCTCCTTCTGCAGCAAGGGAGATGCCTCTGTTCATCACCCCAGCGTCTGCAGCCTGCCCTGAGCTGTGGTGGTAAGAAAGGGGAGTTGGGCAGCTGTGCATCTGTGCTCTGGTTTGAACATCTGGAGGGAGCACGGCCCCATGGGGGGCCCGATCAATCCCCAAGAGCTGGATGAGGCCAAGGAAGGTGTGAGGAAATGTGACGGTGTTCACAGGAGTCTCAGGTTGAGGGAGGAGACGAGGATCTGACTCCATGTTCCAGAAGGCTTGATTTATTATTTTATGACATCTATTACATTAAAACTATACTAAAAGAATAGAAGAAAGGATTTCATCAGAAGGGCAGCTAAGAATAGAATAGGAAAGAATGATAACAAAGGCTCTGTCTCGGACTCTGTCCGAGCCTCCTGACTGATTGGCCATTAATTAGAAACAACCAACATGGGCCAATCAAAGATCCACCTGTTGCATTCCACAGCAGCAGATAATAAATGTTTACAATTTGTTCCTGAGGTGTCTCAGCTTCTCAGGAGTAAAAATCTTAAGGAAAGGATTTTTCATAAAAGATATCTGCGACAAGGAAAGAGTTTGGACAGAATCAGAATATCCTGAGCTGGAAGGATCACTGAAGTCCTGGCCCCGCACGGGACAGCTCCGAGAATCCCGTGGTGTGCTTGGCTTTGGGGATGTTTGTGTAGCTATAGGCTCAGCTCCATGTGGGAAAGGGCTGTGGTGCTCCTTGCAGCAGGGTAAGATGCACGTATGGAGGGGCAGCAGGAGGAGAGCAGAGGGCATTTATTGCTTGCCTCTTTTCCCTTTCCCTTCCTGCCTGCTGTGTTCCCACATGCCAGCCAGGACAGGGGCCTTTGAGACACAGCCTGAGGCAGAAGGGGGCTCCTGTCCCGAGCCAGATGGGAGAGCTGACATCTGGTTCTGGCTGCATCCGTGAGGCTGAAAGCCCCAGTCCCCAGCTAGGATGTCTCCCTGGGCCCCAGGACAGCAGAGAGCAAGGTAAATATTTCCCTGGAAGCCCAGCCTGGTGTTTGCCCACAGCACGGCCGTGCACCATCCATTGCAGATGGGGCAGAGCCCTGGGCAGTGGAGCAGAACACGCTGTGGTGGCTCCTGCTTTGAACAGAGATAAAGGAGCACAGCAGCCATCATCCTGGGGTGAAGGAGCAGCACATGGCTAGCAGGTACTGGAATAATGGCAAAGCTGTTGGTGATGTTATCATCATCATCATAATCAGATATTGTTATCATTGTTATTTTCTGGACCTAGGAGAGTTTGATATGAATGGGCCAAAACTGTCTGTGTGGTTTGATAAATGTGTGTGCCTCAAAGAATAATCTCAAATCTGATGTGAAATCTCAGACTCACAGAATGGTTTAGGCTGGAGCCTTAAGGCTCATCCTGCTCCCCCTCCCCACCATGGGCAGGGTCACTGTCCATTATCCCAGGCTGCTCCAAGCCCTGTCCAACCTGGCCTTGGGCACTGCCAGGGATCCAGGGGCAGCCACAGCTTCTCTGGGCACCCTGTGCCATCTCTGCCCACCCTCACAGGGAGGATTTTTTCCCAATATCCCATCCATTCCTGCCCTCTGGCAGTGGGAGGCCATTTCCCCTTGTCCTGTAACTCCAGACCCTTGTGCAAAGTCCCTCCCCAGCGTTCTTGGAGCCTCTTTAGGCACTGGAAGGCTTTAAAATAAATGTTTTTAGCTCCCATTTCATTATTTTACACTGAAACTTACTTCAGTTTCCTTGATGCTTTTAGGAAGGTTTATATTTTATATTCCTTACCTTCTGCTGACATATCCTTGCCCCTTCTCATGACGGGCTCTGAAGCTGTGAGGACTCCTGCCCTTGCTAATAGCTGTACCATTGTCACTACATTGCTGATGTCTCCCAGGTGCCTTTCCACTGAGCAGAGGAGTGTTTGGTGTCATGGTGTCCCATCTCTGCTTTAAATTTCGCCATCCTTCCCAATCCTTAATTCCCCTTTTCCTGGCAAGCTGTGGCTGCTAAACCCCCAAGTGGCTGCTAAACTCTCAAAATGCATCTAGGAAGATTTCCAAGCTCTACAGGTGGACCAAGTGTCACATCTACCTTGCACAGTGCTCTGTAGTGGTGCTGGGTTCCAGCCCCAGCTGTTGCAGCCATTTCTGATGGGTTTGGCTCTCCAGAGGAGGAAACGTCCTTTTCGAGCTCGCCCAAGAACAGTTTGTACCTCTGAGCTTTTCGCTGCCTCCTCAGAGGATGTTCCATGCCAGAAACCCCCTTGGCTTGAGTTTGAAATGCCTTCAGTATCAAAAATCCCAGCCTGGGCTGATGGTGGCTGGGCCACACAAGGGGAAGGGAGAGAAGAAAATCCCTTTGCACCTTGGCCCTGTGCCCTGTCAGTAGCTGGGGTTACTCTGCAGAGGGCAGAGCCTGGCAGGGAAGGAGCAGACAAACAATGGGAGTTCTGCTCACAACGTGGAGGAGCTCAAAGGTGGATGGAGCTGGGGGCAGCCCAGTGTGGAGAGGGGCACTGTGAGGCAGGGCAAGCTCAGCCTTCTCCTGCCCCTCAGCAGGACTGAGGTTCCTGCAGCGAAGGAGGCTTTGAAGAAACGTGGAAGGGAGGCCAGGCAAGGCTGTGGCACGCCGGGAGAGGAACAGGCAGAGCATTATCCGTGCTGGCTGCGCTCCCGCGGAGGTAATCTCATAGTTATTTTAGCCTCCAGCTGGGATGCAGCTCTGAGCCCAGCTTTTGCAATATCCTGCCAAGCCCAGGCTCCAAATCTGCCCTGGCTGGCTCTGAGCAAGGCGGGACCGCGTGGTGAGAACCTGCCATCAGCAATCGAAGGGAAAGACCTTCACACTGCTTCCTTTTTGTGCCTTGCTGGCCATTTTGGGGCTCCTGGGAAGGGGCTCTAAACCTTGGGCTTGGTAGTTTGGTTTGGGTTTCCCCCCCTCTGTAATATGCAGATTTAAAGACAAAACTGGAGCATTTGGAACCATGCTTCCCTCTGCAGAGAGGTTCCTTGCTCCCTAAAACCATCCCATAAAAACATGGGAGTTCTCTCTCCTGGGAGATGCTTCCTTTGGGTCTGTGTCCTGGAAATCCATGAGGACACTGCAAAGAAACTTAAATCTGAGCTCCCCCCTGTTCATCAGCAGGGCTGGCTGCTCCTCCAGCAGTATTTCTGTAGCATCACTGGGTCTGTAGTAAGTCACAAGGACCATATCTCCTGGACACACTGGCTACTTGCTCTGGGTGGCCTCAACCTCCCTGATAAGCTCAGCAATGCTCCTTGAGCAGAGAGGCTGGCTTGAATCACTGCTGGTCCTCATACCCACAAGGATTTGAGCCCTTGCCCAGTTTCAAATGGACAGTGCTTTGCTTTGGTGAGTTCTCAGAGCTGGATCAACAGCACACTCTTTGCAGTTTGGTTTGCTTCTTTATTTTCAGGATGGAAAAGGGAAACCCAGCTGGTTTGGGGGGAAAGGGAGGATGGAAAGAGCCTGGTATAAAGCAAGCTTTGCTTTCCTAGCCAGGTTGTTTTGGGAAGTCACCACATGCCTTGAAATAGATTAAGTGTGGCTCCAGGGGCCATTGGGGAGAGTGAGCACTGTAAAAATGCAGATTTCAGGGAAAGCCTTATGCACTGTGACAATTTAAAGTACCCCCGAAGGGCATTCGCTCAGGCAGAAACACACTTCACTTGGAGCACATTATGAATGAGACAGGGGAACAATTTGTTTGCTGGAGATGGGCAGGGGATCAATTAGGCAGAGCAGAGGGCACAGAGCAAGTCAATTTGCAAAAGGATAAAACACAGAGGAGGTGGCTACATCCTGTCTGGCTTCTGGGTGTTCTCTCTGCTGGGATGGAGCTGTGGCATCCCCGGAGGAGGAGATTTGCCTGCCCTGAGGAAGAGACTCAGTGTGGCGTGTTCTGGGCACTCTTACAGAGTCATTGGGTATCCCCTTGGCTCTGCTCTTCCTCCTGGTTATCCTGAACATCAGGGCTGGGGACATTTCCCCGTGGGTTGGGACAGCTGCTGGGACACAGCTGTGCCACTCCAGGATCAGCTAACAGCTCACTTGGCTGCACAGAAGTACTGGGAAACCAAACCCTGAGCATTTTTGGAGACAGAAGAAGGAATGATGCCAAGTGCATTTGTGGTTTTTGGGTCGAAGGGGAAGGCTTTGGAATTGAATTTATTTTCTTTTTAAAGGGAAGGGACTTTGCTTAGGTAGAAGGTAAAGTGTTCAGAACTACAGAGCCTGTCTGGAAGTGACTGGGGAGAAAGAGATGATGGAAGTCTTAAAACTCCTCGAGAGTACACATGTTTTTGTGCTCCATGAGGTGTGCATGAGTTAACATCACAACTGTGAGGACCACATATGTCCTTCTGAACTTCAAATTTCATAACCTCAAAGCATACCCTTAATGACCAAACGCATCCTTCTGAATTTTGCAAAACCATGAATCCTGCTGAGTGCTCATAAGTTAATTGGAATATGAGAAGAGAAAAAAATTTCACTGCCCAGTGGGTGGTGGGCAATCTAGAATGGCCATGGGGCTCTTTGTGGACATGGTTTAGTGGTGGCCTGGCAGTGCTGGGGGAATGGTTGTGCTCAAGGATCTAGGAAGCTTTTCCAACCTTAGTGATTCCCTGATTCTGTGATTCTACTGCCATCCTGTCACTTGGTGCACGCCCTGTAACAGGCACCACTCTGGCAGGGATCCCCGCAGCTCCGGCCCCTGCCCAGCCGCTCTGTGGGCAGCACAAAGGCTTCAGCAGAACCACCAAAGGCCAAGGGGCTTCTGGCCATTTTCCCTGCAGCACTGCACGCCTGGGCAGCTGGCTGAGTACGAACACTCTTTTCCCCCTTCAGGGCCTCAGGACCCGTCAGCCTGCTGCGCTGCTGAGCACAAGCACCCTTTTCACCCTTTCCTGCCTATTGCCCTGCAGACCCTGGGCAGCAAAGAAAAGCTCCTGGCAGTCTGTGTACCATAACACATTCTATAATTTATTTTACAATTACCTATAATATATAATAATATATATAATTCTACATAGTCTATTATTTGTATTATGTTAAAGGGGAGGGTCTCATTAGAATGTGCTAGAAGGGTCCAGGGTTTGGTGAAACAGGGGTCTGATGGGGCAAGGCAAGGTCGAAGAGAGATTGGATGAAACATCTGACCAATCATTCGAAGCCCTGCAGAAACGATTGGTCCAGAATGAACGGCGGTAAAGACCAATGAGAAGCCTGGAAATGGACCAATCATCATGAGGATCCAAAATGCACCAATCCTGGACTCCAGGGGGACTATAAATGTGGGGAGTTCGTTTGGGTCGGGGTTCTTCTTCTTTTGGGGTACTTGTTGTTTGGGAGAACCCAGTGCACTTGGGGTGAGCGCACTGTTTTCGTTTTTGGCTCGCTGTGTGGGTGCCTGGGTTTATCCTGGGCACTCCGTTCCTTGTAGCTATTTTAATAAACGAGAACCTCTTTCTCTGGAGAAAGTTTGGCCTCGTTCATATCTGTAACAATAATATATATAGTTCTACATAGTCTATAATTGATTTATTTACAATATAGATAAACATGGAAAAGAAGAAAAGAAAAATCTTAAAGGAAATGAAAAATCCCCACTGGCTCAGGTTGCCCCAGCAAAGACAGCCTCCCAGATCAGCTCTCCTCAGAGCTCCAGCAGTGCAGCCAGCCGAGTCCTGACAAATGAGGCTGAGTCATCCATGCCCTGCCCAGCTGATCGTGCAGCCTCTGGATGGTGGAATATTGCCCATGCTGTATTTGCCCAGAGGACATGCAGTGTTTCAAGTGCCAGCTGTGACACGGCACTGCTCGTGTCCTCCGTCAGGCGTTCCTGGGCTGCAAGAGAGAGGAACAGAGCGACAGGGAGAAGCTGGAGCTGCAGGAAGATGAGGGGAGCCCCCTGCAAGGACCATCCCAATCAGCTCTTTCCATGTCCAGCAGAAAGGAGGGAGCAAGGGGTTCAGCAAAAAGATGCTGGCCACGAATGGCCCACGTGGCCCTGAAATCTCACTGCGCTCTGCCCACGGGAGCAGAGCCCTCCGTAGCTGGGGCAGGGCTTCCAGCTTCCCCCGGCAGCCCCTGCTGTCAGCCCCAGCCTCCCCTGCCCGCAGAGCCCTGAGGCGCGGCCAGCAGCCGCTGGCCAAGGGCTCCCGAGGGCAGGGGGCAGAGGGCCGGCTGCTGCCCGGGGAGCCGCGGTGCCGGCCCGCAGCCCCGCCGGGCCGGGGCTCCATGGGCACCCGGCTCGGGCCCACGGGAGCCTGGAGAAGAGCCCGCGCGGCCTCTGGCTGCAGCAGCGGGCAGGGGCACAGCTGCCAGCCCCGCACACTGAGCACCGCCCTCAGGGGCCTTCTCCAGCCTGAGCCTGGGGCTTCAGGCCCTCCTTACCAGGCACTCATCAATTTTCAATGGCTGCTCCATCTTCAGCACTTTCTGGAGATCCGTCTTCCCGAAGAACCCGGCCGCACAATGCAGTGCTTGCCAAAAGGCCTGGAGAGCAGCAGAGACCCAGAGATGGCCCCACAGCCCACGGCACCAGACCCACATCTGTGCCCAGGCCTGGAGGAGGCGTCAGCCCGTGAGGCACCAGGGCAGGACGCAGCCATGCCCCCTCCCAGAGATGCACCAGCATCACACAAAACCTCACCTTTGCCACGTCCGAGTTCTTATCATGACAGTACAGTAAAAGTGCATACAGGCTCTTGTCAACAATTGTCTTCAGGGGCTTTTTCCCCTCATCCACAACCAATTCCACCACCTTGCTGAAGAGTTGAATGGAGAGCACCTGCACATGGCTGTTGTCCTAGAAGAAACACAAAGCCCTACATCAACTATTCCAGTCCCACCTGGGCAAAGGCCTGAAAATCCAGAGGGCACCAAGTTTCTGGGAAGCACCCAATGCCTGTGGCTCAGGATGCAGAAGCTTACATGCTCAAAGAGCAGCAGGAGTGCCTCAGCCAGCTTTGGGGCAGTGGTGCTGGATACCAGGATGTCTTTGTGCTGGAGCACATTGGTGAACACAGAGAGGGACATCCTGACCATCCCTCCATCTGCGCCATCCAGTAGCTCCAGAAGGCTTGGAGACAGGATGCACATTCTCCTGGCCTGTGTGGAACACAAGGCTGTGCTGGGAAGCCATGGACGGCTGCACCACCAAGCCCACCCTGGCACTGCAAGGCCACCCTGCTGCTGCAGGGCCCACAGGCCAAAGACCTGCCCCAAAGCACTGGGGCAGGTGAGGCAGGAGAGCTGGGAGCAGCTGCCTCAGCTCCTGAAGCCCTGCACGCCCATGGGGCTGCTTTAACAGCGCAGCTTCAGCCACTGCCCCTCCTCACCATCGAGGGATCCTTGCTGACCACCACGAGGCCTCTGAGCGCCAGGCGACACCGCTCCCTGGACTCGCTGTCCAGGTGCCTTGCCAAGACCTTCAGGACACTGTCACCACATTCCCTCAAGTCCAGGCACTCGAGGACCTGAAGGGCACAGGGCAGTGACAGGGGAGCCGGCCAGCAGGAGCCCAGAAGCGCACAGGGCTGGGCCCAGGCAGCAGCACAGGGCGTGGGCACCGTCCCAGGCAGCTGTGGCTGTGAGAGGGCAGAGAGCTGGGAGGCAGCTCAGCCAGGCAGCGCTGGAACCAGGCTCACCTCCACAAGGAATGCCAGGAAGGGCAGATCCCTGTATGGGTCCTGGCTGCTGAGCTGCCGGAGCAAGTGGAGTGCGATGCGAGAGCACAAAGGGACCAAGCGACGGCGCATCTCCCTGGCAGGGGGAAAAAGGCACCCAGACCGTGAGGTGGAGGACAAACCTCTCCCAGGACTGACTCAGAGAGGTCTGTGACCCAGAGTGGCAGACTGGCTCCTGTAATTCTGGATAACGAGGTGGTGGCTATGGAGCGCAATCATGGCTGAGACACAATGCTGTGTGCTCTCACCCAGCACTATGCCGTGGGTCTGCTGGCCAGGTGAGACCCCCTTCTCCCCACTGCCCCCGACATTTGTGCCCTGTGCCCCACTCTGTCCCTGTGGTCACGGCCCAGAGAGCCTCATCACTGAGGGACAGACAAGGAGACCGGAAAAGGGTGGGAGAGGAAGGTGCCCAGAAGGGGCCATCTCCCAGAGCACCCACATTCCCTCCAGGGATGGTGGGGAAAGACCAGAGCACTCTGAGTCAGTCCTGGGAGAGGTTCGTCCCTCACCTCAAGGCCCTGGCTCCACAGTGTCCCACCCATCCCCGGGCCGCCGCAGCTCTGTCCCAGCCCCGCCTGCTGCCTCGGCAGTGCCAGCCGGGCCCGGCGCCGTGCAGCCCCGCCTGGGCTGGGCATTGCTGCTGCCGCCCTCTGGCAGCCGTGCCCTGGGTGGCAGCGTGCGGCAAGGGCCGGGCTGAGCCCTGCCGGGCCAGCAGCCCCTGTGGCCACCGCGCCGGCAGCGCCGCTGGCAGGGAGCTGTGCCGCTGGGGCCGTGACAGGCTCTGTGCTCACAGGCATGGCCGGGCGGTGCCTCAGGAGGCAGCAGCAAGAGCTCCGGCTGAGCTGGACAGGTGAGTGAGGGCAGCGGGCTGACAGCGGGGGCTGCCGGGGGTCCTGCAAGTCCTGTCCCGGCTTTGCAGGGCTCTGCTCCCTGTGCCGAGGGCTGATGTGGGCAGGGTACACAGAGATTTCAGGGACACGTCGGGGAGTCATGGCCCGTACCTCCCAGCTGATTCCAAAGTCTCCTACTCCCTTCTGGGTGGGATGGCCCTGTCCAGAAGGTCTTGTAGGATTCCCTCAGACCCGGGCTGTTGCCAGGGCTCTGTTCCTCTCTCTTTCAGCCCTACAAGCCCGGAGGCAACGTGCCAGCCCATCCTGCCGTGACCTGGAAAATCAAGCTGAGTTTCCCCAAAGAGCTGAAGAACTGGGGACGTCTTCTGGATCCAGTCAACCAGTGCCCCAAGAAGAGCACCAGGAGACACCCAAGAGGACATTGCCTCCCAGCGCTGCTGGAAGTCCTGGCACGGCTGAACCCCAAGAACTGGAAATCATTGGTTCTTTAACAATGGATTTTTGCTTTACCTTTACCGCTCGTTATTAGCAAGAAGGTGATCCTCCAAAATACTCTCCATTATTTTGCGTACAGAAATTTAAGTTTTTGTGTAATTATTTAAACAGTTGGGATGTGCTTTCTGAGGCTGACCAATATCCACAACAATTGCCAAAGGGATGTTGGTTCATTTGTGGAGATAGAGCTTGGCTGGGCATTCCATCACACCTTGAAGGTGGCTCATGTAGCATTGGGATGCTCACTGTAATTGCGCCCGCAGCGAAAGCAGTCATGAAAAAGAAACAAAGGGGAACAATATCTGCTCGTCACTATGATGAGAACTGTAAAAGTGATTGCATGCCTTGGAAGGCTGCAAAAAGAGTTCCAGCAGGTTTGTGTTTACCCCAACTGGTTTCAGCAATGGTGTTGAAACACTTAGATCGGGTTGGATGTTGGCTGAGTAAACAAACTAATGCCACATCCACTGCAATCAGTGACATGTTGGCTGATGTTAATAGTGTTAAACATGCTACCCTTCAAAATAGAGCAGCAACTGATTTTCTTTCACTGGCACAAGGACAGGGTTGTAAGGAATTTGAAGGATTTTGTTGTATGAATTTGTCCGATAATTCTGAATCCATCCACAAAAACATACAAAAACTGAAAGATTTGACAGCCCAAATGAAAGAAGATGGTGGGTCCTGGTTAGATTATTTGTTCCAAGAATGGAGCTTTGCACCTTGGCTAAGGGAATTTTGCAAGATAGGTCTCTATGTATTGGGTGCTTTAGTAGTGATATTAATAGTAATAGCCTGTATACTTCAGTGTGTGCGACCAATGATGAACAAAACTCTCAAAGAAGTTTTTATCATACAAGAGAGAGAGATAGGAAATGGATTCAGAGAAAGTGCTCAAAATCTCACTCAGATGGTGGATGAAGGTATAGAAATGGAAGAAGGTTTTGAATTAAGACCCTGGAACAGACGAGACTTTATTGGAACAATGATTTGTAACTATTGTCAGGAATAATTTATGCCCTTTCCACTGACTGGACCTTCACAGCATTAAGTTGCTGTTGTAATTTAGCAATGCTTAGTGCCAGAAAGAACATGCTTTAAGCAGGTAATAAGCAAAAATATTATAGTAAGGCTACGAAATGCAAGTAATAAACGATACGATTGTGAAGGTTTCTTTTGGGTGAACAGAGAGGGGGAATTGTGGGAATCCATAAAATGACAGGATTTTGGGAAAGCTGCAAAGGGCAGGCCTCAGATACAGCAGACCTGAGAGTAGAGCTAAAGCAGCACTTATGAAAGAGGTCAGCAGAAAAATTATTTAAACTGTAGAAAAAGCAAGGGCAGATAAAACAATAGCTTACGTATTCATGCTTGTCTGAATAGCTTTCTAAGCTGCAAAAACTTTATCTAGCAAGATATTAGGAAGGTTAAAGCTTGAGAATGGAGCTCTGTGCTTGAGGCTTACAAGTAGGTATTGTATTCAAAATAAGCAAGTATTGTTTTAACCAAAGGTACGTGTGCTTCTGGTGATTGGAAAGAACTACTGTCAATGTGCTTTTGCTTTGTCTGATTGGTCAAGAATCTCATAAAGTATGTTGTAACATTAAGTTTTCTGGCCTGTTGCCTGGACTGTGAGCTGTTAGCATCTTCCCATTGTCATAATCATTAATGAAAGTCATGCTGCAAAATTAACAGCTCAAGAAAATTTCCCAGCAGTCCTGTGTCGTTCATGGTCTGAAAATAAACCCCCTTGCCGGCGTGAGACTGCCTGTCCTGAAAAGACCTGAAGTCATTCAGCCTTGCCAGCATTTCTTAAGGGTATGTTGGTGCTCCCCAGGAAACCCACACATTTGGGGAAACACCTTTGGAGGAAAGGGGCTTGCTTCTCAAGGAAAGTGCAGCCAGGGAGGTCCCAGTGAGGCAGGTGCGAGTGTCCCCCTTTGGCTCTCTGTGCTCAATTGACTCTTTGAGGCCCATTGCACTTGGCAAAGGGGCAGGGAGAAGGGAGAAGGCAGTGAAGAATGAGAAAATCATTCCACCATGGAGGAAGAGCTCCTGACAGAAACCAAGTGTTGCCCGCAGTTGCTCCAGGTGCTCCTGCCATCAGCCCCCAGTGCTCGTGGGCTTTGGCTCCCTGTGGCACAGAAGCCCCCCGGGGGCACAGGTCTCTGGGGCAGGAGACGGGCACCAGCGCTGCCAGGGCTCGGGGGGTGGCAGCTCTGCTTGGGCAGGGACTCTGCCCCAGCTGCTGATGGCAGCGCTGCCCAGGCCCCAGGGCTCAGAGCAGCATTGGTGCCCGGGCCCACACGTTCCTTGTGCGAGCCACACCCGCGGGTTTAGGATGGCCACGGGCCGGGACGTGTCCCAAGGAGGCCGTGCCAGCGTCCCTGGAAGGGCCCGTGCCCTTCCCAGCGCGGCTGCGTCGGCAGCCCTGGGGGCTCCTTCTGCTGCCCTGAGCCCGCAGAGCAGGGCAGCGTTTGCTGATGCTCTGAGCCCTTCCTAAAGATCCTGTGGGGCTGCCTTGGACACCTGGGGCCAGGCATTCCTTCCAGCCTGGGCCACTTTGGCTGGGCTGGGGGCGGCCCCAGGGCAGGCGGTAGCGTGTGCAAGGGCCCTTGGTGACACGGTGCAGCACGGTCACTGTGACATGGAACGGGACAGGGTGTCCTTTGTGACACGTGGTGACATAGGAGCTGGTAGTGACAGGAGCAGGCCACAGTGCTCGGAGCACACGACAGGCAGAGCGGTGCCGTGAGGAGCCCCCGCACAGCGCGCTCGTTCATTGCTGACCTGGACTTTTCCCTTGACCTTACTGCTGCAGGTGACCTCGAGTCCAGACCACAGGACTCGGTGGCCCGTGGCCTTCTCGGGAGTTTTCTTTTGCAGGAGCCCTCAAGGGCAGACCGCGGGACTTGGTGACTCAGAACTTTTCCGAAGGAACTGCCATCCTTGCGGCCAGTGTCCTCAAGGCCCGACCATTGGACTTGTCTACTCAGTGCTCTTCCAAGGCCTCTCTCTTGCAGGTGCCATCGACAGCAGATTTTGGGAGAATGGCAGAGAAACGCCAAGGCCTGTTCAGTAAGAAGAAGGACAAAGATTCTTTAGCTGCCCCAGCAAAGCAGCGTAACGCGTCACCAAAGGTCCAGCCAGTGAAGGAGAGTGAGTGACAGAGCTGGGTCTCAGGGCTGATGGCTGCAGCCAGCTTGGCCCCATCCCATCCCATCTCAACCCATCCCAACCCATCCCATCCCATACCATCCCATCCCAACCCATCCCCTGGGGACATGCCCATGGACAGGATGGAACAGGGGCAGGGCAGACACCCCGCAGTGGCCGTGCTCCATCCCCTGGGCCATCCCGGGGCTCTCCCTGCCTGGGCAGCGCAGGCCTGGGCTGTGCTCTCCGGCCTCTCCCGCAGCCCCTCAGCTCTGGCTGTGCTCGCTCTTTGCCAAATGCAGAGAAGAAGAAGGACGCTGCTGGTGGTGGCTTCAGCAACTCACTGAAGGTACCTGGAGCCATCCCCACCTGGGCTGGGCCTGCTGTCCCTGCTCAGCTGAGCACTGTGTTAGGAGCACTCCATGGAATGTCCCTCTCTTCTCTGCTCTTTTGCAGAAGTTCTTTGCATGTGGAAAGAGAGAAAAGGAGGATCCGAGCAAATACAGGCCGCTTGATTGTACCACAGCATCAATTGAATGCGCGGAATGGACTAATTACATACTGAAGGCTGACCAGGTAACAAATGAGGCCAACTCAGATATCTGAGTGACTGAGGTCATAAAAATAATGGATACTATTCCCACGTTAACTACCATTTATGCTCACAATTTATTATTCATTGATATTCATGTTTTATTATCAGAAGCAATAAGCAGCCATTGCCCATGGCTGGAGGCCTTCCAGGGTCATGCAGCCATCAAGCCATGTCCACTTGCCTGCCTCAGCCTTTGAGGCCAGCACAGTGTGGGGGCAAGGGAAGCACTTCTCTGGGGAAACTGGGGAATCTCCTCCCTCAGGAAGCACTCCCAATTTTCCTCACTTCTCTTCCAGGTGCCAGAAATGGTGAGGATTATGCACCAGAGACTTGCATCCCCTGAGACTGCCGATGTCAGGCTATTCATGAACATTCTGAGGATGGCTGAAGAGCACCCTGCTGGTGTGGTGCTGACCCTCCTGCGCTGTGCCCCAACGTGTGACAGGTACGGGGCCCACGTGCCTGCACAGCTCAGGGCCCACCAGCCTTTAGGGCCCATGGCCCTGCACAGCCTGTGCTATGGGCTCTGCCAGACAGGCACAGAGGTCCAGGACCCTGGGGCCCTTCTGTTCCCCAAGCCTGCTGCCAATGCTCCCTCCCTGCCCCTCAGGGCACCGGGGCTCTGTCACCTGGGCCCCCACAGCTGCACAGGGCAGGTACTGGGACTGAGATGCCCCTGACACAGAGCTCTGATCCCACAGAGCTGCTACAATGATATGGAGAACTATAGGCTCGTCGAGTCCCACAGTGGAGAAGGTGCTGCCAACACTGATCTGTGTGATGGAGGATTGGCCTGTGCACAGCATGTTCACCTCTGATGGAGATGATACAAATGTCTTTGCCCTGGCTGTGAGTTTCTGGATCTGGGCTGTGTTTGCCCCTCGGTCACCTCGCCAGCAGCTCTCCATCCTCTCCATGCCTCAGGCGCTGGGCTGAACGCTGGGCTAGGGGCAGGCTCAGGGGGCACCAGGCCCGCTGCTCCTGCTGCATCTGCCCTAGGGCCCTGTCCCACGGACACCTCGGCACTGAGCGCTGTCTTGGGCTGCTTCTTTTGCAGGCAACTCTGGTGATCTGGGTGATTATCCAGGTGCCCAAGTGCCACGAGGCAATGCACAAGTATGCCCCCCACCTTCTCGTGACACTGATAGTTCAAATTTGTGAGAGCACAGCACATGCTTCTGAGGAAGTTGACACCTTTTGGAAGAAATGCCAGGAAGAACACCACCTTAACATAAACCCCAGCAGGTTCTCCATCCTTCTTCTCCCATCCCTCCCATGTCCCCAAGGCAGGAGCCAGGGATCACAGTATGACCTGGGCTTTGCTCTGCATACAGTTTTGCAGTGCAGACTATGAAGGCTCTGCTCTGCCGACTGCGCTGTGAAAATGTGGTGATGCAAATGGCACGCAAGCGTGGCTGGGACACGATGCTGTGTGCTCACACCCAGCACTATGCCGTGGGTCTGCTGGCCAGGTGAGACCTCCTTCTCCCCACTGCCCCCGACATTTGTGCCCTGTGCCCCACTCTGTCCCTGTGGTCATGGGCCAGAGAGCCTCGTCACTGAGGGACAGCCAAGGAGACTGGAAAGGGCTGGGAGAGGAAGGTGCCCACAAGGAGCTACCTCTCAGAGGGCCCTCATCCCCTCCAGGGTGGTGGGGAAAGACAGAACCCTTGTGAGCCAGTTCTGGGAGATGTTCGACACCCATGCCTCAGAGTCTTGGTGCCCTTTTCCTCTTGCCAGGGAGATGCGCCGTGACGTGATCCCGCTGTGTTGTCGCACTGCCATCCACCTGCTTGGGCTGCTCAGCACGGAAGGGCATCGCTGGGATCTGCCCTTCCTGGCATTCCTTGTGGAGGTGAGCCTGGTTCCAGCGCTGCCTGGCTGAGCTGCCTCCCAGCTCTCTGCCCTCTCACAGCCACAGCTGCCTGGGACGGCGCCCACGCCCTGTGCTGCTGCCTGGGCCCAGCCCTGTGTGCTTCTGGGCTCCTGCTGGCCGGCTCCCCTGTCACTGCCCTGTGCCCTTCAGGTCCTTGAGTACCTGGACTTGAGGGAATGCAGCGAGAGTGTTCTGGAGATGATGGCAAGGTACCTGCAGAGCGAGTGCAGGGAGCGGCGTCGCCTGGCGCTCAGAGGCCTCGTGGTTCTCATCAGGGATCGCCTGCTGGTGAGGAGGGGGCAGCAGCTGAATCTGCGTTGTGGAAAGCAGCCCCATGGGCATGCAGGGCTTCAGGAGCTGAGGCAGCTGCTCCCAGCTCTCCGGCCTCACCTGCCCCAGTGCTTTGGGGCAGGCCTTTGGCCTGTGGGCCCTGCAGCAGCAGGGTGGCCTTGCAGTGCCCGGGTGGTGTTGGCGGTGCCACTGTCCATGGCTTCCCAGCACAGCCTTGTGTTCCACACAGGCCAGGAGAATGTGCATCCTGTCTCAACGGCTTGTGGATGTTCTGGGTGATGAAGATGCAGAGGTGGTCAGGATGTCCCTCTGTGTCTTCATGAATGTTCTCCAGCACAAGGACATCTTGGTAGCCAGCACTACTGCCCCAAGGCTAGCTGAGGCACTTGTACAACTCTTTGACCATGTAAGGCTCTGTGGCCCCAGCCATGGGACTGGCTGCTGCCCAGAAACTTGGTGCCCTGGGCATTTTTGTCTTTTACTCAGGGGGGCCTTGAGAAATGTTGGTGAGGCCTTTTCTGCGTCCTTTCCTCCAGGACAACAGCAATGTGCAGCTGCTCTCCATTCAGCTGTTTGAAAAGGTTATAGACGTAGTAGTGGATGAGGGAAAAAAGCCTCTGAAGAGAATGGCGAACCACAGCCTGCTCCCACTCTTCATACACTGCCATGAGGAGAACCAGCGTGTGGCGAATGTGAGTTTTGTGTGATGCTGGTGGATCTCGGGGAGAGGGCTCGGCTGCCTCCTGCCCTGGAACCTCATGGGCTGCAGCCTCCTCCAGGCCTTGGAAAAGGGATGTGGGTCCAGTGCCCTGGGCTGTGGGGCCATCTCTGGGTCTGCTGCTCTCCAGGCCTCTCAGAAAACGCTGCATTGTGCGGCCGGGTTCCTGAAGAGGAGGAAGCTCAAGCAGCTGGTGAAGAAGGGGCAGCTGTCAAAGTTCGGCAAATGCCTGGTAAGGAGGGCCTGAAGCCCCAGGCTCAGGCTGGAGAAGGCCCCTGAGGGCGGTGCTCAGTGTGTGGGCTGGCAGCTGTGCCCCTGCCCGCTGCTGCAGCCAGAGGCCGCCCGGGCTCTTCTCCAGGCTCCCGTGGGCCCGAGCCGGGTGCCCATGGAGCCCCGGCCCGGCGGGGCTGCGGGCCGGCACCACGGCTCCCCGGGCAGCAGCCGGCCCTCTGCCCCCTGCCCTCGGGAGCCCTTGGCCAGCGGCTGCTGGCCGCGCCTCAGGGCTCTGCGGCCAGGGGAGGCCGGGGCTGGGCGCAGGCAGCGCCCGGCCCAGGGGCTGAGCCCGCGCCAACCCTTCCCTCCTGCCGCTCTCTGCAGCTGGCAGAGGACAGGAGCCAAGCGGCCGAACACCTGCGCCGGGCCCTGCCATACCTGGAGAACCCTCAGGAGTCCGTACGTGAGGCGGCCATCAAGTTCATCGGTGAGCCCCGAGCCCGGGCTCCCTCCCCGGGCCGCCGCAGCTCTGCCTCAGCCCCGCCTGCTGCCCCGGCAGCGCCGCTGGCACGGAGCTGTGCCGCTGGGGCCGTGACAGCCTCTGTGTTCACAGGCATGGCCGGGCGGTGCCTGAAGGGACAGCCAGCAGAGCTTCACGTTCTCACTCAGGGTGAGTGAGGGCAGCGCGCTGACAGCGGGGACTGCCCGGCAGAGCTGCATTGCCCCGGCACGGAGCTGCAGTCCCTGTCCCGGCTGTGGCAGGCTTTGCTCCCTGTGTGGATGGAGGGTGGCATGGGCAAGAGCACAGGCCCATTTCAGGGATACTGGTGGGGGCATTCTTGGCCAGCATCTTGCAAGGGTCAGCCTCTCTTGTGGCTGGTGTGAGAGCAGGGAGCAATGGGCTTAGCAGGACAATCTCCGGGTGTCCGTCTGGGCTCTGACCCTGGTAGTTCATCTGTCTTCCAGCCCTTGAAGCCATGAGCAAAGATGACAGTCCATCCTCCAGTAACCTAGAGGTGCAGGCAATTTTTGGACAAAGATCTTCAGAATTAAGGTCATCTCCTGGACTCAGAGATCCGGGGAACCAAGAACAGTACCAGGAGACTGTGAAGAGAGGACCACCATTCAGCGTCACTGGAGCTCCAGCCACAGCTGATGCTGGCTACAGCTGAGCCTGTGGGAGGCTTCCATCGCCACTGCCTTCTCCCTCCCTGTTGACAGTTCCCTCCCTTCAGCCCTCAGACTCTCCCCACCCCTTTTTTTTTGCCCCCATCTCATCCTTTCACGTTCCCTTCCATTAATAAACATTTTGGTTTTTCCCCGTCCCTGTTGACAGTTCCCTCCCTCCAGTCCTCAGACCCTCCCCACCCCTTTTTTTTGCCCCCATCTCATCCCTTCACTTTCCCTTCCATTAATAAACAGTTTGGTTTTCCCCCTTACCTGCATCTCCGTGCAGCTGATGTAAATCCGGGACCCTGGGACACACAGGCCCTGCTGCCGTTCTCTGCCACGCCGTGTTTTGTGCACGGACACAGAGGAACGAGGGCAGGTCAGGCTGGAAATGTCCCTGTGCTGAAGGTGCAGTTGCACAGCACTGTGCAGTTACACATCTTGCTGAGCACCCTGGAGCCCCTGGATTTTGGGAGAGCCAACCTGAGCATGCTCTGAACCCAGCTGAGAGGGATTCCATGGCAAGCATCCGTGGAGGGCAGAAGAGCTTAGAATGCTGGAAGCTTTCAAGAAGAGCTTCCTGAAAGCACAGCGATGCTCCATCCCTGCACAGGATGAGGAAGAGGGCAGAAGCAGAGAGCATCCCGGCTTAGCAGGGAGCTCTGGCTGTGCCCAAGAGCAAATGAAGCAGCAGCACGGTGCCCGAGACTCGGACACGCGGCCGTGCCGGTGCCCGGAGCGCTGTCAGGCAGTGCCGGGATCCCGGCTGTGCTTCTGCTCCCCACAAGTGAGGAATGGCAGCCCCAGGCTCAGAGCCAGTCAGAAAGCCAAGCAAGGAAGAGCAGAGGGAGGGCACCCTGCCAGTCTCTCTTGGGCATGGCCGCAAAACAGCCCCTGCTGCTTCTTCCTCCGCCTGCGTTTGGGCTGTGCTGGTGGCAGAGCCAGCCAGCTTGGGCTCTGTGTTCCAGAGCCTGTTGGAAGCGGGCATGAAAAGCTCTGTGTGCACAGCAGAGAGTCCTGGAAGGGGCTGGCAAGAGCATCCTGCAGGAACAGGGCTCTGGTCCCTGGCCAGGAACAGCCTGGTCTTGGAGCCGTGAGCGCAGGCAGGAGCTGAGGCAGGTGAAGAGGCAGCGGGCAGCTTGTGTTTGTGGAGGGCCTGGGGCTGCACCTCTGAACCTGCACCTGCAAACTCACTTGGGGGAAGAGGAGCTAGAACTGGAGTGCCTGTCCTGAAAGGACCTGAAGTCATTCAGCCTTGCCAGCGTTTCTCAAGGGTGTGTTGGTGTTCCCCAGGAAAGCCACACATTTCGGGAAACACCTTTGGAGGAAAGGGGCTTGCTTCTCAAGGAAAGCGCTTGCCAGGGAGCTCCCAGTGAGGCAGGTGCGAGTGTCCCGCTTTGGCTCTCTGTGCTCCTTTCAGTGCTTGAGGCCCATTGCACGTGGCAGAGGGCCATGGAGAAGGCAGTGAGGAGCAGGTTTGGCATCTGCAAACCAATCCCAGCACCTGCAGCAGGGTGTGTTACCCTCTTTGGACATAGGGTGAGCAGGAGCATCTCTGTCCAGCCATGAGCCCCAAAGCTCTCTGTGAGAGCTGTGAATTAAAAGGCCTTTACACACATACTTTTCACATCTTTCCTCTCTGCTGTGTCTCAACTCTTGGCAATATGCATTGCCTCCTGCTTGGTGGGAGCTGCTGTGGCCCAGGGCCAGCACAGAGCGGGGATGTGTGGGCCAGGCAGCATGGAGAGCCTTGGCTGATCTTGGTGTGTCCCTGGCCTCAGAAAAGGTGTGGTGGATTGACCAGGAAGAAGTGGGAATTCTGGGATGTTGTGGTCAAACCAATGGGTGCTTGGATTTTGATATTGGCACCTGGTGTAGCCAGTGGGATTTTGGACACAGCTCCGAGAACACCCAGGGGTTAAAAGCAGAGCTTCAGGCCTGGGAGGCTCTCTTGGGACTCCGAGGGACAGAGGTCGGATCTCCCTTCCCCCGTCCAGCCGCTGCTGCGCGGCGGGGCAGGGGCAGCCATGTGGTAGGCCTGGGCCTGGACAGAGATGGGGGTGAGGAGGCCTTGGAGGATGGAAGGGTGGAGGAGCCCCAAGAGACATCGGGCAGCCATTCCCCCCCCATCCCCTTGGAGACAGACAGAGAGAGAGCGAGTGCAGCCTGTGTCGTTATCTTGAAACTCAGTAAATATGTGCTGGCAGCAGGCAGCCCGGCTGAGGAGATGGGGGGGTGCAGCCAGGAGTCCAGCCGCCTGGAGGAGTTTTTAACCCTTTTTGGACAATGAAAACCTTACAGAACATTAACCCTTGCTAGACGAGTGATAAGAGTGGAGGGGGATGAAGGAAATGAACGAGTGATGGAGGTCTGGACCAGAGAGAGAGAGAGAGAGTGAGAGATGTTGAAAGAATGGAGAAGATGGAGTGGCATTTTATGCTGGACTCTTTTGTGTAGCCATGGACAGAGCCATGTTTCCGTGTGATACAGAGACTGAGTCCAGGGGGAGAAATGTCCCAGTGCCAAAGAAGATTCAGTGTGGGTACCCCTCGGCCCCAGGGGGTATATAAAATATGGGGGGGATAGATGTCCCAAAGGTAAGAAGGTGAGATACTGTGCTTTTCTGGAACTGGACAAAGCATCCTTAAAAAGACAACCCTGGAAGCAGTCCTGATCCCTGTTCGGTGGTGAGAGCACTGGAACAAGGACGGAAAAGGCCACCACGACACATGGAAGGACTCCCTCTCCTCTTGAGGAACTGAAAGTTTGAGCAATCGAAAGGGTGCTGTTGGACCCAGAACTGGTGATTTTGGAGGATGTATTGTATTGGGAATTTAGGGGGGAGGAGGGGGAGAGTGTTTTTTGTGAGGTTTTCATTTTCCTCGTGTTTTTTTTTTTTTTTTTCTTTGGTGTGTAGTTTAGTAATTGTAGTTTAGTTAATAAATTTTTCTTTATGTTTAAGCTGGAGCCTGCTTTGCTTATTCCTGGTCACATTTCACCGCAGACACCGGGGAGAAGGTGTACTCATGGGGGCTCTGGCTTTGCCAGGCCAAAACCATAACAAAAGGCCTCCCAAGGTGTCCTGCTCGTTGGCTCTCCCTGTGCATCTTGGAGAGAACAAGGCAGGCATTTCTGGCAGCTGGGCATCAGCCGGCCTTAACATGGGGCCGTGTGGTGGAGCGAGCCCAGCTGAAATAGCCTGAGAGCAGCCCAGTGCTCCGTGCTCCTCTCTGCTGGCACATGAGCGTTTCTCTGCTTTCGGGATGGCCCTGGCTGTGTCAGGGCTGCTACGTGGGCACGAGACAGCCGGTCCTGTCCCGCTGGGTGCCAGCAGTGCCTCGCAGCAGCCCTGCAGCCACGTCAGGATGCTGGCCAAGAGAGGCCCTGGAAGCTGAGGCAGCTGATTTTAAGCTTTTGCAGATACACCCAGGGGATGGCCAGCGGTGTTCCCTCAGGATACAGCAGTCCTGAGGGGCCTCCCCAGAGCTGCCTGATGCCGCCCACTCCGTGTGGCACCAGCTGCTTTCCTGTGGAATGTTCTACCTCCCCCAGGAGTGAAGAGGGAGCTGGAGAAAGAGCTTGCCAGGCTGCTCTGGATCCTTTCCCAGCAGCCCTGGTTGAGTGGAGCAGTCCGAGCTGAGCGCAGATGTGCCAATGGAACAGCCGTGCACGGGAAGGCTCGCTGGGAAGGATGATCCAGGAACCATAGGCCGGGCAGCCTGGCTTTGCTGCCAGGGAAGGCCTTGGAGCAGACCCTCCTGGCTGCCATCCCACGGCACGTGCAGGGAACCAGGGGCTCTGCTGGAGGCTGGGAAAGCTCTGCGGAGGGACGGGCACAGCTGGGGCTCCAGGCGGGGTGTTGAGGGCTTCCGTGGGGGTGTTTGGGGGGTGGGTGTTGGGGGGCGTGTTGGGGAAGGAGTTGTCTGGAAGGTGAGAGTGTGGGCTGGAATCTGAGTCAGTTTGAAGGCAGCATCTGTGCTTTGGTACAGCTTTGGTTATGGAGGGCAGAAAGAATATCTGTGACTATTTCTTTTACTGGTCCTGTTTCCCCTGCAGGGAACAAGAGGGGAGTGCTGTACTTTATTGGCCACTTAGATATCTGTACTGGGGGAGGATCAGCCCTTTTGCCATCTACTCATTTGTTTGGGTTACTGTTGTAACACTGAGTGGTCTTTCATTCCTTTAGAGCTTTTATTCCTGAAGAGAATTAGGAGATGACTATCCCTTCATCGAAAATCATTTGCAAACTAAAGAATGGCCTTCTTTTTGGCTCTGTGCAGGGTTCTGTTTTGTAAAATGACATTCAATGGGTGATAAGGCAAATGAGTTGCTGCTTCAGACTGGGACGCAAACTTGTAGACCAGTCACATTCTCACACCATCCCCATAAATTTGGGAAGTTTGCAAATTTTGGAAGTCCTTGAGCTCAGCAATGGGAAGTTAAGCTTTCCTGAAGTGAGGATTTCTTTATGCCAGGTTCTTCTGTGCCTTCGAGGGAAAGATGTTTTTGTGGGGCAGGAAATTAGTTCAATGAGAAAATCATTCCAGCATGGAGGAAGAGCTCCTGACAGAAACCAAGTGTTGCCCGCAGTTGCTCCAGGTGCTCCTGCCATCAGCCCCCAGTGCTCGTGGGCTTTGGCTCCCTGTGGCACAGAAGCCCCCCGGGGGCACAGGTCTCTGGGGCAGGAGACGGGCACCAGCGCTGCCAGGGCTCGGGGGGTGGCAGCTCTGCTTGGGCAGGGACTCTGCCCCAGCTGCTGATGGCAGCGCTGCCCGGGCCCCAGGGCTCAGAGCAGCATTGGTGCCCGGGCCCACACGTTCCTTGTGCGAGCCACACCCGCGGGTTTAGGATGGCCACGGGCCGGGACGTGTCCCAAGGAGGCCGTGCCAGCGTCCCTGGAAGGGCCCGTGCCCTTCCCAGCGCGGCTGCGTCGGCAGCCCTGGGGGCTCCTTCTGCTGCCCTGAGCCCCCAGAGCAGGACAGCGTTTGCTGATGCTCTGAGCCCTTCCTAAAGATCCTGTGGGGCTGCCTTGGACACCTGGGACCAGGCATTCCTTCCACTTCCCATCCCCACTGGGCCACTTTGGCTGGGCTGGGGGCGGCCCCAGGGCAGGCGGCAGCGTGTGCAAGGGCCCTTGGTGACACGGTGCAGCACGGTCATTGTGACATGGAACTGGGTGTCCACGGGCCCTTTGTGACACGTGGTGACACAGGAGCTGGCGGTGACAGGAGCAGGCCACAGCGCTCGGAGCAGGCGACGGGACAGGACAGGACAGAGCGGTGCCGTGAGGAGCCCCCGCACAGCGCGCTCGTTCGTGTCCCACCCGGAGCTTTTCCGAGACGTTGTTCCTACAGGTGACCTCGTGGCACAACTGCGGGCCCTGGTGGCCCGTGGCCTTCCCGAGGTTTTTGTTTTGCAGGCGCCTTTGAGGACTTGTTGACTTGGAGGTGTCCTGAGCCATCTCTCCGGAAGGGGCCCGTGAAGCCACAGTCTGGAATGGCAGGTAGATTCCTAAACCTCTTCAAAGTCTTCAGATGGAAAAAGAAGAGAAGGCCTGAAGCTGCCCCAGCACAACAGCCTGAAAAACCAGAGCAGTTCAAGCCACTGAAGGATGGTGAGTGGCAGAGCAGGGCCTAAGGGCTGATGGCTGCAGCACGCTTGGCCCCATCCCATCCCATCCCATCCCATCCCATCCCATACCATCCCATGCCATCCCATCCCATCCCATCCCATCCCCTGGGGACATGCCCATGGACAGGATGGAACAGGGGCAGGGCAGACACCCCGCAGGGGCCGTGCTCCATCCCCTGGGCCATCCTGGGGCTCTCCCTGCCTGGGCAGCACAGGGCTGGGCTGTGCTCTCCGGCCTCTCCTGCAGCCCCTCAGCTCTGGCTGTGCTCGCTCTTTGCCAGATGCAGCCTTGGACAAGACACAAGAGCAGGAACCCGGCCGTGGCCGCTTGCGCAAAACCCTGAAGGTACCTGCAGCCACCCCGACCTGGGCTGGGCCTGCTGTCCCTGCTCAGCCCAGCACCACGCTTGGAGCATGCCATGGAGCATCCCTGGTTTCCCTGTCTTTTGTTCTGCAAATGTTCACAAAATTCCTGCCCATTCAGCATAGAGAGACCAGAACCACAGCAGCAGAGTTCCCAGCCCAGCCTGACTCCAGGCTGACCAAGTTCCAGGCAACGCCTCACGCCAGCCCAGAAAGGACAGCACACAATAATGCAATGAATTATCAAAATGAGGCTGTTCACATGGCAGTGACTGAGAGCAAGGCCATCAGAAACACTGACAGCAGAATGACTCAGGGCATCACAAACACTGGCACCATGGCCGCTCCAATTGTGATTTGTGCTCCCACTATGGATTTTTGTGACGACAGTGCTGTTTCTCCTCAGCAGCAGGTAAGCAGCCTGGGGCCAGGCCTGGAGGCCTGCCAGGACCGTGTGTCCCCTCAAGCCACGGTCACTGGGGTCACTGGGCCCCTCAGCCTTTGAGTCCAGCACAGTCTGTCAGGAAGGGAAGCACTTCCTGGGGGAAGCTGGGGAAGTTGCTCCCTAGGTCTGTGCTCCAAGTCTTCCCCATGCCTCCTCCAGGTGCCAGCCATTGTAAGGAACATTGACCAGAGGCTGGTGTCCAATGTCGCTCTGGATGCCAGGCTGCAAATTGACATTGTGAGGCTGGCTGAAGAACACCCTGATGATGTGGTGCTGACCCTCCTGCGCTGTGCCCCAACATGTGACAGGTACGGGGCACACGTGCCTGCACAGCTCAGGGCCCACCAGCCTTTGGGGCCCATGGCCCTGCACAGCCTGTGCTATGGGCTCTGCCAGACAGGCACAGAGGTCCAGGACCCTGGGGACCCTCTGTTTGCCAAGCCTGCTGCCAATGCTCCCTCCCTGCCCCTCAGGGCACCGGGGCTCTGTCACCTGGGCCCCCACAGCTGCACAGGGCATGGTCCTGGGACTGAGATGCCCCTGACACAGAGCTCTGATCCCACAGAGCTGCTACAATGATATGGAGAACCATAGGATCACTGCAATCAGCTGTGGAAAAAGTGCTGCCAACACTGCTCTGCGTGATGGAGGATTGGCCACTGCACAGCGCACGCACCTCTGATGGGGACGACGGGGACGTTTTTGCCCTGGCTGTGAGTTTCTGGATTTGGCCCCTGCTTGCCCCTCAGTCACCTCACCGGCAGCTCTCCATCCTCTCCATGCCTCAGGCGCTGGGCTGAACCTGGGCTAGGGGCAGGCTCAGGGGGCACCAGGCCCGCTGCTCCTCCTGCATCTGCCCTTGGGCCCTGTCCCACGGACACCTCAGCACTGAGCGCTGTCTTGGGCTGCTTCTTTTGCAGGCAACTCTGGTGATCTGGGTGATTATCCAGGTGCCTGAGTGCCACCAGGCCATGATACTTTATTCCTCCCGCCTGTTTGTGGCTCTGCTCTTCCATGTTGTCGTCACCACACAGCAGATGCCACCAGTGGAAGCTGGTAACTTCTGGAGAGCATGCCAGGAGGAACACTGCCTTCCCAGCAATTACAACAGGTCCCAGTCCTCCTGTCCTTCCCATGCCCCTGTGGCCAGTGCCAGTGCTCCCAGTGTGACCTGGGCTTTGCTCTGCACACAGGTTTGCAGTGCAGGCCATGAAGGCTCTGCTCTGCCGACTGCACTGTGACAATGAGGTGGTGGCTATGGAGCGCAAGCGTGGCTGGGACACGATGCTGTGTGCTGACACCCAGCACTATGCCGTGGGTCTGCTGGCCAGGTGAGACCCCCTTCTCCCCACTGCCCCTGCATTTGTGCCCTGTGCCCCACTCTGTCCCTCGGGTCATGGCCCAGAGAACCTCATCACAGCGGACCAGCCAAGGAGAGTGGAATAGGCTGGGAGAGGAAGGTGCCCAGAAGGGGCCACCTCCCAGTGCACCCACATCCGTCCACATGCTGGAGAAAGACCAGAGCACTCTGAGTCAGTCCTGGGAGAGGTTTGTCCCCCACATCAGGGTCTTGGTGCCTTTTTCCCCCTGCCAGGGTGATGCGCCGTCGCTTGGTCCCTTTGTGCTCTCGCATCGCACTCCACTTGCTCCGGCAGCTCAGCAGCCAGGACCCATACACGGATCTGCCCTTCCTGGCATTCCTTGTGGAGGTGAGCCTGGTTCCAGCGCTGCCTGGCTGAGCTGCCTCCCAGCTCTCTGCCCTCTCACAGCCACAGCTTCCTGGGATGGTGCCCACGCCCTGTGCTGCTGCCTGGGCCCAGCCCTGTGCGCTTCTGGGCTCCTGCTGGCCGGCTCCCCTGTCACTGCCCTGTGCCTTTCAGGTCCTCGAGTGCCTGGACTTGAGGGAATGTGGTGACAGTGTCCTGAAGGTCTTGGCAAGGCACCTGGACAGCGAGTCCAGGGAGCGGTGTCGCCTGGCGCTCAGAGGCCTCGTGGTGGTCAGCAAGGATCCCTCGATGGTGAGGAGGGGCAGTGGCTGAAGCTGCGCTGTGGAAAGCAGCCCCATGGGCGTGCAGGGCTTCAGGAGCTGAGGCAGCTGCTCCCAGCTCTCCGGCCTCACCTGCCCCAGTGCTTTGGGGCAGGCCTTTGGCCTGTGGGCCCTGCAGCAGCAGGGTGGCCTTGCAGTGCCAGGGCGGTGTTGGCAGTGCAGCCGTCCATGGCTTCCCAGCACAGCCTTGTGTTCCACACAGGCCAGGAGAATGTGCATCCTGTCTCAACGGCTTGTGGATATTCTGGGTGATGCAGAGGGAGAAATGGTCAGCATGTCCCTCTCTGTGTTCACCAATGTGCTCCAGCACAAAGACATCCTAGTATCCAGCACCACTGCCCCAAAGCTGGCTGAGGCACTCCTGCTGCTCTTTGATCATGTAAGCTTCTGCATCCTGAGCCACAGGCATTGGGTGCTTCCCAGACACTTGGTGCCCTCTGGATTTTCAGGCCTTTGCCCAGGTGGGACTGGAATAGTTGATGCAGGGATTGTTTTTCCTCTAGGACAACAGCCATGTGCAGGTGCTCTCCATTCAACTCTTCAGCAAGGTGGTGGAATTGGTAGTGGATGAGGGAAAAAAGTCCCTGAAGACAATTGTTGACAAGAGCCTGAGTGCACTTTTACTTTACTGTCATGATGAAGACTCGGACGTGGCAAAGGTGAGGTTTTCTGTGATGCTGGTGCATCTCTGGGAGGGGGTGCATCTCATGGCTGCGTCCTGCCCTGGTGCCTTGCGGGCTGCAGCCTCCTCCAGGCCTGGGCACAGAGATGTGGGTCCGGTGACCTGGGCTGTGGGGCCATCTCTGGGTCTCTGCTGCTCCCCAGGCCTCTCGAGAAACACTGCTTCGAGTGGCCGAGTTCCTGAAGAGGAGGAAGCTGGTACAGCTGTTGAAGAAGCAAACGCCGATGAATGTCGAGGAGTGCCTGGTAAGGAGGGCCTGAAGCCCCAGGCTCAGGCCGGAGAAGGCCCCTGAGGGCGGTGCTCGGTGTGCAGGGCTGGCAGCTGTGCCCCTGCCCGCTGCTGCAGCCAGAGGCCGCGCGGGCTCTTCTCCAGGCTCCCGTGGGCCCGAGCCGGGTGCCCATGGAGCCCCGGCCCGGCGGGGCTGCGGGCCGGCACCGCGGCTCCCCGGGCAGCAGCCGGCCCTCTGCCCCCTGCCCTCGGGAGCCCTTGGCCAGCGGCTGCTGGCCGCGCCTCAGGGCTCTGCGGGCAGGGGAGGCCGGGGCTGGGCGCAGGCAGCGCCCGGCCCAGGGCTTGAGCCCCCGCCAACCTTTCCCTCCTGCCGCTCTCTGCAGCTGGCAGAGGACAGGAGCCAAGCGGCCGAGCACCTGCGCCGGGCCCTGCGCTACCTGCAGAGCCCACAGGAGCCCCTGCGAGAGGCGGCTGTCACGTTCATGGGTGAGCCCCGAGCCCGGGCTCCCTCCCCGGCCCGGCCCGCCGCAGCTCGGCCCCAGCCCTGCCTGCTGCCCCGGCAGCGCCAGCCGCGCCCGGCGCCGTGCAGCCCCGCCTGGCCTGGGCATTGCTGCTGCCGCCCTCTGGCAGCCGTGCCCTGGGGCGGCAGCGTGCGGCAAGGGCCGGGCTGAGCCCTGCCGGGCCAGCAGCCCGTGCGGCCACAGCGCCGGCAGCGCCGCTGGCAGGGAGCTGTGCCGCTGGGGCCGTGACAGGCTCTGTGCTCACAGGCATGGTCGGGCGGTGCCTCAGGAGGCAGCAGCAAGAGCTCCGGCTGAGCTGGACAGGTGAGTGAGGGCAGCGGGCTGACAGCGGGGGCTGCCGGGGATCCTGCAAGTCCTGTCCCGGCTTTGCAGGGCTCTGCCCCCTGTGCCGACGAGGGCTGATGTGGGCAGGGCACCCAGAGATTTCAGGGACACCTCGGGGAGTCATGGCCAGTACCTCCCAGCTGATTCCAAAGTCTCCTACTCCCTTCTGGGTGGGATGGCCCTGTCCAGAAGCTCTTGTAGGATTCCCTCAGACCCGGGCTGTTGCCAGGGCTCTGTTCCTCTCTCTTTCAGCCCTACAAGCCCGGAGGCAATGTGCCAGCCCATCCTGCCGTGACCTGGAAAATCAAGCCGAGTTTCCCCAAAGAGCTGAAGAACTGGGGACATCATCTGGATCCAGTCAACCAGTGCCCCAAGAAGAGCACCAGGAGACACCCAAGAGGACACTGCCTCCCAGCGCTGCTGGAAGTCCTGGCACACCTGATGCTGGGCAGAGTTCTTGTGGCTTCAGCCCTTTCCCTGCCTGTTGACTGCCCCGTCCCTCCAGCCCTCATATCTGCCCATCCCCATTTTTTCCCTCCACTCTCCCTCCCTGTAGATGGCTCCCTCCCTCCAGCCCTCATATCTGCCCATCCCCATTTTTCCCTCCACTCTCCCTCCCTATAGGTGGCTCCCTCTCTCCAGCCCTCAGACTCTCCATCCCCATTTTTTCCCTCCACTCTCCCTCCCTGTTGGTGGCTTCCTCCGTCCAGCCCTCACATTCTCCATCCCCATTTTTTCCCTCCACTATTCCTCCCTTTTGATAGCTCTGCCCCGCCGGCCCTCAGAATGTCCATCACCTTTTTTTCCCTCCACTCTCCCTCCCTGTTGAGAGCTCCATCCCTCCAGTCCTCAGACCCTCCCCATTAGCTTTTGTCCCTCCCAGCTAATCACTTTGCTTCGCTTTTCATTAATAAACAGTTTGGCATCTTCACTTTGCCTACATCCCTGTGAAGCTGAAGTAAATCCCAGACCCTGGGACACACAGGCCCTGCTGCCATTCTCTGCCACGCCGTGTTCTGTGCACGGACACAGAGGAACGAGGGCAGGTCAGGCTGGAAATGTCCCTGTGCTGAAGGTGCAGTTCCACAGCACTGTGCAGTTGCACATCCTGCTGAGCACCCTGGAGCCCCTGGATTTTGGGAGAGCCAACCTGAGCATGCTCTGAACCCAGCTGAGAGGGAATCCATGGCAAGCATCCGCGGAGGACAAAGGAGCTTGGAATGCTGGAAGCTTTCAAGAAGAGCTTCCTGAAAGCACAGCAGTGCTCCATCCCTGCACAGGATGAGGAAGAGGGCAGAAGCAGAGAGCATCCTGGCTTAGCAGGGAGCTCTGGGTGTGCCTAAGGGCAAATGAAGCAGCAGCACGGTGCCCGAGACTCGGACACGCGGCCGTGCCGGTGCCCGGAGCGCTGTCAGGCAGTGCCGGGATCCTGGCTGTGCTTCTGCTCCCCACAAGTGAGGAATGGCAGCCCCAGGCTCAGAGCCAGTCAGAAAGCCAAGCAAGGGAGAGCAGAGGGAGGGCACCCTGCCAGTCTCTCTTGGGCATGGCTGCAAAACAGCCCCTGCTGCTTCTTCCTCCGCCTGCGTTTGGGCTGTGCTGGTGGCAGAGCCAGCCAGGTTGGGCTCTGTGTTCCAGAGCCTGTTGGGAGCGGGCATGAAAAGCTCTGTGTGCACAGCAGAGAGATCTGGAAGGTGCTGGCAAGAGCATCCTGCAGGAACAGGGCTCTGGTCCCTGGCCAGGAACAGCCTGGTTTTGGTGCCGTGAGCGCAGGCAGGAGCTGAGGCAGGTGAAGAGGCAGCGGGCAGCTTGTGTTTGTGGAGGGCCTGGGGCTGCACCTCTGAACCTGCACCTGCAAACTCACTTGGGGGAAGAGGAGCTAGAACTGGAGTGCCTGTCCTGAAAGGACCTGAAGTCATTCAGCCTTGCCAGCCTTTCTCAAGGGTGTGTTGGTGTTCCCCAGGAAAGCCACACATTTGGGGAAACACCTTTGGCAGAAAGGGGCTTGCTCCTCAAGGAAAGTGCTTGCCAGGGAGCTCCCAGTGAGGCAGGTGCGAGTGTCCCGCTTTGGCTCTCTGTGCTCCTTTCAGTGCTTGAGGCCCATTGCACGTGGCAGAGGGGCATGGAGAAGGCAGTGAGGAGCAGGTTTGGCATCTGCAAACCAATCCCAGCACCTGCAGCAGGGTGTGTTACCCTCTTTGGACAGAGGTGTGAGCAGGAGCATCTCTGTCCAGCCATGAGCCCCAAAGCTCTCTGTGAGAGCTGTGAATTAAAAGGCCTTTACACACATACTTTTCACATCTTTCCTCTCTGCTGTGTCTCAACTATTGGCAGTATGCATTGCCTCCTGCTTGGTGGGAGCTGCTGTGCCCCAGGGCCAGCACAGAGCTGGGATGTTTGGGCCAGGCAGCGTGGAGAGCCTTGACTGACCTTGGTGTGTCCCTGGCCTCAGAAAAGGCCTCCCAAGGTTTCCTGCTCGTTCGCTCTCCCTGTGCATCTTGGAGAGAACAAGGTAGGCATTTCTGGCAGCTGGGCATCAGCCGGCCTTAACATGGGGCCGTGTGGCGGAGCGAGCCCAGCTGAAATAGCCTGAGAGCAGCCCAGTGCTCCGTGCTCCTCTCTGCTGACACGTGAGCGTTTCTCTGCTTTCGGGATGGCCCTGGCTGTGTCAGGGCTGCTACGTGGGCACGAGACAGCCGGTCCTGTCCCGCTGGGTCCCAGCAGTGCCTCGCAGCAGCCTTGCAGCCACGTCAGGATGCTGGCCAAGAGAGGCCCTGGAAGCTGAGGCAGCTGATTTTAAGCTTTTGCAGATAGACCCAGGGGATGGCCAGCGGTGTTCCCTCAGGATACAGCAGTCCTGAGGGGCCTCCCCAGAGCTGCCTGATGCCGCCCACTCCGTGTGGCACCAGCTGCTTTCCTGTGGAATGTTCTACCTCCCCCAGGAGTGAAGAGGGAGCTGGAGAAAGAGCTTGCCAGGCTGTTCTGGATCCTTTCCCAGCAGCCCTGGTTGAGTGGAGCAGTCCGAGCTGAGTGCAGATGTGCCAATGGAACAGCCGTGCACGGGAAGGCTCGCTGGGAAGGATGATCCAGGAACCATAGGCCGGGCAGCCTGGCTTTGCTGCCAGGGCAGGCCTTGGAGCAGACCCTCCTGGCTACCACCCCACGGCACGTGCAGGGAACCAGGGGCTCTGCTGGAGGCTGGGAAAGCTCTGCGGAGGGACGGGCACAGCTGGGGCTCCTGGCGGGGTGTTGAGGGCTTCCGTGGGGGTGTTTGGGGGGGGGGTGTTGGGGGGCATGTTGGGGAAGGAGTTGTCTGGAAGGTGAGAGTCTGGGCTGGAATCTGAGTCAGTTTGAAGGCAGCATC
Source organism: Melospiza georgiana (assembly GCF_028018845.1). Classification (NCBI taxonomy): domain Eukaryota; kingdom Metazoa; phylum Chordata; class Aves; order Passeriformes; family Passerellidae; genus Melospiza; species Melospiza georgiana. The sequence goes on from NC_080436.1 coordinate 4,907,962, forward strand.
TGTGCTTTGGCACAGCTTTGGTTATGGAGGGCAGAAAGAATATCTGTGACTATTTCTTTTACTGGTCCTGTTTCCCCTGCAGGGAACAAGAGGCAACTTAGATATTTGTACTGGGGGAAGATGGGCCTTCTGACATCCATTCATTTGTTTGGGCTACTGTTGTAACACTGAGTGGTCTTACATTCCTTGAGTGCTTTTATTCCTTGAGAGGATTAGGATATTACCATCCCAAACCAATGAATGGTCTTCTTTTTGGCTCTGGGTAGTGTTAGGTTTTGTAAAGTGACTTTCAGTGGGTGATGTTAAAGCAAATGAGTTGCTGCTCTGTGTGTGGAACAAACTTCAAAACCATTCCCATTCTCCAGCCATGCCAATAAAGTTGTCCCATTATGGAAGTTCTTGTGCTGAACAATGGGAAGTTAAGCTTTCCTGAAGTGAGGATTTCTTCATGACAGGTTCTTCTGTGCCTTCGAGGAGAAGATGTTTCTGTGGTGAAGGAAATTAGTTCAATGCAAAAATCATTCCAGCATGGAGGAAGAGCTACTGACAGAGACCAAGTGTTGCCCGCAGTTGCTCCAGGTGCTCCTGCCATCAGCCCCCAGTGCTCGTGGGCTTTGGCTCCCTGTGGCACAGAAGCCCCCCGGGGGCACAGGTCTCTGGGGCAGGAGACGGGCACCAGCGCTGCCAGGGCTCAGGGGGTGGCAGCTCTGCTTGGGCAGGGACTCTGCCCCAGCTGCTGATGGCAGCGCTGCCCGGGCCCCAGGGCTCAGAGCAGCATTGGTGCCCGGGCCCACACGTTCCTTGTGCGAGTCACACCCGCGGGTTTAGGATGGCCATGGGCCGGGACGAGTCCCAAGGAGGCCGTGCCAGCGTCCCTGGAAGGGCCCGTGCCCTTCCCAGCGCGGCTGCGTCGGCAGCCCTGGGGGCTCCTTCTGCTGCCCTGAGCCCGCAGAGCAGGGCAGCGTTTGCTGATGCTCTGAGCCCTTCCTAAAGATCCTGTGGGGCTGCCTTGGACACCTGGGGCCAGGCATTCCTTCCAGCCTGGGCCACTTTGGCTGGGCTGGGGGCGGCCCCAGGGCAGGCGGCAGCGTGTGCAAGGGCCCTTGGTGACACGGTGCAGCACGGTCACCGTGGCATGAAATGGAACCCGGTGTCCAAGGGCCCTTTGTGACACGTGGGAAATAGAAGCTTGCCCGGGTGCTCGGAGCACACGACGGGACAGGGCGGGACAGAGCGGTGCCGTGAGGAGCCCCCGCACAGCGCGCTTGTTGCCGTCTCCTTCGGAGCTTTTCCGTAGCGTTATTATTTCAGCTGACCTTGAGGCCAGACTGCAGGACTTGTTGACTCGGAACTTTTCCAGGCATCTCCTATTCCTGCGGTCCAGTGCCATAACTCCAGACCGTGGGATTTGGTCACCTGAATCGTTAATGAAGAGGCTCCTGTGATTTTGGCAGGAGTCCTCAACACCAGAGTGCAAGACTTTCTGTCCTGCAGCCTTTCTGAGGCTTCCCTGTTGCAGGTGCCTTGAAGGCACAACTGCAATTGTTGACTTGGCAATATCCTGGGACATCTCTCTAGAAGGTACCGTCAAGGCCGAGTGGTGGAATGGCGGGCAGATTTCTCGGCCTGTTCAAAGTGTTCAGGGGGAAAGACACTAAAGACCGTGGAGCTGCCCCAGCACAACAGCCTGAAGATCCAGAGCAGATCCAGACACTACAGGATAGTGAGTGGCAAAGCTGGGCTGTCGGCGGAAGGGAACCAGGACATCAGTTTGATCATCACAGGCTCAATTTTATTGATCAGTACGGCGGGTTAAATACAGTTAATAATGAGCTTCATACATATTGCAAAAGTTGAGCTCAGGATTGGTCAGCTTACATATCAGCACCTACGCCTACTTCTACATTCCTATGGTTCTACTTTTGATACTTTCTACATATTCTTAGGATATATTCAGGACTAATCTCAACTCCCTATCCTCATGTTGCAGCAAGGTCGCTGCTGACTCTTCCTTTCAGCTTGCTGACTGCTGACTTTTCTCCTTCAGTTTAACCAGTGGCATTATATCAGTGTGGCCTTTCTCAGCTAACCAATTATTAATAATGCTCTCCACATTTCCCCCGTTTTCTTCTTGTGCAAGGAGATTAGTTTGCCATGTTTTTGCTATTGTACGGCTGACCATGTTTTGAATACAGTTAAAGATACAAGGCAAAATAAGCAAAAACAGTAAAATTACACCCAGCAGTCCTATAGCATAGATCACAAGGTTCCTCAGCCACGATCCGAGTCCCAGGCCTTTAAGCCATTCGTCAATTCCTAAACCGTCTTCTTCCTTAAGTTTGTGAAGTCCCTGTTGTAATTCTTTTATCTTAGTGTGAATGGACACCGAATGATCAGACAGATTCATGCAACACATTCCCTCAAACTCTTCACATCCATGCCCTTGTGCTAAGAGCAAAAATCTACAGCAGCTCTATTTTGCAGAACAGCATGGTTAACACTTTGCACATCTGCAGTTAGCATGTCTAGAATTTGTGATGTCTTGTTCAGCTCATCCCTTGCCCAGCATCCTAATTGTTTTGCTAAATTCATGGCTTTATTGGCAGATCCTCCTGGTAAGATAGTTGAAACCACCACCTGTTTGAATGTGCCCCAAAACCGTGGATCTCCTATCTTGCTGCAGTCTAAGTCATGTATGCTATGTTTTCTCCTGTTTGAATTTTGACTCAGCTGCATTAGCAAGGACACATTAGGATGAAACAGTGACAATTTTCCCAAAAAACAGGGTCCACCCTGTGGTTTAGCTGGTATACCATTCCATGCCCTGTCTCCACAAATCAAAAATATTCCTGTGGGTAATTTCATTGGTGCTGTGATATTTGTGCCGTTACATTGACTGTAATGCTGTGGAGAGAATTCACTCACATTCAGGGATGAATCTAGGGTGGCCCCTGTTTCTTTAGGTTGGTTTAAATTCTGAGCACCCAAAAGTTTGAAGCTAAACCATCCACCAGCTGTAGTGTTAGATATGCTGGCATTTGTACTTCCAAAAAGATCCAATTCTTCAGGAGGAGAATGCAAAGAGGTGTTAAGTGATTGGATTAGTAAGCATTGACGATAGCCATCACTCTGACCTGCAGTATACCCTTGTTGCACCGGCAATGTGATGTTTGACATGTTAGACATACATAAGGTTTGATTGTTTATCAAACTGCAAAATTCTCCAGGAGACCACACCGGAAGTCCCACCAGGCATGTTCGAAATGGGTTAGTGACTCCTCCAAGACTAAGACAAAGTGATGATTGGTTAGTTTGATTAGCAAGTGTTACCCATAAATTTTCCCTTGGTTGACTAAAGTGTGTTCCTCCTACTGCTTCACTTGCTACAGCATTGAGCAGTATTACAAAAACAAACCTCATTTTTCTTTCTGCTTGCTTTGCTTCTCCTTTTCTTCCTTCTGCTTACGTTGTTTTTCCTTTCTTCGCTGTCTTTTCCCTGGTTTGCTAGATTGTCTATTGTAAGGCTGAGTCAATTCTTGAATATACTGATCTAATTCTAAATCAGCATCCTTGCTCACAAGTATAGCATGAGGTAAGTTTGACGGCAAATCAGCTTTGCAGCGAGCTGCTATGATGCGTGAGGCTTTAGTAATTTCAAATATTCTAAGGTTTTCCTGTAACTTCCACCTAAGATATGCTATAATCACTTGTTCTGCACTCTCAAAGAGCTGTAATCCTGTCCGTCCTGGCAGGCCAGTACTTTGTTCAAGAGCTCTAACCCAGATATGATTTCGAATCCACTTTCCAAAACAAGATGTACACCATAAATATCCCAATGACCTCTGTGGATACCAATAAACCTGATTACAATCTGCACAATGCAAAGCTACCCATGCATAGCATTTATCTTTATCCTTTTTGCAAACATAACAAGGAAGCGAATGTAAGTAAGGACCAGTATAAAATTCTGTTTCTTCAACCCAATGCAACCAATTCAATGGTGGTGATCGCAAAGCCTCTTCAGCCTTTTTACTATATGAGGCTAACAGCTCAAGGTCTTTCTTTAACACAAGGTGTATCTTATTTCGTAATCGTAGTTCTTGTTCGTTATCCTCCTCAACAACTATATCCTCTCGAGGGTCCCACAACAGTAAAATTGTTCTAATCATAGAAAATTAATTAGCAATCACTGATACCCCTATTCAAATGAGACCGTTCCCTTTTTTGCCTTCTTTTTCTTATCTGTCTTCAATCTTGCTGCTCCTAATTTCACAAGCTGACATAAAGTGGGGGAGTTGCGCATGCCCTGCGGAAGAGATGTCCATTCAAATCTTTTATCTGGTTCCCCACGATTTATTGCTGGTAAAAAGCAAATCTCTTCATGTCATCAGGATGCAGGCCAATAGTGAAAAAACAATCCTTTAGGTCAATAATTAAACGTGGCCAGTGTTCTGGAATCATAGCTGGATTTGGAAGACCAGGCTGTAAGGCCCCCATTGGTTCCATTTGGTCATTTACAGCCCTCAAATCATGTATCAAACGATATTTCCCTGATTTCTTTTTGATTACAAAAATAGGTGTATTCCAAGGGCTTGTGGACAGTCACAGGTGTCCCTTTGTATATTGTTCCTGTACCAATTCATGGACATGCATAAGACTCTCCCCTTTTAATGGCCATTGCTTAACCATCACCGGTGTATCCGTTTTCCAGGTGAGCGGAATGGGGAAAGTCCAAGCAATGGCAATTACCCCAAAGGGTGCTGATTAGTTAACACCACTCCCAATTGTGTTAAAATATCCCTTCCAATTAAGCAGGAAACTGTAGGAGGCAGTTGAACAATTGAAAACACAGCAGATATTTGTTGATTCTCGATGCATACAGACAAAGACGGCGACCTGCTTGCCAATGTAAATCCTCCCACTCCTGTGAGCATGTTTGATGAGGGAAATAGAGGCCAATGTTGTGGCCATGCTTCTGGAGAAATGATGCTAGTATCTGCTCCTGTATCCAATAATCCATAAAGGGTTATGCTTTGATGCCCATAGGTAATTTCAACCTTTTGCTTTGGTCTATTTTGTAAATCCACAGTTAAAAGTGTAACACCAGTAGAGCCAAAACCTTTTTCATCCCGTGCTTGCCCAGTAAATGATTGTATTCCTGATGTCATTTGTGACAGTGGTACCAATTGTGCAATGCGTTGTCCTTTTGTAATTTTAATCGGAGGATAAAGGGTGTAAGCCATAATTTGTATTTCCCCTGTAAAGTCCGCATCAATAACACCAGGCAAAACAAATAATCCCAACATAGTTATAGAGGAACGTCCCAGCAATAATGCTCCACATGTTTGTCCATTTAATATAAGAGGACCCTTTACTCCAGTGGGTATCCTCTCAGGCCGGTTCGTCATTAGTGTGACGTCTACTGCTGCTGATAAGTCCAAGCCGAGGCTCCCGGTTGTTGCGGGTTGCAGACAGGAGGTGGCAGCGATGTCACGGCAGCTGCTGGTGTCTCCGATGTCACGGCGGCAACTTGTGTCTGGGCGCGGCCCCCGAGATGCGCGCTCTGCAGATGGTTTCCCGACCGGCGCCTACAAGCCGTAGTGTTGTGGGAGCTGGATCGGCAGTGTTGACACCATACGCCAGTCGCTCAGCATGTTCGGCGTGTATGTCCTTCGTTGCCGCATCGGTAACACTTGAGGAATGGCTTCGAACCTCCTTGAGTGAATGCCAGAGAGCCGTTTCGGAGAGGAGCAAGAGCAGCTAGCACCTGATTTTGAGTGGACTCTGCTTGCTTTTGCAACCCCAATCCTAATTCCTTTAAGGCTTCTGCTATAAATGCCTGTGAAGCTGTTGGCATTAATGCCATTCGCTCTAATGCTTCCTCAATAGTCCAATTTGCCCCTAAAGTAGCCAACACTCTCTGGGTTGCTGGATTGCTATTTTGCAAGGCACACTGCTTCAATAGCGCCCCCTTCATGTAATCTGCCACACCAGCCCGATCTATAGCAGTAGCTGCTCTATCAATAAAATTTCCAAATGATTCTTCCCTTCCTTGTTTAATACCCATATAAGCTGGTAACCCTCCTGGCTCTTTAACCATATCTATTGCAGCACGCACTAACCTCATAGACTCTCTAAGTTTATCAGCTCCCGATATCATCTGTGCCTCTGTACGCAAATATGCCCCTAAGCCCATCAGCTTCTCTACTGTCACCCCATGTAATGGGTCTCCCTGGGCTCGTTGTACAGCAACCGATTCATTTACCAACGCGTGCCAATGGGCGTTAAATAATAACTGCTGATGCTGAGTGAATATCAACGGAACTATTCCTCTTAAATCATTAGGACATAAAACCTGAGTATTAAAAAGATAATCTAACATTTGCTTAACAGGTTCCCTTTTTACTCCAAACTGACTAACCGTAGAACGTAGCTGAGTTAACAGCTTCCAATCTAAGGGAGTATATTCTGCTATATTATGCGTAAGGTTCCCCTGTGCATCATACTGTGGTGTGTATGTGACTGGATATGCAAGACTAGAGGCTATTTCCACCGCCTCACCATCCCCCATTTGCATTACTTCTTTCGCCAAAGCAGCCCAAGCTTCCCTCCTCTGTTTAGCCATCTCCCCCCATGGATCACGGTGTGCCCCTGGGATGGGATCTGGCCCTTTAAGGGTGCTATTCTGCTGGCGCTTCGGTGCAGACACCGAGTTTTCGCGCGGGGGGGCAGTGAAGCAGGGACTGGCTCGTGCGGAGGAAGCAGGGGCCCCCCCGCTGGAGCTGACAGTGAAACCGGAGCCGACTCACGCGGAGCCAGCCTGCGGGGGGCAATCAGCCCCCCCGCTGGAGCCAGCTCGGGCGGAGGAAGTGACCCCCCCGCCGAAGCTGTAACCGGAGCCAGCTCACTGAGGGGAAGCGGCGGAGGCAAGGCTGGCGGCGGAGGCGAAGCTGGCTTGCTCCCACCCCCACCATCCGACCCGCCTGAAGCTGGTGGCGGAGGCAAAGCTGGCTTGCTCTTACCCCCACCATCCGACTCGCCCTCCCCCTCTGACAGGAAAGGTGCAGACGGTTCCACTGCGCCTATAGAAAAATCCTCCACACCACTTTGCTGGGGACTTCTAGGCATAAGTACCTTAGTTACAGAAGGTGCCAGGGGATCATCTTCACGACCATACCCTATATTCCTCTTATGAGCTTCTGTTGCCCTTTCTGCTGCCTTTCTCTCAGAGACCTGCTGAAGTAACGTGTTATACACCACCCGCCATAACTTCCCGAATTTCTTTGCTGACTTATCATCATCTAGTACTGTATCCCACAATATTTCCCCAAACTTTCTCCACTCTGATAACTCATGAACTGTATGAGGATTAGAAAAGATACCCTTAGCATGGCCATAAGCTAATAACCCTGGTAACTCCTTTTTTAAATCTATCCCTTTTATCCCACGCCGCTCTAAATAGGCGGTAAATAAATCATATGCCGCTTGCCTATCCATACCTATTAATCAGCGCGCGCTGTTGCAGTTCTCCAGGCTCCGGCGGACACGTATTGGCTTAAGTCACAGTTGTGAACCTTAAGGGTGCTTCAAATTCTGGCACCGTTCCAGCTGCAAGGACCCAAACCCAACTTCCTCGACCGTGGCGTAATCCCTTTTTCTTTTAATCTGAGAAAAAGGGCAGAGATTCGGTTATGCCCGCATTCTCCACCATTTGTCGGCGGAAGGGAACCAGGACATCAGTTTGATCATCACAGGCTCAATTTTATTGATCAGTACGGCGGGTTAAATACAGTTAATAATGAGCTTCATACATATTGCAAAAGTTGAGCTCAGGATTGGTCAGCTTACATATCAGCACCTACGCCTACTTCTACATTCCTATGGTTCTACTTTTGATACTTTCTACATATTCTTAGGATATATTCAGGACTAATCTCAACTCCCTATCCTCATGTTGCAGCAAGGTCGCTGCTGACTCTTCCTTTCAGCTTGCTGACTGCTGACTTTTCTCCTTCAGTTTAACCAGTGGCATTATATCAGTGTGGCCTTTCTCAGCTAACCAATTATTAATAATGCTCTCCCCACTGGGCCACAGGGCTGATGGCTGCAGCCAGCTTGGCCCCGTCCCATCCCATCCCATCCCATCCCATCCCATCCCATCCCATCCCATCCCATCCCATCCCATCCCATCCCATCCCAACCCATCCCATCCCCTGGGGACATGCCCATGGACAGGATGGAACAGGGGCAGGGCAGACACCCCGCAGTGGCCGTGCTCCATCCCCTGGGCCATCCCGGGGCTCTCCCTGCCTGGGCAGCACAGGGCTGGGCTGTGCTCTCCGGCCTCTCCCGCAGCCCCTCAGCTCTGGCTGTGCTTGCTCTTTGCCAGGTGCAGCCCTGGACAAGACACAAGAGCAGGAACCCGGCCGTGGCCGCTTGCGCAAAACCCTGAAGGTACCTGCAGCCACCCCAACCTGGGCTGAGCCTGCTGTCCCTGCTCAGCCCAGCACCACACTTGGAGCATGCCATGGAGCATCCCTGGTTTCCCTGTCCTTTATTCTCCTGCAGAGGTTCTGGAAATTCTTGCGCGTTCGGCGCACAAATACCAGCACTGCAGCAGCTGAGGGCACAGCCGAGCCTGATTCGGGGCTGACCAAGCTCCAGGCAGAGCCCGATGTCAGCCCAGATTCGGCTGAGCACTCACAGGACTCTGAGGCTGCAATGAATGAGGACAGGACAAAGACGGACAAGGCAGTGACTGAGGATGTGGCCATCACAAACACTGACAATGAAGAAACTGAGGACATCTCAAAAACTGGCACCATGCCCATTCCCATTGTGATTCCTGCTCCCGCTATGGATTTTTGTGACGACACTGCTGTTCCTCCTCAGCAGCAGGTAAGCAGCCTGGGGCCAGGCCTGGAGGCCTGCCGGGACCATGTGTCCCCTCAAAGCCACGGTCACTGGGCCCCCTTTAGCCTTTGAGGCCAGCACAGTGTGGCAGGAAGGGAAGCACTTGCTGGGGGACGCTGGGGAAGTTGCTCCCTTGGACAGCACTCAAAATCTCCCCCATGCCTCATCCAGGTGCCAGCCATTGTAAGGGGCATCCACCAGAGTCTACTGTCCCATGTCACTGTGGATGCCAGGCTGAAAAGTGACATTGTGAGGCTGGCTGAAGGACACCCTGCTGACGTGGTGCTGACCCTCCTGCGCTGTGCCCCAACATGTGACAGGTACGGGGCACACGTGCCTGCACAGCTCAGGGCCCACCAGCCTTTAGGGCCCATGGCCCTGCACAGCCTGTGCTATGGGCTCTGCCAGACAGGCACAGAGGTCCAGGACCCTGGGGCCCCTCTGTTCCCCAAGCCTGCTGCCAATGCTCCCTCCCTGCCCCTCAGGGCACCGGGGCTCTGTCACCTGGGCCCCCACAGCTGCACAGGGCAGGGTACTGGGACTGAGATGCCCCTGACACAGAGCTCTGATCCCACAGAGCTGTTACAATCATGTGGAGAATCATTGGCTCGTCACGAGTAACAATGGAGAAAGTGCTGCCAACACTAGTCCATGTAATGGAGGATTGGCCACTGCACAGCGCATGCACCTCTGATGGGGACGACAGGGACGTTTTTGCCCTGGCTGTGAGTTTCTGGGCCCATGCTCACCCCCAGGACGCCTCTCCAGCAGCTCTCCACCCTCTCCATGCCTCAGGCGCTGGGCTGAACCCTGGGCTTGGGGCAGGCTCAGGGGGCACCAGGCCCGCTACTCCTGCTGCATCTGCCGTAGGGCCCTGCCCCACAGACACCTCGGCACTGAGCGCTGTCTTGGGCTGCTTCTTTTGCAGGCAACTCTGGTGATCTGGGTGATAGCCCAGGTGCCTCACTACCATGAGGGAACAATTAATTCTTTCTACCCTCTGTTTGTGGCTCTGCTCTTCCATGTTGCCATCACCACACAGCAGATGCCACCAGAGGAAGTTGATACCTTCTGGAGAGCATGCCAGGAGGAACACCGCCTTCCCAGCAATTAAACAGGTCCCAGTCCTCCTGTCCTTCCCATGCCCTTGTGGCCAGTGCCAGTGCTCCCAGTGTGACCTGGGCTTTGCTCTGCACACAGGTTTGCAGTGCAGGCCATGAAGGCTCTGCTCTACCTACTGCACTGTGACAATGAGGTGATGTCTATGGAGTGCAAACGTGGCTGGGACACGATGCTGTGTGCTCACACCCAGCACTATGCCATGGGTCTGCTGGCCAGGTGAGACCCCCTTCTCCCCACTGCCCCTGGCATTTGTGCCCTGTGCTCAGCCTCGTCACTGAAGGACAGCCAAGAAGATGGGGAAAGGCTGGGAGAGGAGGGTGCCCAGAAGGGGCCATCTCCCAGAGCACCCACATTCCCTCCAGGGATGCTGGGGAAAGGCCAGAGCTCTCTGAGTCAGTCCTGGGAGAGGTTCTCCCCCACTTCAGGGTCGTGGTGCCTTTTTCCCCCTGCCAGGGAGATGAGTTATGTCTTGACCACCCTGTGTTCCCATGTCGCATATCGCCTTCTCCTGCTGCTCAGCAGCGAAAAGCCAAGGTGGGATCTGCCCTTGCTGGCATTCCTTGTGGAGGTGAGCCTGGTTCCAGCGCTGCCTGGCTGAGCTGCCTCCCAGCTCTCTGTGCTCTCACAGCCACAGCTGCCTGGGATGGTGCCCATGCCCTGTGCTGCTGCCTGGGCTCAGCCCTGGGCGCTTCTGGGCTCCTGCTGGCCGGCTCCCCTGTCACTGCCCTGTGCCTTTCAGGTCCTCGAGTGCCTGGACTTGAGGGAATGTGCTCTCACTGTCGTGAAGATCATGTCAAAGTACCTGCAGAGCAAGTGCAGGGAGCGGTGTCGCCTGGCGCTCAGAGGCCTTGTGGTGGTCAGCAAGGATCCCTTGATGGTGAGGAGGGGGCCATGTCTGAAGTTGCCTTGTGGAAAGCATCCTCATGGGCGTGCAGGGCTTCAGGAGCTGAGGCAGCTGCTCCCAGCTCTCCTGCCTCACCTGCCCCAGTGCTTTGGGGCAGGTCTTTGGCCTGTGGGCCCTGCAGCAGCAGGGTGGCCTTGCAGTGCCAGGGCAGTGCTGGCGGTGCAGCTGTCCATGGCTTCCCAGCACAATCTTGTGTTCCACACAGGCCAAACCTCTACGCAGTGTGTCTCGAAGCCTTCTGAAGCTTCTGGGTGATGCAGATGGAGAGGTGGTCAGCATGTCCATCTCTCTGTTCAAGAAGATGCTCGAGAAAAAACATCTGGTGATATCTAGCACTTTTGCCCCAAAGCTGGCTGAGGCCCTCCTGCCGCTCTTTGACAATGTAAGGCTCTCTGCCCCCAGCCATGGGCACTTGCTGCTGACCAGAAACTTGGTGCCCTCTGGATATTCAGGTGTTCGCCCAGGAGTAGAGGATATTTGTTGCTCAAGTATTTTCTTCCTCCTTTCCTCCAGGAGAGCAGCCAAGTGCAGGTGCTCTCCATTGACCTCTTCTGCAAGGTGATGGAGTTGGTAGTAGATGAGGGAAAAGGGCCCCTGCAGACAATTATGAACCAGAGCCTGCTCCTCCTCTTCTTGCACTGCCATGAGGAGAACCAACACCCGGCAGAGGTGAGGTTTTCTGTGATGCTGGTGGATCCCTGGGAGGGGGCTTCGCTGCGTCCTGCCCTGGCACCTCATGGACTGCAGCCTCCTCCAGGCCTTGGCAAGGGATGTGATTCCGGTGCTGTGGGCTGTGGGGCCATCTCTGGGTCTCTGCTGCTCTCCAGGCCTTTAGAGAAGCACTTAATTTTGTGGCCGGGTTCCTGGGGAAGACGGATCTCCAGAAGGTGCTGAAGACGGAGCAGCCATTGAAAATTGATGAGTGCCTGGTAAGGAGGTCCTGAAGCCCCAGGCTCAGCCTGGAGAAGGCCCCTGAGGGCGGTGCTCGGTGTGCGGGGCTGGCAGCTGTGCCCCTGCCCGCTGCTGCAGCCAGAGGCCCCACGGGCTCTTCTCCAGGCTCCCGTGGGCCCGAGCCGGGTGCCCATGAAGCCCCGGCCCAGCGGGGCTGCGGGCCGGCACCGCGGCTCCCCGGGCAGCAGCCGGCCCTCTGCCCCCTGCCCTCGGGAGTCCTTGGCCAGCGGCTGCAGGCAGCGCCTCAGGGCTCTGCGGCCAGGGGAGGCCGGGGCTGGGCGCAGGCAGCGCCCGGTCCAGGGGCTGAACCCGTGCCAACCCTTCCCTCCTGCCGCTCTCTGCAGCTGGCACAGGACAGGAGCAGAGTGGCCCAGCAGATGCAGTGGGCCCTGCGGTTCCTGGACAGCCCCCAGGAGTCCGTACGAGAGGCGGCCGTCAGGATCATCGGTGAGCCCCGATGCCGGGCTCCCTCCCTGGGCCGCCGCAGCTCGGCCCCAGCCCCGCCTGCTGCCCCGGCAGCGCCGCTGGCACGGAGCTGTGCCGCTGGGGCCGTGACAGCCTCTGTGTTCACAGGCATGGCCGGTCGGTGCCTCAGGGGGAAGAGGGACGAGCTCCGGGCCCACAGTCCCGGTGAGTGAGGGCAGCGCGCTGACAGCGGGGACTGCCCGGGAGAGCTGCATTGCCCCGGCACGGAGCTGCAGTCCCTGTCCCGGCTGTGGCAGGCTTCGCTCCCTGTGGGGATGAGGGGTGGCCTGGGCAGGGCACAGCGAGCGATTTCAGGGACACTGGTCGGGGGGATTCGTGGCCAGCGACCTTCGGCTGATCCCCTTGGCCCCTCCTCTCCTCTGGCCGATGCAAGAGCTGAGTGGGACACCCTTGAGTAGTGGTTTTGGTTCGCCAATTGATCATTTCCTGGCCAATGTTCCAATTAGGGTGGAAAGTTCCGTGTTCGTTAATCACCAGTTCATCCAATACCGTGTATTTAATAATTTTCTGTTTGAGATAGCATTAGGAGGAAGGCAAAGCAGGCTCCAAACTTTAAAAGGGTATGAAGAAAAAATTATTAACAGTAACTAAAAGAAGGAGTAATAAGAATAAGGATCAGAACAAAACCTTCAGTACACCTCTCCTCCCCCTACAACTGTTTTTTCCCATTGACAATGTAAAGAGACAAAACCAAAATTTTGAGTCACTTTACTACCTCTTGAATAGTCTTTCTCCTGCTCACTTAAGGAGAAAAGTCCCTCTTGTTAATGTTATGGAGATTTTCCACAAGAAAACAGTTCTCTCATGGCTCTTAATTTCCATGAAAGCAGCCACACTGCAGGGAAATCTGCAATTCTGAAATCGCTCCCATTTTCCACAAGCTTTTCCCACAGCTGTGTTTCTGTGCCATGTCAGCTTAGGGGGGTACTGTTCTAAAGCTGAGATGTTCAAAGGCAAAGGTTCTCTTTATCTGTCTCTAAAATCATCTTCCATTTCTAGCAAGAGAGATCTTCTGTTCCTGGGGGCACAGGATCTTCATCACTCTTCTCTCCGTCTCTGTTCAAACTTTTCATAGTATCACAGCTACTTTAACATCTGCTGACTTTAGCATGGAGGTTTTGCTCCATACCTTCTATTTGAACACTTTCATCTCCCCATACCTTCATGCGTTATAGGGAAAAAAGTGTCCTTCTCCATATATTTACAAGAGGATTTCAGCCTAAAACTAAAGGCATCTCCTCATCCCTCCCATCTGGGACTTGACTTCTTCACTGACCTCAGCCAGGCCTGGGCTGGGTCAGCTGTGTTACCTCTTTGTCGGCCAGAAGGGAAAAGAGAAAGTTCCCAAGTTTCTTTCATTTGTAACGTGTGTTTTTCACAGAGGCTTTCATGTACAGCTTTCCAGATTATCAATTCCCAAAGCCAACCCTCGACTGGTTTCCGATCAGACACGGAGGAACCTGCCAGCAGCCTCTCCCAAAACATCATGTCCGTGATGCACAAACCAGCACACCTTGGCAGGAGCGTCTCCTAGGATTCCTGCAGATGTGGGTGCTGACTGTGGCTCTCTTCCTCTCTGTTCCAGCCATTTAAGTCCCAAGGAAAGACACTAGTCCATCCCACGGTAATCTGGATATTCACACCCAATATGCCAGAAGAGCTGAAGAATTAGGTGCATCTTCAGGATCCAGTGAACCCATGTCCCAAGAACAGCCCCAGGAGACACTGAAGAGGACGCCATCTCCCACTGCCACTGGAGCTCCAGGCAGAGCTGATGCTGGGCACAGCTGAGCCTGTGAGAAGCTCGGTAGCTCCTGCCTTCACCCTGCCTGTAGATATCTCCCACCCACCAGCCCTGAAACCCTGGTCATTCCCTTTCTCCCTCCCATATCAGCCCTTTGCTTCGCCTTTCATTAATAAACAGTTTGGCTTCTTCACTTTGCCTGCATCCCTGTGGAGCTGAAGCAAATCCCCGACCCTGGGACACACAGGCCCTGCTGCCGTTCTCTGCCACGCCGTGTTTTGTGCACGACACAGAGGAACGAGGGCAGGTCAGGCTGGAAAGGTCCCTGTGCTGAAGGTGCAGTTCCACAGCACTGTGCAGTTACACAGTTATCTTGCTGAGCACACTGAAGGCCAGCAGTGGGACAGGTGTGTGTCAGGGACCAAAGTCATGTCTAAGGCCCTGCCATATTTGGTCCGCTGTTGTGCACATCAACAAGATAATGAATAAAACCAGGTTCAAAAACGCTCCTGGAAAGGCAAGATCCCAATTTTAACAGCTTTTTCCACCTCCACGTTGCAGGAATTCATGGGTCTGCTGGATAGGCGGTGTTCATTCCAAATTTTCTGCCCACTTGTCTAGGAACACTCTAGTGATAGTGCTGATGTGATGATTCAGTCTTGTGAGGTTTTTTGGGGGATTTCAGGGGGATTTCAGGGGCCTGGGATAAGGGAAGAAAGCAGGATACAATCCAGATCCGGAAAAATCCCATATAGAACTGGAAATGAGCAGAACTCTGTGGAAACAAGCACAAAGAAACTGGGAAAAAAAGAGTTTTTAAGAAGGAAAAATAGGGAAAAAGAAGGATAAAATTCCAAATGAATCCACTTGTAAAGAATAACCTGGCGGCGCAATAGGAGAAATTCCAACACAACTGTCTACCAGGGCCCCGCAGTGCCCAGATTTTAACTTTATTTGGGAAAATTTTAGAGGTGTTTTTTAAATGTGACTGCATGTTTTTCAAAGAGAATCCTACTTTTCTTTTCTGAATGGACTGGAAGTTGCCTCCTGTTTATGCTGTGCTGGTTTTGCCCATGTTCATTCCTGAATTAAAAATTAAAAAAACAGAAAAAACATTTTTTAAAAGAAGATATATTATTAGTATTATTATTAATATTAATAATGATAATATAAAAAGAACAAGTAATTGAAAAATGTCAAAAAGAAATTGCCAAGATCCTGAATATTTCTTCTTTGTAGATTTTTTGGGGAATAAACCTTTAGTGTTTTATTTTACTATTTAAAAGATGTTATTTTGCTATGCGTTATCCTGGAGAAAAAAACTGCTTTGGTTTCTTGAGTTGTTTGGGTTTCTTCCCTTGAGTTGCTGGGAATTTTTCTGGTTGAAAATTTAAAGATGTTGAAAATTTTTAAAAAAAGGGGAGAAAAGGAAAAAGGGGGGAAAACTGGGAAAAAAGTAAAAAACAAAGACAAAATCTGTTAAAAATATAAAAAGCAAGCAAAAAATTACCAGTTACATTTTGTTTCCAATGTGCGCCTGAGTGCCTTGATTTTTCCATGTTTTTTGGTGTAGTCCTGAGTTGTAAAGTTCTCCGGGCAGGATGCTGAGCTTGGTGGAGATTGCGGAGCCGCCGGAGGCATTCCCAGTTTTCCTTGCCACCTGTAGTATCCAATGCCATCACACGTGTGTCCATCTTGGAGCGCCAAAGGTGCCATTTTTATAAATTCCCAATGCCCAGAACAACATGATTCCATGGGAATTTGTGAGGAGAACTGTAGGATTCGATATTCCCCATGCCCGGAATGCTGTTATTCCATGGATTGCCAGTGTTGATGGGAAGTTGTGAGGGGAAGCAGATGATTCTAAACTCCCAACCCCTAGAATGCTGTTATTCCATGGCATTTCAGTGTTGCCCACCAAATGCAACCCTGGACCATCAAATCCAAATTTTGACCAATAAATCCAATTGTTCACCACCAAATCCAACCTTGGACCTTCAAGTCCAAACTCTGCCAAATTCAAACTTTGACCACCAGGGATGGGATGGGATGGGATGGGATGGGATGGGATGGGATGGGATGGGATGGGATGGGATGGGATGGGATGGGATGGGATGGGATGGGATGGGTGCAGGTACCAGCCCTGTTGCCAAGCTCTGCCACTCACCCTCTGGCAGCAGCTGGATAGGCACAACATCCTCAGTCTCCACTTCTGGGTCAGGGTCAGGCTCTTCTTCGTCCTCCCCCACCCAGGCCAGCTTGGGAACTCTCGGGGGTTTCTGCTCAATGATCTTGCCATCCCTGTTCGGTTCTGTCCATGGGAACGATGGGATGGGATGGGATGGGATTTGGGATGGGATGGGATGGGATGGGATGGGATGGTGCTGCAGGTACCAGCTCTGTGGCCCAGCTCTGCAACTCACCCTCCTGCAGCACCTGGATAGGCACAACCTCCTCGGTCTGCAGTTCCAGGTCAGTTTCAGGGTATTCCTGCTGTTTGTCCACCCAGGCAAACTTAGACAGTCTTGAGGGTCTCTGCTCCATGTCATGGATTGAAATAAAGCCAGATTACAAGATAAATGCCTATGGAAGGCTATGGGTCATGAAGTCCTCCGGACTGGCCCCGAAGTCACATGTAGAAGCAACGCCTTGGAACAGCTCTGGGTGGGACACGAACGAGCGCGCTGTGTGGGGGCTCCTCACGGCACCGCTCTGTCCCGTCCTGTCCCGTCGCCTGCTCCGAGCACTGTGGCCTGATCCTGTCACTGCCAGCTCCTATGTCACCACGTGTCACAAAGGACACCCTGTCCCGTTCCATGTCACAGTGACCGTGCTGCACCATGTCACCAAGGGCCCTTGCACACGCTACCGCCTGCCCTGGGGCCGCCCCCAGCCCAGCCAAAGTGGCCCAGGCTGGAAGGAATGCCTGGCCCCAGGTGTCCAAGGCAGCCCCACAGGATCTTTAGGAAGGGCTCAGAGCATCAGCAAACGCTGCCCTGCTCTGCGGGCTCAGGGCATTTAAGTATCCTCACTCCAGGAAAGCTTTACTTCCCATTGCTCAGCTCAAGGACTTCCAAAATTTGCAAACTTCTAAACTTAAAAGCAGTTGTTGGAGAGTGGGAATGAAGTTCGTTCCCATCTCAAAGCAGCAAGACATATGCCTTAAAATCATCCACTGGAAGTAACTTTACAAAACATAACCCTGCACAGAGCCAAAAAGAAGGCCATTCTTTGGTTTGCAAATGGTTTTCGATGAAGGGATTTTAATCTCCTAAGTCTCTAAAGGAATAAAAGCTCTCAAGGAATGAAAGACCATTCAGTGTTAAAAGAATAACCAAAACAAATGAGTAGATGGGAAGAGGGCTGATCCTCTCCCAGTACAGATATCTAGGTGGCCAATAAAGTACAGCTCTCCCCTCTTGTTCCCTGCAGGGGAAACAGGACCAGTAAAAGAAATAGTCACAGAGATTCTTTCTGCCCTCCATAACCAAAGCTGTGCCAAACCACAGATGCTGCCTTCAAACTGACTCAGATTCCAGCCCAGACTCTCACCTTCCAGACAACTCCTTCCCCAACACGCCGCCCAACACCCACCCCCCCAAACACTTGGCAATGCATATTGCCAAGAGTTGAGACACAGCAGAGAGGAAAGATGTGAAAAGTATGTGTGTAAAGGCCTTTTAATTCACAGCTCTCACAGAGAGCTTTGGGGCTCATGGCTGGACAGAGATGCTCCTGCTCACACCTCTGTCCAAAGAGGGTAACACATCCTGCTGCAGGTGCTTGGATTGGTTCGCACAGGTCCAGGCAGATGCCAAACCTGCTCCTCACTGCCTTCTCCATGCCCCTCTGCCACCGGCAATGGGCTTCAAGCACTGAAAGGAGCACAGAGAGCAAAAGGGGGACACTCGCACCTGCCTCACTGGGAGCTCCCTGGCAAGCACTTTCCTTGAGAAGCAAGCCCCTTTCCTCCAAAGGTGTTTCCCCAAATGTGTGGCTTTCCTGGGGAACACCAACACACCCTTGAGAAAGGCTGGCAAGGCTGAATGACTTCAGGTCCTTTCAGGACAGGCACTCCAGCTCTAGCTCCTCTTCCCCCAAGTGAGTTTGCAGGTGCAGGTTCAGAGGTGCAGCCCCAGGCCCTCCACAAACACAAGCTGCCCGCTGCCTCTTCCCCTGCCTCAGCTCCTGCCTGCGCTCACGGCTCCAAGACCAGGCTGTTCCTGGCCAGGGACCAGAGCCCTGTTCCTGCAGGATGCTCTTGCCAGCACCTTCCAGGACTCTCTGCTGTGCACACAGAGCTTTTCATGCCCGCTCCCAACAGGCTTTGGAACACAGAGCCCAACCTGGCTGGCTCTGCCACCAGCACAGCCCAAACGCAGGCGGAGGAAGAAGCAGCAGGGGCTGTGTTGCAGCCATGCCCAAGAGAGACTGGCAGGGTGCCCTCCCTCTGCTCTCCCTTGCTTGGCTTTCTGACTGGCTCTGAGCCTGGGGCTGCCATTCCTCACTTGTGGGGAGCAGAAGCACAGCCGGGATCCCGGCACTGCCTGACAGCGCTCCGGGCACCGGCACGGCCGCGTGTCCAAGTCTCGGGCACCGTGCTGCTGCTTCATTTGCCCTTAGGCACACCCAGAGCTCCCTGCTAAGCCAGGATGCTCTCTGCTTCTGCCTTCTTCCTCATCCTGTGCAGGGATGGAGCACTGCTGTGCTTTCAGGAAGCTCTTCTTGAAAGCTTCCACCATTCCAAGCTCTTCTGCCCTCCACGGATACTTGCCATGGAATCCCTCTCCACTGGGTTCAGAGCATGCTCAGGTTGGCTCTCCCAAAATCCAGGGGCTCCAGGGTGCTCAGCAAGATGTGTAACTGCACAGTGCTGTGGAACTGCACCTTCAGCACAGGCACCATTCCAGCCTGACCTGCCCTCGTTCCTCTGTGTCCGTGCACAAAACACGGCGTGGCAGAGAATGGCAGCAGGGCCTGTGTGTCCCAGGGTCTGGGATTTACTTCAGCTCCACAGGGATGTAGGCAAAGTGAAGATGCCAAACTGTTTATTATTGAAAGGCGAAGCAAAGGGATGAGCTGGGGGGGTAAAAAGGAAATGGGGAGGGTCTGAGGGCTGGAGGGAGGGAGCTGTCAACAGGGAGGGAGAGTGGAGGGAAAAAAATTTGATGGACGTTCTGAGGGCCGGCAGGGCAGAACTATCAAAAGGGAGGAATAGTGGAGAGCAAAAATGGGGATGGACAGTGTATGAGGCCTGGAGGGAGGGAGCCACCAAAAGGGAGGGAGAAAGGAGGGAACAAATGGGGATGGAGAGTCTTAGGGCTGGAGAGAGGGAGCCACCTATAGGAAAGGAGTGTGGAGGGAAAAAATGGGGATGGAGAGTCTGAGGGCTGGAGAGAGGGAGCCACCTATAGGGAGGGAGAGTGGAGGGAAAAAATGGGGATGGGCAGATATGAGGGCTGGAGGGAGGGAGCCATCTACAGGGAGGGAGAGTGGAGGGAAAAAATGGGGATGGGCAGATATGAGGGCTGGAGGGACAGGGCAGTCAACAGGCAGGGAAAGGGCTGAAGCCACAAGAACTCTGCCCAGCATCAGCTGTGCCAGGACTTCCAGCAGCGCTGGGAGGCAGTGTCCCCTTGGGTGTCTCCTGGTGCTCTTCTTGGGGCACTGGTTGACTGGATCCAGAAGATGTCCCCAGTTCTTCAGCTCTTTGGGGAAACTCGGCTTGATTTTCCAGGTCATGGCAGGATGGGCTGGCACGTTGCCTCCGGGCTTGTAGGGCTGAAAGAGTGAGGAACAGAGCCCTGGTAACAGCCCGGGTCTGAGGGAATCCTACAAGAGCTTCTGGACAGGGCCATTGCACCCAGAAGGGAGTAGGAGACTTTGGAATCAGCTGGGAGGTACGGGCCATGACTCCCCGACGTGTCCCTGAAATCTCTGTGTGCCCTGCCCACATCAGCCCTCGGCACAGGGAGCAGAGCCCTAAAAAGCCGGGACAGGACTTGCAGGACCCCCGGCAGCCCCCGCTGTCAGCCCGCTGCCCTCACTCACCTGTCCAGCTCAGCCGGAGCTCTTGCTGCTGCCTCCTGAGGCACCGCCCGACCGTGCCTGTGAGCACAGAGCCTGTCACGGCCCCAGCGGCACAGCTCCCTGCCAGCGGCGCTGCCGGCGCTGTGGCCACAGGGGCTGCTGGCCCGGCAGGGCTCAGCCCGGCCCTTGCCGCACGCCGCCACCCAGGGCACGGCTGCCAGAGGGCGGCAGCAGCAATGCCCAGGCCAGGCGGGGCTCCACGGCGCCGGGCCCGGCTGGTGCTGCCGGGGCAGCAGGCGGGGCGGGGGCCGAGCTGCGGCGGGCCGGGCCGGGGAGGGAGCCCGGGCTCGGGGCTCACCCATGAACCTGACGGCCGCCTCTCGCAGGCACTCCTGTGGGCTCTGCAGGTAGCGCAGGGCCCGGCGCAGGTGCTCGGCCGCTTGGCTCCTGTCCTCTGCCAGCTGCAGAGAGCGGCAGGAGGGAAGGGTTGGCGCGGGCTCAGGCCTGGGCCGGGCGCTGCCTGCGCCCAGCCCCGGCCTCCCCTGCCCGCAGAGCCCTGAGGCGCGGCCAGCAGCCGCTGGCCAAGGGCTCCCGAGGGCAGGGGGCAGAGGGCCGGCTGCTGCCCGGGGAGCCGCGGTGCCGGCCCACGGCCCCGCCGGGCCGGGGCTCCATGGGCACCCGGCTCGGGCCCACGGGAGCCTGGAGAAGAGCCCGGGCGGCCTCTGGCTGCAGCAGCGGACAGGGGCACAGCTGCCAGCCCCGCACACCGGGCACCGCCCTCAGGGGCCTTCTCCAAGCTGAGCCTGGGGCTTCATGCCCTCCTTACCAGGCACTCCTCGACATTCATCGACGGCTGCTTCTTCAACAGCTGTACCAGCTTCCTCCTCTTCAGAAACTCGGCCACACGAAGCAGCGTTTCTCGAGAGGCCTGGAGAGCACCAGAGACCCAGAGATGGCCCCACAGCCCAGGGCACCAGACCCACATCTGTATGCCCAGGCCTGGAGGAGGCTGCAGCCCGCAAGGCACCAGGGCAGGACGCAGCCATGCCCCCTCCCAGAGATGCACCAGCATCACAGAAAACCTCACCTTTGCCACGTCCGAGTATTCATCATGACAGTAGAGTAAAAGTGCATACAGGCTCTTGCTCACAATTGACTTCAGGGGCTTTTTCCCCTCATCCACGACCAGTTCCACCACCTTGCTGAAGAGTTCAATGGAGAGCACCTGCACATGGCTGTTGTCCTAGAAGAAACACAAAGCCCTACATCAACTATTCCAGTCCCACATGGGCAAAGGCCTAAAAATCCAGAGGGCACCAAGTTTCTGGGAAGCACCCAATGCCTGTGACTAAGGATGAAGAAGCTTACATGATCAAAGAGCAGCAGGAGTGCCTCAGCCAGCTTTGGGGCAGTGGTGCTGGATACCACGATGTCTTTGTGCTGGAGCACATTGGCAAAAGCATTGAGGGTCATGCTGACCATCTCTCCGTCTGCATCATCCAGCAGCTCCAGAAGGCTTGGAGACAGGATGCACATTCTCCTGGCCTGTGTGGAACACAAGGCTGTGCTGGGAAGCCATGGAAAGCTGCACCACCAACACCACCCTGGCACTACAAGGCCACCCTGCTGCTGCAGGGCCCACAGGCCAAAGGCCTGCCCCAAAGCACTGGGGCAGGTGAGGACAGAGAGCTGGGAGCAGTTGCCTCAGCTCCTGAAGCCCTGCACGCCCATGGGGCTGCTTTTCACAGCGCAGCTTCAGCTGCTGCCCCTCCTCACCATCAAGGGATCCTTGCTGACGACCACGAGGCCTCTGAGCGCCAGGCGACACCGCTCCCTGGACTCGCTGTGCAGGTGCCTCGCCAAGACCTTCAGGACACTGTCACCACATTCCCTCAAGTCCAGGCACTCGAGGACCTGAAAGGCACAGGGCAGTGACAGGGAGCCGGCCAGCAGGAGCCCAGAAACGCCCAGGGCTGGGCCCAGGCAGCAGCACAGGGCGTGGGCGCCGTCCCAGGCAGCTGTGGCTGTGAGAGGGCGGAGAGCTGAGAGGCAGCTCAGCCAGGCAGCGCTGGAACCAGGCTCACCTCCACAAGGAATGCCAGGAAGGGCAGATCCGTGTATGGGTCCTGGCTGCTGAGCTGCCGGAGCAAGTGGAGTGCGATGCGAGAGCACAAAGGGACCAAGCGACGGCGCATCTCCCTGGCAGGGGGAAAAAGGCACCAAGACCCTGACGTGGGGGACAAACCTCTCCCAGGACTGACTCAGAGAGCTCTGGTCTTTGCCCACCATCCCTGGAGGGAATGTGGGTGCTCTGGGAGATGGCCCCTTCTGGGCACCCTCCTCTCCCAGCCTTTTCCAGTTTCCCTGGCTGTCCCTCATTGATGAGGCTCTCTGGCCCATGACCAGAGGGACAGAGTGGGGCACAGGGCACAAATGCCGGGGCAGTGGGGAGAAGGGGGTCTCACCTGGCCAGCAGGCCCACGGCAAAGTGCTGGGTGTGAGCACACAGCATCGTGTCCCAGCCATGCTTGCGCTCCATAGCCACCACCTCATTGTCATACCACAGTCGGCAGAGCAGAGCCTTCATGGCCTGCACTGCAAACCTGTGTGCAGAGCAAAGCCCAGGTCACACTGGGAGCGCTGGCACTGGCCACAGGGGCATGGGAAGGACAGGAGGACTGGAACCTGTTGCATTTGCTGGGAAGACGGTGTTCCTCCTGGCATGCTCTCCAGAAGTTACCAGCTTCCACTGGTGGCATCTGCTGTGTGGTGATGACAACATGGAAGAGCAGAGCCACAAACAGGCGGGAGGAATAAAGTATCATGGCCTCGTGGCATTCAGGCACCTGGACAATGACCCAGATCACCAGAGTTGCCTGCAAAAGAAGCAGCCCAAGACAGCGCTCAGTGCCGAGGTGTCCGCGGGAGAGGGCCCAAGGGCAGATGCAGGAGGAGCAGCGGGCCTGGTGCCCCTTGAGCCTGCCCCAAGCCCAGGGTTCAGCCCAGCGCCTGAGGCATGGAGAGGATGGAGAGCTGCCGGTGAGATGACCGAGGGGCAAGCAGAGCCCAGATCCAGAAACTCACAGCCAGGGCAAAAACGTCCCCGTCGTCCCCATCAGAGGTGCATGCGCTGTGTAGTGGCCAATCCTCCATCACGCAGAGCAGTGTTGGCAGCACTTTTTCCACAGCTTGTCCCAGTGATCCTATGGTTCTCCATATCATTGTAGCAGCTCTGTGGGATGAGAGCTCTGTGTCAGGGGCATCTCAGTCCCAGGACCATGCCCTGTGCAGCTGTGGGGGCCCAGGTGACAGAGCCCCGGTGCCCTGAGGGGCAGGGAGGGAGCACTGGCAGCAGGCTTGGGGAACAGAGGGGCCCCAGGGTCCTGGACCTCTCTGCCTGTCTGGCAGAGCCCATAGCGCAGGCTGTGCAGGGCCATGGGCCCTAAAGGCTGGTGGGCCCTGAGCTGTGCAGGCACGTGTGCCCCGTACCTGTCACATGTTGGGGCACAGCGCAGGAGGGTCAGCACCACATCATCAGGGTGTTCTTCAGCCAGCCTCACAATGTCAATTTGCAGCCTGGCATCCACAGTGACATGAGACTGTAGACTCTGGTGGATGCCCCTTACAATGGCTGGCACCTGGAGGAGGCATGGGGAAGATGTTGAGTGCTGTCCAAGGCAGCAACTTCCCCAGCTTCCTCCAGGAAGTGCTTCCCTTCCCACCACACTGTGCTGGCCTCAAAGGCTGAGGGGGCCCAGTGACCGTGGCTTGAGGGGACACACGATCCTGGCAATCCCCCAGGCCTGGCCCAAGGCTGCTTACCTGCTGCTGAGAAGGAACAGAACTGTCTTTGAAAAAATCCTTAGTGGGAGCAGGGATGTTGCCTGTATTTGTGATGCCCTGGGTGGTTCTTGTGTCAGCACTTCTGATGGCCTTGCTCTCAGTCATTGCCATGTCAGCAGCCTTCACTCTTTGATACTTCATTGCATTGTTTGCTGAGTGTGCTGTCAGGTCTCGGCTGGCGTGAGGCTTTGCCTGGAAATGGGTCAGCCTGGAGTCACGCTCAGCTTGGACCTCTGCTGCTTTGGTTTTGATTTTTCTACGCCGAATGGGCAGGAATTTCTGGAACCTCTGCAGGAGAATAAAGGACAGGGAAACCAGGGATGCTCCATGGCATGCTCCAAGCGTGGTGCTCAGCTGAGCAGGGACAGCAGGCCCAGCCCAGGTCGGGGTGGCTGCAGGTACCTTCTGGGTTTTGCGCAAGCGGCCACGGCCGGGTTCCTGCTCTTGTGTCTTGTCCAGGGCTGCACCTTGCAAAGAGCGAGCACAGCCAGAGCTGAGGGGCTGCGGGAGAGGCTGGAGAGCACAGCCCAGCCCTGTGCTGCCCAGGCAGGGAGAGCCCCAGGATGGCCCAGGGGATGGAGCACGGCCCCTGCGGGGTGTCTGCCCTGCCCCTGTTCCATCCTATCCATGGGCATGTCCCCAGGGGAGGGGATGGGATGGGATGGGATGGGATGGGATGGGATGGGATGGGATGGGATGGGATTGGACGGGGCCAAGCTGGCTGCAGCCATCAGCCCAGTGCCCCAGGTCGTTTGCTCACCTTCCTGCAGCGTATGAAACTGCTCTGGATTTTCAGGCTCTTGTGCTGGGGCAGTTCCAGGGTCTCTCTTTTCTTTCCCCCTGAAAACTTTTAACAGGCCACGGAATCTGCCCGCCATGTCAGAGTCTGGCCTCGAGGCACCTTAAAGAGAGATGCCTCAAGGAAGCTCAAAGTCAACAAGTTATGCAGTTGTGCCTTGAAGGCACCTGAGACAGAGAAGCCTCAGAAAGGCTGCAGGACAGCAAGTCCTGCACTCTGGTCTTGAGGGCGCCTGTCCCAAGGACAGGAGACTCCTCATAAACTATGGTGGTCACCAGATCCCAAGGTTTTGCCTCGAGGGCACCGGCTGCAGGGACAGGAGATGTCTCGGAAAAGCTCCGAGTCACCAAGTCCCTCAGTCTGGCCTCAAAGGCGCCTGGAAAAGAAAATCCTCGGGGAGGCCACAGGCCACCATGGCCCGCAGTCTGGCCTCGAGGTCACCTGTAGGAACAACGCCTCGGAAAAGCTCCGGGTGGGACACGAACGAGCGCGCTGTGCGGGGGCTCCTCACGGCACCGCTCTGTCCTGTCCTGTCCCGTCGCCTGCTCCGAGCACTGTGGCCTGCTCCTGTCACTGCCAGCTCCTATGTCACCACGTGTCACAAAGGGCCCTTGGACACCCTGTCCCGTTCCATGCCACGGTGACCGTGCTGCACCGTGTCACAAAGGGCCCTTGCACACACTGCCACCTCCCCCAGGCTATGAAGAGCAGTCCTGTTATCAGTCACTTTATCATTCACTCAGCAATACAACCAGTATGGCAAAAATAGCTATCTGTCTTGATGTATCACTACATGGAGAAAATTTTAATTACTTCTGGCAATTCTCCATTATTGGGTGACTGTCTTGCTGCTTTAAAGGAATGGCTTGCCAGCAGAGGCTTGTGCATAGCCACAAAAAAATTGCAAACCGAACCTCCCTGGAAATACCTGGGTTTCAAATTATTGGAGACAACAGTCACCCCACAGCCAGTCACCCGAAAAGCCAATATACACACATTGAATGAGTTGGAAAGTTGTTATGCACTATTCATGGGATCCACGCTTTATTGGGAATCACCACAAAGGAATTATCCCCCTTATTTCAACAGTGAAAAAGAGAGTCAGATCTCCCTTCGCTATGGCACTTGACAAAATCTTTCCAAAAGGCTTTAGAGACTGTAAGCGATGCAAGCAGTAACTTCTTTGCCAGATGTCGAAGCCCAGATTTGCCTTTGTAAATGTTTGTGATTTTGCAATTGTGGGATTCACATTCTCTGAACCTAAGAGAAGCAGTGAGAAAAGCAGGAAAAAGAATGATCAAAACAATTCTTTTGTCATTTGCTGCGCCTGTGTTGTGCCAAAGTGGAATGCATTGTGGAAGGTGGTTTACCTGAATGCAATTGGTGATTGGATTCTGGTGTGAGTGTTTTGATTCACTGGCCAATTGTATCCATGTGTGTGTGTCGGGACTGCCAGCCGACAACCATGAGATTCTGGGCAGCTGAGTGCTTGGCAGATTTAGTTTAGATGTAATGTAATATAGGATAATATAATATAGTATAATATAGTATAATAAAGTAATTGTTTCACCTTCTGATAAGATGGAATCCTCCTCATCTTTCCTCCTGTATGCTGGGCAAAAATCACCAATATGCAGTCTTTCCAAGCCTATGCTCTTACTGGTCAATGGGATGTACAGGAGCATCCTCTCTGGTTCATAGAGTGGGTTTTTCTGGCACACACCTTTTCAAAACATATAACCATTCAACCTGAGATGCTTATTCAGCTGCTGTCGATGGGACAAACTCCAATGCCCGAGCCTGACAGGATATGATCCAGCAGTAATGCATCTCCCTATCACTGCAGCAGAATTAGAGACTCTCTTCAGGGATTCACTGTCGTTTCAAATTGCTCTTGCGGACTATGATGGACAATTTTGTCACCCCATGCCTCGGCATGCCCTGCTCCAATCCTTCAAGGAACTCCCCTTTCTACAACAGCCACTATAGAAGAAAACCCCAATCCCTCATGCAAAAACTGTTTTCACTGACGCATCGGGAAAGATACATAAAGCTGTGACCCTGTGGAGAGATGATAAGGGACAGTGAGAACATGCGATAACCTTTCCCCCTGGATCAGCCCAGCTACTGAAACTGGCAGCTGTGGTAGAAGCATGTTGCCTTTTATCACAGGAACTTCTTAACATTGTTTGTGATTGTCTTTATGTTACAGGAATCATTGAGAGAATTCGGCACCTATTCCTGAAGGAAGTCTCTAACAAACTGTTACTAACCTCTCTGTACAACTTTTCCCTTCCCAGGGCTCAGCAATACAACCTTCTGCACTTTAGACCACACACCCCTCTGCCTGGACCTGTAGGGGAAGGTGATGTGAAGGCAGAGGCCCTCGCCATGACAGTCACTATGCCACAAAAGTTAGGCCAGTCCAAACTTTCTCACGATTTCTACCATCAAAATGCCTGAGCACTGGGAAAACAATTCCATCTGACTTTGCCACAAGCACGGCATGGAGTGAACCCTTGCTCACAGTGTCAGCAGACTCCTTCTTTGCCACAAATGTTAGGTACAAACCCACAAGGGTTGAAACCGAATGACATCTGCAAACAGATGTAACACACATTTCCAGCTTTGGGACTTTTAAATATGTCCATGTTTCTCCTGATACCTTTTCTGGATTAATGGTAGCAATAGCACACAAAAGTGAGAAATCTGTGGGAATTTAATGGGAATTTCCCATTCCATTGGAATTTTATAGGAATTTGGGAGGGGAGCTGAAGGATTCTAAATACCTGGAATGCTTTCATTCCTTGGGAATTTTGGAGGGGAACTGCAGGATTCCAAATTCCCAACATCCGAAATGCACGTATTCCATTGGAATTCCATGGGACTTATGGAAAGGAGCTGAAGCATCCAAAATTCCTGATGCCCAGAATGCAATTATTGCATAGTTTTCATGGGAATTTGGGAGGGAATCTGCAGGATTCTAAATTCCCGACAACCAGAATGCCCTTATTCCTTGGGAATTTGGGAGGTGGACTGAAGGATTCTAAATTCCTTATGCCCTGAATGCCATTATTTCATGTGAATTTGGGACACCAGCAGCAGGATTCAAAATTCCCAATGCCCAAAAGGCAATTATTCCATAGTTTGGTGGGAATTTTGGATGGGAACTGGAGGATTTGAAATTCCAAATGCCTGGAATGCAATTATTCCATGGGAATTTGTGAAAGGAACTGAAGGATTCAAATTTCCTGATCCTCAGAATTCCGTTTTCCATGAGAATTTGAGAGGGGAGCTGGAGGATTTGGAATTCCTGGTGCCTGGAATGCAGTCATTCCGTTTTCCAGTTTTGGTGGGAATATGACTTTGGAGCTGGAGGATTCAAACTTCCTGATGCCCTGAATGGTGTTATTCCATGGGAAATTGAAAGGGGAATAGGAGGATTTAAAATTCCTGACACCCAGAATGCTGTTATTCCATGGGAATTTGGTGGGAATTTAGAGAGGAGCTGGAGGTTTTGAAATTCCCAACACATGGAATGCCATTATGCCATGGGCATTTGGGAGGGAAGCTGGAGCATTAAAAAATTCCAATGCCTGGCATGGCATTATTCCATAGTTTTGGAGGAAATTTTGGAGGGGAACTGGAGGATTTGAAATTCCTGATGCTGGGGAAGCCATTATTCCATGGGAATTGGGGAGAGCAGCTGGAGCATTCGAAATTCCTGATGCCTGCAATGCTGTTATTCCATGAGAACTTGGAAGGTAAATAGCAGCATTGAAAACTGCTGACATCCGTGCCTCTCATGTGCCAAAGGTGCGGTTTTCATCTGTGCTGATTGTGCTTGTGCCAAACATTGGCCCCAGTGCTTGTGCATTTTGATGAAAAAAAGCATGACTCAGTTTTGCTTGTTCAAAATGTTTGGCAAAGTGTTTGAAAAACCATTGTCAGTTTGTCTGCTCTCGCTTTTCCTCCTGCCATGAATCCTGGAAGCGAGGAATGAGAGACAAAATACTGGTTAGTTCTGAGTGTCAAAAGTGTAAAAAGACATGAAAGCCAACGATATCATTTGTACCATCCTTTAAAACTGATCCTTCCGTTCTTTTAACAATATTAGCCACAGAAGATAAATCTGTAATTAAATTCAGAAGCTCTGAAAAGAGCTGAAATGCCCTAAACTACTGCAGCAGCCAGTTCAGCAATCTGAGGAGAGCCCTGTATTGTTTGAACATCTGACTCCCCTGTTTTGGTTGTTTGATTTTGCCATACTATTACTGATTGGTGTGTTTCCCCTGCTCCATCAGTGAAGAGAGTTATAGCACTTAGAGGCTCTTCACTCAGCATGGGTTTTTCTCTAAAACTTAATTTTGCTTGTAACAATTTGTGGCCTGGGTAATGAATAGAACAAACACCTGAATAATTTAACAGTGCAATTTGCAAGTCTTCTGAATTTTGAAAAGTCCAATCAACCCTTTTCACAGGTAAATAAATAATTACAAAATTTTGGCCTGCCTTAGGTAGCAATCTTGTTGTGGCTCTAATTATGATTTCAGCTGTCATCTGCATGGCTGTAAAAACTGCTTTTGGAGACCTATAAGGGAGAAAACCCCACTGTGTGATTAACAAAGGATCTTTTTCAGAAGTGTTCCTTTGAAAAATGAGACCATAAAGTTGCATTTTTTTCTCCTAACACTGCAAGGAACAAGGGCGCTTCTGGAGAACGACAGTCTGCTTTGTCTTTTTAGAAAAGCTTCAGTGACTTTTCAGGGGCTTTGTGAGCTTCAGGTGTTAAAGTTCTAGGAGATTTGACATCAGTCTCCCCTCAAAAAGTTAAAAAGTGGAGCAAGTCCCACATCTGTATGGAGTTCTACAAGATTCCCTCACTTTTATTTCTAGCTTTAAAAGAGAAGAGGAAGATATGGGAGTCAACCCAACTAAGACATAGGGTAGGCTGGACTTCACACCAAGCAAACCAAGTCTGATCTTAAAGGTCTGGGAAACATTCATCTACATCAGGGCAAGCCTCAGATCTCCACCCAGGAGCCTTTGGAGTAATTATGAGAATTAGTCCAAATCCCACTCCACTATTGGTTACATGTGTTCCATATATGCTATTGTTTCTAGAATGTTCCACCTCCAAGACTAAGTATTCATACATCTTCCTTGTTTCTTCTCTTTGGAGCTTCTCCCTATCTTGTGTGCTGTTCCTGAGCATAGTTCCCAATTTTTATTTGTCCTTATAAGTAATTTCCTTGTTGGGCACTCCATTGTTGCCTCTCCTTCTCTGCTATTTTGCACCACATTCACCCTGAAGTCAGGGCACCCAAAGGTTTGTCACAGCCGCCCTCCCTGCGACAGCCGGTGCCCGGAGCGCTGTCAGGCAGTGCCGGGATCCCGGCTGTGCTTCTGCTCCCCACGAGTGAGGAATGGCAGCCCCAGGCTCAGAGCCAGTCAGAAAGCCAAGCAAGGGAGAGCAGAGGGAGGGCACCCTGCCAGTCTCTCTTGGGCATGGCCGCAAAACAGCCCCTGCTGCTTCTTCCTCTGCCTGCATTTGGGCTGTGCTCGTTGTTATGAACAAAATTCGGTAAAGATTTTTTTGTGAGAAAAAAGTTACAAAGAGGCAGCCAGATCACTGGCCCTGCCCACGTTCTGCGCATTTTGTTATTGTAATCACGGGTCGTTGTCGTTAATGGTTGTTTTTGCATTAGTAAAAGCCCTGGCTGGGGCGAGTTAATGGCCCTTCTCCTGATACTGTAACGGGTGGGGACCTTCCCGAGGCTAAGTTGTACCTTTCCCAGAATAGTGAAGACACCTGAGAGCGTGGGGGGGGTTATGCAAAGTGACTCCCAAGACCAGAATGCTTTGTGGGGCCCCCGACTCCAAACACACGGAGAAACCCCAAAAAACAACGAGCCACCTAAGAGTTGAGGGACTGGAGTGATGTCTGGACGTGAGGAGCCGAGTGCTGAGCCTGCAGAGACGCGGAACACCTTCGGACCCTCTCGCCCTGACCAAGGGAGTTGACCCCGGCGGTGAGACCAGGCCGACTGAGTGGGAGGGGCACCATCTGACGGGGACATCATGCCCTAAAGGCTCCCACGAGGACCGGATTCCCCCAGCCCTGCCCCTTGTCGACAGAGCTGTGCATATCCTCCTCCTCTGAGTTGCTCTGGGAGAGATGACGGAAGCTGCAGACCCGTTGAGCCACCCAATCCTGAGCTGATCATTAATAAAGGCATTAAAAAGGAGAAGAAGTCTCCTGGCCCTGTTTATTTCAGCTAGGGGCTCTCGTCCAGGATAGCCACGCCGCAAGAGGACTCAGGACTGGCCATCTTGGATCTTCAGAGGACAGCTGGCTACCAGGACCAGTGGAATCGGCTCAGGAGCAGCGGCGCAGAGGAGCACCGGAGCACCGGACTGGTGAGAAATCCAGTGGCAGGAGTGGGAGACGTGCGCATGTGTGTGTGAGTGAGACACGGGCCAGCAGCCGCACCTTCGGAGCGAGAGTGGACCCCTCAGTACCGCGCTTTCTGACTCCTGCGAAGGGGCAGGCCGGAAACAGGGGGAAGCGAGTGGAATTAGCGTGAGTGAAGTCGTCTCCCAAGGGGGACTAAAGGGCCTCCCCACTCTGGGCGTGCAGACTGAATTACTGTGTATGAATGGCACGCACCTAAAGTAAGTCCTGACAGAGGGAGATCAGGCACTTTTGTAAGTCCCGAGAAGGATTCGAGTAAGATTTCTCAGTCCCGAGAAGGATTCGGGTGTTTCACAAGCCCTGCAGGCAAAGTAAGTCCTGACAAAGGAGTCAGGCACAAACCCCAGCGAAGGAGGCTGTGGTTTGCTTTTAAGTCCTGATATGGTGAAGCCTAAAAATTGGTGGGTTAGGCAAACTAAAAAATCAGTTTTTCCTGACTGAGGGAGTCAGGCACGACCCGGATTCTTAGGCCGAGGCTTCGTGTGTTCAAGTCCCGATAGATGTAAGACCTGACGCTGGGAAGTTGGGCGATCAAGAGATTGGGCAGTTGTTTCAGTATAAAGTCCTGAGCATCAGGCAGAAATTTGAAGTTCAGTGGAGGAGGTGGTAGAAAGGAAGTCAGTAGAGACACCTTTGGGACTTTTTTATTGAGACCTGAAAAATGGAAGGTTGTAATAGTAAAAAGACCGGCAAGAGACTGAGGGATATACCTCCCAGTAGTCCCTTAGGAGAACTGTTAGTAAAATGGGATTCTACAGAGGCCACGGAGGGATTAGATAAAGTGAAAATGATCCATTATTGTATGGAAGCGTGGCCAGAATTAGAATTGCAAGGAGGATGGCCTTGGTGTGGGACAAAGGATAAGTGGATGTGCCAACAATTAAATAATTATCTGACAGCTCGAAGAGATACTGATCCTGAGCCATTATTGTATGTGGCTTGCTGGTTAAAGAGCGCTGTTGGGGATGAAGGGGTGCGAATTTGTAAGGTACAAATGAGGAAAGAGGGGAATGAAGGAGGGGATGATAGAACTAGTAAAAGATGGGACCCCCTGGATTATTTGCCTCCTTCTGCCCCTCCACCTTATAATCCTCTTCTTCAAGCACCTCAAATGGCAGGTCCGGTTCCTCCCCCGGCTGCCATCTCATTACCACCTGCTCAAACTCCTCCTTCTACCTCTTCAGCTTCCGCTATGATAAAACCAGTATCTCCTCCAGTTCCTTCTGCACCACCACAAGTGCCTACTCCACCTGCTGCATTCTCCACCCCTTCTCCAGCTCCGCTTAATATACACTCAGGCTCTTCTCCCCCTCCTATTGCTGTCCCTTTACCTCCTTCTAGCTGGGACACAAATGCCTCCTCGCCCGATAGACAGCTATCAGCAAATACACCTGCTGATGGGCAGAACATTCAGGGTAACCCAGATGTCCCTCAAAGTAGTTTGGCATCTGAAGATGGGCCATACTGTAGCACCAGATCCAAGACATCCAAGGCAGAGAGACTCTTTCCCCTCAGAGACGTTCCTATGGGAGGAGTGGCGGGAGGTGTTGGCTTTGTGAATGCTCCCCTAACTGCTTCTGAGGTGAGAGGATTCAAGAAAGAGTTGGGGCATTTAGTTGAGGACCCAGTGGGCATAGCCAACCAAGTGGATCAATTTCTAGGTCCAAATATCTACACTTGGGGGGAGATGAATTCCATCCTGAGTATATTATTTTCCCCAGAAGAGGTCCAGATGATAAGGGCGGCTGGCATAAAAATTTGGGAGAAAGATAACAGTCCAGGACCCCAGGTGCCATCAGGTGAACAGAAATTGCCACTAACGGATCCCAGCTGGAACCCTAACCAGGAGGAGGGGAGGAAGGCCATGAGGGAATATAGGTCTTTGATAATACGGGGGATCAAAGAGTCAGTTCCCAAAGGAACTAACACCCAATTGGCATTTGAGGGTACAAAATAGGACAGAAGGAGAGGCAACAATGGAGTCCCCAACAAGGAAATTACTTCTAACGACAAATAAAAATTGGGAACTATGCTCAGGAACAGCACACAAGATAGGGAGAAGCTCCAAAGAGGAGAAACAAGGAAGATGTATAAATACTTAGTCTTGGAGGTGGAACATTCTAGAAACAATAGCATATATGGAACACATGTAACCAATAGTGGAGTGGCAAAAGCAATCCTAGAGAATATTATCCCCAGATATGGTATTGTGAACACCATAGACTCAGACCGAGGTCCACATTTTGTGTCCCAAACATTACAAAATATAATTGAGGCTTTAGGAATGAAATGGAGGTTGTATACTCCATGGCACCCCCAGAGTTCTGGGAGGGTGGAGCGAATGAACAAAACTCTCAAAAATGTATTAACTAAATTGATTGAGGAAACAAAGATGAATTGGCTGATGTGTTTGCCCCTAGCGCTATTGCGCATCAGAAGGAGACCTCGGGCTGACATAAGAATTTCACCTTATGAAATGATGTTTGGGCTGCCATTCTTGTTAACACCTTATAGCACAAGAGACTAGCTGGAAGGGGAAGAAGCTACCAGAAAGTATTTAGAAATAATTGGAAGAACTCTGGAGGGACTTAGAAAGAATGGATACCTTCCTCAAACTTCCCCTCTCGACACAAAAGTTCACAACATTAGTCCAGGAGATTGGGTTTTGATAAAATCATGGACTATGGGAACATTAATGCCTAAATTTGAAGGCCCCTTCCAGGTGCTCCTGATCACAAATTCAGCTGTGCGGACCAAAGAAAAAGGGTGGACTCATATTACAAGAATAAAAGGGCCAGTCTCACCCCCAGGTACGGGACTGGATCCAACATCAGCTTCCCCCTCTGGCATTGGACCAGAGTCCACACCACTCTCACCCCCCGGCGCTGGACGAGATTCATCTGCTTCACAAGCTAAATCACCTGAGTACACTGTGGTAAAAGGACCAAAAGATTTAAAGTTGACTCTCAGAAGGAAGAGTCAAAAAGACTGAACTGTGTGGGAAAAAAAATTGTTTGTTAAGAGTTCTAATATTGCTTAAAATGTTTTAAGACTGTTCTGTGTAAATTATGTTGGTAAAAAGTTTAAGACTGTAAATAAGTGATTCTGGTTTAAGTTCCCCAATTTATTTCTAAAGACTCCAGGTTAATCCTCTACAGAACACTCCCCTGGGAGGGGAAACCAAAATTGGTAGGGAACAGACCAAGAGAGGTTTAACCAGAGAAGCGGGTAGAAAGGACTCTAAAGAGCTTGGAAGCTTTTCCTCAGTAAAGTTCCCCAAGAGGCAAGGCCGGGTGGGCAGGCTGTGTGAGATGACCCATACCGGACTCTTGGGAAGGGTAGTGCTGATGGCTCTGATTGCTGGTGGTGCTCAGGGGAGCCCAGCTGAGCCGTGAAATGAATGCTACCAACCCCTCTGTGAGGAGGAAGTGAGCTCCTTGTCCAGAGTCCACATCAGTTCTAACCCTGATTGTGTTAACCTCTCCCAATTGGTCCTTTATCAGAAAAATAAAAGAGTGTATTGGATAGCATACAATACTGCCACTTTTAGGCAGCAACTCCTAGGAGAGTGCCCTATAGGGGAAGCCTGGTTGTGCTTTGAATGTGATGCTGCTGAAACAAGCTCAGCAGATATAGTAAAAAGCAAAGAAATGGTGAAAATGGTAAGAAAAATTGTTTCTTACAAGTATTTATATGAGTGTACTGGAAAAGAGATAAACTCCTTTTGGAACACATTTCAGGGGAGCCTTGAACCCCTAGATTTGATCTCGTCTGGCAGCTGCACCGCTAGAGTGATAAAAACAATTTTCTTGTTGCCCAAAGAAACTGGATCAAGTTTGGGAGTTCCTATATATAATGATTTGGGAGAAATTAAACAGAACAGGCAAAGTGAAATAGAAATTGAGAAAATCCAAAATTGTAAAAGGCAAATTCGAATCCCAATATCTATGTTAAAAAAGTTATCTGGCTCCAGGCAGTATTAAAGATAAAGAATTCAATTATTAGGAACATTTCAAACGAAATAAAAAGGTTAGCATGTGTAAATAATGAAGAACAAACTCCTACACTTGATCCCAGTGGGTGGGAGAACCTAAAGATTTTCAAAAAGGATGTATGGGAAAAAGTACTTTTTCTCACTGTGTGTGTACTTGGAGGATTGCTCTTTTTGCTATGCTTATTTAACTGTTTTAGTAGAAGAGTACTTGCCGTGCAGACCAACCTGAAGAAACCAAGGAAAGTAACAAGGTTAAGTAACCATGATTACCAAAGTGCACAAGAGATTTATAGTAGATTCAAAACAAAAAATTTGTGAGTTTATGCGAGCTTAGAATTTAAGCTCGATCAAAGTAAAAGAGGGGGGACTGTTACGAACAAAAATTCGGTTAATATTTTTTTGTGAGAAAAAGTTACAAAGAGGCAGCCAGATCACTGGCCCTGCCCACGTTCTGCGCGTTTTGTTATTGTAATCACGGGTCGTTGTCGTTAATGGTTGTTTTTGCATTAGTAAAAGCCCTGGCTGGGGCGAGTTAATGGCCCTTCTCCTGGGCCTGTAATGGGTGGGGACCTTCCCGAGGCTAAGTTGTACCTTTCCCAGAATAGTGAAGACACCTGAGAGCGTGGGGGGGGTTATGCAAAGTGACTCCCAAGACCAGAATGCTTTGTGGGACCCCCGACTCCAAACCCACGGAGAAACCCCAAAAAACAACGAGCCACCTAAGAGTTGAGGGACTGGAGTGATGTCTGGACGTGAGGAGCCGAGTGCTGAGCCTGCAGAGACGCGGAACACCTTCGGACCCTCTCGCCCTGACCAAGGGAGTTGACCCCGGCGGTGAGACCAGGCCGACTGAGTGGGAGGAGCACCATCTGACGGGGACATCATGCCCTAAAGGCTCCCACGAGGACCGGATTCCCCCACCCCTGCCCCTTGTCGACAGAGCTGTGCATATCCTCCTCCTCTGAGTTGCTCTGGGAGAGATGACGGAAGCTGCAGACCCGTTGAGCCGCCCAATCCTGAGCTGATCACTTCAAATAAAGGCATTAAAGAGGAGAAGAAGTCTCCTGGCCTTGTTTAGTTCACCTATCACCTATGTTAGACAGTGTACTTCTATTCTAAACCAATCCCCAAGTGCCAACATCACAGCAGAAATTGGAGAACAAGAAGAAGAAAGAAGAAAGAAGAAGGACTAGACAGGCCCTGATTCCTCCATCTTGTCCTTCTAACCCCTATTCCAAAAATCCTAAAATCTACATTTCCACCCTGTCAACACCTTGTTACTGCACCATTCAAACCTGCGTGTCTTTCACATCCCCATGCCAAGCTGGCAATTCGTTGGAAGGATCAAAATCAAGCCAGCAGGTGTTGCGGGCAGAATGCCAGGGTCTCCGAGCCCCCCGACGGGGTTCTTGGAAACCTGGAAATCCAGAGGGATGTGCTGAGTTCCCACAGCGTGCAGATACCTGCCCTCCTGTTAGCTTAATAAAAGGTCTTTTAAAAGACAATGCGTTTGTCTGCAGCTTTGATTGAATTAGGGACACCCCTCAGGACTGCTGTATCCTGAGGGAACACCGCTGGCCATCCCCTGGGTGTATCTGCAAAAGCTTAAAATCAGCTGCCTCAGCTTCCAGGGCCTCTCTTGGCCAGCATCCTGACGTGGCTGCAGGGCTGCTGTGAGGCACTGCTGGGACCCAGCGGGACAGCACCGGCTGTCTCGTGCCCACGTAGCAGCCCTGACACAGCCAGGGCCATCCCGAAAGCAGAGAAACGCTCACGTGCCAGCAGAGAGGAGCACGGAGCACTGGGCTGCTCTCAGGCTATCTCAGCTGGGCTCGCTCCACCACACGGCCCCATGTTAAGGCCGGCTGATGCCCAGCTGCCAGAAATGCCTACCTTGTTCTCTCGAAGATGCACAGGGAGAGCCAACGAGCAGGACACCTTGGGAGGCCTTTTCTGAGGCCAGGGACACACCAAGGTCAGCCAAGGCTCTCCACGCTGCCTGGCCCACACATCCCAGCTCTGTGCTGGCCCTGGGCCACAGCAGCTCCCACCAAGCAGGAGGCAATGCATACTGCCAAGAGTTGAAACACAGCAGAGAGGAAAGATGTGAAAAGTATGTGTGTAAAGGCCTTTTAATTCACAGTTCTCACAGAGAGCTTTGGGGCTCGTGGCTGGACAGAGATGCTCCTGCTCACCCTATGTCCAAAGAGGGTAACACACCCTGCTGCAGGTGCTGGGATTGGTTTGCAGATGCCAAACCTGCTCCTCACTGCCTTCTCCATGCCCCTCTGCCACGTGCAATGGGCCTCAAGCACTGAAAGGAGCCCAGAGAGCCAAAGGGGGACACTCGCACCTGCCTCACTGGGAGCTCCCTGGCAAGCGCTTTCCTTGAGAAGCAAGCCCCTTTCCTCCAAAGGTGTTTCCCCAAATGTGTGGCTTTCCTAGGGAAGACCAAAATGCCACTGTTGAGTCAGAGATGACACAGACTCCAAAAGGAATCAGAAGCCTAATCCACTTTATGATGAAATCCATTCATTTATATAGTCTAATTTGCTATATGTAGACCTGATTGGTCCTTTAATCAAAATATCGACATCATTGTCTAAATAAGAAAGGACCCTTTAGTAAACATATTTCCATAACATTCCACATCTTCACAAACACCAGGATCAGCAACTTTAGATATGAAATTTTAATAATATTTTCCTTTGCGCTTTTCATAGCTTTTCCCAGAATGATGCCTGGGAAACATGTCTGTTTCTTCCTGTGACCAGAGAGCGGCCCCCACTCCAACACACCTTTAAGGAATGCTGGCAAGGCTGAATGACTTCAGGTCCTTTCAGGACAGGCACTCCAGCTCTAGCTCCTCTTCCCCCAAGTGAGTTTCCAGGTGCAGGTTCAGAGGTGCAGCCCCAGGCCCTCCACAAACACAAGCTGCCCGCTGCCTCTTCCCCTGCCTCAGCTCCTGCCTGTGCTCACGGCACCAAAACCAGGCTGTTCCTGGCCAGGGACCAGAGCCCTGTTCCTGCAGGATGCTCTTGCCAGCACCTTCCAGGACTCTCTGCTGTGCACACAGAGCTTTTCATGCCCGCTCCCAACAGGCTCTGGAACACAGAGCCCAGCCTGGCTGGCTCTGCCACCAGCACAGCCCAAACGCAGGCAGAGGAAGAAGCAGCAGGGGCTGTTTTGCGGCCATGCCCAAGAGAGAGTGGCAGGGTGCTCTCCCTCTGCTCTCCCTTGCTTGGCTTTCGGACCGGCTCTGAGCCTGGGGCTGCCATTCCTCACTTGTGGGGAGCAGAAGCACAGCCGGGATCCCGGCACTGCCTGACAGCGCTCCGGGCACCGGCACGGCCGCGTGTCCGAGTCTCGGGCACCGTGCTGTGGCTTCATTTGCCCTTAGGCACACCCAGAGCACCCTGCTAAGCCAGGATGCTCTCTGCTTCTGCCCTCTTCCTCATCCTGGGCAGGGATGGAGCACTGCTGTGCTTTCAGGAAGCTCTTCTTGAAAGCTTCCAGCATTCCAAGCTCCTTTGCCCTCCACACATGCTTGCCATGGAATCCCTCTCAGCTGGGTTCAGAGCATGCTCAGGTTGGCTCTCCCAAAATCCAGGGGCTCCAAGGTGCTCAGCAAGATGTGTAACGGCACAGTGCTGTGCAACTGCACCTTCCGCACAGGGACTTTTCCAGCCTGACCTGCCCTCGTTCCTCCGTGTCCGTGCACAAAACACGGTGTGGCAGAGAACGGCAGCAGGGCCTGTGTGTCCCACGGTCCCAGATTTACTTCAGCTCCACAGGGATGCAGGCAAAGTGAAGATGCCAAACTGTTTATTAATGAAATGTGAAGCAAAGGGATTAGCTGGGAGGGAAAAAAGCTAATCGGGGGTTCTGAGGGCTGGAGGGAGGGAGCTGTCAACAGGGAGGGAGAGTGGAGGGAAAAAAAGGTGATGGACAGTCTGAGGGCTGGCGGGGCAGAGCTATCAAAAGGGAGGAATACTGGAGGGAAAAAATGGGGATGGAGAGTGTGAGGGCTGGACGGAGGAAGCCACAAACAGGGAGGGAGAGTGGAGGGAAAAAATGGGGATGGAGAGTCTGAGGGCTGGAGAGAGGGAGCCACCTATAGGGAGGGAGAGTGGAGGGAAAACATGGGGATGGGCAGATATGAGGGCTGGAGGGAGGGAGCCATCTACAGGGAGGGAGAGTGGACGGAAAAAATGGGGATGGGCAGTGACTTAGGCCTGGAGGGACGGTGCAGTCAACAGGCAGGGCTGAAGCCACAAGAACTCTGCCCAGCATCAGCTGTGCCAGGACTTCCAGCGGCGCTGGGAGGCAGTGTCCCCTTGGGTGTCTCCTGGTGCTCTTCTTGGGGCACTGGTTGACTGGATCCAGAAGACGTCCCCAGTTCTTCAGCTCTTTGGGGAAATTCGGCTTGATTTTCCAGGTCATGGCAGGATGGGCTGGCACGTTGCCTCCGGGCTTGTAGGGCTGAAAGACAGAGAAACAGAGCCCTGGCAACAGCCTGCGTCTGAGGGAATCCTACAAGACCTTCTGGACAGGGCCATCCCACCCAGAAGGGAGTAGGAGACTTTGGAATCAGCTGGGAGGTACGGGCCATGACTCCCCGAGGTGTCCCTGAAATCTCTGTGTTCTCTGCCCACATGAGCCCTCGTCGGCACAGGGAGCAGAGCCCTGCAAAGCCGGGACAGGACTTGCAGGACCCCCGGCAGCCCCCGCTGTCAGCCCGCTGCCCTCACTCACCTGTCCAGCTCAGCCGGAGCTCTTGCTGCTGCCTCCTGAGGCACCGCCCGGCCATGCCTGTGAGCACAGAGCCTGTCACGGCCCCAGCGGCACAGCTCCCTGCCAGCGGCGCTGCCGGCGCTGTGGCCACAGGGGCTGCTGGCCCGGCAGGGCTCAGCCCGGCCCCTGCCGCACGCTGCCACCCAGGGCACGGCTGCCAGAGGGCGGCAGCAGCAATGCCCAGGCCAGGCGGGGCTGCACGGCGTCGGGCCCGGCTGGCGCTGCGGGGGCAGCAGGCGGGGCTGGGGCCGAGCTGCGGCGGGCCGGGCCGGGGAGGGAGCCGGGGCTCGGGGCTCACCCATGAACGTGACGGCTGCCTCTGGCAGGGGCTCGTGTGGGCTCTCCAGGCAGCGCAGGGCCCGGCGCAGGTGTTCGGCTGCTTGGCTCCTGTCCTCTGCCAGCTGCAGAGAGCGGCAGGAGGGAAGGGTTGGCGCGGGCTCAGCCCCTGGACCGGGCGCTGCCTGCGCCCAGCCCCGGCCTCCCCTGCCCGCACAGCCCAGAGGCGCGGCCAGCAGCCGCTGGCCAAGGGCTCCCGAGGGCAGGGGGCAGAGGGCCGGCTGCTGCCCGGGGAGCCGCGGTGCCACCCCGCCGGGCCGGGGCTCCATGGGCACCCGGCTCGGGCCCAAGGAAGCCTGGAGAAGAGCCCGCGCGGCCTCTGGCTGCAGCAGCGGGCAGGGGCACAGCTGCCAGCCCCGCACACCGAGCATCGCTCTCAGGGGCCTTCTCGGGCCTGAGCCTGGGGCTTCAGGCCCTCCTTACCAGGCACTCCTCGACATCCATCGGCGGCTGCTTCTTCAACAGCTGTACCAGCTTCCTCCTCTTCAGGAACTCGGCCACACGAAGCAGCGTTTCTTGAGAGGCCTGGAGAGCACCAGAGACCCGGAGATGGCCCCACAGCCCAGGTCACCGGACCCGCATCTCTGTGCCCAGGCCTGGAGAAGGCTGCAGCCCGCAAGGCACCTGGCCAGGACGCAGGCATGAGATGCTCCCCCTCCCAGAGATGCACCAGCATCACAGAAAACCTCACCTTTGCCACGTCCGAGTCTTCATCATGACAGTACAGTAAAAGTGCATACAGGCTCTTGTCCACAATTGTCTTCAGGGGCTTTTTTCCCTCATCCACTACCAATTCCACCACCTTGCTGAAGAGCTGAATGGAGAGCACCTGCACATGGCTGTTGTCCTAGAGGAAAAACAATCCCTGCATCAACTATTCCAGTCTCACCTGGACAAAGACCTGAAAATCCAGAGGGCACCAATTGTCTGGGAAGCATCAATGCCTGTGACTACGGATGCAGAAGCTTACATGATCAAAGAGCAGCAGGAGTGCTTCAGCCAGCTTTGGGGCAGTGGTGCTGGATACTAGGATGTCTTTGTGCTGGAGCACATTGGTGAACACAGAGAGGGACATCCTGACCACCTCTGCATCTTCATCACCCAGAATATCCACAAGCCGTTGAGACAGGATGCACATTCTCCTGGCCTGTGTGGAACACAAGGCTGTGCTGGGAAGCCATGGACGGCTGTACCACCAACACCACCCTGGCACTGCAAGGCCACCCTGCTGCTGCAGGGCCCACAGGCCAAAGGCCTGCCCCAAAGCACTGGGGCAGGTGAGGCAGGAGAGTTGGGAGCAGCTGCCTCAGCTCCTGAAGCCCTGCACGCCCATGGGGCTGCTTTAACAGCGCAGCTTCAGCCATGGCCCCTCCTCACCATCAAGGGATCCTTGCTGACCACCACGAGGCCTCTGAGCGCCAGGCGACGTCGCTCCCTGCACTCGCTGTGCAGGTGCCTTGCCAAGACCTTCAGGACACTGTCACCACATTCCCTCAAGTCCAGGCACTCGAGGACCTGAAAGGCACAGGGCAGTGACAGGGGAGCCGGCCAGCAGGAGCCCAGAAGCGCACAGGGCTGGGCCCAGGCAGCAGCACAGGGCGTGGGCACCGTCCCAGGCAGCTGTGGCTGTGAGAAGGCAGAGAGCTGGGAGGCAGCTCAGCCAGGCAGCGCTGGAACCAGGCTCACCTCCACAAGGAATGCCAGGAAGGGCAGATCCCTGTATGGGTCCTGGCTGCTGAGCTGCCGGAGCAAGTGGAGTGCGATGCGAGAGCACAAAGGGACCAAGCGACGGCGCATCTCCCTGGCAGGGGGAAAAAGGCACCACGACCCTGAGGTGGAGGACAAACCTCTCCCAGGACTGACTCAGAGAGCTCTGGTCTTTCTCCAGCATGTGGACGGATGTGGGTGCACTGGGAGGTGGCCCCTTCTGGGCACCTTCCTCTCCCAGCCTATTCCACTCTCCTTGGCTGTCCCTTAGTGACAAGGCTTTCTGGGCCACGACCGCAGATACTGAGTGGGGCACAGGGCACAAATGCCGGGGGCAGTGGGGAGAAGGGGGTCTCACCTGGCCAGCAGACCCATGGCATAGTGCTGGGTGTGAGCACACAGCACCGTGTCCCAGCCACGCTTGCGCTCCATAGACATCACCTCATTGTCACAGTGCAGTCGGCAGAGCAGAGCCTTCATGGCCTGCACTGCAAACCTGTGTGCAGAGCAAAGCCCAGGTCACACTGGGAGCACTGGCACAGGCCACAGGGGCATGGGAAGGACAGGAGGACTGGGACCTGTTGTAATTGCTGGGAAGGCCGTGTTCCTCCTGGCATGCTCTCCAGAAGTTACCAGCTTCCACTGGTGGCATCTGCTGTGTTGTGATGACAACATGGAAGAGCAGAGCCACAAACAGGCGGGAGGAATAAAGTATCATGGCCTGGTGGCATTCAGGCACCTGGACAATGACCCAGATCACCAGAGTTGCCTGCAAAAGAAGCAGCCCAAGACAGCGCTCAGTGCCGAGGTGTCCGTGGGGCAGGGCCCAAGGGCAGATGCAGGAGGAGCAG
This sequence comes from Melospiza georgiana, assembly GCF_028018845.1. NCBI lineage: Eukaryota > Metazoa > Chordata > Aves > Passeriformes > Passerellidae > Melospiza > Melospiza georgiana. Next base: position 4,950,911 of record NC_080436.1, read on the forward strand.
CGGGCCTGGTGCCCCCTGAGCCTGCCCCTAGCCCAGGGTTCAGCCCAGCGCCTGAGGCATGGAGAGGGTGGAGAGCTGCTGGCAAGGTGACCGAGGGGCAAGCAGAGGCCAAATCCAGAAACTCACAGCCAGGGCAAAAACGTCCCCGTCGTCCCCATCAGAGGTGCGTGCGCTGTGCAGTGGCCAATCCTCCATCACGCAGAGCAGTGTTGGCAGCACTTTTTCCACAGCTTGTCCCAGTGATCCAATGGTTCTCCATATCATAGCAGCCGCTCTGTGGGATCAGAGCTCTGTGTCAGGGGCATCTCAGTCCCAGTACCCTGCCCTGTGCAGCTGTGGGGGCCCAGGTGACAGAGCCCCGGTGCCCTGAGGGGCAGGGAGGGAGCATTGGCAGCAGGCTTGGGGAACAGAGGGGCCCCAGGGTCCTGGACCTCTGTGCCTGTCTGGCAGAGCCCATAGCACAGGCTGTGCAGGGCCATGGGCCCCAAAGGCTGGTGGGCCCTGAGCTGTGCAGGCACATGTGCCCCGTACCTGTCACATGTTGGGGCACAGCGCAGGAGGGTCAGCACCACATCATCAGGGTGTTCTTCAGCCAGCCTCACAATGTCAATTTGCAGCCTGGCATCCAGAGCGACATGGGACACCAGCCTCTGGTGAATGTTCCTTACAATGGCTGGCACCTGGAGGAGGCATGGGGAAGACTTGGAGCACTGTTCTCGGGAGCAACTTCCCCAGCTTCCTCTAAGAAGTGCTTCCCTTCCTGACAGACTGTGCTGGACTCAAAGTCTGAGGGGCCCAGTGACCCCAGTGACCGTGGCTTGAGGGGACACACGGTCCTGGCAGGCCTCCAGGCCTGGCCCCAGGCTGCTTACCTGCTGCTGAGGAGAAACAGCACTGTCGTCAAAAAAATCCATAGTGGGAGCACAAATCACAATCGGAGCGGCCATGGTGCCAGTGTTTGTGATGCCCTGAGTCATTCTGCTGTCAGTGTTTCTGATGGCCTTGCTCTCAGTCACTGCCACGTGAACAGCCTCATTTTGATAATTCACTGCATTATTGTGTGCTGTCCTTTCTGGGCTGGCGTGAGGCGTTGCCTGGAACTTGGTCAGCCTGGAGTCAGGCTGGGCTGGGACCTCTGCTGCTGTGGTTCTGGTCTCTCTATGCTGAATGGGCAGGAATTTTGTTAACATTTGCAGAACAAAGGACAGGGTAGGCAGGGATGCTCCATGGCATGCTCCAAGCGTGGTGCTGGGCTGAGCAGGGACAGCAGGCCCAGCCCAGGTCAGGGTGGCTGCAGGTACCTTCAGGGTTTTGTGCAAGCGGCCACGGCCGGGTTCCTGCTCTTGTGTCTTGTTCAAGGCTGCATCTGGCAAAGAGCGAGCACAGCCAGAGCTGAGGGGATGCAGGAGAGGCTGGAGAGCACAGCCCAGGCCTGTGCTGCCCAGGCAGGGAGAGCCCCGGGATGGCCCAGGGGATGGAGCACGGCCACTGCGGGGTGTCTGCCCTGCCCCTGTTCCATCCTGTCCATGGGCATGTCCCCAGGGGATGGGATGGGATGGGATGGGATGGGATGGGATGGCGCCAAGCTGGCTGCAGCCATCAGCCCTTAGGCCCTGCTCTGCCACTCACCATCCTTCAGTGGCTTGAACTGCTCCCGTTTTTCAGGCTGTTGTACTGGGGCAGCTTCAGGCCTTCTCTTTTTTTTCCATCTGAAGACTTTGAAGAGGTTGAGGAATCTACCTGCCATTCCAGACTGTGGCTTCACGGGCCCCTTCCGGAGAGATGGCTCAGGAGACCTCCAAGTCAACAAGTCCTCAAGGGCACCTGCAAAACAAAAACCTCGGGAAGGCCACGGGCCACCAGGGCCCGCAGTCTTGCCACGAGGTCACCTGTAGGAACAACGCCTCGGAAAAGCTCCGGGTGGGACACGAACGAGCGCGCTGTGCGGGGGCTCCTCACGGCACCACTCTGTCCTGCCCTGTCCCGTCGCCTGCTCCGAGCACTGTGGCCTGCTCCTGTCACTGCCAGCTCCTATGTCACCACGTGTCACAAAGGGCCCTTGGACACCCAGTTCCATGCCACAATGACCGAGCTGCACCGTGTCACCAAAGGCCCTTGCACACGCTGCCGCCTGCCCTGGGGCCGCCTCCAGCCCAGCCAAAGTGGCCCAGGCAGGAAGGAATGCCTGGCCCCAGGTGTCCAAGGCAGCCCCACAGGATCTTTAGGAAGGCTCAGAGCATCAGCAAACGCTGCCCTGCTCTGCGGGCTCAGGGCAGCAGAAGGAGCCCCCAGGGCTGCCGACGCAGCCGCGCTGGGAAGGGCACGGGCCCTTCCAGGGACGCTGGCACGGCCTCTTTGGGACACGTCCCGGCCCGTGGCCATCCTAAACCCGCGGGTGTGACTCGCACAAGGAACGTGTGGGCCCGGGCACCAATGCTGCTCTGAGCCCTGGGGCCCGGGCAGCGCTGCCATCAGCAGCTGGGGCAGAGTCCCTGCCCAAGCAGAGCTGCCACCCCCCGAGCCCTGGCAGCGCTGGTGCCCGTCTCCTGCCCCAGAGACCTGTGCCCCCAGGGGGCTTCTGTGCCACAGGGAGCCAAAGCCCACGTGCACTGGGGGCTGATGGCAGGAGCACCTGGAGCAACTGCGGGCAACACTTGGTTTCTGTCAGGAGCTCTTCCTCCATGCTGGAATGATTTTCTCATTGAACTAATTTCCTGCACCACAAAAACATCTTTCCCACGAAGGCACAGAAGAACCTGGCATAAAGTAATCCTCACTTCAGGAAAGCTTAAATTCCCATTGCTGAGCTCAAGGACTTCCAAAATTTGCAAACTTCCCAAATTTATGGGGATGGTGTGAGAATGTGACTGGTCTACAAGTTTGCGTCCCAGTCTGAAGCAGCAACTCATTTGCCTTATCACCCATTGAATGTAATTTTACAAAACATAACCCTGCACAGAGCCAAAAAGAAGGCCATTCTTTAGTTTGTAAATGGTTTTCGATGAAGGGATTTTAATCTCCTAATTCTCTTCAGGAATAAAAGCTCTCAAGGAATGAAAGACCACTCAGTGTTAAAAGAATAACCAAAACAAATGAGTAGATGGGAAGAGGGCTGATCCTCTCCCAGTACAGATATCTAAGTGGCCAATAAAGTACAGCTCTCCCCTCTTGTTCCCTGCAGGGGAAACAGGACCAGTAAAAGAAATAGTCACAGAGATTCTATCTGCCCTCCATAACCAAAGCTGTGCCAAAGCACAGATGCTGCCTTCAAACTGACTCAGATTCCAGCCCACACTCTCACCTTCCAGACAACTCCTTCCCCAACACGCCCCCCAACACCCACGCCCCAAACACCCCCACAGAAGCTCTCAACACCCCGCCAGGAGCCCCAGCTGTGCCCGTCCCTCCACAGAGCTTTCCCAGCCTCCAGCAGAGCCCCTGGTTCCCTGCACGTGCCGTGGGATGGTAGCCAGGAGGGTCTGCTCCAAGGCCTTCCCTGGCAGCAAAGCCAGGCTGCCCGGCCTATGGTTCCTGGATCATCCTTCCCAGCGAGCCTTCCCGTGCACGGCTGTTCCATTGGCACATCTGCGCTCAGCTCGGACTGCTCCACTCAACCAGGGCTGCTGGGAAAGGATCCAGAGCAGCCTGGCAAGCTCTTTCTCCAGCTCCCTCTTCACTCCTGGGGGAGGTAGAACATTCCACAGGAAAGCAGCTGATGCCACACGGAGTGGGCGGCATCAGGCAGCTCTGGGGAGGCCCCTCAGGACTGCTGTATCCTGAGGGAACACCGCTGGCCATCCCCTGGGTGTATCTGCAAAAGCTTAAAATCAGCTGCCTCAGCTTCCAGGGCCTCTCTTGGCCAGCATCCTGACGTGGCTGCAGGGCTGCTGCGAGGCACTGCTGGGACCCAGCGGGACAGGACCGGCTGTCTCGTGTCCTCGTAGCAGCCCTGACACAGCCAGGGCCATCCCGAAAGCAGAGAAACGCTCACGTGCCAGCAGAGAGGAGCACGGAGCACTGGGCTGCTCTCAGGCTATCTCAGCTGGGCTCGCTCCGCCACACGCACCCATGTTAAGGCCGGCTGATGCCCAGCTGCCAGAAATGCCTACCTTGTTCTCTCCAAGATGCACAGGGAGAGCCAACGAGCAGGACACCTTGGGAGGCCTTTTGTTATGGTTTTGGCCTGGCAAAGCCAGAGCCCCCATGAGTACACCTTCTCCCCGGTGTCTGCGGTGAGATGTGACCAGGAATAAGCAAAGCAGGCTCCAGCTTAAACATAAAGGAAAATTTATTAACTAAACTACACACAAACAATCACTAAACTACACACCAAAGAAAAAAAAAAAAAAAACACGAGGAAAATGAAAACCTCACAAAAAACACTCTCCCCCTCCTCCCCCCTAAATTCCCAATACAATACATCCTCCAAAATCACCAGTTCTGGGTCCAACACCACCCTTTCGATTGCTCAAACTTTCAGTTCCTCAAGAGGAGAGGGAGTCCTTCCATGTGTCGTGGTGGCCTTTTCCGTCCTTGTTCCAGTGCTCTCACCACCGAACAGGGATCAGGACTGCTTCCAGGGTTGTCTTTTTAAGGATGCTTTGTCCAGTTCCAGAAAAGCACAGTATCTCACCTTCTTACCTTTGGGACATCTATCCCCCCCATATTTTATATACCCCCTGGGGCCAAGGGGTACCCACACTGAATCTTCTTTGGCACTGGGACATTTCTCCCCCTGGACTCAGTCTCTGTATCACACGGAAACATGGCTCTGTCCATGGCTACACAAAAGAGTCCAGCATAAAATGCCACTCCATCTTCTCCATTCTTTCAACATCTCTCACTCTCTCTCTCTCTCTCTGGTCCAGACCTCCATCACTCGTTCATTTCCTTTGTCCCCCTCCACTCTTATCACTTGTCTAGGAAGGGTTTATGTTCTGTAAGGTTTTCATTGTCCAAAAAGGGTTAAAAACTCCTCCAGGCGGCTGGACTCCTGGCTGCACCCCCCCCATCTCCTCAGCCGGGCTGCCTGCTGCCAGCACATATTTACTGAGTTTCAAGATAACGACAAAGGCTGCACTCGCTCTCTCTCTGTCTGTCTCCAAGGGGATGGGGGGGGAATGGCTGCCCGATGTCTTTTGGGGCTCCTCCACCCTTCCATCCTCCAAGGCCTCCTCACCCCCATCTCTGTCCAGGCCCAGGCCTACCACATGGCTGCCCCTGCCCCGCCGCGCAGCAGCGGCTGGACGGGGGAAGGGAGATCCGACCTCCGTCCCTCCGAGTCCCAAGAGAGCCTCCCAGGCCTGAAGCTCTGCTTTTAATCCCTGGGTGTTCTCGGAGCTGTGTCCAAAATCCCACTGGCTACACCAGGTGCCAATATCAAAATCCAAGCACCCATTGGTTTGACCACAACATCCCAGAATTCCCACTTCTTCCTGGTCAATCCACCACACCTTTTCTGAGGCCAGGGACACACCAAGGTCAGCCAAGGCTCTCCATGCTGCCTGGCCCACACATCCCCGCTCTGTGCTGGCCCTGGGCCACAGCAGCTCCCACCAAGCAGGAGGCAATGCATATTGCCAAGAGTTGAGACACAGCAGACAGGAAAGATGTGAAAAGTATGTGTGTAAAGGCCTTTTAATTCACAGCTCTCACAGAGAGCTTTGGGGCTCATGGCTGGACAGAGATGCTCCTGCTCACCCTATGTCCAAAGAGGGTAACACACCCTGCTGCAGGTGCTGGGATTGGTTTGCAGATGCCAAACCTGCTCCTCACTGCCTTCTCCATGCCCCTCTGCCACGTGCAATGGGCCTCAAGCACTGAAAGGAGCCCAGAGAGCCAAAGGGGGACACTCGCACCTGCCTCACTGGGAGCTCCCTGGCAAGCACTTTCCTTGAGGAGCAAGCCCCTTTCCTCCAAAGGTGTTTCCCCAAATGTGTGGCTTTCCTGGGGAACACCAACACACCCTTAAGAAAGGCTGGCAAGGCTGAATGACTTCAGGTCCTTTCAGGACAGGCACTCCAGCTCTAGCTCCTCTTCCCCCAAGTGAGTTTGCAGGTGCAGGCTTGTTGTGGTGTGCTGTGATGTCCCATTTTGGCCTTCCAGGTCACTTTCCCAGGTGTGCCTATACGTCTAATCCCTTCCCCCTTGCCCCCATGCTGAGTGAGTCCTGTCAATCAGGCTAAACGTTCCAGCAAGGCGTCGTGTGGTTGGTCAAGTTCAAAGGATGCCCCTATGCCCAGAGGTCATTGGCCTTTCTGGGTGTCATCTTCCCCTGAGACCCTGCCCTTCTCACCTGGTTGGTGGCTCACCTGTACCTCCCCTCCCCCTGTCCCTGAGCTTAAAAAGGTGATCAGACCATGCGGTCTGCGTTCTGTTGGAGCAGGTCCTCACGTTCAGACCTCTGTAACCATGGAATAAACCTCTGGACATTAAACCCTCCAGCAGAATCCATCTCCTTTTTCTCTTCACAATCGCCTGAAGCTATCCCTCCTGAGGTAACGGGTCCCTTACAAGCCTGGACTTGTTCAGTGCCCAGCTGCAACCACCAGCAAGCTAAGGTATCTCTGGGGTGATACACCGCAGTTGCTGCCTTTGGCCCAGCAGCGAGGGTCAGACTGGCCCAGGCACAATCTAACTGGTAATATTGGGAGCCTTTTTTCCCAATATTTGGCGTCCCTGGGTGGGCAAAGCGACTCTGCAGCCCGAGACGGACCACAGCACCTCGGAGAACCTTCTGGCAGCCGTGCATCCAGCTGAAAGGGGCTTTGGTTTCATCGCCCTCGGCTTGAGACTTAGGGAATATTCCCAGAAAAAGTTTTGTGGACTGTTCGGCGCCTCTGGAAAGCCCAGCTCCTTTCTGGTGAGCCGATTTTCCAGAGGAAGAACAGGGGAGCCTCTCTCGCCCAAGAGAGGTCCTGTTCCGGTGAAGAGACCTGCCTGTACCCAGCCAGCTACAGCTTCCATTTTGATTGAGTATCTCTGCTCTCGGTAGGGCAGGAGCTCAAAAACAGACTCTGCCGTGAGTTCTGTTCCTTTTTGCATTTGCATTTTTGGCTGCGCAGCCCCAAAGACAGGAGTTCATTGATTTCTAGCTATTAGCTTTCTGCCGCGTGTTTTGCTGTCTGTTGGAATTCGCGCGGGAGATCTTTGCCCTTCCTCTTGGCCCTGCAAGCTCGGCTTTCTCCACGTGGTCGGGAGATCTCTCTCTCTCTGTGCGGGGGAGGGGGGGTTCTCTGCACACGCGGCGCGGGGGGCCCCGGTTTCGGCTTGCCACGTGGCGTGGCTGCTCTCTCTGCTCCGCGGGGGGGGGTGCATTCCACGGCGGGGGAGGCTTTGTTTCCGCCTCAGCTCAGCAGGGCGTGCCCTGCTGCTGCTGCCCGGGAATTTTAAAAGCAGTATATACAGCTGCATAGAGAAGCTTTTGTCGGCTCGTTATCGCTTTCCTATCTGTGTTTTTTTTTTTTAGAAATCGGTAGCTGATTTTAGCTTTGTTTTTGGTCAGGCAGGATTTAGTACTTTGCTTTTTACATCTAACATGGGTTTGAAACTCAGCATTGTACAAAAAGGAGTGTATTATAATATTGTTAGCATTTTAAATAGTGGTAATGTGAAGTTCTCAAAGGGAAAATTGAAACAGTTTATAAGATGGCTTTTCCTCCACTTCCCACAAATCTCCCCTGAAGAAATCCACAATATTCAATTCTGGGATAAAGTTGGGAATGAATTGATTACCTTAGGACAATCTAGCAATGCACCCTCAGCTAAATTTGTGTTTTGGAGTTTACAAATTCGAACAGCATTGCTCAAACAAAAGGAAATGGAGAAAAAGCCAAATGTAAAGCCATGTACCTCTGCTCTCCCTGTTTCTCCCTCTCTTAATTCCAAAACCCCTAAACCTCTTTACCCAAAACTTGGTAAAATGCCTGAGTTGCCCTGTCCACAAGGCCCTAGCCAGGCTGCGTGGAACCTTTCCCAATCCCCTGTGTCCCATCCTCAGAAACCCACAGCACGTGTTAGCTTTGCAGAGAGCAGTGATGCCCAAAATGGCCCCCAGTCCCCAGGGGGTCCACAAGATGGTGGATGCCACGTGGCATCTTCCCAAACCTGGTCTTCTTCTTCCCAAAATCCTCTTAAGCATCCCGAAACTCCAGCCCCATCCCCCTCTCCTCCTGTTCCTCGTGACACCTTTCCCCCTCCCCCTCCCTTTCCTGCAGTACCCTCAGCTCCGCCCCTCTACTCCTCTCAGGGGGTGTCTGCTGACGTGATGTCACCAGGTGTCCCCGCCCCCTGCCTGCCCCTTGACCCCGCCCCTTGTTCCCACGGTGTCCCCACCCCCTGCCAGCCCCCTGACCCCGCTCCCTCTTCCCACAGTTTCCCCGCCCCTTGCCGGCCCCCTGTCCCCGCCCCCGGTACCCGTTGCATCTCCGCCCCCTCCCTGGGTTCCCACGGTGGGGACACACCCACTGCCATCCCCCAAACCTGTAGCTGTGATCCCAATGCTTCCAATTCAAGGGATACAGAGCAGGGAACAGCAGATTCAATGCATAGTCCCATGTTGTCATTGGCTCCTGTTACCTTTCAGCCTGCAGCTCAGGGGGGAGCAGCTCCAACTGCTAATTGGAGTTCTTTTGGATGACAATTGATTAAAGAGATCTGTAAGTCTCATAAAGAATATGGTCCACACAGTCCATATTTCCGTGGCCTTTTAAATTCTGAATTGAGTAGGACTGTAGTGATTCCACATGATTTAAAACTGCTTTTTTCCTGTCTCATGACCTCCACGGAATTTAAATTATGGGAAATAGCATGGAAACAAATGCTGAATGATGCTCTCCCAGGCTTGCATTCTGATCCAAACACAGCCAAAGACAACAGTGGTAACCCTATCACCATTGAGCACCTCTGTGGTGAGGGCCAATGATCTTCTCCCTCAATCCAGGCTACTGCAATTCCTGCAGAAACACTCGAGAAAGTAAAAGAAGCAGATGAAAAAGCATTCGTTTCCCTACAACCTGAGGGGCCTTTTGAGCCCTATAGTAAAATTGAACAGCTACCATCAGAGCCTTTTTTGAAATTTGTGGAAAGGTTAACTAGAGCTATTGAAATACAAGTTAAAAAAGAGAATGCTAGGGAAGCAATTTTAGAGGAAATGGTGTTTACAAATGCTAATGAACAGTGTCAAGCGGCAATCCTGAGCCTTCCTCTCGAACCTACCCCTATGTTAAAGGACATGCTTCTAGTGTGTAACAGGAAAGTGCCTCTGATGAGTGTGGCTGAAGATACCAGACCAAGGCTGCTGCCAAGACCACCTCAGCGTGTCGCCGTTGCCAGCCCTGCGCCTTTCCCCTCAGCACAGAAGTACCCTGGGCAGCAGCGGAGACCAGCAATGGCTGAGCCCACAAAGCCATGCCTGCTTTGTAACAACCTAGGGCACTGGAGTAACCAGTGCCCCCTGAAAAGGGAATTTGATGAATTTAGAAATGGCAGGGAAGGAGAACTACAAGCCCTCCCTGGAGGTCAAAAACAACAAAAAAACTGAAAAGAAAGCGCCTGCCTGCCAGGCGCGCAGACACAAAAGGAGCAGGCCAAGAGAATAAGGGGAGAAAAACAAATCAAGCGCGTGATAATATTAATGTTTGTCTAAGTGAAGCAGGTGCTTCAAAGACTGTGTATGATTTAAGTGATCCTGTGTTAACCACGTCTTCTGTCAATGAGCCTTACAGGTTGCAGCTGACAGAGTCACTCCACCTGAAGGACAGTGATTGGCATTTTGTGTCTGTAAATCCTGAACAGAAAGGTACTTGGAACCGGATTCGTTGTAAGTACATCGTCATTGGGGACACCAAACACACACCACAAGAGATCGAAATTGCTCCGGGAATGACAACATCAGATCCTGAGCAATTCGTTCTTGGCCTGCATTGTTTCCACCCACCCCTGTTTCTTCCCAAGGAACAAATTGTTGCACAAGCTATCCCTGTGCCATCTTTACCTGAAAATATCAAAAAACAAGGGCCCACAGTCACCCGGGTCCAAGTTATTGGGAAAGACAAACCCAAATTATGGTGTAATGTCAGTGGGGATGGAGAGTCTAAACGCATTGAGATGCTTGTAGACACAGGTGCAGACTGCACAGTGATTCCAGTACAAGACTGGCCAGCACATTGGCCTTTGCAAAATGTTGCCGGTCACCTTCAAGGTGTAGGAGGTCTGCAATTGGCAAGACAATCCAAAAGCATTATTCAATTTGAGGGATCAAACGGACAATTGGCAAATATCCGTCCATTTGTGTTGGATTATTCAGAACCTTTGTTAGGGAGAGCTTTGATGGCCCAGTGGGGTGTCACAATTGATATTCCAGACTCTCCACAGCATATTTGTACAGCAGTCATTGAACAACAGCGCCCCACCCAAAAACTGAAGTGGATAACAGACAAACCAGTTCAGGTGAAACAGTGGCCGCTCAGTAAACAAAAAATAAAGGTGCTTGAGGAGCTAGTGGAAGAGCAACTAAAAAAGGGCCACATTGTGGAGACCATGTCCCCATGGAACTCTCCAGTGTTTGTCATCCAAAAAGCTGACAAAAAGAGATGGCGGCTCCTCTGTGACCTCCGACAAATTAATAATGTAATTGAAGATATGGGTTCTCCCCAACCTGGTATGCCATCCCCAACAATGCTTCCCCAAGATTGGAAATTAGCTGTTATTGATATTAAAGACTGTTTTTTCCAAATCCCCTTGCACCCTGACGATGCACTGCGTTTTGCATTCTCTGTCCCTTCCATTAATATGGAATCACCTATGAAAAGGTACCATTGGACCGTTCTTCCTCAGGGATTAAAAGTCTCTCCAGCTATCTGCCAGTGGTATGTGTCTTCCCTGCTTTCCCCAGTACGTGCAGCCGCAGAGAAGGCCATCATCTATCATTATATGGATGATATCCTTGTGTGTGCCCCCAATGATGATTTACTCACGCATGCGCTTGACCTAACGATCGATGCATTGATTGTTGCAGGGTTCGAGCTCCAGGAAAAGAAAATTCAAAAGATGCCACCTTGGAAGTATTTGGGCTTAGAAATTGGAAATAGGACCATTGTTCCTCAAAAACTAGAAATCAATCCAAAGATCAAGACCCTTGCGGATGTCCACAAGTTGTGTGGGTCTTTGAATTGGGTAAGACCATGGCTCGGTCTGACTAATGAAGACCTTGCCCCTCTTTTCAATTTATTGAAAGGGGGAGAGGACCCAGGTGCTCCTAGGTCTGTTACCCCAGAGGCACGGAAAGCTCTAGAAAAGGTTCAGATTGCAATGTCCACAAGACAGGCCAACCGATGCCGGCCTGACCTGCCATTCAAATTTATCATCCTAGGTAAGTTGCCACACCTCCATGGAATTATTTTCCAGTGGGAGGAAAAACAAACACCTAAGGCAAAGAACACACCAAAAAAGGACCGGGACCAGAGGGACCCTCTCTTGATCATAGAATGGGTTTTCCTCAGTCACAAAAGGTCCAAGAGACTGACAAAGCCTCAGGAGCTGGTAGCAGAACTGATCCGGAAAGCAAGGACCCGGATCAGGGAGTTAGCAGGATGTGATTTTAAGTGCATTCACATTCCAGTTGAGTTAAAATCAGGTCAAAATATTATGAAAATACTGGAACAATTGTTTCAAGAAAATGAAGTGTTGCAGTTTGCTCTGGATTCCTACTCAGGACAAATTTCGTTAGCGCGGCCCGCTCACAAATTGTTCGAACAAGATGTTCAATTTACCTTAAAACTGAGAAGTGCTCTAAGTAGGAGACCTTTAAAAAGGGCTCTAACTGTCTTCACAGATGCATCTGGGAGGTCCCACAAGTCTGTTATGACTTGGAAGGATCCTCAAACCCAGCAGTGGGAGACAGACATTGCTGAGGTGGAAGGTTCACCTCAGGTTGCTGAATTGGCTGCAGTTGTTAGGGCCTTTGAAAGGTTCTCAGAACCATTTAATCTGATTACAGACTCTGCATACGTGGCAGGAGTAGTATCCAGGGCAGATCAAGCAATACTGCAAGATGTGTCTAACATCGCACTTTTCGAATTGCTCTCAAAACTGGTAAAGTTAGTCACTCACCAAGAGCAACCCTTTTATGTGATGCATGTCAGGTCCCACACTGACTTGCCAGGGTTTATTGCTGAAGGCAACAGAAGGGCAGATGCTCTTGCTGCACCTGCAGTGATGGCCATTCTCCCAAATGTTTTTGAACAGGCAAAAATCAGCCACCAGCTTTTCCACCAAAATGCACCTGGCCTGGTTCGTCAGTTTAACATCACTCGAGAACAGGCCAAAGCGATTGTGGCCACATGCCCAAATTGCCAACAACATGCACTCCCTACAGTGAGTACGGGAGCAAACCCAAGGGGACTGAACAGTTGTGAACTGTGGCAAACAGATGTAACACACATACAGTCTTTTGGATGGCAGAAATATGTTCATGTTAGTGTAGATACCTTTTCTAGAGCGGTCTATGCTTCTGCCCACACAGGAGAATCATCTATTGATGCTATTAAGCACCTCTTACAGGCTTTTTCTTTCATGGGCATCCCCAAGGAGCTGAAAACTGATAATGGGCCTGCTTACAAATCCAAGGAATTCGGGAGCTTCCTGCAGCAATGGGGAGTAGAGCACAAAACTGGCATCCCCTACTCCCCTACAGGTCAAGCCATTGTAGAAAGAACTCACCGTGATATTAAAAGGGTCCTGGACCAGCAACAACAGGTTCTGAAGGTGGAACCTCCCCACATCCGGTTATCCAGGGCGCTATTCACAATAAATTTTCTGAATTGTTCTTTTGACAGCCTGAATCCACCCATCCTACGCCACTTTGGGAGGAGCAATCATAGGTTAATAAAAGAAAAACCTCCAGTTTTAGTAAAGGACCCTGAGACTTGGAAAATGGTGGGACCTTACAAATTGGTTACTTGGGGACGTGGATATGCCTGTGTATCCACCCCCTCTGGTTTAAGGTGGGTTCCTTCCAAATGGGTAAAGCCCTATGTTCCCAAGGTCTCAGAGAAATCTACAGAAGCACCCCAGGTTGCTCATGCTGCCTGGAGAAGAAAACGCCGCACGCGTTCTCTGGAGGAAATTCCATTTAAGCCTCCTATCTGGAATAGTTTATAATATATATTTGTTTCAAGTTTTTGTGCCAGTTTAGATCCCACTGTTCGTGTGTAGCCTCGAGACACCATGAGACCAAGCCTGCTTCTTGTCCTACTCGTGATCATCCCACCTGTGACCTCCTGCATAGTGCCTCAGCCCAAACCACATATGGACTACCTTGACAAAGGCTCTCAGACATCAACAGAGAAACTGACAACTGGCTGAATGGACTGTTCAAAGGCTGGGGACTCTCGGCCTGGTTGGGATCTATTCTGAAAACTGTGTTTTTAGTGCTGTTTATTTGAGTTATAGTTATTGTAGTTGTTAGCATTGTTTTTGGACTAATCAAACGCATGGTTCTCAAGTTAATTTCAAGCTCATCTCCCCCTCCTGAAGTCTACCATTTGGAAGCCCTCAGTGCTCCAATGGATGACCTAGAAGCCTCAGTAGAAAACACTGACCCTCCTGTAGAGGAAGAACTGATTTACCAACCATGGTTTGGCAATCATTCTGCACCACAAACACAGTCCTCTTCTTTTTAAACAAAACTAGGGGGAGATGTTGTGGTGTGCTGTGATGTCCCATTTTGGCCTTCCAGGTCACTTTCCCAGGTGTGCCTATACGTCTAATCCCTTGCCCCGATGCTGTATGAGTCCTGTCAATCAGGCTAAACGTTCCAGCAAGGCGTCGTGTGGTTGGCCAAGTTCAAAGGATGCCCCTATGCCCAGAGGTCATTGGCCTTTCTGGGTGTCATCTTCCCCTGAGACCCTGCCCCTCTCACCTGGTTGGTGGCTCACCTGTACCTCCCCTCCCCCTGTCCCTGAGCTTAAAAAGGTGATCAGACCATGCGGTCTGCGTTCTGTTGGAGCAGGTCCTCACGTTCAGATCTCTGTAACCATGGAATAAACCTCTGGACATTAAACCCTCCAGCAGAATCCATCTCCTTTTTCTCTTCACCATCGCCTGAAGCTCTCCCTCCTGAGGTAACGGGCCCCTTACAAGCCTGGACTTGTTCAGTGCCCAGCTGCAACCACCAGCAAGCCAAGGTGTCTCTGGGGTGATACACCGCAGTTGCTGCCTTTGGCCCGGCAGCGAGGGTCAGACTGGCCCAGGCACAATCTAACTGGTAATATTGGGAGCCTTTTTTCCCAATACAGGCTCAGAGGTGCAGCCCCAGGCCCTCCACAAACACAAGCTGCCTGCTGCCTCTTCCCCTGCCTCAGCTCTTGCCTGTACTCACGGCTCCAAAACCAGGCTATTCCTGGCCAGGGACCAGAGCCCTGTTCCTGCAGGATGCTCTTGCCAGCACCTTCCAGGTCTCTCTGCTGTGCACACACAGCTTTTCATGCCCGCTTCCAACAGGCTCTGGAACACAGAGCCCAAGCTGGCTGCCTCTGCCACCAGCACAGCCCAAATGCAGGCAGAGGAAAAGCAGCAGGGGCTGTTTTGCGGCCATGCCCAAGAGAGACTGGCAGGGTGCCCTCCCTCTGCTCTTCCTTGCTTGGCTTTCTCACTGGCTCTGAGCCTGGGGCTGCCATTCCTCACTTGTGGGGAGCAGAAGCACAGCCGGGATCCCGGCACTGCCTGACAGCGCTCCGGGCACCGGCACGGCCGCGTGTCCGAGTCTCGGGCACCGTGCTGCTGCTTCATTTGCCCTTGGGCACACCCAGAGCACACTGCTAAGCCAGGATGCTCTCTGCTTCTGCCCTCTTCCTCATCCTGTGCAGGGATGGAGCACCGCTGTGCTTTCAGGAAGCTATTCTTGAAAGCTTTCAGCATTCTAAGCTCTTCTGCCCTCCACGGATGCTTGCCATGGAATCCCTCTCAGCTGGGTTCAGAGCATGCTCAGGTTGGCTCTCCCAAAATCCAGGGGCTCCAGGGTGCTCAGCAAGATGTGTAACTGCACAGTGCTGTGCAACTGCACCTTCAGCACAGGGACCTTTGCAGCCTGACCTGCCCTCGTTCCTCTGTGTCCATGCAAAAAACACGGCGTGGCAGAGAACGGCAGATGGGCCTGTGTGTCCCAGGGTCCCGGATTTACATCAGCTGCACGGAGATGCAGGTAAGGGGGAAAACCAAACTGTTTATTAATGGAAGGGAAAGTGAAGGGATGAGATTGGGGCAAAAAAAAGGGGTGGGGAGGGTCTGAGGACTGGAGGGAGGGAACTGTCAACAGGGACGGGGAAAAACCAAAATGTTTATTAATGGAAGGGAACGTGAAAGGATGAGATGGGGGCAAAAAAAAGGGGGTGGGGAGAGTCTGAGGGCTGAAGGGAGGGAACTGTCAACAGGGAGGGAGAAGGCAGTGGCGATGGAAGCCTCCCACAGGCTCAGCTGTAGCCAGCATCAGCTGTGGCTGGAGCTCCAGTGACGCTGAACGGTGGTCCTCTCTTCACAGTCTCCTGGTACTGTTCTTGGCTCCCCGGATCTCTGAGTCCAGAAGATGACCTTAATTCTGAAGATCTTTGTCCAAAAATTGCCTGCACCTCTAGGTTACTGGAGGATGGACTGTCATCTTTGCTCATGGCTTCAAGGGCTGGAAGACAGATGAACTACCAGGGTCAGAGCCCAGACGGACACCCGGAGATTGTCCTGCTAAGCCCATTGCTCCCTGCTCTCACGCCGGCCACAAGAGAGGCTGACCCTTGCAGGATGGTGGCCATGAATGCCCCCACCAGTATCCCTGAAATGGGCCTGTGCTCTGCCCATGCCACCCTTCATCCACACAGGGAACAAAGCCTGCCACAGCCGGGACAGGGACTGCAGCTCCGTGCCGGGGCAATGCAGCTCTGCGGGGCAGTCCCCGCTGTCAGCGCGCTGCCCTCACTCACCCTGAGTGAGAACGTGAAGCTCTGCTGGCTGTCCCTTCAGGCACCGCCCGGCCATGCCTGTGAACACAGAGGCTGTCACGGCCCCAGCGGCACAGCTCTGTGCCAGCGGCGCTGCCGGGGCAGCAGGCGGGGCTGGGGCCGAGCTGCGGCGGGCCGGGGTGGGAGCCCGGGCTTGGGACTCACCGATGAACCTGATGGCCGCCTCACGTACGGACTCCTGAGGGTTCTCCAGGTAGGGCAGGGCCCGGCGCAGGTGTTCAGCCGCTTGGCTCCTGTCCTCTGCCAGCTGCAGAGAGCGGCAGGAGGGAAGGGTTGGCGCGGGCTCAGCCCCTGGGCCGGGCGCTGCCTGCGCCCAGCCCCGGCCTCCCCTGGCCGCAGAGCCCTGAGGCGCGGCCAGCAGCCGCTGGCCAAGGGCTCCCGAGGGCAGGGGGCAGAGGGCCGGCTGCTGCCCGGGGAGCCGCGGTGCCGGCCCGCAGCCCCGCCGGGCCGGGGCTCCATGGGCACCTGGCTCGGGCCCACGGGAGCCTGGAGAAGAGCCCGCGCGGCCTCTGGCTGCAGCAGCGGGCAGGGGCACAGGTGCCAGCCCCGCACACCGAGCACCGCCCTCAGGGGCCTCCTCCAGCCTGAGCCTGGGGCTTCAGGCCCTCCTTACCAGGCATTTGCCGAACTTTGACAGCTGCCCCTTCTTCACCAGCTGCTTGAGCTTCCTCCTCTTCAGGAACCCAGCCGCACAATGCAGCGTTTTCTGAGAGGCCTGGAGAGCAGCAGAGACCCAGAGATGGCCCCACAGCCCAGGGCACCGGACCCACATCCCTTTTCCAAGGCCTGGAGGAGGCTGCAGCCCGTGAAGTTCCAGGGCAGGAGGCAGCCGAGCCCTCTCCCCGAGATCCACCAGCATCACACAAAACTCACATTCGCCACACGCTGGTTCTCTTCATGGCAGTGTATGAAGAGTGGGAGCAGGCTGTGGTTCGCCATTCTCTTCAGAGGCTTTTTTCCCTCATCCACTACTACGTCTATAACCTTTTCAAACAGCTGAATGGAGAGCAGCTGCACGTTGCTGTTGTCCTAAGGGAAAGGACACAGAAAAGACCTCACCAACATTTCTCAAGGCCCCCCTGAGTAAAAGACTAAAACTGCCCAGGGCACAAAGTTTCTGGGCAGCAGCCAGTCCCATGGCTGGGGCCACAGAGCCTTACATGGTCAAAGAGTTGTACAAGTGCCTCAGCTAGCCTTGGGGCAGTAGTGCTGGCTACCAAGATGTCCTTGTGCTGGAGAACATTCATGAAGACACAGAGGGACATCCTGACCACCTCTGCATCTTCATCACCCAGAACATCCACAAGCCGTTGAGACAGGATGCACATTCTCCTGGCCTGTGTGGAACACAAGGCTGTGCTGGGAAGCCATGGACGGCGGCACCGCCAACACCACCCTGGCACTGCAAGGCCACCCTGCTGCTGCAGGGCCCACAGGCCAAAGGCCTGACCCAAAGCACTGGGGCAGGTGAGGCCGGAGAGCTGGGAGCAGCTGCCTCAGCTCCTGAAGCCCTGCACGCCCATGGGGCTGCTTTCCACAGCACAGATTCAGCTGCTGCCCCCTCCTTACCAGCAGGCGATCCCTGATGAGAACCACGAGGCCTCTGAGCGCCAGGCGACGCCGCTCCCGGCACTCGCTCTGCAGGTACCTTGCCATCATCTCCAGAACACTCTCGCTGCAGTCCCTCAAGTCCAGGTACTCAAGGACCTGAAGGGCACAGGGCAGTGACAGGGGAGCCGGCCAGCAGGAGCCCAGAAGCGCACAGGGCTGGGCCCAGGCAGCAGCACAGGGCGTGGGCACCGTCCCAGGCAGCTGTGGCTGTGAGAGCACAGAGAGCTCGGAGGCAGCTCAGCCAGGCAGCGCTGGAACCAGGCTCACCTCCACAAGGAATGCCAGGAAGGGCAGATCCCAGCGATGCCCTTCCGTGCTGAGCAGCCCAAGCAGGTGGATGGCAGTGCGACAACACAGCGGGATCACGTCACGGCGCATCTCCCTGGCAAGAGGAAAAGGGCACCAAGACTCTGAGGCATGGGTGTCAAAAATCTCCCAGAACTGGCTCACAAGGATTCCATCTTTCCCCACCACCCTGGAGGGGATGAGGGCCCTCTGAGAGGTAGCTCCTTGTGGGCACCTTCCTCTCCCAGCCCTTTCCAGTCTCCTTGGCTGTCCCTCAGTGACGAGGCTCTCTGGCCCATGACCACAGGGACAGAGTGGGGCACAGGGCACAAATGCCGGGGGCAGTGGGGAGAAGGGGGTCTCACCTGGCCAGCAGACCCACGGCATAGTGCTGGGTGTGAGCACACAGCACCGTGTCCCAGCCATGCTTGCGTGCCATTTGCATGACCACATTTTCACAGCGCAGTCGGCAGAGCAGAGCCTTCATAGTCTGCACTGCAAAACTGTATGCAGAGCAAAGCCCAGGTCATACTGTGATCCCTGGCTCCTGCCTTGGGGACATGGGAGGGATGGGAGAAGAAGGATGGAGAACCTGCTGGGGTTTATGTTAAGGTGGTGTTCTTCCTGGCATTTCTTCCAAAAGGTGTCAACATCCTCAGAAGTATGTGCTGTGCTCTCACAAATCTGAACTATCAGTGTCACGAGAAGGTGGGGGGCATACTTGTGCATTGCCTCGTGGCACTTGGGCACCTGGATAATCACCCAGATCACCAGAGTTGCCTGCAAAAGAAGCAGCCCAAGACAGCGCTCAGTGCCGAGGTGTCCGTGGGGCAGGGCCCAAGGGCAGATGCAGCAGGAGCAGCGGGCCTGTTGCCCTCTGAGCCTGCCCCTAGCCCAGCGTTCAGCCCAGCGCCTGAGGCATGGAGAGGATGGAGAGCTGCTGGCAAGGTGACCGAGGGGCAAGCAGAGCCCAGATCCAGAAACTCACAGCCAGGGCAAAGACATTTGTATCATCTCCATCAGAGGTGAACATGCTGTGCACAGGCCAATCCTCCATCACACAGATCAGTGTTGGCAGCACCTTCTCCACTGTGGGACTTGACGAGCCTATAGTTCTCCATATCATTGTAGCTGCTCTGTGGGATCAGAGCTCTGTGTCAGGGGCATCTCAGTCCCAGGACCATGCCCTGTGCAGCTGTGGGGGCCCAGGTGACAGAGCCCCGGTGCCCTGAGGGGCAGGGAGGGAGCATTGGCTGCAGGCTTGGGGAACAGAGGGGCCCCAGGGTCCTGGACCTCTGTGCCTGTCTGGCAGAGCCCATAGCACAGGCTGTGCAGGGCCATGGGCCCTAAAGGCTGGTGGGCCCTGAGCTGTGCAGGCACGTGGGCCCCATACCTGTCACATGTTGGGGCACAGCGCAGGAGGGTCAGCACCACACCAGCAGGGTGCTCTTCAGCCATCCTCAGAATGTTCATGAATAGCCTGACATCGGCAGTCTCAGGGGATGCAAGTCTCTGGTGCATAATCCTCACCATTTCTGGCACCTGGAAGAGAAGTGAGGAAAATTGGGAGTGCTTCCTGAGGGAGGAGATTCCCCAGTTTCCCCAGAGAAGTGCTTCCCTTGCCCCCACACTGTGCTGGCCTCAAAGGCTGAGGCAGGCAAGTGGACATGGCTTGATGGCCGCATGACCCTGGAAGGCCTCCAGCCATGGGCAATGGCTGCTTATTGCTTCTGATAATAAAACATGAATATCAATGAATAATAAATTGTGAGCATAAATGGTAGTTAACGTGGGAATAGTATCCATTATTTTTATGACCTCAGTCACTAAGGTATCTGAGTTGGCCTCATTTGTTACCTGGTCAGCCTTCAGTATGTAATTAGTCCATTCCGCGCATTCAATTGATGCTGTGGTACAATCAAGCGGCCTGTATTTGTTCGGATCCTCCTTTTCTCTCTTTCCACATGCAAAGAACTTCTGCAAAAGAGCAGAGAAGAGAGGGACATTCCATGGAGTGCTCCTAACACAGTGCTCAGCTGAGCAGGGACAGCAGGCCCAGCCCAGGTGGGGATGGCTCCAGGTACCTTCAGTGAGTTGCTGAAGCCACCACCAGCAGCGTCCTTCTTCTTCTCTGCATTTGGCAAAGAGCGAGCACAGCCAGAGCTGAGGGGCTGCAGGAGAGGCTGGAGAGCACAGCCCAGGCCTGCGCTGCCCAGGCAGGGAGAGCCCCGGGATGGCCCAGGGGATGGAGCACGGCCACTGCGGGGTGTCTGCCCTGCCCCTGTTCCATCCTGTCCATGGGCATGTCCCCAGGGGATGGGTTGGGATGGGTTGAGATGGGATGGGATGGGATGGGGCCAAGCTGGCTGCAGCCATCAGCCCTGAGACCCAGCTCTGTCACTCACTCTCCTTCACTGGCTGGACCTTTGGTGACGCGTTACGCTGCTTTGCTGGGGCAGCTAAAGAATCTTTGTCCTTCTTCTTACTGAACAGGCCTTGGCGTTTCTCTGCCATTCTCCCAAAATCTGCTGTCGGTGGCACCTGCAAGAGAGAGGCCTTGGAAGAGCACTGAGTAGACAAGTCCAATGGTCGGGCCTTGAGGACACTGGCCGCAAGGATGGCAGTTCCTTCGGAAAAGTTCCGAGTCACCAAGTCCCGCGGTCTGCCCTTGAGGGGTCCTGCAAAAGAAAACTCCCGAGAAGGCCACGGGCCACCGAGTCCTGTGGTCTGGACTCGAGGTCACCTGCAGCAGTAAGGTCAAGGGAAAAGTCCAGGTCAGCAATGAACGAGTGCGCTGTGCGGGGGCTCCTCACGGCACCGCTCTGCCTGTTGGGTGCTCCGAGCACTGTGGCCTGCTCTTGTCACTGCCAGCTCCTATGTCACCACGTGTCACAAAGGACACCCTGTCCCGTTCCATGCCACGGTGACCGTGATGCACCGTGTCACAAAGGGCCCTTGCACACGCTGCCGCCTGCCCTGGGGCCGCCCCCAGCCCAGCCAAAGTGGCCCAGGCTGGAAGGAATGCCTGGCCCCAGGTGTCCAAGGCAGCCCCACAGGATCTTTAGGAAGGGCTCAGAGCATCAGCAAACGCTGCCCTGCTCTGCGGGCTCAGGGCAGCAGAAGGAGCCCCCAGGGCTGCCGACGCAGCCGCGCTGGGAAGGGCACGGGCCCTTCCAGGGACGCTGGCACGGCCTCTTTGGGACACGTCCCGGCCCGTGGCCATCCTAAACCCGCGGGTGTGACTCGCACAAGGAACGTGTGGGCCCGGGCACCAATGCTGCTCTGAGCCCTGGGGCCCGGGCAGCGCTGCCATCAGCAGCTGGGGCAGAGTCCCTGCCCAAGCAGAGCTGCCACCCCCCGAGCCCTGGCAGCGCTGGTGCCCGTCTCCTGCCCCAGAGACCTGTGCCCCCGGGGGGCTTCTGTGCCACAGGGAGCCAAAGCCCACGAGCACTGGGGGCTGATGGCAGGAGCACCTGGAGCAACTGCGGGCAACACTTGGTTTCTGTCAGGAGCTCTTCCTCCATGCTGGAATGATTTTCTCATTGAACTAATTTCCTGCACCACAAAAACATCTTTCCCTCGAAAGCACAGAAGAACCTGGCATAAAGAAATCCTCACTTCAGGAAAGCTTAACTTCCCATTGCTGAGCTCAAGGACTTCCAAAATTTGCAAACTTCCCAAATTTATGGGGATGGTGTGAGAATGTGACTGGTCTACAAGTTTGCGTCCCAGTCTGAAGCAGCAACTCGTTTGCCTTATCACCCACTGAATGTCATTTTACAAAACATAACCCTGCACAGAGCCAAAAAGAAGGCCATTCTTTAGTTTGCAAATGATTTTCGATGAAGGGATAGTCATCTCCTAATTCTCTTCAGGAATAAAAGCTCTCAAGGAATGAAAGACCACTCAGTGTTACAACAGTAACCCAAACAAATGAGTAGATGGCAAAAGGGCTGATCCTCCCCCAGTACAGATATCTAAGTGGCCAATAAAGTACAGCACTCCCCTCTTGTTCCCTGCAGGGGAAACAGGACCAGTAAAAGAAATAGTCACAGATATTCTTTCTGCCCTCCGTAACCAAAGCTGTGCCAAAGCACAGATGCTGCCTTCAAACTGACTCAGATTCCAGCCCACACTCTCACCTTCCAGACAACTCCTTCCCCAACACGCCCCCCAACACCCACCCCCCAAACACCCCCACAGAAGCCCTCAACACCCCGCCAGGAGCCCCATCTGTGCCCGTCCCTCCGCAGAGCTTTCCCAGCCTCCAGCAGAGCCCCTGGTTCCCTGCACGTGCCGTGGGATGGCAGCCAGGAGGGTCTGCTCCAAGGCCTGCCCTGGCAGCAAAGCCAGGCTGCCCGGCCTATGGTTCCTGGATCATCCTTCCCAGCGAGCCTTCCCGTGCACGGCTGTTCCATTGGCACATCTGCACTCAGCTCGGACTGCTCCACTCAACCAGGGCTGCTGGGAAAGGATCCAGAACAGCCTGGCAAGCTCTTTCTCCAGCTCCCTCTTCACTCCTGGGGGAGGTAGAACATTCCACAGGAAAGCAGCTGGTGCCACACGGAGTGGGCGGCATCAGGCAGCTCTGGGGAGGCCCCTCAGGACTGCTGTATCCTGAGGGAACACCACTGGCCATCCCCTGGGTGTATCTGCAAAAGCTTAAAATCAGCTGCCTCAGCTTCCAGGGCCTCTCTTGGCCAGCATCCTGACGTGGCTGCAGGGCTGCTGCGAGGCACTGCTGGCACCCAGCGGGACAGGACTGGCTGTCTCGTGCCCACGTAGCAGCCCTGACACAGCCAGGGCCATCCCGAAAGCAGAGAAACGCTCACGTGCCAGCAGAGAGGAGCACGGAGCACTGGGCTGCTCTCAGGCTATCTCAGCTGGGCTCGCTCCGCCACACGGCCCCATGTTAAGGCCGGCTGATGCCCAGCTGCCAGAAATGCCTACCTTGTTCTCTCCAAGATGCACAGGGAGAGCCAACGAGCAGGACACCTTGGGAGGCCTTTTGTTATGGTTTTGGCCTGGCAAAGCCAGAGCCCCCATGAGTACACCTTCTCCCCGGTGTCTGCTGTGAGATGTGACCAGGAATAAGCAAAGCAGGCTCCAGCTTAAACATAAAGAAAAATTTATTAACTAAACTACACACAAACAATTACTAAACTACACACCAAAGAAAAAAAAAAAAACACGAGGAAAATGAAAACCTCACAAAAAACACTCTCCCCCTCCTCCCCCCTAAATTCCCAATACAATACATCCTCCAAAATCACCAGTTCTGGGTCCAACAGCACCCTTTCGATTGCTCAAACTTTCAGTTCCTCAAGAGGAGAGGGAGTCCTTCCATGTGTCGTGGTGGCCTTTTCCGTCCTTGTTCCAGTGCTCTCACCACCGAACAGGGATCAGGACTGCTTTCAGGGTTGTCTTTTTAAGGATGCTTTGTCCAGTTCCAGAAAAGCACAGTATCTCACCTTCTTACCTTTGGGACATCTATCCCCCCCATATTTTATATACCCCCTGGGGCCGAGGGGTACCCATACTGAATCTTCTTTGGCACTGGGACATTTCTCCCCCTGGACTCAGTCTCTGTATCACATGGAAACATGGCTCTGTCCATGGCTACACAAAAGAGTCCAGCATAAAATGCCACTCCATCTTCTCCATTCTTTCAACATCTCTCACTCTCTCTCTCTCTCTGGTCCAGACCTCCATCACTCGTTCATTTCCTTCGTCCCCCTCCACTCTTATCACTCATCTAGGAAGGGCTAATGTTCTGTAAGGTTCTCATTGTCCAAAAAGGGTTAAAAACTCCTCCAGGCGGCTGGACTCCTGGCTGCACCCCCCCCATCTCCTCAGCCGGGCTGCCTGCTGCCAGCACATATTTACTGAGTTTCAAGATAACGACAAAGGCTGCACTCTCTCTCTCTCTGTCTGTCTCCAAGGGGATGGGGGGGGAATGGCTGCCCGATGTCTCTTGGGGCTCCTCCACCCTTCCATCCTCCAAGGCCTCCTCACCCCCATCTCTGTCCAGGCCCAGGCCTACCACATGGCTGCCCCTGCCCCGCCGCGCAGCAGCGGCTGGACGGGGGAAGGGAGATCCGACCTCCGTCCCCTCCGAGTCCCAAGAGAGCCTCCCAGGCCTGAAGCTCTGCTTTTAACCCCTGGGTGTTCTCGGAGCTGTGTCCAAAACCCCACTGGCTACACCAGGTGCCAATATCAAAATCCAAGCACCCATTGGTTTGACCACAACATCCCAGAATTCCCACTTCTTCCTGGTCAATCCACCACACCTTTTCTGAGGCCAGGGACACACCAAGATCAGTCAAGGCTCTCCATGCTGCCTGGCCCACACATCCCCGCTCTGTGCTGGCCCTGGGCCACAGCAGCTCCCACCAAGCAGGAGGCAATGCATATTGCCAAGAGTTGAGACACAGCAGAGAGGAAAGATGTGAAAAGTATGTGTGTAAAGGCCTTTTAATTCACAGCTCTCACAGAGAGCTTTGGGGCTCATGGCTGGACAGAGATGCTCCTGCTCACACCTCTGTCCAAAGAGCACCTGCAGCACCCTGCTGCAGGTGCTTGGATTGGTTTGCACAGGTCCAGGCAGATGCCAAACCTGCTCCTCACTGCCTTCTCCATGCCCCTCTGCCACGTGCAATGGGCCTCAAGCACTGAAAGGAGCACAGACAGCCAAAGGGGGACACTCCCACCTGCCTCACCTGCCAGGAGCTCCCTGGCAAGCACTTTCCTTGAGGAGCAAGCCCCTTTCCTCCAAAGGTGTTTCCCCAAATGTGTGGCTTTCCTGGGGAACACCAACACACCCTTAAGAAAGGCTGGCAAGGCTGAATGACTTCAGGTCCTTTCAGGACAGGCACTCCAGCTCTAGCTCCTCTTCCCCCAAGTGACTTTGCAGGTGCAGGTTCAGAGGTGCAGCCCCAGGCCCTCCACAAACACAAGCTGCCCGCTGCCTCTTCCCCTGCCTCAGCTCTTGCCTGCGCTCACGGCTCCAAAACCAGGCTGTTCCTGGCCAGGGACCAGAGCCCTGTTCCTGCAGGATGCTCTTGCCAGCACCTTCCAGGTCTCTCTGCTGTGCACACAGAGCTTTTCATGCCCGCTCCCAACAGGCTTTGGAACACAGAGCCCAAGCTGGCTGGCTCTGCCACCAGCACAGCCCAAACACAGGCGGAGGAAGAAGCAGCAGGGGCTGTTTTGCGGCCATGCCCAAGAGAGACTGGCAGGGTGCCCTCCCTCTGCTCTCCCTTGCTTGGCTTTCGGACCGGCTCTGAGCCTGGGGCTGCCATTCCTCACTTGTGGGGAGCAGAAGCACAGCCGGGATCCTGGCACTGCCTGACAGCGCTCCGGGCACCGGCACGGCCGTGTGTCCGAGTCTCGGGCACCGTGCTGCGGCTTCATTTGCCCTTAGGCACACCCAGAGCACCCTGCTAAGCCAGAATGCTCTCTGCTTCTGCCCTCTTCCTCATGCTGTGCAGGGATGGAGCACTGCTGTGCTTTCAGGAAGCTATTCTTGAAAGCCTCCAGCATTCTAAGCTCTTCTGCCCTCCACGGATGCTTGCCATGGAATCCCTCTCAGCTGGGTTCAGAGCATGCTCAGGTTGGCTCTCCCAAAATCCAGGGGCTCCAGGGTGTGGGATCTCAGCACCTCAGGATGAAGGTACAGAGTGGCTGAGACCACCCTTGGGGGGCTCGGGAGTCCTGGAATGTTGCCAGAAGTGTCTGGTGGCTGGACTTTGATCCTACACAGGAGATGACATCTGTATGAGGACTCGGAGGATTTTACTGGGTGAATGGTGAAGGGATAAGTTAGTTAGAGTACAAAACACAGGGTTTAGGATTTCTGTACAGGGGGCTCTAGAGAAGTAAGATGGAGGAATTTGGGCGTGTCCTGTCCTTCTTCTTCTTCTTCTTGGCCTCCATCTTCTGTGGTGATGGTGGCACTTTGGGATTGGTCTTTACTAGAAGTGCACCGGTTAATAAGAGTAGAAGGTATTGGGGAAAAATTATAAATATTGTACACGTAACTTCGGGTATAAAGATAAGTGACCGCCCCGGGGGTTGTGGAGTGTGCCCATGGCTGACTTGCTGTGCAGACCTCTGTCGGGCTGAAAGAAAATCTATTAGATTAACAATTAATAAACACCGAGACCAAAACAAGATCAGAAGTCTCTCCTCGTCCTTTGAAGCGCAGGGCTGTCCAAGGCCACTCTGGGCCTTTCCAGGTCTTTGAAACAGCCGAGAAACCGAGCAAGTGGCATCCCTGAGCTATCTCCAGAAATAAATCAGCCTAAAACATCAGCAAAGAGAAACACTGGAAATCTACACCAGGGTGCGCAGCAAGATGTGTAACGGCACGGTGCTGTGGAACTGCACCTTCAGCACAGGGACGTTTCCAGCCTGACCTGCCCTCGTTCCTCTGTGTCCATGCAAAAAACACGGCGTGGCAGAGAACGGCAGATGGGCCTGTGTGTCCCAGGGTCCTCGATTTACATCAGCTGCACGGAGATGCAGGTAAGGGGGAAAACCAAACTGTTTATTACTGGAAGGGAAAGTGAAGGGATGAGATGGGGGCAAAAAAAAGGGGTGGGGAGGGTCTGAGGACTGGAGGGAGGGAACTGTCAACAGGGACGGGGAAAAACCAAAATGTTTATTAATGGAAGGGAACGTGAAAGGATGAGATGGGGGCAAAAAAAAAGGGGTGGGGAGAGTCTGAGGGCTGAAGGGAGGGAACTGTCAACAGGGAGGGAGAAGGCAGTGGCGATGGAAGCCTCCCACAGGCTCAGCTGTAGCCAGCATCAGCTGTGGCTGGAGCTCCAGTGACGCTGAACGGTGGTCCTCTCTTCACAGTCTCCTGGTACTGTTCTTGGCTCCCCGGATCTCTGAGTCCAGAAGATGACCTTAATTCTGAAGATCTTTGTCCAAAAATTGCCTGCACTTCTAGGTTACTGGAGGATGGACTGTCATCTTTGCTCATGGCTTCAAGGGCTGGAAGACAGATGAACTACCAGGGTCAGAGCCCAGACGGACACCCGGAGATTGTCCTGCTAAGCCCATTGCTCCCTGCTCTCACACCAGCCACAAGAGAGGCTGACCCTTGCAGGATGGTGGCCATGAATGCCCCCACCAGTATCCCTGAAATGGGCCTGTGGTCTGCCCATGCCACCCTCCATCCACACAGGGAGCAAAGCCTGCCACAGCCGGGACAGGGACTGCAGCTCCGTGCCGGGGCAATGCAGCTCTGCGGGGCAGTCCCCGCTGTCAGCGCGCTGCCCGCACTCACCCTGAGTGAGAACGTGAAGCTCTGCTGGCTGTCCCTTCAGGCACCGCCCGGCCATGCCTGTGAACACAGAGGCTGTCACGGCCCCAGCGGCACAGCTCCGTGCCAGCGGCGCTGCCGGGGCAGCAGGCGGGGCTGGGGCAGAGCTGCGGCGGCCCGGGGAGGGAGCCCGGGCTCGGGACTCACCGATGAACTTGATGGCCGCCTCACGTACGGACTCCTGAGGGTTCTCCAGGTAGGGCAGGGCCCGGCGCAGGTGTTCGGCCGCTTGGCTCCTGTCCTCTGCCAGCTGCAGAGAGCGGCAGGAGGGAAGGGTTGGCGCGGGCTCAGCCCCAGGGCCGGGCGCTGCCTGCGCCCAGCCCCGGCCTCCCCTGCCCGCAGAGCCCTGAGGCGCGGCCAGCAGCCGCTGGCCAAGGGCTCCCGAGGGCAGGGGGCAGAGGGCCGGCTGCTGCCTGGGGAGCCGCGGTGCCGGCCTGCAGCCCCGCCGGGCCGGGGCTCCATGGGCACCCGGCTCGGGCCCACGGGAGCCTGGAGAAGAGCCCGGGCGGCCTCTGGCTGCAGCAGCGGGCAGGGGCACAGCTGCCAGCCCCGCACACCGAGCACCGCCCTCAGGGGCCTCCTCCAGGCTGAGCCTGGGGCTTCAGGCCCTCCTTACCAGGCATTTGCCGAACTTTGACAGCTGCCCCTTCTTCACCAGCTGCTTGAGCTTCCTCCTCTTCAGGAACCCGGCCGCACAATGCAGCGTTTTCTGAGAGGCCTGGAGAGCAGCAAAGACCCAGAGATGGCCCCACAGCCCAGGGCACTGGACCCACATCCCTTTTCCAAGGTCTGGAGGAGGCTGCAGCCCGTGAGGTACCAGGGCAGGAGGCAGCCGAGCCCTCTCCCCGAGATCCACCAGCATCACACAAAACTCACGTTCGCCACACGCTGGTTCTCCTCATGGCAGTGTATGAAGAGTGGGAGCAGGCTGTGGTTCGCGATTCTCTTCAGAGGCTTTTTTCCCTCATCCACTACTACGTCTATAACCTTTTCAAACAGCTGAATGGAGAGCAGCTGCACATTGCTGTTGTCCTGGAGGAAAGGACACAGAAAAGACCTTACCAACATTTCTCAAGGCCCCCCTGAGTAAAAGACTAAAACTGCCCAGGGCACAAAGTTTCTGGGCAGCAGCCAGTCCCATGGCTGGGGCCACAGAGCCTTACATGGTCAAAGAGTTGTACAAGTGCCTCAGCTAGCCTTGGGGCAGTAGTGCTGGCTACCAAGATGTCCTTGTGCTGGAGAACATTCATGAAGACACAGAGGGACATCCTGACCACCTCTGCATCTTCATCACCCAGAACATCCACAAGCCGTTGAGACAGGATGCACATTCTCCTGGCCTGTGTGGAACACAAGGCTGTGCTGGGAAGCCATGGACGGCGGCACCGCCAACACCGCCCTGGCACTGCAAGGCCACCCTGCTGCTGCAGGGCCCACAGGCCAAAGGCCTGACCCAAAGCACTGGGGCAGGTGAGGCCGGAGAGCTGGGAGCAGCTGCCTCAGCTCCTGAAGCCCTGCACGCCCATGGGGCTGCTTTCCACAGCACAGATTCAGCTGCTGCCCCCTCCTCACCAGCAGGCGATCCCTGATGAGAACCACGAGGCCTCTGAGCGCCAGGCGACGCCGCTCCCGGCACTCGCTCTGCAGGTACCTTGCCATCATCTCCAGAACACTCTCGCTGCAGTCCCTCAAGTCCAGGTACTCAAGGACCTGAAAGGCACAGGGCAGTGACAGGGGAGCCGGCCAGCAGGAGCCCAGAAGCGCACAGGGCTGGGCCCAGGCAGCAGCACAGGGCGTGGGCACCGTCCCAGGCAGCTGTGGCTGTGAGAGGGCAGAGAGCTGGGAGGCAGCTCAGCCAGGCAGCGCTGGAACCAGGCTCACCTCCACAAGGAATGCCAGGAAGGGCAGATCCCAGCGATGCCCTTCCGTGCTGAGCAGCCCAAGCAGGTGGATGGCAGTGCGACAACACAGCGGGATCACGTCACGGCGCATCTCCCTGGCAAGAGGAAAAGGGCACCAAGACTCTGAGGCATGGGTGTCAAAAATCTCCCAGAACTGGCTCACAAGGATTCCATCTTTCCCCACCACCCTGGAGGGGATGAGGGCCCTCTGAGAGGTAGCTCCTTGTGGGCACCTTCCTCTCCCAGCCCTTTCCAGTCTCCTTGGCTGTCCCTCAGTGACGAGGCTCTCTGGCCCATGACCACAGGGACAGAGTGGGGCACAGGGCACAAATGTCGGGGGCAGTGGGGAGAAGGGGGTCTCACCTGGCCAGCAGACCCACGGCATAGTGCTGGGTGTGAGCACACAGCACCGTGTCCCAGCCATGCTTGCGTGCCATTTGCATGACCACATTTTCACAGCGCAGTCGGCAGAGCAGAGCCTTCATAGTCTGCACTGCAAAACTGTATGCAGAGCAAAGCCCAGGTCATACTGTGATCCCTGGCTCCTGCCTTGACATGGGAGGGATGGGAGAAGAAGGATGGAGAACCTGCTGGGGTTTATGTTAAGGTGGTGTTCTTCCTGGCATTTCTTCCAAAAGGCGTCAACATCCTCAGAAGTATGTGCTGTGCTCTCACAAATTTGAACTATCAGTGTCACGAGAAGGTGGGGGGCATACTTGTGCATTGCCTCGTGGCACTTGGGCACCTGGATAATCACCCAGATCACCAGAGTTGCCTGCAAAAGAAGCAGCCCAAGACAGCGCTCAGTGCCGAGGTGTCCGTGGGGCAGGGCCCTAGGGCAGATGCAGCAGGAGCAGCGGGCCTGGTGCCCCCTGAGCCTGCCCCTAGCCCAGCGTTCAGCCCAGCGCCTGAGGCATGGAGAGGATGGAGAGCTGCTGGCAAGGTGACCGAGGGGCAAGCAGAGCCCAGATCCAGAAACTCACAGCCAGGGCAAAGACATTTGTATCATCTCCATCAGAGGTGAACATGCTGTGCACAGGCCAATCCTCCATCACACAGATCAGTGTTGGCAGCACCTTCTCCACTGTGGGACTCGACGAGCCTATAGTTCTCCATATCATTGTAGCAGCTCTGTGGGATCAGAGCTCTGTGTCAGGGGCATCTCAGTCCCAGGACCATGCCCTGTGCAGCTGTGGGGGCCCAGGTGACAGAGCCCCGGTGCCCTGAGGGGCAGGGAGGGAGCATTGGCAGCAGGCTTGGGGAACAGAAGGGCCCCAGGGTCCTGGACCTCTGTGCCTGTCTGGCAGAGCCCATAGCACAGGCTGTGCAGGGCCATGGGCCCTAAAGGCTGGTGGGCCCTGAGCTGTGCAGGCACGTGGGCCCCGTACCTGTCACATGTTGGGGCACAGCGCAGGAGGGTCAGCACCACACCAGCAGGGTGCTCTTCAGCCATCCTCAGAATGTTCATGAATAGCCTGACATCGGCAGTCTCAGGGGATGCAAGTCTCTGGTGCATAATCCTCACCATTTCTGGCACCTGGAAGAGAAGTGAGGAAAATTGGGAGTGCTTCCTGAGGGAGGAGATTCCCCAGTTTCCCCAGAGAAGTGCTTCCCTTGCCCCCACACTGTGCTGGCCTCAAAGGCTGAGGCAGGCAAGTGGACATGGCTTGATGGCCGCATGACCCTGGAAGGCCTCCAGCCATGGGCAATGGCTGCTTATTGCTTCTGATAATAAAACATGAATATCAATGAATAATAAATTGTGAGCATAAATGGTAGTTAACGTGGGAATAGTATCCATTATTTTTATGACCTCAGTCACTCAGGTATCTGAGTTGGCTTCATTTGTTACCTGGTCAGCCTTCAGTATGTAATTAGTCCATTCTGCGCATTCAATTGATGCTGTGGTACAATCAAGCGGCCTGTATTTGTTCGGATCCTCCTTTTCTCTCTTTCCACATGCAAAGAACTTCTGCAAAAGAGCAGAGAAGAGAGGGACATTCCATGGAGTGCTCCTAACACAGTGCTCAGCTGAGCAGGGACAGCAGGCCCAGCCCAGGTGGGGATGGCTCCAGGTACCTTCAGTGAGTTGCTGAAGCCACCACCAGCAGCGTCCTTCTTCTTCTCTGCATTTGGCAAAGAGCGAGCACAGCCAGAGCTGAGGGGCTGCAGGAGAGGCTGGAGAGCACAGCCCAGGCCTGCGCTGCCCAGGCAGGGAGAGCCCCGGGATGGCCCAGGGGATGGAGCACGGCCACTGCGGGGTGTCTGCCCTGCCCCTGTTCCATCCTGTCCATGGGCATGTCCCCAGGGGATGGGTTGGGATGGGTTGAGATGGGATGGGATGGGATGGGGCCAAGCTGGCTGCAGCCATCAGCCCTGAGACCCAGCTCTGTCACTCACTCTCCTTCACTGGCTGGACCTTTGGTGACGCGTTACGCTGCTTTGCTGGGGCAGCTAAAGAATCTTTGTCCTTCTTCTTAGTGAGCAGGCCTTGGCGTTTCTCTGCCATTCTCCCAAAATCTGCTGTCAATGGCACCTGCAAGAGAGAGGCCTTGGAAGAGCACTGAGTAGACAAGTCCAATGGTCGGGCCTTGAGGACACTGGCCGCAAGGATGGCAGTTCCTTCGGAAAAGTTCCGAGTCACCAAGTCCCGCGGTCTGCCCTTGAGGGCTCCTGCAAAAGAAAACTCCCGAGAAGGCCACGGGCCACCGAGTCCTGTGGTCTGGACTCGAGGTCACCTGCAGCAGTAAGGTCAAGGGAAAAGTCCAGGTCAGCAATGAACGAGAGCGCTGTGCGGGGGCTCCTCACGGCACCGCTCTGCCTGTCGGGTGCTGCGAGCACTGTGGCCTGCTCTTGTCACCGCCAGCTCCTATGTCACCACGTGTCACAAAGGACACCCTGTCCCGTTCCATGCCACGGTGACCGTGCTGCACCGTGTCACCAAGGGCCCTTGCACACGCTGCCGCCTGCCCTGGGGCCGCCCCTGCCCAGCCAAAGTGGCCCAGGCTGGAAGGAATGCCTGGCCCCAGGTGTCCAAGGCAGCCCCACAGGATCTTTAGGAAGGGCTCAGAGCATCAGCAAACGCTGCCCTGCTCTGCGGGCTCAGGGCAGCAGAAGGAGCCCCCAGGGCTGCCGACGCAGCCGCGCTGGGAAGGGCACGGGCCCTTCCAGGGACGCTGGCACGGCCTCCTTGGGACTCGTCCCGGCCTGTTGCCATCCTAAACCCGCGGGTGTGACTCGCAAAAGAAACGTGTGGGCCCGGGCACCAATGCTGCTCTGAGCCCTGGGGCCCGGGCAGCGCTGCCATCAGCAGCTGGGGCAGAGTCCCTGCCCAAGCAGAGCTGCCACCCCCCGAGCCCTGGCAGCGCTGGTGCCCGTCTCCTGCCCCAGAGACCTGTGCCCCCGGGGGGCTTCTCTGCCACAGGGAGCCAAAGCCCACGAGCACTGGGGGCTGATGGCAGGAGCACCTGGAGCAACTGCTGGCAACACTTGGTTTCTGTCAGGAGCTCTTCCTCCATGCTGGAATGATTTTCTCATTGAAGTAATGTGCCGCAGCACAAAAACATCTTTACCTTGAAAACACAGAAGAATCAGGCAATAAAGTATCCTCACTTCAGGAAACCTTTACCTCTCATTGCTCAACTCGAGTCGGTCAAAAAAGCTGCATAATTCCCAAATTAATTGAGATGCCCTAAGAACATTGTGGGAAACGAGGCTCACTTTTAAAATTTCAAAGGCTTATTAAACCTTAACAAAAATACAATCAAGAATGAATAAGGAAAAATTACACGACTGGGAGTCTCCATGGCCAAAAGCCCACGTGCTCATCTACAAAATGGATGCTCTGCCTTTTATACCCTTAGCCCCTCCCAAAGTTTTGTCAGTCAACTCTTTCTCTGCCATCCAATGGTGGAAGTCACTTTCTTACATGTTGATTGGAGGTCAGCTATTGCCGTGCTCTGCCTCCTGGTATCAAGCTCTCCCTCCCCTAAATGCCCCACTAGTGACAGCAATAAGGGGGGAAGGGAAAGAGTACTATGGAGAGAACTTGCAAAAATAACACAACTATACAGCTATAAAAATTCTCTTAACATACACATAATATTCATCTCTTAATTGTGAGAGCCAACTATCCCCTTCTTCATTTATAACAACCTGAAAGATTTTCAAGTTTGCTTCCAACTCAAAGCAGTAACTCATTTGCCTTAATGTCAACCACTGAGAGTCACTTTAGAAAATGTAACACAGAGGCAAAAAAATGGCCATCCATGGGTTTGCAAATGTTTTTCTGTGAATGGATGATAACACCCTAATTCTAAAGGAATAAAAGCCCTCATGGAATGAAAGTCCAGTCAGTGTTACAAAAGGAAACTGAACAAATGAGTAAATTCCAAAAAGGTCAGTCCTCCCCCTGGCAGAGATAACTTAGTGGCCAATAAAGTACAGCTCTGCCCTCTTCTTCCCTGCAGGAGAATCACGACCTGGGGGCCACGTTTGGACCCTTTGGCAGGACAGGGACTGGCTCTGGTATAAGATGTGTAATAAAGAGACTGAGAACAAGGAGGAAAGAAGACCCAGGAAATGCAGATTGTTGGTGGAAAGATTAGGATGTTCTTTTAAGGATTTTGTTTGGTTCACTGGAAAGACGAATGGCTTTGAGCTGCAGAAAATGAGTACCCCCTGGCAGTATCAGGGAGGACTAGAGGAAGGGCAGAATATGTCTCTGGATGAAGTGCTTAGAAAGATACAACAAGGGTACGTAAAAAGGGATGGTGAAAAGGAGAAAGCAAAGACAAAGGCGATGGCAGAATTTTTACAGCCCCCGAGGGCCCCAGGACCCAAGTGGTGCCCCATAATAGAAGGGACAGGGTCGGCTACAAGGAAGTGGCAGAAGCATTCCCTCCGCAGCAGGGGAGAGCCAAGCCAAACAGCAGCTGGGAAACAATCAGTGTGCTCTGTGCCGGGCAGAGGGACACTGGAAGTGGGAATGTTCACAAAAACAGCTGGACCCTCAGGAGGAGGAAGTCCAGGGTGTAATGGAGATGGACTATTAGATGTGTCAGGGGCTCCCATTGCAGCAGGGACACACTACACCGGAGCCCTTGTTAACTTTTCAGGTGGGTTCAGATGGAGAGGAGGTGTGTTTCCTAGTAAACACAGGGGCCTCTCCATCCACCTTACATTTTATCCCTAAGGTGGGAGAATTGTCAAAAATATCCTCAATTGTTCAAGGAGTTGTGGGAATTGTAGTTTATTCTGTAGGCTTGGAAGTCTGAGAGCATCTTTCTCTGAAGGAATTGTGGATATCGTGGTAAATGGGTTTAGGGATTTAATTCCTTTGTCTATGTGGGGTTTTGTGCAGAGCTGAAAAGCTCCTGTTTGGAGGGGACCCACGCCCCTGTGCTTTGTGTGTTTTGTTGTTAAAAGCCAGAATTGGCGGGTTTCAGTCCTGAAACCAATTCTGCAGCTCCACCAGTCTGTGGTCTGTTGTGGAGAACTAGAATTGGCAGTTTTAATCGTGAGGCCAATTCTGCAGCGGCTGCCTTGTGGAGATGGCGTTGTCCCTATGCAAGCCTAGGTATTTATCATGCAGCTTCCTCTCTGGGGGCTATAGGAAAACTTCAGGGGACAATATTTTGGTATTCTTCCTCGGTTAATGTAGTAGTTGCCTCCCCACCTCTGGGACTTGATCAAAAAAAAAAAGGATAAGGAGAAATTAGCCACTAAAAAGATGATTGGTTATTAAAAAAGTGATTGGTTGTTAAGAAAGGCTTTAGGCAGCGGCATTGCTTTCTGCAGAACTTGATCATGTCCAAAAGGAAAGTCACTGGAATAAAAGGAGCAAATTTCTAAGGTGAACTGCTCCAGGGTGAGCAGCAAAAGCCTGCTAAAACCCTGAACTAAAAGCAACTCAACTGCTTAATTCACAGATTGCAACTCTTGTAAAACATTTTAAAAGCAGTCTCACTCCCTGTGCTGACCAATCTATTGGAAGAAACCCCACTGAACACCTGTGGGAAGCAACAAAAGGGGGAGGAGGGTAGGGAAGAACACACATCGCTCTCCCCACTCCAGGCACGTTAACATTACAAAAGCTAGCCCTATAATAAATAACCCTGCATTTACTGCCATCTCTGAACCTGGAGATGTCCCGTTCACTGATACCTCAGCCAAAAACATTGATGGTAAAAGTATAGAGCTGTTACTCCCCAGGTTGCAGCTAAGCTTATTTAGTTTCTGATCAGTTGACCAGAGTGTTTTGTTACTTTTGACACGAAGGGATCATGTCAGGCCAGGATGGTTTTGTTTAAGCCTCAGCTGGCACTGGGAACACTGTGTGAAAATACCGTTCCACGTCTTTCATTGCAATTGCAAGCCTCAGGTTTGTGATGCAAAAAAGAATTTCCATTGTGCCCTAATTCACAATGTAACCATGGATCAAATTCTGTGCTGTGGATCAATTTTTATCCTTCTGACTTTTGTCAGCTGCTCCACTTTATCATTCTATGGTATGTGCAAAATCTGATAGTGCACATGGGTTTTAACCCATCCTACACGGATTTGTTAGGACTGAGTTTGTAAAAACAACCATTCAAATCCTCCCTTTGCCAAACCTCTTTTCCATTCACTTGCCAATGAACATTTTCACTGACAAAATCCCCGTGTGGCACCTGCTGGCCAGGGCCCCATGGGCATCCAGCTGGGGCCCACAGGAGCCTGGAGCAGAGCCCGCGTGGCCCAGGGAAGAGAACGGCTTGGGTGGGGCTGCAGCTGCCGGCCACACACAATGAGCAGCGCGTTCAGGGGGCTGCTCCAGCCTGAGGCTGGGGCTTGCAGGCCGTCCTTACAACACGGAACCTCCAGGTCTGATCCAGCCGCAGCTTCCTTTGGAGATCCCTCCTGTGCAGGAATCTGGCTGAACAGTGCAACATTTCCCGGAAGGCCTGGAGAGCGCGGATGTGACGGTGGTCACGGGGGTGTTCTGTTGAAGGAAGAGACAAGGATTTGACTCCATATTTCAGAAGGCTTGATTTATTATTTTATCATACATATTACATTAAAACTATACTAAAAGGATAGAAGAAAAGGTTTCATCTCAGAAGGCCAGCTAAGCTAAGAATAGAATGGAATGAATAACAAAGGTTTGTGGCTGGGACAGAGAGTCTGAGCCAGCTGGGCTGTGATTGGCCATTAATTCCAAACATCCACATGAGACCAATCACAGACCCGCCTGTTGCATTCCACAGCAGCAGATAACCACTATTTACATTTTGTTCCTGAGGCCTCACAGCTTCTCAGGAGGAAAAATCCTAAGGAAAGGATTTTCATGAAAAGATGTCTGTGACACGCGGAGGCAGCACCCGCTGCAGGGATAGGGCTTGGAGGTTGGGGTGAGGAAAGGAATGGAGGAGGACCATCCCAGATGCCTTTTTGAGTGGCCAAGGCAGGAGAATCTCACACCACAGCATTCAAAATGGGAGATCCGGCCATGTGGCCAGTGCCATCTTGTCCAATAGAAGTTAATGGTAGTTCAGGATAAAGCAGTGTAAAAATAGGGGTTCGGCTAGAGCCCAGCCTGGCATGGCTGTGGGTGGCCAGAGTAGCTTCCCCAGGAAGGTGCTGTCGGGGTGCCTGCAGTACCAAAAGCATCTCCATTTCGGGCTGCCTGGACAATTCCCCCAACCCACCAGATGCCTGAGCCCGGATGGTGTAATCAAAGCCTCACCAGAGAAAATGAGAGGACTCTTTGCATGGCAGATCCAGCAGGGTTTACTGGGGGAAGATCCAGAGGTCCGGGTGGGGCAAAGGTGAGGAGAGGAGCAGGAACAAGCAGGAACACAACCTCCGCTGAAGGGAACCAGGGGAGAAGAGCCAGGAGCAGGGGGGCCAGGGTATATAACTGGGGGAAGGTAGGAGAGGTCAGGGTACAAATTATCCAATGGGGAAGGGAATCAAGGGTGGAGTTGA
This sequence comes from Melospiza georgiana, assembly GCF_028018845.1. Lineage (NCBI taxonomy): Eukaryota > Metazoa > Chordata > Aves > Passeriformes > Passerellidae > Melospiza > Melospiza georgiana. Next base: position 4,988,017 of record NC_080436.1, read on the forward strand.
GGTGAGGTGACACAGGATACACCAATGGGGGAGTGGAGTGGCAGGGGTCTCTCAGAGAAAGCCAATGGAGGAAGGGGGAGTACAGAACTTTCTGTAACTGGGGGATGAACAGCAGTCGATTGACAACAGCACATTATCATTAACATTAACAAGCAAAGAACCATGGGGAATTGTGCCAGTCTCTCAGCATAACTTAAACAGTGGTGTCCTCCCATGGCTTCCAGGTTCGTCTTCTCTATGGCTGTCTAACACACATGGCCAGTACCAGCTTGAGAAAGGGACAGGCTAAGAACTGGAGTGACAGAGAAGGGTCTGGAAATAGGGGTAGGCACAAGGGTGATTGATAGGGAAAGGGGGAGTATAAAACTTAGGGGGAAACCATTTGGGAAGTAATACGGGGCCACATAGAATGAACCAGTTCAAACATAGAAAATCCAGTACAGTAACAAACTCAACAAGTAAAGACACAAAGCACACCACAACAATGCCAGAGTGTGGCCTCGAGGGCACCCTAAAGAGAGATGCCTCAGGAAAGCGCCAAGTTAACAAGTCCTGCAGCTGGGCTTTGAAGGCACCTGTGACGCAGAAGCCTCAGGAAGGCTGCAGGACTGCAAGGACTCTGATCCCTTGTTTCTTGTGTAGGGGTGTAGTCCTTTTGTTTATACACATTGCCACAGTTGCAGGAGAGAATATTGATGCAGGGGAGCCCAAAGACGCCCTGTGTGTACCAATTCTGGTGTAAAAATAATAAGAGCAAGGAGAGGCGAGAAAAAAAAAACATTTCAGTTTGTGAATTGAAATATCATTAAAAATCAACAGAGTGTAAGAGGAGATAAAGAAAGGACCAGGGTGGGTGTCCAAGAGAGGGTGTCAGCCAGCAAGCCAATAAATCCAAACCCCCTGGGATGCCTATTGAAACAATGGAAGAAGGTAAGAGAGGCCCTGGGGGCACAGAGACTATGAAAACACTCAACAAATACTCTGATCAATAGCGGCTCCTTTATATATTTGAAGACAGGGAGAAGAAGCCAATAAACACAACCCTGAGTTATATATTATACCGTGTTGTGGTTACTATTATTTTTGTGAAAAGAATGAAAAGAAGATGAAGCTGTGTGCCTAAATATGTTTTGTTTATCTGAAGGATCACCCTGAATTGCAGCAGGAAAGTGGCTTTAATTTGGCCCCAAGGGATCCTTCTGCCTTGGCTCTGGAAAAAGATTGCAAAACAAAAGGAAAGGCAGGACTAAGAAGGTGTTGTTCTGCATGTTCCATAGGACAAAGGTGTTTAAATATAAAGAGAATGAGGAAAGGATGGAGGGTTTGGTTGCTCCTTTTGAGTCATGGGAAGAGGGAGGACAGGGAATGCAGTCAAACTCCCTGGTAAATACTGCTGAGAAAACTGTGCCTTTGAGCCCCCTTCCTCTCTAGAACTTGAAAGTGGAAGAACTCCCAGTACAGAACCAAAGGCAGAAGGGAAGCCGAGGTATTGTCACCATTCAGCATTCCCCTGTGACATGGTGCTGGAATTCTGCCAGTGCAGTTAAGGACAAGAAGCACCTCTTCTGTATGGGCTCCAAGGAAAGCTTTATTCTGTGGAGAGTGCAGGGACAAAAGACACAGAAAACAGGCGAACAGGGACTTCTATATGGGGAGGGCTCAGGGGAGGGTACAAATTTCAACCAATAGGGGAAGGAGTGGGGAGGAGCATAAGGCGGGTCTTACAATGTTTGAACCAATGAGGAGGAACAGGGGAAGGGTTTGCATAGACCAATAGAGCTTTGAGGAATAGGGGATTGACAGGGAAGTTTCTAGACTGAAGGGTTGGTACAAAGTGGGATTGACAGCTGAATGGGAGGAGGATCAGGGAACATCCTAGATCAAGGAACAGGCTTAACACAAGACAGACAGCTAAGATAGGAGGGTACACCTTAGGCTGAACCATTACATAGGGGATAACAGAACAAACCATTGAAGAGAAAACCCACCACAAAAGCTGCCCTTGGACTCCTTTGCAGGAGCTGGGAGGAAGCTCACCATCTTTTTGGGGGATGGTCATTCAGTCACTGTTATGGGAGGCAACAGGACCTTTGAGTCTCATGAAAATCAAGGCATGTCTCTCATGAGATGATTTAGAAACCTGGAGATTTCTGCCTAGACAATACTGGGATGATCCATCAAGAATGGCCAAAAGATTCAGGACCTTTGTTAAAGCACTGGACCCAGATGGGGAGGATATAGATCCTGTGCTAGATGTTTTAACAGACACAAGGAAAGAGCTGGTACTAAAAACTGCACGGAATGATGGAAGAGCCAGACGATGGGCAGGAGAAAATACAGAAGAAACATGCCCTCTCACAAAACCGCCCTGGGACTGTAATAATTCTGGTCACTATCAACTCCCACAGAGGCACTGGGAATGTGTTTCTTTTGGAAAATGGTATCCCTAAGGCTGTACTTTGGAGTGCACTATAACATGTGAAACAAGGGCCTCTTGAAGCCCCGACTGAATTTTTGAACCATTCCAGGAAGCCATGCTTAAATACACTGCTCCAGACCCATCAGATGATTATGGCAAAAACCAACTCGTTTCCCTTTTCCTGGGCCAATCCTCTAATGCTATGAGGCAGAAACTGAAAATTAAAAACAGAAGACCAGGTATAGAAAAACTGCAAGAAGAAGCATGGTGAGTTCATAAAAACCAGAGTCGCGTAGAGCATAAGCACCTGGAGAAAGGAATGACTAACACTGTTATTGCAGCCCTTGGAGAGGAGCCACCCAAAGGCCCCTCCTCAGGACAAAGAAATGGCTGGGGTGGGCAGAGACCTATCCCTAACCTCTGGACCACTCAATGTGCCTATTTGTAAGAAAGACAGACATAGGAAGAGAGACTGCCTGCCACTCAAACCCAAGGTGGCTGCAGAACTGAATCAATGCAAGGGCTGGCTGGAGGGCATCCCCCCAGAAAACCCTCTGGTCAAAAGAGAACTGGGGGAAAAGGTGAGGAAAATGAAATGTCAGGTGAATGCGGGTGCAACACATTTTGTATTAGATATACAGTTGGAAGAAATTGATCCAGGTAAAGTTGTGAATGTTATTGGAGCCACAAGTCAACAGCAGAAGGTATCCTTTTTAAAACCACAATCTTATGAACTGGGAAAAACAGTAGGAATACATCAGTTCCTATATATGCCTACGTCCCCCAAAATGCCTCATCGGAAGGATTTGTTGGAGAAATGAGAATGTTGTAACAGGTTTCAACAGGCTGAAATGTAGTTTACCCCTGGAGGAGTTCAGATCAAATTCAATGATGAGCAAATAATCAAGTTCTATGTCTAGCTCTCATTACAGATTTGTCCAAATCAGAAGAGACACAGAAGAAGTTCTTAATCAGGTTTGTCTTTAAGTCTGAGAGGATAGGATCCCTGGTGAGGCCAAGGCAGCACAACCTCTAATCATTAAACTTAAACCTTGAACACAATCAATAAGAATGAAACAATATCAACGTACAGTGGAAAACATAAAAATATTAAGTCTATCGTAGACAATTTTCTAAAATTTGGGTTGTTACTGAAATGTGACTCTGAAGAGAATGCACCCATTTTACTCGTACAGAAGCCTGATGGCTTGAACTACAGTCTGGTTCAATACCTACAGGCTATATTAACAAAATAGCTGGAGATCTCCACCCAGTGGTTGCAACTCCATATGCTTTGCTAAGCAAACTACAAGATGAATATGGATGGTTTACCATTTCAGATCTCAAGGATGCTTTCTTCTGTATAGCCTTGGACACTGGCAGCCAAAAGCTGTTTGCCTTTGAATGGAGAAACCCAGAGACTGGAAGGACAAGTCAATTTACCTGCACTGTTGTCAAGGGCTCCTGCTGGGAGCAGCTTTGGCCCCGAGCAGGCTGCACAGTGCGCATAGCTCAGTCCTCTTCTGGGGACAGACTGCCCGAAACCCAAGCAGCTCTCAGCCACTGGCTGCCTTTAGCTAGCATAAGGCATATCAGCTCTTTAGCAATTATCAGCTCTTTTGAGTTCAGCTCTTTTCCTTGCTAAGGCGCCGCAGGCAGACGCTGGGTGAAAGAGGAGAGGGCTGCTCTGGAGTTCCACAGCAATGTCTTTATTGGGGGTCTCTCAAGGGTTCCAGCGACGGCTCTTCTAACCAGAATGGGCTAAAACAGCCCATTATACAGGGTAAGGAGGGATCAGAAATTGTCCAAAAGCAGGGCTTGAGGAGAAGTGACCTATGGGGTTACAGATACATAAGCTGGGGTCCGAAATGCGGAAGACGGGGACTTGCCATGACTTGGCATTTCCTATCTTTAGGCCTCTGCTCTGCACGGGGCCCTAGCAAGCCCCTGGCCTGCTATAGACTGTAGGACCACAAGGATTCTAAATTAACCCTCCTCCTAACCATCATGAACCTATGGACGTGGTGGAAAATTAAAACAGCAGCATAACAGTACATATGTACTGAGGACTGTCCAGGGGATCTTGCAAAAGAATTTGCATCAGGATAAAGAGAAGGGGAGAATGAAACAAGGCCTTTGTTTTACATAAGCCCAGGCAATTCCTATAAGTAAACAAGTACTTAGCACAGACCTACTGAAGCACTTAGCACTAGTTATCATAAGAAAAACCTGGCTGGCCTAACTTGACAGAAGAGGGACTTGACAAAAAACTTTAGACACATTCTACCAGAAGAACCCAGGGCAAGTATGGAATGAGCCCTGTGCAGGGAAGCCATGAGGAAGAAGTGCTGCTTTAGGGCATGAAGACTGCTCCTGGCCAGCGCCTGGACATTAGCTTCAAGTACAGGAATCTGACAGAATGTATTTCTAACCCCCTGCCTATCAAATCACCTCAGCAGAGTAAAGATGGATGGTATTTTTGATATAATTCCTACATCAACCCACTGAAATTTACACGTGGCAGAGAAGGATTTTAGTGGGGTGATGTGGGGTTGGCTGTCTGTTCTCTGCCCCGAGATGCGTGGGATGGCTCTGCAGCAGCCTCTGCTCTGAAGAATCAGTCTGGACTCTTCACTTTTTTGGTCTTCAGGTTGTTTATTTCTTATCTACAAAATTGTCTTTTTGCCCAGCCGAGGCCTGCACAGCAAGGCAGCCACAAGCACCCTGACCACCCCCCCCCGAGGCGGTGTCGTCCTTTTATACTGCAAACTACATAGATCATATTTACTTTTAATTTCCAATACCTATCACCTATGTTAGACAGTGTGCTTCTGTTCTAAACCAATCCTCAAGTGCCAACATCACAGCAGAAAATGGAGAACAAGAAGAAGAAAGAAGAAAGAAGAAGGACTAGACACGCCCTGATTCCTCCATCTTGTCCCTATAACCCCTATTCCAAAAATTCTAAAATCTACATTTCCACCCTGTCAACACCCTGTTACTGCACCATTCAAACCTGTGTGTCTTTCATATCCCCATGTCAAGCTGGCAATTCTTTGGAAGGATCAAAATCAAGCCAGCAGGTGTTGCGGGCAGAATGCCAGGGTCTCCGAGCCCCCTGATGGGGTTCTCGGCAACCTGGACATCCAGAGGGATGTGCTGAGTTCCCACAGGGTGCACACACCTGCCCTCCTGGTAGCTTTATAAAAGATCTTTTGATGGACAATGCGTTTGTCTGCAGCTTTGATTGAATTAGGGACACCCCTCAGGACTGCTATATCCTGAGGGAACACCGCTGGCCATCCCCTGGGTCTATCTGCAAAAGCTTAAAATCAGCTGCCTCAGCTTCCAGGGCCTCTCTTGGCCAGCATCCTGACGTGGCTGCAGGGCTGCTGCGAGGCACTGCTGGGACCCAGCGGGACAGGACCGGCTGTCTCGTGCCCACGTAGCAGCCCTGACACAGCCAGGGCCATCCCGAAAGCAGAGAAACGCTCACGTGTCAGCAGAGAGGAGCACGGAGCACTGGGCTGCTCTGAGGCGTTCTCAGCATGGTTCTCCAGTGAGAAGGGCATGCAGACCTCCCACATTCAGGGCATCCCCTGCATCAAAAGGACAGGCATTTTGTCCTTTCTGTCCCTCCACCTCAGAACCAGGCCTGACATCCCCTCCTCTGGAGTGGAGTTTTTCCAGTTACAATGTCATCTGTCACTTGGCCAGCAGTGAGATGAGGCTGCAGTGACCTGTGGTACCCCCTCCATGCCAACCACAGCTCCATTGTGTATTGTTCCTCTTTCACAGGTTCACTTCCCATCGATTGACCAGTCCTTTGTTGCTCTTAAGGGTTAAATTCCCACCAGTTTAACTGTAAGATTTCTTTTATTGTCTGCTCTTCATTCTCTTGTTGATGTGCACAACAGGGGACCAAATATGGCAGAGCCTTAGACATAACTTTGGTCCCTGACACACACAGGCTCCTTGTCCCACTGCTGGCCTTCAATGTGCTCAGCAAGATCTGGAACTGCACGGTGCTGTGGAACTGCACCTTCCGCACAGGGACTTTTCCAGCCTGACCTGCCCTCGTTCCTCTGTGTCCGTGCACAAAACACGGCGTGGCAGAGAACAGCAGCAGGGGCTGGTGTGTCTCAGGGTCTCGGATTTGCTTCAATTCCACAGGGATGCAGGCAAAGTGAAGAAGCCAAACTGTTTATTATTGGAAGGCGAAGCAAAGGGCTGATATGGGAGGGAAAAGGGGAATAGGCAGGGTTTGAGGTCTGGAGGGATAGAGCTGTCAAAAGCAAGAGTGGAAGGAAAACACAGGAATGGGCATGGTCTGAGGGCTGGTGAGATAGAGCTGTCGAAGTGGAGGGAGAGTGGAGGGGGAAAGTGGATGGACATTGTCTGAGGGCAGGGGGGAGTGAGCTATCTACAGGCAGGGAGAGGGCTGAAGCCATGCGAGCTTCCCACAGGCTCAGCTCTAGCAATCATCAACTCTGTCAAGAGCTCCTGAGGCAATGGGAGATGGTGTCCTATTCAGTGTCTCCTGGTGCTGTTCTTGGGACACTGGTTCACCGGATCCAGCAAACGACCCTATTTCTTCAGGTCTTAGGCCTAATTGAGAATGACTTTCAATGTTAGAGCAGGGTGGGCTGGCATTTTTCTTTGGGGATTCTAGCCCTGGAACAGAGAGCAAGAGAGCCATGGTCAGAGCCTGGATCTGCAGTGACCTGAGGAGACCGTTCATCCAGGGCCACCTCACCCAACCCTTGCCATGGCCAAGAGAGAGGTGTTGCCAACAGGATCAGCAGCAAGCTGCAAGCCACGAATTCCACCCGTGTCCCTGAAATCTCTGTGTGCTCTGCCCACAACACCTCTTGTCAACACAGGGTGGGAAGCCCACTGCAGCCGAGACAGGCATTGCAGCTACCTGTTCAGGCATTGCAGCTCGCCTGGCCAGCCCGCTGCCCTCACTCACCCTGACTGAGATCCTGGAGCTCTTCCTGCTGCTCCTCCATCATGGGAAACCCGGCCATCTCTGAGAACAAAGAGTTCATCTTGGCCCCAGTGGCATAGCTCCGTGCCAGCAGCGCTGCCAGGGCAGCAGGCGGGGCTGGGGCCGAGCTGTGGCGGCCCGGGGAGGGAGCCCGGGCTCGGGGCTCACCCATGAACGTGATGGCCGCCTCTCGCAGGGGCTCCTGTGGGCTCTGCAGGTAGGGCAGGGCCCGGCGCAGGTGTTCGGCCGCTCTGCTCCTGTCCTCTGCCAGCTGCAGAGAGCGGCAGGAGGGAAGGGTTGGCGCGGGCTCAGCCCCTGGACCAGGCGCTGCCTGCGCCCAGCCCCGGCCTCCCCTGCCCGCACAGCCCTGAGGCGCGGCCAGCAGCCGCTGGCCAAGGGCTCCCGAGGGCAGGGGGCAGAGGGCCGGCTGCTGCCCGGGGAGCCGCGGTGCCGGCCTGCAGCCCCGCTGGGCCGGGGCTCCATGGGCACCCGGCTCGGGCCCACGGGAGCCTGGAGAAGAGCCCGGGCGGCCTCTGGCTGCAGCAGCGGGCAGGGGCACAGCTGCCAGCCCCGCACACCGAGCACCGCCCTCAGGGGCCTTCTCCGGCCTGAGCCTGGGGCTTCAGGCCCTCCTTACCAGGCATTTGCCGAACTTTGACAGCTGCCCCTTCTTCACCAGCTGCTTGAGCTTCCTCATCTTTAGGAACTCGGCCACACGAATCAGTGTTTTCTGAGAGGCCTGGAGAGCAGCAGAGACCCAGAGATGGCCCCACAGTCCAGGGCACAGGACCCACAAACCTTTGCCAAAGCCTGAAGGAGGCTGCAGTACATGAGGTGCCAGGGCAGGAGGCGCCCGAGCCCCCTCCCCAAGATCCACCGGCATACTACAAAACCTCACCTTTGCCACATCCCAGTTCTTATCATGGCAGTGGAAGAAGAGTGGGAGGAGACTTTGGATCAAAATCTTCTCAAGAGGCTTTTTTCCCTCATCCACAACCAAGTCCATCACCCTGATGAAGAGCTCAAGCGAGAGCACTTGCACATAGCTGTTGTCCTGGAGAAAGGGAAGAGAATCAGGCCTTGTGACAAATTTCTCAAGCCTCACCTGGGCAAAGTTTCTGGGCAGCAGCCAGTGCCTGCAGCTGAGGACACAGAGCCTTACGTGATCAAAGAGCAGCAGGAGTGCCTCAGCCAGCTTTGGGGCAGTGGTGCTGGATACTAGGATGTCTTTGTGCTGGAGCACATTTCTGAACACAGAGAGGGACATTCTGACCACCTCTCCATCTGCATCATCCAGAAGATTCAGAAGGCTTGGAGACAGGATGCACATTCTCCTGGCCTGTGTGGAACACAAGGCTGTGCTGGGAAGCCATGGACAGCTGCACCACCAACACCACCCTGGCACTACAAGGCCACCCTGCTGCTGCAGGGCCCACAGGCCAAAGGCCTGCCCCAAAGCACTGGGGCAGGTGAGGCCGGAGAGCTGGGAGCAGCTGCCTCAGCTCCTGAAGCCCTGCACGCCCATGGGGCTGCTTTCCACAGCGCAGATTCAGCTGCTGCCCCTCCTCACCATCGAGGGATCCTTGCTGACCACCACGAGGCCTCTGAGAGCCAGGCGACGCCGCTCCCTGGAGTCGCTGTGCAGGTTCCTTGCCATGACATTCAGGATGCTGATACCATATTTAGTGAAATCCAAGATATCTAAGACCTGAAAGGCACAGGGCAGTGACAGCGGAGCAGGCCAGCAGGAGCCCAGAAGCACACAGGGCTGGGCCCAGGCAGCAGCACAGGGCGTGGGCACCGTCCCAGGCAGCTGTGGCTGTGAGAGGGCAGAGAGCTGGGAGGCAGCTCAGCCAGGCAGCGCTGGAACCAGGCTCACCTCCACAAGGAATGCCAGGAAGGGCAGATTCCATGGCTCCTCCCTGCGGAGTGGCTGGAGAAGATGGAATGCAATGCGGGAACAGAAGGGGACCACGACATTGCACATCTCCCTGGCAGGGGAAAAAACACATCAAGATCCTGAGGTGGGGGACAAACCTCTCCAAGGACTGACTCAGTGAGCTCTGATCATTCCCCAGAAACTCTGGAGAGGATATGGATGCTCTGAGAGGTGGCATCTTCTGGGCACCTTCCTCTCCCAGGCTTTTCTAATCTCCTTGGCTAGCCCTTAATGACGAGGCTCTCTGGCCCATGACCACAGGGACTGTGTGAGGTACAGGGCACAAATCACAAATGCCGGGGGCAGTGGGGAGAAGGGGGTCTCACCTGGCCAGCAGACCCATGGCATAGTGCTGGGTGTGAGCACACAGCATCGTGTCCCAGCCACACTTGCGTTGCATTGCAACAACCACGTGGTCACAGCGCAGTCGGCAGAGCAGAGCCTTAATGGCCTGCACTGCAAACCTGTGTGCAGAGCAAAGCCCAGGTTACACTGGGAGCACTGGCACTGGCCAAAGGGCATGGCAAGGCCAAGAGGACTGGGACCTGTGGTAATTGCTGGGAAGGCGGTGTTCCTCCTGGCATGCTCTCCAGAAGTTTTCAAATTCCTCTGGTGGCAATTCTTCTGTGGTGATGACAACATGGAAGAGCAGAGCCACAAACAGGCGGGCGGAATTAAGGATCATGGCCTCGTGGCACTCAGGCACCTGGACAATGACCCAGATCACCAGAGTTGCCTGCAAAAGAAGCAGCCCAAGACAGCGCTCAGTGCCGAGGTGTCTGTGGGACAGGGCCCAAGGGCAGATGCAAGAGGAGCAGTGGGCCTGGTGCCCCCTGAGCCTGCCCCTAGCCCAGGGTTCAGCCCAGTGCCTGAGGAATGGAGAGGATGGAGAGCTGCTGGTGAGGTGACCGAGGGGCAAGCAGAGGCCAAATCCAGAAACTCACAGTCGGGGCAAAAACGTCCCTGTTGTCCCCATCAGAGGTGCATGCGCTGTACAGTGGCCAATCCTCCATTACATGGACCAGTGTTGGCAGCACTTTCTCCACGGCTGGTCCCAGTGACCCAATGGTTCTCCATATCATAGCAGCCGCTCTGTGGGATCAGAGCTCTGTGTCAGGGGCATCTCAGTCCCAGTACCTGCCCTGTGCAGCTGTGGGGGCCCAGGTGACAGAGCCCCGGTGCCCTGAGGGGCAGGGAGGGAGCATTGGCAGCAGGCTTGGGGAACAGAAGGGCCCCAGGGTCCTGGACCTCTGTGCCTGTCTGGCAGAGCCCATAGCACAGGCTGTGCAGGGCCATGGGCCCTAAAGGCTGGTGGGCCCTGAGCTGTGCAGGCACGTGTGCCCCGTACCTGTCACATGTTGGGGCACAGCGCAGGAGGGTCAGCACCACATCATCAGGGTGTTCTTCAGCCAGCCTCACAATGTCAATTTGCAGCCTGGCATCCACAGTGACATGGGACAGTAGACTGTGGTGGATGCTCCTTACAATGGCTGGCACCTGGAGGAGGCATGGGGAAGATTGGAGCACTGACCAAGGCAGCAACTTCCCCAGCTTCCTCCAAGAAGTGCTTCCCTTCCCACCACACTGTGCTGGTCTCAAAGGCTGAGGGGGCCCAGTGACCATGGCTTGAGGGGACACACAATCCTGGCAGGCCTCCAGGCCTGGCCCAGGCTTTTTACCTGCTGCTGCGGAGAAACAGAAGGGTCCTTGAAGTAGTCCTGTATTAGTTCTTGACTGGGAGTGGGAGCGGGCGAGGTGCCAGTATTTGAGATGTCCTCAGTGTCTCCGGTGTTGATGTTTGTGATGGGCACATCCTCAGTCACTGCTGTGTCCACCTTGGTGCTGTCGTCATTCATTGCATCGTCAGAGTCTTGTGAGTATTCATCTGAATATGGTTTGGTGTCAGTATTTGTGATGTCCTGAATCTCTCCAGTGATGGGCACATCCTCAGTCACTTCCTCGTCCGCCTTTGTCCTGTCCTCGTTCGTTGCAGCCTCAGAGTCCTGTGAGCGCTCAGCCGAATCTGGGCTGACATCGGGCTCGGCCTGGAGCTCGGTCAGCCCCGAGTCAGGCTCGGCTGTGCCCTCAGCTGCTGCAGTGCTGGTCTTTTTGCGCCGAATGCGCAAGAATTTCCGGAACCTCTGCAGGAGAATACAGGACAGGGAAACCAGGGATGCTCCATGGCATGCTCCAAGCGTGGTGCTGGGCTGAGCAGGGACAGCAGGCCCAGCCCAGGTGGGGGTGGCTGCAGGTACCTTCAGGGTTTTGCGCAAGCGGCCACGGCCGGGTTCCTGCTCTTGTGTCTTGTCCAGGGCTGCACCTGGCAAAGAGCGAGCACAGCCAGAGCTGAGGGGCTGCGGGAGAGGCCGGAGAGCACAGCCCAGCCCTGCGCTGCCCAGGCAGGGAGAGCCCCGGGATGGCCCAGGGGATGGAGCACGGCCACTGCAGGGTGTCTGCCCTGCCCCTGTTCCATCCTGTCCATGGGCATGTCCCCAGGGGATGGGTTGGGATGGGATGGGATGGGATGGGATGGGATGGGATGGGATGGGATGGGATGGGGCTAAGCTGGCTGCAGCCATCAGCCCAGTGCCCCAGGTCTTCTGCTCACCTTCCTGCAGCGTATGAAACTGCTCTGGATTTTCAGGCTCTTGTGCTGGGGCAGCTCCACGGTCTCTCTTTTCTTTCCCCCTGAACACTTTGAACAGGCCACGGAATCTGCCCGCCATGTCAGAGTCTGGCCTCGAGGGCACCTTAAAGAGAGATGCCTCAAGAAAGCTCAAAGTCAACAAGTTGTGCAGTTGTGCCTTGAAGGCACCTGAGACAGAGAAGCCTCAGAAAAGCTGCAGGACAGGAAGTCCTGCACTCTGGTCTTGAGGGCTCCTGTCACAAGGACAGGAGACTCCTCATAAACTATGGTGGTCACCAGATCCCAAGGTTTTGCCTCGAGGGCACCGGCTGCAGGGACAGGAGATGTCTCAGAAAAGCTCCGAGTCACCAAGTCCCTCAGTCTGGCCTCAAAGGCGCCTGGAAAACAAAATCCTCGGGGAGGCCACGGGCCACCAGGGCCCGCAGTCTGGCCACGAGGTCACCTGTAGGAACAACGCCTCGGAAAAGCTCCGGGTGGGACACGAACGAGCGCGCTGTGCGGGGGCTCCTCACGGCACCGCTCTGTCCTGCCCTGTCCCGTCGCCTGCTCCGAGCACTGTGGCCTGCTCCTGTCACTGCCAGCTCCTATGTCACCACGTGTCACAATGGGCCCTTGGACACCCTGTCCCGTTCCATGCCACGGTGACCGTGCTGCACCGTGTCACAAAGGGCCCTTGCACACACTGCCACCTCCCCCAGGCTATGAAGAGCAGTCCTGTTATCAGTCACTTTATCATTCACTCAGCAATACAACCAGTATGGCAAAAATAGCTATCTGTCTTGATGTATCACTACATGAAGAAAATTTTAATTACTTCTGGCAATTCTCCATTATTGGGTGACTGTCTTGCTGCTTTAAAGGAATGGCTTGCCAGCAGAGGCTTGTGCATAGCCACAAAAAAAATCCAAACTGAACCTCCCTGGAAATACCTGGGTTTCAAATTATTGGAGACAACAGTCACCCCACAGCCAGTCACCCAAAAAACCAATATACACACATTGAATGAGTTGGAAAGTTGTTAGGCACTGTTCATTGGATCCACGCTCATTTGGGAATCACCACAAAGGAATTATCCCCCTTATTTCAACAGTGAAAAGGAGAGCCAGATCTCCGTTCCCCCTGGCACTTGACAGAATCTTTCCAAAAGGCTTTAGAGACTGTAAGCAATGAAATCGGTAACTTCTTTGCCACATATCGAAACCCAGATTTGCCTTTGTGACTGTTCGTGATTCTGCAATCTTTCCAAGCCTATGCTCTTACTGGTCAATGGGATGTACAGGAGCATCCTCTCTGGTTCATAGAGTGGCTTTTTCTGGCACACACCTTTTCAAAAACTATAACCATTCAACCTGAGATGCTTATTCAGCTGCTGTCAATGGGACAAACTCCAATGCCCGAGCCTGACAGGATATGGTCCAGCAGTAATGCATCTCCCTATTACTGCAGCAGAATTAGAGACTCTCTTCAGGGATTCACTGTCATTTCAAATTGCTCTTATTAACATTGTTTGTGATTGTCTTTATGTTACAGGAATCGTTGAGAGAATTCAACCCATTCCCGAAGGAAGTCTCTAACAAAGTTCTTTTTCTGGTATTAACCTCTCTGTACAACTTTTCCCTGCCAGGGCTCAGCAATACAACCTTCTGCGCTTTAGACCACACACCCCTCGGCCTGGACCTGTAGGGGAAGGTGATGTGAAGGCAGATGCCCTCGCCATGACAGTCACTATGCCACAAAATTAGGGCAGGCCAAACTTTCTCATGATTTCTACCATCAAAATGCCCGAGCACTGGGAAAACAATTCCATCTGACTTTGCCACAAGCACAGCATGGAGTGAACCCTTGCTCACAGTGTCAGCAGACTCCTTCTTTGCCACAAATGTTAGGTACAAACCCACAAGGGTTGAAACCGAATGACATCTGCAAACAGATGTAACACACATTTCCAGCTTTGGCACTTTTAAATATGTCCATGTTTCTATTGATACCTTTTCTGGATTCATGGTAGCAACAGTACGCAAAGGGTGAGAAATCCTTGGGAATTTGATGGGATTTTGGAGGGGAGCTGAGGGATTCTAAATTCCCAATGCCCGGAATGCTGTCGTTCCTTGGGAGTTTGGGAGGGGAACTGCAGGATTCCAAATTCTCAACATCCGGAATGCCAGTATTCCATGGGAATTCCATGGATATTTTTGGAAGGGAGCTGAAGCATTGCAAATTCCCAATGCCCAGAATGCAATTATTCCATAGTTTTGGTGGGAGTTTTGGACGGGAGCTTCAGGATTCTAAGTTCCTGACACCCAGAATACCCTTGTGAATTTGGGAGGGGGACTGAAGTATTCCAAATTCCCAATGCCCAGAAGGGGAATGTGGGAGGGAAGGATTTTAAATTCCTGGTGCTTGGAATGCAGTCATTCCATTTTCCTGTTTGGGCAGGAACATGACAATGGAGCTGGAGGACTCAAAGTTCCTGATGCCCAGAATGCTGTTATACCATGAGAATTTTGGAGGGGAATGGGAGATTTGAAATTCCTGACTCCCAAAATATAGTTATTCCATGAGAATTTGGGAGGGGAATTTGGGAGGGGAACTGGAGCATTCAAAATCCCCAATGCCCAGCATGCTGTTATTCCATAGTTTTGTCGGAAATTTTGCAGGGGAACTGGAGGATTTGAAATTCCTGATGCTGGGGAAGCCATTATTCCATGGGAATTGGGGAGAGCAGCTGGAGCATTCGAAATTCCTGATGCCTGCAATGCTGTTATTCCATGAGGACTTGGAAGGTAAATGGCAGGATTGAAAATTGCTGACGTCCGTGCCTCTCATGTGCCAAAGGTGCGGTTTTCATCTGTGCTGATCGTGCTTGTGCCAGACATTGGCCCCAGTGCTTGTGCATTTTGATGAAAAAAAGCATGACTCAGTTTTGCTTGTTCAAAATGTTTGGCAAAGTGTTTGAAAAACCATTGTCAGTTTGTCTGCTCTCGCTTTCCCTCCTGCCATGAATCCTGGAAGCGAGGAATGAGAGACAAAATACTGGTTAGTTCTGAGTGTCAAAAGTGTAGAAAGACATGAAAGCCAACGATATCATTTGTACCATCCTTTCAAACTGATCCTTCTATTCTTTTAAGAATCCTAGCAACAGAAGACAAATCTGTAATTAAATTCAGAAGCTCTGAAAAGAGCTGAAATGCCCTAAACTACTGCAGCAGCCAGTTCAGCAATCTGAGGAGAGCCCTCTATTGTATGAACATCTGACTCCCATGTTTTGGTTGTTTGATTTTGCCATACTATTACTGATTGGTGTGTTTCCCCTGCTTCATCAGTGAAGAGAGTTATAGCACTTAGAGGCTCTTCATCCAGCATGGGTTTTTCTCTAAAACTTAATTTTACTTGTAACAATTTGTGGCCTGGGTAATGAATAGAACAAACACCTGAATAATTTAACAATGCAATTTGCAAGTCTTCTGAATTTTGAAAAGCCCAATCAACCCTTTTCACAGGTAAATAAATAATTACAAAATCTTGGCCTGCCATAGTTAGCAATCTTGTTGTGGCTCTAATTATGATTTCAGCTGTCATCTGCATGACTGTAAAAACTGCTTTTGGAGACCTATAAGGGAGAAAACCCCACTGTGTGATTAACAAAGGATCTTTTTCAGAAGTGTTCCTTTGAAAAATGAGACCATAAAGTTGCATTTTTTTCTCCTACCACTGCAAGGAACAAGGGCTCTTCTGGAGAAAAACAGTCTGCTTTGTCTTTTTAGAAAAGCTTCAGTGACTTTTCAGGGGCATTTTGAGCTTCAGGTGTCAAAGTTCTAGGAGATTTGATATCAGTCTCCTCTCAAAAAGTTAAAAAGTGGAGCAAGTCCCGCATCTGTATGGAGTTCTACAAGATTCCCTTACTTTTATTTCTAGCTTTAAAAGAGAAGAGGAAGATATGGGAGTCAACCCAACTAAGACATAGGGTAGGCTGGACTTCACACCAAGCAAACCAAGTCTGATCTTCAAGGTCTGGGAAACATTCATCTACATCAGGGCAAGCCTCAGATCTCCTCCCAGGAGCCTTTGGAGTAATTATGAGAATTAGTCCAAATCCCACTCCACTATTGGTTACATGTGTTCCATATATGCTATTGTTTCTAGAACGTTCCACCTCCAAGATTATGTATTGATACATCTTCCTTGTTTCTCCTCTTTGGAGCTTCTCCCTATCTTGTGTTCTGTTCCTGATTATACTTCCCATTTTTATTTGTCCTTATAAGTAATTTCCTTGTTGGGCATTCCATTTTTGCCTTTCCTTCTCTGCTATTTTGCACCACATTCACCCTGAAGTCAGGGGACCCAAAGGTTTGTCACAGCCGCCCTCCCTGCGACAGCCGGTGCCAGGAGCGCTGTCAGGCAGTGCCGGGATCCCGGCTGTGCTTCTGCTCCCCACGAGTGAGGAATGGCAGCCCCAGGCTCAGAGCCAGTCAGAAAGCCAAGCAAGGGAGAGCAGAGGGAGGGCACCCTGCCAGTCTCTCTTGGGCATGGCCGCAAAACAGCCCCTGCTGCTTCTTCCTCCGCCTGCGTTTGGGCTGTGCTGGTGGCAGAGCCAGCCAGCTTGGGCTCTGTGTTCCAGAGCCTGTTGGGAGCGGGCATGAAAAGCTCTGTGTGCACAGCAGAGAGTCCTGGAAGGTGCTGGCAAGAGCATCCTGCAGGAACAGGGCTCTGGTCCCTGGCCAGGAACAGCCTGGTTTTGGTGCCGTGAGCACAGGCAGGAGCTGAGGCAGGGGAAGAGGCAGCAGGCAGCTTGTGTTTGTGGAGGGCCTGGGGCTGCACCTCTGAACCTGCACCTGCAAACTCACTTGGGGAAGAGGAGCTAGAGCTGGAGTGCCTGTCCTGAAAGGACCTGAAGTCATTCAGCCTTGCCAGCGTTTCTTAAGGGTGTGTTGGTGTTCCCCAGGAAAGCCACACATTTGGGGAAACACCTTTGGAGGAAAGGGGCTTGCTTCTGAAGGAAAGTGCTTGCCAGGGAGCTCCCAGTGAGGCAGGTGCGAGTGTCCCCCTTTGGCTCTCTGTGCTCCTTTCAGTGCTTGAGGCCCATTGCACGTGGGAGAGGGGCACGTTAAGGGATAAGGGAGAAGGCAGTGAAGAATGAGAAAATCATTCCAGCATGGAGGAAGAGCTTCTGACAGAGACCAAGAGTTGCCCGCAGTTGCTCCAGGTGCTCCTGCCATCAGCCCCCAGTGCTCGTGGGCTTTGGCTCCCTGTGGCAGAGAAGCCCCCCGGGGGCACAGGTCTCTGGGGCAGGAGACGGGCACCAGCGCTGCCAGGGCTCGGGGGGTGGCAGCTCTGCTTGGGCAGGGACTCTGCCCCAGCTGCTGATGGCAGCGCTGCCCGGGCCCCAGGGCTCAGAGCAGCATTGGTGCCCGGGCCCACACGTTCCTTGTGCGAGTCACACCCGCGGGTTTAGGATGGCCACGGGCCGGGACGTGTCCCAAGGAGGCCGTGCCAGCGTCCCTGGAAGGGCCCGTGCCCTTCCCAGCGCAGCTGCGTCGGCAGCCCTGGGGGCTCCTTCTGCTGCCCTGAGCCCGCAGAGCAGGGCAGCGTTTGCTGATGCTCTGAGCCCTCCCTAAAGATCCTGTGGGGCTGCCTTGGACACCTGGGGCCAGGCATTCCTTCCAGCCTGGGCCACTTTGGCTGGGCTGGGGGCGGCCCCAGGGAGGGCGGCAGCGTGTGCAAGGGCCCTTGGTGACACGGTGCAGCACGGTCACCGTGGCATGGAATGGAACCCGGTGTCCAAGGACCCTTTGTGACACGTGGTGTCCTGGGAGCTGGCAGTGACAAGATCAGGCCACAGTACTCGGAGCACGCGACGGGACAGGACGGGACAGAGCGGTGCCATGAGGAGCCCCCGCACAGCGCGCCCATTCATGTCCCACCCGGAGTTGTTCCAAGATGTTATTCCTACAGGTGATCTCGTGGCAAGACTGCAGGCCTTGGTGTCTTGTCAACTTCCAGAGGCATTTGTCTTGCAATTAGCCATTATCCCAAACAGTGACATGGAGGAGATACTCCTGAGGTTTCAAGTTGGCCTGGGTGGAGGAGGAGGAAGAAGAACCTGACCCTGACGCAGCACTGCAGACCAACGAGGTTGTGCCAATCCAGCTGCTGCAGGACGGTGAGTGGCAGGGCTTGGCCACAGGGCTGGTGCTTGCAGCCAGTTTAGTGCCATTGGCACCTACTGAGACCTATCCCTTCCCATCCCCTAGGGACATTCCCATGGACAGAATGGAACAGGGATTAAAAAGTCAGGGAGCAGAGTCCCCTGAGAGTGCCCAAGTTGGCCTGGGTGGAGGAGCAGGAAGAAGAGCCTGAAACTGACCCAGAACTGGAGACTGAAGAGGTGGTGCCATTGACCCACTGCAGGATGGTGAGTGGCAGAGCTGGGCCAAGGGGCTGATGGCTGCAGCCAGCTTGGTCCCATCCCATCCCATCCCATCCCATCCCATCCCATCCCATCCTATCCCATCCCATCCCATGCCATCCCTGGTGGTCAAAGTTTGAATTTGACCAGTTTGGACTTGAAGGTCCAAGGTTGGATTTGGTGGTAAACAATTGGATTTATTGATGAAAAGTTCGATTTCATGATCCAGGTTTGCATTTGGTGGGCAACACTGGAATACCATGAATAACAACACTCTAGGGTTTGGGAGTTTAGAATCATCTGCTTCCCCTCACAACTTCCCTTCAACACTGGCAGTCCATGGAATAACAGCATTCCGGGCATGGGGAAGATCGAATCTTCCAGTTCTCGTCATAAATTCCCATGGAATCATGTTGTTCTGGGCATTGGGAATTTTTTAAATGCCATCTTTGGTGCTCCAAGACGGACACACGTGTGATGGCATTGGATACTACAGGTGGCAAGGAAAACTGGGAATGCCTCCAGCGGCACCGCAATCTCCACCAAGCTCAGCATCCTGCCCGGAGAACTTTACAACTCAGGACTACACCAAAAAACATGGAAAAATCAAGGCACTCAGGCACACATTGGAAACAAAGTGTTCTTTCTTTTGTTTGCTTTTTATATTTTTAAGAGATTTTCCCCTTGTTTTTTACTTTTTTCCCTGCTTTTCTGCCTTTTTTTCTTTCTCCCCCCCTTTTATAAAAATTTTCTACACCTTTTAATTTTCAACCAGAAAAATTCCCAGCAACTCAAGGGAACAAACCCAAAGAACCCAAGAAACCAAACAGTTTTTTCTCCAGGATAACGCATAGCAAAATAACATCTCTTGGGTTGTAAAGAAAAACCCTAAACTTCTATTCACCAAAAAATCTACAAAGAAATATTCAGATTCTTTAAAACATATTTATTACAATTGTTATTACTATTTTATTGTTATTAATATTATTAATATTATTGATAATATTATTAATATTAATCTTTTTTAAAAAATCATTTTCCTGTTTTTTATTTTTTTTATTTCCGAAATGAAGATGGGCAAAACCAGCACAGCATAAACAGGAGGCAACTTCCAGTCCATTCAGAAAGTGTTGCCTTCTCAAGGCGTGGCGACCTTGTTCTTAGTCTGGCACGGTGGCCCTAACCCCAGGGCACTCCTGACACAAACGTGGTGAGCAGCAAATGGCGTTTATTGAGGGGTCACAAGGGTTTTTATAGCTTGGGCAGTCAGTGTCGTTTTCTTCTGCTCACGTCCGGCTGGGTGCAGCCAGGTACGGAGCAAAGCTCTGACTGCAGGGGGGGTGTCCTGACAGACTGTACAGCCCGATTTCTTCTGCACGCATATCCCTAACTCTCCACAGAAAGGAAAAGTAGGATTCTCTTAGAAAAAAATTCAGTATCATTTAAAAAACACCTCTAAAATGTTCCTAAATAAAATAAAAAAAGTTGGGCCCTCCCAGGCCCGGGAAACCTGTTGTGTTGGAATTTCTCCTATTGCACCTTGAGGTTATTCTTAACAAGTGGATTCATTTGGAATGTTATCCTTATTTTTCCCATTTTTCCTTCTTAAAACCTCTTTTTCTTCCAGATCCTTTGTGCTTCTTTCCACCGAGTTCTCCTCATTTCCAGTGCTATATGGATTTTCCGGATCTGGATTGTGTCCTGTTCTCTCCTCCCGTCCCAGCCCCCTGAAACCCCCCAAAAATATCCCAGAAAACCTCAGAAGACTGAATCACCACATCAGCACTGTCACTAGAGTGTTCCTACACAAGTGGACAGAAAATTTGGAATGAACACTTCCTATCGAGCAGACCCGTGAATTCCTGCAACGTGGAGTTGGATAAAGCTGCTAAAATTGGGATCTTGCCTTTCCGGGAGCATTTTTGAACCTGGTTTTATTCATTATCTTGTTGATGTGCACAACAGGGGACCAAATATGGCAGGGCCTTAGACACGACTCTGGTCCTGACCCACAGGATGCAGGCAAAGTGAAGAAGCCAAACTGTTTATTAATGGAAGGCGAAGCAAAGGGATGAACTAGAATGGAACAAAAGGGGATGGACATGGTGTGAGAGCTGGAGGGAGGGAGCTATCTACAGGCAGGGGGAAGGCTGAAGCCACACAAGCGTCCCACAAGCTCAGCTGTGCCAATCATCAGCTGTGTCTGGAACTCCAGTGGCAATGGGAGATGACGTCCTCTTCAGTGTCTCCTGGATGTGTTCTTAGGTCACTGATTCCCTGGATCCTTAAGCTGAAGTTAATTCTTCAGCTCTGCTACAGTGGGATAAACTGCCTTTCTTCCGGGTGTGAATGGCTGGAACAGAGAGGAGGATGGCCACAGTCAGGGCCCCCATCTGCAGGAATTCTAGGAGAACCTCACGCCAAGATTGTCCAAGGCAGCTCTTGGATCGGCCACAAGAGAGGAGGGGCCTGCAGGATAGCAGCAAAGGGCTGCCCACAAAGTCCCTGGCCCGTGTCCGTGAAACCTCTGTGTGCTCTGCCCATGACACCCCTCGTCCGTACAGGGAGCAAAGCCTGCCGCAGCCGGGCAAGGGCTTGCAGCCCCCTCGCCAGCCGCCGCTGTCAGCCCGCTCCGACACGCACCGTCACTGAGGACCTCGAGCTCTTCCTTCTGGCCTCTCATGAGTACCCGGGCGGATCCTGTGAACACAGAGGCTGTCACGGCCCCAGCGGCACAGCTCCGTGCCAGCGGCGCTGCCGGGGCAGCAGGCGGGGCTGGGGCCGAGCTGCGGCGGGCCGGGCCGGGGAGGGAGCCCGGGCTCGGGGCTCACCCATGAACATGACGGCCGCCTCTCGCAGGGGCTCCTGTGGGCTCTGCAGGTAGCGCAGGGCCCGGCGCAGGTGCTCAGCCGCTCTGCTCCTGTCCTCTGCCAGCTGCAGAGAGCGGCAGGAGGGAAGGGTTGGCGCGGGCTCAGCCCCTGGGCCGGGCGCTGCCTGCGCCCAGCCCCGGCCTCCCCTGGCCGCAGAGCCCTGAGGCGCGGCCAGCAGCCGCTGGCCAAGGGCTCCCGAGGGCAGGGGGCAGAGGGCCGGCTGCTGCCCGGGGAGCCGCGGTGCCGGCCCGCAGCCCCGTCGGGCCGGGGCTCCATGGGCACCCGGCTCGGGCCCACGGGAGCCTGGAGAAGAGCCCGCGCGGCCTCTGGCTGCAGCAGCGGGCAGGGGCACAGCTGCCAGCCCCGCACACCGAGCACCGCCCTCAGGGGCCTCCTCCAGCCTGAGCCTGGGGCTTCAGGCCCTCTTTACCAGGACGTCTGTGAACATTGACAGCTGCCCCTTCTTCAGCAGCTGCTTGAGCTTACTCATCTTCAGGAGCTCAGCCACAAGAAGCAGTGTTTCCCGAAAGGCCTGGAGAGAAGCAAAGGCCCAGAGATGGCCCCACAGCCCAGGGCACCAGACTCACATCCCTGTGCCAAAGTCTCGAGAAGGCGGCAGTCCATGAGGTGCCAGGACAGGAGGCAGCCGAGCCCCTCCCAGAGATACACCAGCCTCACACAAAACCTCACCTACATCACGCGCCATTCCTCATCATAGCAGTAAAAGAAGGAGAAGGTTTTGGTTCAAAATCTTCTTAAGGGGCTTTTTTTCCTTCATCCACTACCAAGACCATCACCCTGAAGAAGAGCTCAATGGGAGAGCACTTGCACATACCTGTTCTCCTGGAGGAAGGGAAGACAATCTGGCTTTAAACTAATTTATTCAAGCTCACCTGGGAAGAGTTTCTGGGCAGCAGCCAGTGCCTGCAGCTGGGGACACAGAGACTTTTGTGGTCAAAGAGCAGGAGCAGTGCTTCAGCCAGCTTTGCGGCAGTGGTGCTTGATACAAGGAAGTCTTTGTGCTGGCCCACATTCGTGAACACACAGAGGGACATGCTCACCACCGCTCCATCTGCATAACCCAGCAGCTCCACAAGGCTTGGTGACAGACAGCACATTCTCCTGGCCTGTGTGGAACACAAGGCTGTGCTGGGAAGCCATGGACGGCTGCACCACCAACACCACCTTGGCACTGCAAGGCCACCCTGCTGCTGCAGGGCCCACAGGCCAAAGACCTGCCCCAAAGCACTGGGGCAGGTGAGGCCGGAGAGCTGGGAGCAGCTGCCTCAGCTCCTGAAGCCCTGCATGCCAATGGGGCTGCTTTCACAGTGCAGCTTCAGCCACGGCCCCTCCTCACCATCAAGGGATCCTTGCTGACCGCAATGAGGCCTCTGAGCGCCAGGCGACGCCGCTCCCTGCACTTGCTGTGCAGGCAACTTGACAGGACCGTCAGGATGCTGATACCAATTTCAGTGAAGTCCAAGAACTTGAGAATTAATGGATTCAGCCATCATCCCTGTGGCCCTGCTCTGCCTATCACCATCCTGCAGGGGCTGGGACTGTTCCGATTCTTCAGGCTTTTATGCTGGGGCAGCTCCAGGGCCTTTCTTATTTTTCCCCCTGAACACTGCAGCAGTCCGTGGCCTTTGATCAATGTCTGGCTAGCAGGAGGGGCGGCCCACAGCCCACTGCAACTCAGGCACCCCTGGGCGTCAAAGGTCTTTGGGCTGTGCCTGTGCAGACAGATCACCGGATAGGCCAAACAGAAGCTGCGAAGATGACAAGAGAAAGAGCCAGGACACTGTCTGGGGATAGTCAGATTTATTATCCAACGAAGGTCAGCTAGGGAGTGACCAAGAACAGTGGGTGCACTAGGGTTTTATAGGGGGAGGTAACCAAGGGAGGGGTCTACACAAGAACCAATCCGGGGAGGAGAGGAAGTGAACTTAGGGTAACTGACACATAAGGACAACCAATAGATACATTGTAGAGGAGTGGCCCCGGCACCACAGCCAATCATGACTCCCATAATGGAGAACTTTCTAGAGAGGAAGGTGGAGTGGGGAGTGATTGACTGGGCCGAGGGAGGAGAAGCAAGTTTACATATAAGGGAGTACAGGGAGGGGCAATTACATAACTAAGAGGATTGACATAACTTTGGGTGGGAAAAACCATGGTAACAACATGACAGACATAACAAAGGCGGGAAAACTCTCGGGGGCAGAACCATTACATAAAATAGGGGAGCAACCGAATAAACTGACTGAACACACCACAGCAACTTTGAACAAACTGAGGAATTTGCCTGCCATGCCATGGCGCTGCACCCCTGATCTCGGGTGGAGGGCTGGTGCTGGTGGTGCCGGCCAGCTCTGACCCCTCACCTCGGTGCACATCACTAAATGGCTGCTGCCTGCCTCCAGCCCTTGGCTTGGCTGAGGGCAGCGGATCAGCCACTGGCAGGAACCTCTCCTTCCGCTGGGCCTAGCCGAGCAGGCACCCAGAGAGGGCCTCGTGGAGTTAGACCGGTAAATAAAAAAGAGAGGGGCTTTCTCTCTGTAATTTTCCAGCTGCTGTTTATTTCCTCCCCGAAGGGAGTGAACAGGTGCTACAAACTGTAGCAAGCTGGGAGGGAACAGAAGCAGAAGAGCACAGAGTAAAGGGATACACAAAATTATAAAGAGAGGCTGACTCTGGGGAGGAGTCAGCCTAACAACTAAAGGCCAGCAACTGAGGAGGAGCATGAGGCGGGACTAAGTTATCATACAACCAATGGAAGAGGATAGTGGAGGAGAACATACAAAATCTACCAATGGGATTAGTAGTATAACATAATTGACATTGAAGCTTCTAGATGAAGGGGCTTGGCAAACAATGACAGACAAGCTGCAGGGGCAGGGTTTGGAGGAGTGACAGAGAAGGGTCTGGAAATAGGGGTAGGCACAAGGGTGATTGATAGGGAAAGAGGGAGTATAAATCTTAGGGGGAAACCATTTGGGAAGTAATATGGGTCCACACAAAATGAACCATTTCAAACATAGAAAATCCAGTACAGTAACAAACTCAACAAGACACAAAGCACACCACAACAATGCCAGAGTGTGGCCTCAAGGGCACCCTAAAGAGAGATGCCTCAGGAAAGCGCCAAGTTAACAAGTCCTGCAGTTGGGCCTTGAAGGCACCTGGGACGCAGAAGCCTCAGGAAGGCTGCAGGACTGCAAGGACTCTGATCCCTTGTTTCTTGTGTAGGGGTGTAGTCCTTTGGTTTATATACATTGCCACACCTGCAGGAGAGAGTATTGGTGCAGGGGAGCCCAAAGACACCCTGTGTGTACCAATTCTGGTGTAAAAACAATAAGAGCAAGGAGAGGAGAGAAAAAAAATAACATTTCAGTTTGGGAATTGAAATATCATTAAAAATCAACAGAGTGTAAGAAGAGATAAAGAAAGGACCAGGGTGGGTGTCCAAGAGAGGGTGTCAGCCAGCAAGCCAATAAATCCAAACCCCCTGGGATGCCTATTGAAACAATGGAAGAACATAAGAAAGGCCCTGGGGGCACAGAGACTAAGAAAACACTCAATAAATACTCTGATCAATATTGGCCCCTTTATATATTTGAAGACAGGGAGATGAAGACAATAAATGCAACCCTGATTTGTTATACCGTATTGTGGTTACTATTATTTTTGTGAAAAGAATGAAAAGAAGATGATGCTGTGTACCTAAATATGTTTTGTTTATCTGAAGGATCACCCTGAATTGCAGCAGGAAAGTGGCTTTAATTTGGCCCCAAGGGATCCTTCTGCCTTGGCTCTGGAAAAAGATTGCAAAACAAAAGGAAAGGCAGGACTAAGAAGGTGTTGTTCTGCATGTTCCATAGGACAAAGGTGTTTAAATATAAAGAGAATGAGGAAAGGATGGAGGGTTTGGTTGCTCCTTTTGAGTCATGGGAAGAGGGAGGACGGGGAATGCAGTCAAACTCCCTGGTAAATACTGCTGAGAAAACTGTGCCTTTGAGCCCCCTTCCTCTCTAGAACGTGAAAGTGGAAGAACTCCCAGTACAGAACCAAAGGCAGAAGGGAAGCCGAGGTATTGTCACCATTCAGCATTCCCCTGTGGCAAGGTGCTGGAATTCTGCCAGTGCAGTTAAGGACAAGAAGCACCTCTTCTGTATGGGCTCCAAAGAAAGCCTTATTCTGTGGAGAGTGCAGGGACAAAAGACACAGGAAACAGGCGGAACAGGGACTTTTATATGGGGAGGGCTCAGGGGAGGGTACAAATTTCAACCAATAGGGGAAGGAATGGGGAGGAGCATAAGGCGGGTCTTACAATGTTTGAACCAATGAGGAGGAACAGGGGAAGGGTTTGCATAGACCAATAGAGCTTTGAGGAACAGGGGATTGACAGGGAAGTTTCTAGACTGAAGGGTTGATACAAAGTGGGATTGACAGCTGAATGGGAGGAGGATCAGGGAACATCCTAGATCAAGGAACAGGCTTAACACAAGACAGACAGCTAAGATAGGAGGGTACAACTTAGACTGAACCATTACATAGGGGATAACACAACAAACCATTGAAGAGAAAACCCACCACAAAAGCTGCCCTTGGACTCCTTTGCAGGAGCTGGGAGGAAGCTCACCATCTTTTTGGGGGATGGTCATTCAGTCACTGTTATGGGAGGCAACAGGACCTTTGAGTCTCATGAAAAACAAGGTATGTCTCTCATGAGATGATTTAGAAACCTGGAAATTTCTGCCTAGACAATACTGGGATGATCCATTCGCCATCTTTTGGATGGCCAAAAGATTCAGGACCTTTGTTAAAGCACTGGACCCAGATGGGGAGGATATAGATCCTGTGCTAGATGTTTTAACAGACACAAGGAAAGAGCTGGTACTAAAAACTGCACAGAATGATGGAAGAGCCAGACGATGGGCAGGAGAAAATACAGAAGAAACATGCCCTCTCTCAAAAACTCCCTGGGACTGTAATAATTCTGGTCACTATCAACTCCCACAGAGGCACTGGGAATGTGTTTCTTTTGGAAAATGGTATCCCTAAGGCTGTACTTTGGAGTGCACTATAACAAGTGAAACAAGGGCCTCTTGAAGCCCCGACTGAATTTTTGAACCATTCCAGGAAGCCATGCTTAAATACACTGCTCCAGACCCATCAGATGATTATGGCAAAAACCAACTCGTTTCCCTTTTCCGGGGCCAATCCTCTAATGATATGAGGCAGAAACTGAAAATTAAAAACAGAAGACCAGGTATACAAAAACTGCAAGAAGAAGCATGGTGAGTTCATAAAAACTAGAGTCGCGTAGAGCATAAGCAACTGGAGAAAGGAATGACTAACACTGTTATTGCAGCCCTTGGAGAGGAGCCACCCAAAGGCCCCTCCTCAGGACAAAGAAATGGCTTGGGTGGGCAGAGACCTATCCCTAACCTCTGGACTACTCAATGTGCCTATTTGTGAGAAAGACAGACATAGGAAGAGAGACTGCCTGCCACTCAAACCCAAGGTGGCTGCAGAACTGAATCAATGCAAGGGCTGGCTGGAGGGCATCCCCCCAGAAAACCCTCTGGTCAAAAGAGAACTGGAGGAAAAGGTGAGGAAAATGAAATGTCAGGTGAATGCAGGTGCAACACATTTTGTATTAGATATACTGTTGGAAGAAATTGATCCAGGTAAAGTTGTGAATGTTATTGGAGCCACAAGTCAACAGCAGAAGGTATCCTTTTTAAAACCACAGTCTTATGAACTGGAAAAAACAGTAGGAATACATCAGTTCCCATATGTGCCTACGTCCCCCAAAATGCCTCATCAGAAGGATTTGTTGGAGAAATGAGAATGTTGTAACAGGTTTCAACAGACTGAAATGTAGTTTAGCCCTGGAGGAGTTCAGATCAAAATCAATGATGAGCAAATAATCAAGTTCTATGTCTAGCTCTCATTACAGATTTGTCCAAATCAGAAGAGACACAGAAGAAGTTCTTAGTCAGGTTTGTCTTTCAGTCTGAGTGGATAGGATCCCTGGTGAGGCCAAGGCAGCACAACCTCTAATCATTAAACTTAAACCTTGAACACAACCAATAAGAATGAAACAATATCAACGTACAGTGGAAAACATAAAAATATTAAGTCTATTGTAGACAATTTTCTAAAATTTGGGTTGTTACTGGAATGTGTCTCTGAAGAGAATACACCCATTTTACCTATACAGAAGCCTGATGGCTTGAACTACAGTCTGGTTCAATACCTACAGGCTATATTAACAAAATAGCTGGAGATCTCCACCAGTGGTTGCAACTCCATATGCTTTGCTAAGCAAACTACAAGATGAATATGGATGGTTTACCAGTTCATATCTCAAGGATGCTTTCTTCTGTATAGCCTTGGACACTGGCAGCCAAAAGCTGTTTGCCTTTCAATGGGGAAACCCAGAGACTGGAAGGACAAGTCAATTTACCTGCACTGTTGTCAAGGGCTCCTGCTGGGAGCAGCTTTGGCCCTGAGCAGGCTGCACAGTGCGCATAGCTCAGTCCTCTTCTGGGGACAGACTGCCCGAAACCCAAGCAGCTCTCAGCCAGTGGCTACCTTTAGCTAGCATAAGGCATATCAGCTCTTTAGCGATTATCAGCTCTTTTGAGTTCAGCTCTTTTGCTTGCTAAGGCGCCGCAGGCAGACGCTGGGTGAAAGAGGAGAAGGCTGCTCTGG
The DNA here is from genome assembly GCF_028018845.1 of Melospiza georgiana. Classification (NCBI taxonomy): domain Eukaryota; kingdom Metazoa; phylum Chordata; class Aves; order Passeriformes; family Passerellidae; genus Melospiza; species Melospiza georgiana. Next base: position 5,016,011 of record NC_080436.1, read on the forward strand.
AGTTCCACAGCAATGTTTTATTGGGGGTCTGTCAAGGGTTCCAGCAACAGCTCTTCTAACCAGAATGGGCTAAAACAGCCCATTATACAGGGTAAGGGGGGATCAGAAATTGTCCAAAAGCAGGGCTTGAGAAGAAGTGACCTATGGGGTTACTGAGACATAAGCTGGGGTCCGAAAGGCGGAAGACGGGGGCTTGCCATGACTTGGCATTTCCTATCTTTAGGCCTCTGCTCTCCATGGGGCCCTAGCAAGCCCATGGCCTGCTACAGACTGTAGGACCACAAGGATTCTAAATTAACCCTCCTCCTAACCATCATGAACCTATGGACGTGGTGGAAAATTAAAACAGCAGCATAACAGTACATATGTACTGTGGACTGTCCAGAGGATGTTGCAAAAGCATTTGCATCAGGATAAAGAGAAGGGGAGAATGAAACAAGGCCTTTGTTTTACATAAGCCCAGGCAATTCCCATAAGTAAACAAGTACTTAGCACAGACCTACTGAAGCACTTAGCACTAGTTATCATAAGAAAAACCTGGCTGGCCTAACTTGACAGAAGACGGACTTGACAAAAAGCTTTAGACACATTCTAGCAGAAAAAAGAAGGGCAAGTATGGAATGAGCCCTGTGCAGGGAAGCCATGAGGAAGAAGTGCTGCTTTAGGGCATGGAGACTGCTCCTGGCCAGCGCCTGGACATTAGCTTCAAGTACAGGAATCAGACAGAATGTATTTCTAACCCCCTGCTTATCAAATCACCTCAGCAGAGTAAAGATGGATGGTATTTTTGATATAATTCCTACATCAACCCCCTGAAATTTACACGTGGCAGAGAAGTATTTTAGTGGGGTGATGTGGGATCGACTGTCTGTTCTCTGCCCCGAGATGCGTGGGATGGCTCTGCAGCAGCCTCTGCTCTGAAGAATGAGACTGGACTCTTCACTTTTTTGGTCTTCAGGTTGTTTATTATTTCTTATCTACAAAATTGTCTTTTTGCTCAGCCGAGGCCTGCACAGCAAGGCAGCCACAAGCACTCTAACCGCCACCCCCCGAGGCGGTGTCATCCTTTTATACTGCAAACTACGTAGATCATATTTACTTTTAATTTCCAATACCTATCACCTATATTAGACAGTGTACTTCTGTTCTAAACCAATCCCCAAGTGCCAACATCACAGCAGAAAATGGAGAACAAGAAGAAGAATAAAGAAAGAAGAAGGACTAGACATGCCCGGATTCCTCCATCTTGTCCCTATAAAACCTATACCAAAAATTCTAAAATCTACATTTCCACCCTGTCAACAAAAGGAATTATATCAAAAATACCAAAAATACTCCACCATTCAAACCTGCGTGTCTTTCACTTCCCCATGCCAGGCTAGCAATTCGTTGGAAGGATCAAAATCAAGCCACCAGGTGTTGCGGGCAGAATGCCAGGGTCCCCGAGCCCCCCAACGGGGTTCTCGGCTACTCTGGACATCCAGAGGGATGTGCTGAGTTCCCACAGGGTGCACACACCTGCCCTCCTGCTAGCTTAATAAAAGGTCTTTTGATGGACAATGCGTTTGTCTGCAGCTTTGATTGAATTAGGGACACCCCTCAGGACTGCTGTATCCTGCGGGAACACTGCTGGCCATCCCCTGGGTGTATCTGCAAAAGCTTAAAATCAGCTGCCTCAGCTTCCAGGGCCTCTCTTGGCCAGCATCCTGACGTGGCTGCAGGGCTGCTGCGAGGCACTGCTGGGACCCAGCGGGACAGGACCGGCTGTCTCGTGCCCACGTAGCAGCCCTGACACAGCCAGGGCCATCCCGAAAGCAGAGAAACGCTCACGTGCCAGCAGAGAGGAGCACGGAGCACTGGGCTGCTCTCAGGCTATCTCAGCTGGGCTCGCTCCACCACACGGCCCCACGTTAAGGCTGGCTGATGCCCAGCTGCCAGAAATGCCTACCTTGTTCTCTCCAAGATGCACAGGGAGAGCCAATGAGCAGGACACCTTGGGAGGCCTTTTCTGAGGCCAGGGACACACCAAGGTCAGCCAAGGCTCTCCAAGCTGCCTGGCCCACACATCCCAGCTCTGTGCTGGCCCTGGGCCACAGCAGCTCCCACCAAGCAGGAGGCAATGCATATTGCCAAGAGTTGAGACACAGCAGAGAGGAAAGATGTGAAAAGTATGTGTGTAAAGGCCTTTTAATTCACAGCTCTCACAGAGAGCTTTGGGGCTCATGGCTGGACAGAGATGCTCCTGCTCACCCTATGTCCAAAAAGGGTAACACACCCTCCTGCAGGTGCTGGGATTGGTTTGCAGATGCCAAACCTGCTCCTCACCGCCTTCTCCATGCCCCTCTGCCACGTGCAATGGGCCTCAAGCACTGAAAGGAGCACAGAGAGCCAAAGGGGGACTCTCACACCTGCCTCACTGGGAGCTCGCTGGCCAGCACTTTCCTTGAGGAGCAAGAAGCCCCTTTCTACCAAAGGTGTTTCCCCAAATGTGTGGCTTTCCTGGGGAACACCAACACACCCTTAAGAAACGCTGGCAAGGCTGAATGACTTCAGGTCCTTTCAGGACAGGCACTCCAGTTCTAGCTCCTCTTCCCCCAAGTGAGTTTCCAGGTGCAGGTTCAGAGGTGCAGCCCCAGGCCCTCCACAAACACAAGCTGCCCTCTGCCTCTTCCCCTGCCTCAGCTCTTGCCTGCGCTCACGGCACCAAAACCAGGCTGTTCCTGGCCAGGGACCAGAGCCCTGTTCCTGCAGGATGCTCTTGCCAGCACCTTCCAGGACACTCTGCTGTGCACACAGAGCTTTTCATGCCCGCTCCCAACAGGCTCTGGAACACAGAGCCCAACCTGGCTGGCTCTGCCACCAGCACAGCCCAAACACAGGCGGAGGAAGAAGCAGCAGGGGCTGTTTTGCGGCCATGCCCAAGAGAGACTGGCAGGGTGCCCTCCCTCTGCTCTCCCTTGCTTGGCTTTCTGACTGGCTCTGAGCCTGGGGCAGCCATTCCTCACTTGTGGGGAGCAGAAGCACAGCCGGGATCCCGGCACTGCCTGACAGCGCTCCGGGCACCGGCTGTCGCAGGGAGGGCGGCTGTGACAAACCTTTGGTTCCCCTGACTTCAGGGTGAATGTGGTGCAAAATAGCAGAGAAGGAAAGGCAACAATGGAGTGCCCAACAAGGAAATTACTTATAAGGACAAATAAAAATGGAACTATGGTCAGGAACAGAATATAAGATAGGGAGAAGCTCCAAAAAGGAGAAACAAGGAAGATGTATCAATACATAGTCTTGGAGGTGGAACATTCTAGAAACAATAGCATATATAGAACACATGTAACCAATAGGGGAGGGGAATTTGGACCAATTATTATAATTACTCCAAAGGCTCCTGGGAGGAGATCTGAGGCTTGCCCTGATGTAGATGAATGTTTCCCAGACCTTGAAGATCAGACTTGGTTTGCTTGGTGTGAAGTCCAGCCTACCCTATGTCTTAGTTGGGTTGACTCCCATATCTTCGTCTTTTGTTTTAAAGCTAGAAATAAAAGTGATGGAATCTAGTAGAACTCCATGGACACTGCATTTCTTGCACTGTTAGGGGAAAAAAAAAATGCAACTTTATGGTCTCATTTTTCAATGGAACACTTCTGAAAAAGATCCTTTGTTAATCACACAGTGGGGTTTTCTCCTTATAGGTCTCCAAAAAGAAGTTTTACAGCCATGCACATGACAGCTGAAATGATAACTAGAGCCACAACAAGATTGCTAACTATGGCAGGCAAAGATTTTGTAATTATTTATTTACCTGTGAAAAGGGTTGATTGGGCTTTTCACAATTCAGAAGACTTGCAAATTGCATTGTTAAATTATTCAGGTGTTTGTTCTATTCATTACCCAGGCCACAAATTGTTACAAGCAAAATTAAGTTTTAGAGAAAAACCCATGCTGAGTGAAGAGCCTCTAAGTGCTATAACTCTCTTCACTGATGAAGCAGGGGAAACACACCAATCAGTAATAGTATGGCAAAATCAAACAACCAAAACATGGGAATCAGATGTTCAAACAATAGAGGGCTCTCCTCAGATTGTTGAACTGGCTGCTGCAGTAGTTTAGGGCATTTCAGCTCTTTTCAGAGCTTCTGAATTTATTTTTTTAATATTTTTAATATTTATGTTTTTAATTTATTAATTACAGATTTGTCTTCTGTTGCTAGGATTCTTAATAGAAGGATCAGTTTGACAGGATGGTACAAATGATATCGTTGGCTTTCATGTCTTTCTACACTTTTGACACTCCGAACTAACCAGTATTTTGTCTCTCATTCCTCGCTTCCAGGATTCATGGCAGGAGGAAAAGCAAGAGCAGACAAACTGACAATGGTTTTTCAAACACTTTGCCAAACATTTTGAACAAGCAAAACTGAGTCATGCTTTTTTTCATCAAAATGCACAAGCACTGGGGCCAATGTTTGGCTCAAGCACAATCAGCACAGATGAAAACCGCACCTTTGGCACATGAGAGGCACGGATGTCAGCAGTTTTCAATGCTGCTATTTACCTTCCAAGTTCTCATGGAATAACAGCATTGCAGGCATCAGGAATTTCGAATGCTCCAGCTGCTCTCCCCAATTCCCATGGAATAATGGCTTCCCCAGCATCAGGAATTTCAAATCCTCCAGTTCCCCTCCAAAATTTCCGCCAAAACTATGGAATACCAGTATGCCGGGCATTGGAAATTTTGAAAGCTCAAGTTCCCCTCCAAAATTCCCCTCCCAAATTCTCATGGAATAACTGTATTTTGGGAGTCAGGAATCTCAAATCTCCCATTCCCCTCCAAAATTCTCATGGAATAACAGCATTCTGGGCATCAGGAAATTTGAATCCTCCAGCTCCACTGTCATATTCCCACCAAAACTGGAAAATGGAATGACTGCATTCCGAGCACCAGGAATTTCAAATCCTCCAGCTCCCCTCCCACATTCCCCTTCTGGGCATTGGGAATTTGGAATCCTTCAGTCTCCCTCCCAAATTCCCAAGGGTATTCTGGGTGTCAGGAATTTAGAATCCTGAAGCTCCCGTCCAAAACTCCCACCAAAACTATGGAATAATTGCACTCTGGGCATTGGGAATTTGCAATGCTTCAGCTCCCTTCCAAAAATACCCATGGAATTCCCATGGAATACTGGCATTCTGGATGTTGGAAATTTGGAATCCTGCAGTTCCCCTCCCAAACTCCCAAGGAATGACAGCATTCCGGGCATTGGGAATTTAGAATCCCTCAGCTCCCCTCCCAAAATCCCATCAAATTCCCAAGGATTTCTCACCCTTTGTGTACTGTTGCTACCATGAATCCAGAAAAGGTATCAATAGAAACATGGACATATTTAAAAGTGCCAAAGCTGGAAATGTGTGTTACATCTGTTTGCAGATGTCACTCGGTTTCAACCCTTGTGGGTTTGTACCTAACATTTGTGGCAAAGAAAGAGTCTGCTGACACTGTGAGCAAGGGTTCACTCCATGCTGTGCTTGTGGCAAAGTCAGATGGAATTGTTTTCCCAGTGCTCGGGCATTTTGATGGTAGAAATCATGAGAAAGTTTGGCCTGCCTGGCCTAACTTTTGTGGCATAGTGACTGTCATGGCGAGGGCATCTGTCTTCACATCACCTTCCCCTACAGGTCCAGGCAGAGGGGTGTGTGATCTAAAGTGCAGAAGGTTGTATTGCTGAGCCCTGTGAACGGAAAAGTTGTACAGAGAAGTTAATACCAGAAAAAGAACTTTGTTAGAGACTTCCTTCAGGAATGGGTGCTGAATTCTCTCAATGATTCCTGTAACATAAAGAGAATCACAAACAATGTTAAGAAGTTCCTGTGATAAAAGGCAAAATGCTTCTACCACAGCTGCCAGTTTCACTAGCTGGGCTGATCCAGGTGGAAAGGTTATCGCATGTTCTCACTGTCCCTTATCATCTCTCCACAGGGTCACAGCTTTGTGTGTCTTTCCCGATGTGTCAGTGAAAACAGTTTTTGCATCAGGGATTGGAGTTTTCTTCTATAGTGGCCGTTGTAGAAAGGGGAATTCCTTGAAGAATTGGAGCAGGGCATGCCGAGGCATGGGGTGACAAAATTGTCCATCATAGTCCGCAAGAGCAATTTGAAACGACAGTGAATCCCTGAAGAGAGTCTCTAATTCTGCTGCAGTAATAGGGAGATGCATTACTGCTGGATCATATCCTGTCAGGCTCAGGCATTGGAGTTTGTCCCATCGACAGCAGCTGAATAAGCATCTCAGGTTGAATGGTTATATGTTTTGAAAAGGTGTGTGCCAGAAAAAGCCACTCTACGAACCAGAGAGGATGCTCCTGTACATCCCATTGACCAGTAAGAGCATAGGCTTGGAAAGATTGCAGAATCACAAACAGTCACAAAGGCAAATCTGGGTTTCGATATGTGGCAAAGAAGTTACCGATTTCATTGCTTACAGTCTCTAAAGCCTTTTGGAAAGATTTTGTCACGTGCCATGGGGAAGGGAGATCTGACTCTCCTTTTCACAGCTGAAATAAGGGGGATAATTCCTTTGTGGTGATTCCCAATAAAGTGTGGATCCCATGAATAGTGCATAACAACTTTCCAACTCAGGGAATGTGTGTATATTGGTTTTTTGGGTGACTGGCTGTGGGGTGACTGTTGTCTCCAATAATTTGAAGTCCACGTATTTCCAGGGAGGTTTAATTTGGATTTTTTTGTGGCTATGCACAAGCCTCTGCTGGCAAGTGTTACCTTTAGCGGAGCAAGACAGTCACCCAATAATGGAGAATTGCCAGAAGTAATTAAAATTTTCTCCATGTAGTGATACATCAAGACAGATAGCTATTTTTGCCATACTGGTTGTATTGCTGAGTGAATGATAAAGTGACTGATAACAGGACTGCTCTTCATAGCCTGGGGGAGGTGGCAGTGTGTGCAAGGGCCCTTTGTGACACGGTGCAGCACGGTCACCGTGGCATGGAACGGGACAGGGTGTCCAAGGGCCCTTTGTGACACGTGGTGACATAGGAGCTGGCAGTGACAGGAGCAGGCCACAGTGCTCGGAGCAGGCGACGGGACAGGGCAGGACAGAGCGGTGCCGTGAGGAGCCCCCGCACAGCGCGCTCTTTCGTGTCCCACCCGGAGCTTTTCCGAGGCGCTGTTCCTACAGGTGACCTCGAGGCCAGACTGCGGGCCCTGGTGGCCCGTGGCCTCCCCGAGGATTTTGTTTTCCAGGCGCCTTTGAGGCCAGACTGAGGGACTTGGTGACTCAGAGCTTTTCCGAGACATCTCCTGTCCCTGCAGCTGGTGCCCTCGAGGCAAAACCTTGGGATCTGGTGACCACCATAGTTTATGAGGAGTCTCCTGTCCTTGTGACAGGCGCCCTCAAGACCAGAGTGCAGGACTTGCTGTCTTGCAGCCCTTCTGAGGCTTCTCTGTCTCAGGTGCCTTCAAGGCACAACTGCACATCTCGTACACTTTGAGCTTCCTTGAGGCATCTCTCTTTAAGGTGCTTTTAAGGCCAGATTGGCATGGCGGGCAGATTCCGCGGCCTGTTCAAAGTGTTTAAGAGGAGAAAAAAGAGAGACCGTGGAGCTGCTCCAGCACAAGAGCCTGAAGATTCTGAGCAGTTTCACATGCTGAAGGATGGTGAGCGGCAGAGCTGGGCCACAGGGCTGATGGCTGCAGCCAGCTTGGCCCCCTCCCATGCTATCCCATCTCATCCCATCCCATCCCATCCCATCCCATCCCATCCCATCCCATCCCATTCCATCCCATCCCATCCCCTGGGGACATGCCCATGGACAGGATGGAACAGGGGCAGGGCAGACACCCCGCAGTGGCCGTGCTCCATCCCCTGGGCCATCCCGGGGCTCTCCCTGCCTGGGCAGCACAGGCCTGGGCTGTGCTCTCCGGCCTCTCCCGCAGCCCCTCAGCTCTGGCTGCGCTCGCTCTTTGCCAGGTGCAGCCCTGGACAAGACACAAGAGCAGGAACCCGGCCGTGGCCGCTTGCGCAAAACCCTGAAGGTACCTGCAGCCACCCCCACCTGGGCTGGGCCTGCTGTCCCTGCTCAGCCCAGCACCACGCTTGGAGCATGCCATGGAGCATCCCTGCCTTCTCTGTGCTTTGTTCTCCTGCAGAGATTCCGGAAATTCCTGCGCATTCGGCGCACAAATACCAGCACTGCAGCAGCTGAGGGCACAGCCAAGCCTGACTCGGGGCTGACCGAGCTCCAGGCAGGGCACGATATCAGCCCAGATTCGGCTGAGTGCTCACAGGATTCTGAGGCTGAAATTAACAGGGCAAAGATGGACAAGGCCCTGACTGTGGATGTGGCCATCACAAACACTGACAATGAAGAAACTGAGGACATCTCAAAATCTGGCACCATGCCCACTCCCATTATCATTCATGCTCCCACTATGGATTTTTGTGACGACAGTGCTGTTCCTTCTCCGCAGCAGGTAAGCAGCCTGGGGCCAGGCCTGGAGGCCTTCGAGGATTGTTTGTCTCCTCAAGCCACGGTCACTGGGGCACCTCAGCCATTGAGGCCAGCACAGTGTGGCAGGAAGGCAAGCACTTCTTGGGGGAAGCTGGGGAAGTTGCTGCCTTGGACAGCACTCAAAATCTTCCCCATGGCTCCTCCAGGTGCCAGCCATTGTAAGGAACATCCACCAGAGTCTACTGTCCCAAGACACTGTGGATGCCAGGCTGCAAAGTGACATTCTGAGGATGGCTGAAGAACACCCTTCTGACATGGTGCTGACCCTCCTGCGCTGTGCCCCAACATGTGACAGGTACGGGGCCCACGTGCCTGCACAGCTCAGGGCCCACCAGCCTTTAGGGCCCATGGCCCTGCACAGCCTGTGCTATGGGCTCTGCCAGACAGGCACAGAGGTCCAGGACCCTGGGGCCCCTCTGCTTCCAAGCCTGCTGCCAGTGCTCCCTCCCTGCCCCTCAGGGCACCGGGGCTCTGTCACCTGGGCCCCCACAGCTGCACATGGCATGGTCCTGGGACTGAGATGCCCCTGACACAGAGCTCTCATCCCACAGAGCTGCTGCAATGATATGGAGAACTATAGGGTCATCGGGACCAGCCGTGGAAAATGTGCTGTCAACACTAGTTCTTGTCATGGAGGATTGGCCACTGTACAGCGCACGCACCTCTGATGGGGACGACAGGGACGTTTTTGCCCTGGCTGTGAGTTTCTGGATTTGGCCTCTGCTTTTCCCTCAGTCCCCTCACCGGCAGCTCTCCATCCTCTCCATGCCTCAGGCGCTGGGCTGAACCCTGGGCTAGGGGCAGGCTCAGGGGGCACCAGGCCCGCTGCTCCTCCTGCATCTGCCCTTGGGCCCTGCCCCACGGACACCTCGGCACTGAGCGCTGTCTTGGGCTGCTTCTTTTGCAGGCAACTCTGGTGATCTGGGTCATTGTCCAGGTGCCTGAGTGCCACACGGCCATGATACTGTATTCCTCCCGCCTGTTCGTGGCTCTGCTTTTCCATGTTATCATCACCACAGAAAAGTTGGCACTAGAGGAATTTGAAAACTTCTGGAGAGCATGCCAGGAGGAACACTGCCTTCCCAGCAAGCCCAACAGGTCCCAGTCCTCCTGTCATTCCCATGCCCTTGTGGCCAGTGCCAGTGCTCCCAGTGTGACCTGGGCTTTGCTCTGCACACAGGTTTGCAGTGCAGGCCATGAAGGCTCTGCTCTGCCGACTGGACTTTGACAACGTGGTTGTTGCAATGCATCGCAAGGGTGGCTGGGACACGATGCTGTGTGCTGACACCCAGCACTATGCCATGGGTCTGCTGGCCATGTAAGGCCCCCTTCTCCCCACTGCCCCCGGCATTTCTGCCCTGCGCCCCAAACAGTCCCTGTGGTCATGGGCCAGAGAGCCTCGTCACTAAGGGACAGCCAAGGAGACTGGAAAAGTCTGGGAGAGGAAGGTGCTCAGAAGGAGTCACCTCCCAGGGCACCCACATTCCCTGCAGGGATGCTGGGGAAAGACCAGAGCTCTCTGAGTTAGTCCTGGGAGAGGTTTGTCCCCCACCTCAGGGTCTTGGTGTCTTTTTTCCCCCTTCCAGGGAGATGTGCCATGTCATGGTCCCCTTCTGTTCCCGCATTGCATTCCATCTTCTCCAGCCACTCAGTGGGGAGGAGCGATGGAATCTACCCTTGCTGGCATTCTTTGTGGAGGTGAGCCTGGTTCCAGCGCTGCCTGGCTGAGCTGCCTCCCAGCTCTCTGCGCTCTCACAGCCACAGCTGCCTGGGACGGTGCCCACGCCCTGTGCTGCTGCCTGGGCCCAGCCCTGTGCGCTTCTGGGCTCCTGCTGGCCGGCTCCCCTGTCACTGCCCTGTGCCTTTCAGGTCCTAGACATCTTGGATTTCACTAAATCTGGTATCAGCATCCTGAATGTCTTGGAATGGCACCTGCGCAGTCAGTGCAAGGAGCGGCGTCGCCTGGCGCTCAGAGGCCTCGTGGTGGTCAGCAAGGATCCCTCGATGGTGAGAAGGGGGCCATGTCTGAAGTTGCGTTGTGGAAAGCAGCTCCATGGGCGTGCAGGGCTTCAGGAGCTGAGGCAGCTGCTCCCAGCTCTCCGGCCTCACCTGCCCCAGTGCTTTGGGGCAGGCCTTTGGCCTGTGGGCCCTGCAGCAGCAGGGTGGCCTTGCAGTGCCAGGGCGGTGTTGGCGGTGCAGCCGTCCATGGCTTCCCAGCACAGCCTTGTGTTCCACACAGGCCAGGAAAATGTGCTGTCGGTCTCCAAGCCTTCTGCCGCTGCTGGATGATGCAGATGGATATGTTGTCAGCATGACTCTCTCTGTGTTTACAAATGTGGTCCAGCACAAAGGCATGCAAGGATGCAACAATACTGCCCCAAAGCTGGCTGAGGCACTCCTGCTGCTCTTTGATCACGTAAGGCTCTGTGTCCTCAGCTGCAGGCACTGGCTGCTGCCCAGAAACTTTGCCCAGGTGAGGCTTGAGAAATTTGTCACAAGGCCTGATTCTCTTCCCTTTCTCCAGGACAACAGCTATGTGCAAGTGCTCTCGCTTGAGCTCTTCATCAGGGTGATGGACTTGGTCGTGGATGAGGGAAAAAGGCCTCTTGAGAAGATTTTGAGCCAAAGTCTTCTCCCACTCTTCTTCCACTGCCATGATAGGAACTGGGACGTGGCAAAGGTGACATTTTGTGGTATGCCGGTGGATCTTGGGGAGGGGGCTCCGCTGCGTCCGGCCCTGGCACCTCATGTACTGCAGCCTCCTCCAGGCATTTGGAATGTGTTGAGGGTCCTGTGCCCTGGGCTGTGGGGCCATCTCTGGGTCTCTGCTGCTCCCCAGGCCTCTCAGAAAACGCTGATTCATGTTGCCGAGTTCCTGAACATGAGGAAGCTAAAGCAGCTGGTGAAGAAGGGGCAGCTGCCAGCATCCGGCCAGTGCCTGGTAAGGAGGGCCTGAAGCCCCAGGCTCAGGCCGGAGAAGGCCCCTGAGGGCGGTGCTCGGTGTGCGGGGCTGGCAGCTGTACCCCTGCCCGCTGCTGCAGCCAGAGGCCGCCCGGACTCTTCTCCAGGCTCCCGTGGGCCCGAGCCGGGTGCCCATGGAGCCCCGGCCCGGCAGGGCTGCAGGCCGGCACCGCGGCTCCCCGGGCAGCAGCCGGCCCTCTGCCCCCTGCCCTCGGGAGCCCTTGGCCAGCGGCTGCTGGCCGCGCCTCAGGGCTGTGCGGGCAGGGGAGGCCGGGGCTGGGCGCAGGCAGCGCCCGGCCCAGGGGCTGAGCCCGCGCCAACCCTTCCTTCCTGCCGCTCTCTGCAGCTGGCAGAGGACAGGAGCCAAGCGGCCGAGCACTTGCGCCAGGCCCTGCCCTACCTGCAGAGCCCACAGGAGCCCCTGCGAGAGGCGGCCGTCACATTCATGGGTGAGCCCCGAGCCTGGGCTCCCTCCCCGGGCCGCCACAGCTCGGCCCCAGCCCCGCCTGCTGCCCTGGCAGCGCTGCTGGCACGGAGCTGTGCCGCCTGGGTCAAGATGAACTCTTTGTTCTCAGAGATGGCCATGTTTCCCATGACAGAGGAGCAGCAGGAAGAGCTCCAGGATCTCAGTCAAGGTGAGTGAGGGCAGCGGGCTGGCCAGGCGAGCTGCAATGCCTGAACAGGTAGCTGCAATGCCTGTCCTGGCTGCATTGGGCTTCCCACCCTGTGTTGAGAAGAGGTGGTGTGGGCAGAGCACACAGAGATTTCAGGGACACGGGTGGAATTCGTGGCCCGCAGCTTGCTGCTGATCCTTTTCGCAGCGCCTCTCTCTTGTCCATGGCAAGGGTTGGGTGAGGTCGCCCTGGATGAATGGTCTCCTCAGGTCACTGCAGATCCATGCTCTGACCATGGCTCTCTTGCTCTCTGTTCCAGGGCTAGAATCCCCAAAGAAAAATGCCAGCCCATCCTGCTCTAACATTGAAAGTCATTCTCAGTTAGGCCTAAGACCTGAAGAAATAGGGTCGTTTTCTGGATCCGGTGAACCAGTGTCCCAAGAACAGCACCAGGAGATATTGAATAGGACACCATCTCCCATTGCCTCAGGAGCTCTTGACATAGTTGATGATTGCTAGAGCTGAGCCTGTGGGAAGCTCGCATGGCTTCAGCCCTCTCCCTGCCTGTAGATAGCTCCTTCCCTCCAGCCCTCAGACAATGTCCATCCACTTTCCCCCTCCACTCTCCCTCCACTTCGACAGCTCTATCTCACCAGCCCTCAGACCATGCCTATTCCTGTGTTTTCCTTCCACTCTTCCTTTTGACAGCTCCATCCCTCTAGGCATCAAACCCTGCCTATTCCCTTTTTCCCTCCCATATCAGCCCTTTGCTTCACCTTCCATTAATAAACAGTTTGGCTTCTTCACTTTGCCTGCATCCCTGTGGAGCTGAAGCAAATACAGGGCCCTGGGACACACCGGTCCCTGCTGCTGTTCTCTGCCACGCCATGTTTTGTGCACAGACACAGAGGAACGAGGGCAGGTCAGGCTGGAAAAGTCCCTGTGCGGAAGGTGCAGTTCCACAGCACTGTGCAGTTCCAGATCTTGCTGAGCACACTGAAGGCCAGCAGTGGGACAAGGAGCCTGTGTGTGTCAGGGACCAAAGTTATGTCGAAGGCCCTGCCATATTTGGTCCCCTGTTGTGCAAGTCAACAAGAGAATGAAGAACAGACAATGAAGTAAATCTTACGGTTAAACTGGTGGGAATTTAACCCTTAAGAGCAACAAAGGACTGGTCAATCGATGGGAAGTGAACTTGTTAAAGAGGAACAATACACAATGGGGATGTGGTTGGCATGGAGGGGGTACCACAGGTCACTGCAGCCTCATCTCACACGCTGGCCAAGCATGAGATGACGTTGTAACGGGAAAAACTCCACTCGAGAGGAGGGGAAGTCAGGCCTGGTTCTGAGGTGGAGGGACAGAAAGGACAAAATGCCCATCCTTTTGATGCAGGGAATGCCCTGAATGTGGGAGGTCTGCATGCCCCTCTCACTGGAGAACCATGCTGAGAACGCCTCAGAGCAGCCCAGTGCTCCGTGCTCCTCTCTGCTGGCACGTGAGCGTTTCTCTGCTTTCGGGATGGCCCTGGCTGTGTCAGGGCTGCTACGTGGGCACGAGACAGCCGGTGCTGTCCCGCTGGGTCCCAGCAGTGCCTCGCAGCAGCCCTGCAGCCACGTCAGGATGCTGGCCAAGAGAGGCCCTGGAAGCTGAGGCAGCTGATTTTAAGCTTTTGCAGATAGACCCAGGGGATGGCCAGCGGTGTTCCCTCAGGATACAGCAGTCCTGAGGGGCCTCCCCAGAGCTGCCTGATGCCGCCCACTCCGTGTGGCACCAGCTGCTTTCCTGTGGAATGTTCTACCTCCCCCAGGAGTGAAGAGGGAGCTGGAGAAAGAGCTTGCCAGGCTGCTCTGGATCCTTTCCCAGCAGCCCTGGTTGAGTGGAGCAGTCCGAGCTGAGCGCAGATGTGCCAATGGAACAGCCGTGCACGGGAAGGCTCGCTGGGAAGGATGATCCAGGAACCATAGGCCGGGCAGCCTGGCTTTGCTGCCAGGGAAGGCCTTGGAGCAGACCCTCCTGGCTGCCATCCCACGGCACGTGCAGGGAACCAGGGGCTCTGCTGGAGGCTGGGAAAGCTCTGCGGAGGGACGGGCACAGCTGGGGCTCCTGGCGGGGTGTTGAGGGCTTCTGTGGGGGTGTTTGGGGGGTGGGTGTTGGGGGGCATGTTGGGGAAGGAGTTGTCTGGAAGGTGAGAGTGTGGGCTGGAATCTGAGTCAGTTTGAAGGCAGCATCTGTGCTTTGGCACAGCTTTGGTTATGGAGGGCAGAAAGAATATCTGTGACTATTTCTTTTACTGGTCCTGTTTCCCCTGCAGGGAACAAGAGGGGAGTGCTGTACTTTATTGGCCACTTAGATATCTGTACTGGGGGAGGATCAGCCCTTTTGCCATCTACTCATTTGTTTGGGTTACTGTTGTAACACTGAGTGGTCTTTCATTCCTTGAGAGCTTTTATTCCTGAGGAGAATTCGGAGATTACAATCCCTTCATTGAAAATCATTTGCAAACCAAAGAATGGCCTTCTTTCTGACTCTGTGCAGTGTTATGTATTGTAAAGTGTCTTTCAATAGATGATAAGGCAAATGAGTTGCTGCTTTGAGGTGGGAACAAACTTCAAAACCATTCCCATTCTTGGGCCATTGCAATTACTTTGAGAATTTTGCAAATTTTGGAACTACTTGAGCTGAGTAATGGGAAGTAAAACTTTACTGAATTGAGGATTCCTTAATGCCAGATTCTTCTGTGTCTTCATGGCAAAGATGTTTTTGTGTTGCGGCAAATTACTTCAATGAGAAAATCATTCCGGCATGGAGGAAGAGCTCCTGACAGAGACCAAGTGTTGCCCGCAGTTGCTCCAGGTGCTCCTGCCATCAGCCCCCAGTGCACGTGGGCTTTGGCTCCCTGTGGCACAGAAGCCCCCCGGGGGCACAGGTCTCTGGGGCAGGAGACGGGCACCAGCGCTGCCAGGGCTCGGGGGGTGGCAGCTCTGCTTGGGCAGGGACTCTGCCCCAGCTGCTGATGGCAGCGCTGCCCGGGCCCCAGGGCTCAGAGCAGCATTGGTGCCCGGGCCCACACGTTCCTTGTGCGAGTCACACCCGCGGGTTTAGGATAGCCACGGGCCGGGACGTGTCCCAAGGAGCCCGTGCCAGCATCCCTGGAAGGGCCCATGCCCTTCCCAGCGCGGCTGCGTCGGCAGCCCTGGGGGCTCCTTCTGCTGCCCTGAGCCCGCAGAGCAGGGCAGCGTTTGCTGATGCTCTGAGCCCTTCCTAAAGATCCTGCGGGACTGCCTTGGACACCTGGGGCCAGGCATTCCTTCCAGCCTGGGCCACTTTGGCTGGGCTGGGGGTGGCCCCAGGGCAGGCGCAGTGTGTGCAAGGGCCCTTGGTGACACGGTGCAGCACGGTCATTGTGACATGGAACTGGGTGTCCAAGGGCCCTTTGTGACACGTGGTGACAAAGGAGCTGGCAGTGACAGGAACAGGCCACAGTGCTCGGAGCAGGCGACGGGACAGGGCAGGACAGAGCGGTGCCGTGAGGAGCCCCCGCACAGCGCGCTCGTTCGTGTCCCACCCGGAGCTTTTCCGAGGCGTTGTTACTACAGGTGACCTCGTGGCCAGACTGCGGGCCCTGGTGGCCCGTGGCCTCCCCGAGGATTTTGTTTTCCAGGCGCCTTTGAGGCCAGACTGAGGGACTTGGTGACTCGGAGCTTTGCCGAGACATCTCCTGTCCCTGCAGCCAGTGCCCTCGAGGCAAAACCTTGGGATCTGGTGACCACCATAGTTTATGAGGAGCCTCCTGTCCTTGTGACAGGCGCCCTCAAGACCAGAGTGCAGGACTTGCTGTCTTGCAGGCCTTCTGAGGCTTCTCTGTCTCAGGTGCCTTCAAGGCACAACTGCACAACTTGTTGACTTTGAAGTTTCTTGAGGCATCTCTCTTTAAGGTGCGCTCGAGGCCAGACTCTGACATGGCGGGCAGATTCCGCGGCCTGTTCAAAGTGTTCAGGGGGAAAGAAAATAGAGACCCTGGAGCTGCCCCAGCACAAGAGCCTGAAGATCCAGAGCAGTTTCATACGCTGCAGGAAGGTGAGCAGAAGACCTGGGGCCACAGGGTTGATGGCTGCAGCCAGTTTGGCCCCATCCCATCCCATCCCATCCCATCCCATCCCATCCCATCCCATCCCATCCCATCCCATCCCATCCCATCCCCTGGGGACATGCCCATGGACAGGATGGGACAGGGGCAGGGCAGCCACCCCGCAGTGGCCGTGCTCCATCCCCTGGGCCATCCCGGGGCTCTCCCTGCCTGGGCAGCACAGGCCTGGGCTGTGCTCTCCGGCCTCTCCCGCAGCCCCTCAGCTCTGGCTGTGCTCGCTCTTTGCCAGGTGCAGCCCTGGACAAGACACAAGAGCAGGAACCCGGCCGTGGCCGCTTGCGCAAAACCCTGAAGGTACCTGCAGCCACCCCGACCTGGGCTGGGCCTGCTGTCCCTGCTCAGCTGAGCACCATGCTTGGAGCATGCCAGGGAGCATCCCTGGTTTCCCTATCCTTTATTCTCCTGCAGAGGTTCCGGAAATTCTTGCGCGTTCGGCGCACAAAGACCAGCACTGCAGCAGCTGAGGGCACAGCCGAGCCTGACTCGGGGCTGACCGAGCTCCAGGCCGAGCCCGATGTCAGCCCAGATTCGGCTGAGCACTCACAGGACTCTGAGGCTGCAACGAACGAGGACAGGACAAAGGCGGACGAGGAAGTGACTGAGGATGTGCCCATCACTGGAGAGATTCAGGACATCACAAATACTGACACCAAACCATATTCAGATGAATACTCACAACACTCTGACGATGCAATGAACGAGGACAGGACCAAGGTGGACACAGCAGTGACTGAGGATGTGCCCATCACAAACACCAACACCGGAGACACTGAGGACATCTCAAATACTGGCGCCTCGCCCGCTCCCACTCTCACTCAAGAACTAATACAGGACTATTGCAAGGACCCCTCTGTTTCTTCTCAGCAGCAGGTAAGCAGCCTGGGGCCAGGCCTGGAGGCCTTCAGGGATCGTGTGTCCCCTCAAGCCATGGTCACTGGGCCCCCTCAGCCTTTGAGACCAGCGCAGTGTGGTGGGAAGGGAAGCACTTCTTGGAGGAAGCTGGGGAAGTTGCTCCCTTGGACAGTGCTCCAATCTTCCCCATGCCTCCTCCAGGTGCCAGCCATTGTAAGGAGCATCCACCAGAGTCTACTGTCCCATGTCACTGTGGAAGCCAGGCTGCAAATTGACATTGTGAGGCTGGCTGAAGGACACCCTGATGATGTGGTGCTGACCCTCCTGCGCTGTGCCCCAACATGTGACAGGTACGGGGCACACGTGCCTGCACAGCTCAGGGCCCACCAGCCTTTGGGGCCCATGGCCCTGCACAGCCTGTGCTATGGGCTCTGCCAGACAGGCACAGAGATCCAGGACCCTGGGGCCCCTCTGTTCCCCAAGCCTGCTGCCAATGCTCCCTCCCTGCCCCTCAGGGCACCGGGGCTCTGTCACCTGGGCCCCCACAGCTGCACAGGGCATGGTCCAGGGACTGAGATGCCCCTGACACAGAGCTCTGATCCCACAGAGCGGCTGCTATGATATGGAGAACCATTGGATCACTGGGACAAGCTGTGGAAAAAGTGCTGCCAACACTGATCTGTGTGATGGAGGATTGGCCACTGCACAGCGCATGCACCTCTGATGGGGACAACAGGGACGTTTTTGCCCTGGCTGTGAGTTTCTGGATTTGGCCTCTGCTTGCCCCTCGGTCACCTTGCCAGCAGCTCTCCATCCTCTCCATGCGTGAGGCGCTGGGCTGAACCTGGGCTAGGGGAAGGCTCAGGGGGCACCAGGCCCGCTGCTCCTCCTGCATCTGCCCTTGGGCCCTGTCCCACGGACACCTCGGCACTGAGCGCTGTCTTGGGCTGCTTCTTTTGCAGGCAACTCTGGTGATCTGGGTCATTGTCCAGGTGCCTGAATGCCACGAGGCCATGATACTTTATTCCTCCCGCCTGTTTGTGGCTCTGCTCTTCCATGTTGTCATCACCACACAGCAGATGCCACCAGTGGAAGCTGGTAACTTCTGGAGAGCATGCCAGGAGGAACACCGCCTTCCCAGCAAGCTTAACAGGTCCCAGGTCCTGTTAAGGTCCTGTCCTTCCCATGCCCCCGTGGCCAGTGCTCCCAGTGTGACCTGGGCTTTGCTCTGCACACAGGTTTGCAGTGCAGGCCATGAAGGCTCTGCTCTGCCGACTGTGCTGTGACAATGAGGTGGTGGCTATGGAGCGCAAGCATGGCTGGGACACGATGCTGTGTGCTCACACCCAGCACTATGCCATGGGTCTGCTGGCCAGGTGAGACCCCCTTCTCCCCACTGCCCCCAGCATTTGTGCCCTGTGCCACACTCAGTATCTGCGGTCGTGGCCCAGAAAGCCTTGTCACTAAGGGCAAGCCAAGAAGATGGGAAAAGGCTGGGAAAGGAGGGTGCCCAGAAGGGGCCATCTCCCAGAGCACCCACATTCCCTCCAGGGATGGTGGGGAAAGACCAGAGCACTCTGAGTCAGCCCTGGGAGAGGTTTGTCCCCCACGTCAGGGTGTTGGTGCCTTTTTCCCCCTGCCAGGGTGATGCGCCGTCGCTTGGTCCCTTTGTGCTCTCGCATCGCACTCCACTTGCTCCGGCAGCTCAGCAGCCAGGACCCATACACGGATCTGCCCTTCCTGGCATTCCTTGTGGAGGTGAGCCTGGTTCCAGCGCTGCCTGGCTGAGCTGCCTCCCAGCTCTCTGCCCTCTCACAGCCACAGCTGCCTTGGATGGTGCCCACGCCCTGTGCTGCTGCCTGGGCCCAGCCCTGTGCGCTTCTGGGCTCCTGCTGGCCGGCTCCCCTGTCACTGCCCTGTGCCTTTCAGGTCCTCGAGTGCCTGGACTTGAGGGAATGTGGTGACAGTGTCCTGAAGGTCTTGGAAAGGCACCTGCACAGCGAGTCCAGGGAGCGGTGTCGCCTGGCGCTCAGAGGCCTCGTGGTGGTCAGCAAGGATCCCTCGATGGTGAGGAGGGGCAGCGGCTGAATCTGCGCTGTGAAAAGCAGCCCCATGGACGTGCAGGGCTTCAGGAGCTGAGGCAGCTGCTCCCAGCTCTCCGGCCTCACCTGCCCCAGTGCTTTGGGGCAGGTCTTTGGCCTGTGGGCCCTGCAGCAGCAGGGTGGCCTTGCAGTGCCAGGGTGGTGTTGGTGGTGCAGCCGTCCATGGCTTCCCAGCACAGCCTTGTGTTCCACACAGGCCAGGAGAATGTGCATCTTCTCTCCAAGCCTTCTGGAGCTACTGGATGGCGCAGATGCAGAGATGGTCAGCATGTCCCTCTCTGTGTTCACCAATGTGCTCCGGCACAAAGACATCCTGGTATCCAGCACCACTGCCCCAAAGCTGGCTGAGGCACTCCTGCTGCTCTTTGAGCATGTAAGCTTCTACATCCTGTGCCACAGGCATTGGGTGCTTCCCAGAAACTTGGTGCCCTTTGGATTTTCAGGCCTTTGCCCAGGTGGGACTGGAATAATTGATGTAGGGCTTTTTGTTTTCTCTAGGACAACAGCCATGTGCAGGTGCTCTCCATTGAACTCTTCAGCAAGGTGGTGGAACTGGTCGTGGATGAGGGGAAAAAGCCCCTGAAGTCAATTGTGAGCAAGAGCCTGTATGCACTTTTAATTTACTGTCATGATAAGAACTCGGACGTGGCAAAGGTGAGGTTTTCTGTGATGCTGGTGCATCTCTGGGAAGGGGCATGCCTGTGTCCTGGCCTGGTGCCTCACGGGCTGCAGCCTCCTCCAGGCCTGGGCACAGAGATGTGGGTCTGGTGCCCTGGGCTGTGGGGCCATCTCTGGGTCTCTGCTGCTCCCCAGGCCTCTCGAGAAACGCTGCTTGGTGTGGCCGAGTTCCTGAAGAGGAGGAAGCTGGTACAGCTGTTGAAGAAGCAGCCGTCGATGAATGTCGAGGAGTGCCTGGTAAGGAGGGCCTGAAGACCCAGGCTCAGCCTGGAGAAGGCCCCTGAGGGCGGTGCTCGGTGTGCGGGGCTGGCAGCTGTGCCCCTGCCCGCTGCTGCAGCCAGAGGCCGCCCGGGCTCTTCTCCAGGCTCCCGTGGGCCCGAGCCGGGTGCCCATGGAGCCCCGGCCCGGCGGGGCTGCGGGCCGGCACCACGGCTCCCCGGGCAGCAGCCGGCCCTCTGCCCCCTGCCCTCGGGAGCCCTTGGCCAGCGGCTGCTGGCCGCGCCTCAGGGCTCTGCGGCCAGGGGAGGCCGGGGCTGGGCGCAGGCAGCGCCCGGCCCAGGGGCTGAGCCCGCGCCAACCCTTCCCTCCTGCCGCTCTCTGCAGCTGGCAGAGGACAGGAGCCGAGCGGCCGAGCACCTGCGCCGGGCTCTGCGCTACCTGCAGAGCCCACAGGAGCCCCTGCGAGAGGCGGCCATCACGTTCATGGGTGAGCCCCGAGCCCCGGCTCCCTCCCCGGCCCGGCCCGCCGCAGCTCGGCCCCAGCCCCGCCTGCTGTCCCGGCAGCGCCAGCCGGGCCCGGCGCCGTGCAGCCCCGCCTGGCCTGGGCATTGCTGCTGCCGCCCTCTGGCAGCCGTGCCCTGGGTGGCAGCGTGCGGCAAGGGCCGGGCTGAGCCCTGCCGGGCCAGCAGCCCCTGTGGCCACAGCGCCGCTGGCAGGGAGCTGTGCCGCTGGGGCCGTGACAGGCTCTGTGCTCACAGGCATGGCCGGGCGGTGCCTCAGGAGGCAGCAGCAAGAGCTCCGGCTGAGCTGGACAGGTGAGTGAGGGCAGCGGGCTGACAGCGGGGGCTGCCGGGGGTCCTGCAAGTCCTGTCCCGGCTTTGCAGGGCTCTGCTCCCTGTGCCGAGGGCTCATGTGGGCAGAGCACACAGAGATTTCAGGGACACGTAGGGGAGTCATGGCCCATACCTCCCAGCTGATTCCAAAGTCTCCTACTCCCTTCTGGATGCGATGGCCCTGTCCAGAAGCTCTTGTAGGATTCCCTCAGACCCGGGCTGTTGCCAGGGCTCTGTTCCTCTCTCTTTCAGCCCTGCAAGCCCGGTGGCAACGTGCCAGCCCATCCTGCTGTGACCTGGACAATGAAGCAGAGTTTCCCCAAAGAGCTGAAGAACTGGGGACATCTACTGGATCCAGTCAACCAGTGCCCCAAGAGGAGCACCAGGAGGCACCCAAGAGGACACTGCCTCCCAGCGCTGCTGGAAGTCCTGGCACAGCTGATGCTGGGCAGAGTTCTTGTGGCTTCAGCCCTTTCCCTGCCTATTGACTGCCCCGTCCCTCCAGGCCTCAGTCACTGCCCATCCCCATTTTTTCCCTCCACTCTCCCTCCCTGTAGATGGCTCCCTCCCTCCAGCCCTCATATCTGCCCATCCCCATTTTTTCCCTCCACTCCCCCTCCCTATAGGTGGCTCCCTCTCTCCAGCCCTCAGACTCTCCATCCCCATTTTTTCCCTCCACACTCCCTCCTATAGGTGGCTCCCTCTCTCCAGCCCTAAGACTCTCCATCCCCATTTTTCCCTCCACACTCCCTCCCTTTTTGTGGCTCCCTCCCTCCAGGCCTCATACACTCTCCATCCTCATTTTTGCTCTCCACTATTCCTCCCTTTTGATAGCTCTGCCCCACCGGCCTTCAGGCTGTCCATCACCTTTTTTTCTCTCCACTCTCCCTCCCTGTTGACAGCTCCATCCCTTCAGTCCTCAGACCCTCCCCATTAGCTTTTTTCCCTCCCAGATCATCACTTTGCTTCGCCTTTCAATAATAAACAGTTTGGCATCGTCACTTTGCCTGCATCCCTGCGGAGCTGAAGTAAATCCCAGACCCTGGGACACACAGGCCCTGCTGCCGTTCTCTGCCACACCGTGTTTTGTGCACGGACACAGAGGAACGAGGGCAGGTCAGGCTGGAATGGTCCCTGTGCTGAAGGTGCAGTTCCACAGCACTGTGCAGTTACACATCTTGCTGAGCACCCTGGAGCCCCTGGATTTTGGGAGAGCCAACCTGAGCATGCTCTGAACCCAGCTGAGAGGGATTCCATGGCAAGCATCTGTGGAGAGCAAAGGAGCTTGGAATGCTGGAAGCTTTCAAGAATAGCTTCCTGAAAGCACAGCAGTGCTCCATCCCTGCACAGGATGAGGAAGAGGGCAGAAGCAGAGAGCATCCTGGCTTAGCAGGAGGCTCTGGGTGTGCCTAAGGGCAAATGAAGCAGCAGCACGGTGCCCGAGACTCGGACACGCGGCCGTGCCGGTGCCCGGAGCGCTGTCAGGCAGTGCCGGGATCCCGGCTGTGCTTCTGCTCCCCACAAGTGAGGAATGGCAGCCCCAGGCTCAGAGCCGGTCCGAAAGCCAAGCAAGGGAGAGCAGAGGGAGGGCACCCTGCCAGTCTCTCTTGGGCATGGCCGCAAAACAGCCCCTGCTGCTTCTTCCTCTGCCTGCGTTTGGGCTGTGCTGGTGGCAGAGCCAGCCAGCTTGGGCTCTGTGTTCCAGAGCCTGTTGGGAGCGGGCATGAAAAGCTCTGTGTGCACAGCAGAGAGTCCTGGAAGGTGCTGGCAAGAGCATCCTGCAGGAACAGGGCTCTGGTCCCTGGCCAGGAACAGCCTGGTTTTGGAGCCGTGAGCGCAGGCAGGAGCTGAGGAAGGTGAAGAGGCAGCGGGCAGCTTGTGTTTGTGGAGGGCCTGGGGCTGCACCTCTGAACCTGCACCTGCAAACTCACTTGGGGAAGAGGAGCTAGAGCTGGAGTGCCTGTCCTGAAAGGACCTGAAGTCATTCAGCCTTGCCAGAGTTTCTCAAGGGTGTGTTGGTGTTCCCCAGGAAAGCCACACATTTGGGGAAACACCTTTGGAGGAAAGGGGCTTGCTTCTCAAGGAAAGTGCTTGCCAGGGAGCTCCCAGTGAGGCAGGTGCGAGTGTCCCGCTTTGGCTCTCTGTGCTCCTTTCAGTGCTTGAGGCCCATTGCACGTGGCAGAGGGGCATGGAGAAGGCAGTGAGGAGCAGGTTTGGCATCTGCAAACCAATCCAAGCACCTGCAGCAGGGTGTGTTACCCTCGTTGGACAGAGATGTGAGCAGGAGCATCTCTGTCCAGCCATGAGCCCCAAAGCTCTCTGTGAGAGCTGTGAATTAAAAGGCCTTTACACACATACTTTTCACATCTTTCCTCTCTGCTGTGTCTCAACTCTTGGCAATATGCATTGCCTCCTGCTTGGTGGGAGCTGCTGTGGCCCAGGGCCAGCACAGAGCTGGGATGTGTGGGCCAGGCAGCGTGGAGAGCCTTGGCTGACCTTGGTGTGTCCCTGGCCTCAGAAAAGGCCTCCCAAGGTGTCCTGCTCGTTGGCTCTCCCTGTGCATCTTGGAGAGAACAAGGTAGGCATTTCTGGCAGCTGGGCATCAGCCGGCCTTAACATGGGGCCGTGTGGTGGAGCGAGCCCAGCTGAGATAGCCTGAGAGCAGCCCAGTGCTCCGTGCTCCTCTCTGCTGGCACGTGAGCGTTTCTCTGCTTTCGGGATGGCCCTGGCTGTGTCAGGGCTGCTACGTGGGCACGAGACAGCCGGTCCTGTCCCGCTGGGTGCCAGCAGTGCCTCGCAGCAGCCCTGCAGCCACGTCAGGATGCTGGCCAAGAGAGGCCCTGGAAGCTGAGGCAGCTGATTTTAAGCTTTTGCAGATACACCCAGGGGATGGCCAGCGGTGTTCCCGCAGGATACAGCAGTCCTGAGGGGTGTCCCTAATTCAAACAAAGCTGCAGACAAATGCATTGTCCATCAAAAGACCTTTTATTAAGCTAGCAGGAGGGCAGGTGTGTGCACCCTGTGGGAACTCAGCACATCTCTCTGGATGTCCAGGTTGCCGAGAACCCCATCAGGGGGCTCAGAGACCCTGGCATTCTGCCCGCAACACCTGCTGGCTTGATTTTGATCCTTCCAACGAATTGCCAGCTTGGCATGGGGATGTGAAAGACACACAGGTTTGAATGGTGCAGTAACAGGGTGTTGACAGGGTGGAAATGTAGATTTTAGAATTTTTGGTATAGGGGTTATAGGGACAAGATGGAGGAATCAGGGCGTGTCTAGTCCTTCTTCTTTCTTCTTTCTTCTTCTTGTTCTCCATTTTCTGCTGTGATGTTGGCACTTGGGGGATTGGTTTAGAACAGAAGTACACTGTCTAACATAGGTGATAGGTATTGGAAATTAAAAGTAAATATGATCTACGTAGTTTGCAGTATAAAAGGATGACACCGCCTCGGGGGTGGGGTCAGAGTGCTTGTGGCTGCCTTGCTGTGCAGGCCTTGGCTGGTCAAAAAGACAATTTTGTAGATAAGAAATAATAAACAACCGATAGACCAAAAAAGTGAAGAGTCCAGACTGATTCTTCAGAGCAGAGGCTGCTGCAGAGCCATCCCACGCATCTCGGGGCAGAGAACAGACAGCCGACCCCACATCACCCCACTAAAATCCTTCTCTGCCACGTGTAAATTTCAGGGGGTTGATGTAGGAATTATATAAAAAATGCCATCCATCTTTACTCTGCTGAGGTGATTTGATAAGCAGGGGGTTAGAAATACATTCTGTCAGATTCCTGTACTTGAAGCTAATGTCCAGGCGCTGGCCAGGAGCAGTCTCCATGCCCTAAAGCAGCACTTCTTCCTCATGGCTTCCCTGCACAGGGCTCATTCCATACTTGCCCTTCGTTTTTCTGCTAGAATGTGTCTAAAGCTTTTTGTCAAGTCCCTCTTCTGTCAAGTTAGGCCAGCCAGATTTTTCTTATGCTAACTAGTGCTAAGTGCTTCTGTAGGTCTGTGCTAAGTACTTGTTTACTTATGGGAATTGCTTGGGCTTATGTAAAACAAAGGCCTTGTTTCATTCTCCCCTTCTCTTTATCCTGATGCAAATTCTTTTACAACA
The DNA here is from genome assembly GCF_028018845.1 of Melospiza georgiana. Taxonomy (NCBI): domain Eukaryota; kingdom Metazoa; phylum Chordata; class Aves; order Passeriformes; family Passerellidae; genus Melospiza; species Melospiza georgiana. The sequence continues at coordinate 5,041,051 of NC_080436.1, forward strand.
TCCTCTGGACAGTCCACAGTACATATGTACTGTTATGCTGCTGTTTTAATTTTCCACCACATCAGTAGGTTCATGATGGTTAGGAGGAGGGTTAATTTAGAATCCTTGTGGTCCTACAGTCTATAGCAGGCCAGGGGCTTGCTAGGGCCCCGTGGAGAGCAGAGGCCTAAAGATAGGAAATGCCAAGTCATGGCAAGTCCCCGTCTTCTGCCTTTCAGACCCCAGCTTATGTATCTGTAACCCCATAGGTCACTTCTCCTCAAGCCCTGCTTTTGGACAATTTCTGATCCCTCCTTACCCTGTATAATGGGCTGTTTTAGCCCATTCTGGTTAGAAGAGCCATCGCTGGAACCCTTGAGAGACCCCCAATAAAGACATTGCTGTGGAACTCCAGAGCAGCCCTCTCCTCTTTCACCCAGCGTCTGCCTGTGGCGCCTTAGCAAGCAAAAGAGCTGAACTCAAAAGAGCTGATAATCGCTAAAGAGCTGATATGCCTTATGCTAGCTAAAGGTAGCCAGTGGCTGAGAGCTGCTTGGGTTTCGGGCAGTCTGTCCCCAAAAGAGGACTGAGCTATGCGGACTGTGCAGCCTGCTCGGGGCCAAAGCTGCTCCCAGCAGGAGCCCTTGACAACAGTGCAGGTAAATTGACTTGTCCTTCCAGTCTCTGGGTTTCCCCATTGAAAGGCAAACAGCTTTTGGCTGCCAGTGTCCAAGGGTATACAGAAGAAAGCATCCTTGAGATCTGAACTGGTAAACCATCCATATTCATCTTGTAGTTTGCTTAGCAAACCACTGGGTGGAGATCTCCAGCTATTTTGTTAATATAGCCTGTAGGTATTGAACCAGACTGTAGTTCAAGCCATCAGGCTTCTGTGCGGGTAAAATGGGTGTATTCTCTTCAGAGTCATATTCCAGTAACAACCCAAATTTTAGAAAATTGTCTACAATAGACTTAATATTTTTATGTTTTCCACTGTACGTTGATATTGTTTCATTCTTATTGGTTGTGTTCAAGGTTTAAGTTTAATGATTAGAGGTTGTGCTGCCTTGGCCTCACCAGGGATCCTATCCACTCAGACTGAAAGACAAACCTGACTAAGAACTTCTTCTGTGTCTCTTCTGATTTGGACAAATCTGTAATGAGAGCTAGACATAGAACTTGATTATTTGCTCATCATTGATTTTGATCTGAACTCCTCCAGGGGTAAACTACATTTCAGCCTGTTGAAACCTGTTACAACATTCTCATTTCTCCAACAAATCCTTCTGATGAGGCATTTTGGGGGACGTAGGCACATATGGGAAGTGATGTATTCCTACTGTTTTTCCCAGTTCATAAGACTGTGGTTTTAAAAAGGATACCTTCTGCTGTTGACTTGTGGCTCCAATAACATTCACAACTTTACCTGGATCAATTTCTTCCAACTGTATATCTAATACATAATGTGTTGCATTCACCTGACATTTCATTTTCCTCACCTTTTTCCCCGGTTCTCTTTTGACCAGAGGGTTTTCTGGGGGGATGCCCTCCAGCCAGCCCTTGCATTGATTCAGTTCTGCAGCCACCTTGGGTTTGAGTGGCAGGCAGTCTCTCTTCCTATGTCTGTCTTTCTCACAAATAGGCACATTGAGTAGTCCAGAGGTTAGGGATAGGTCTCTGCCCACCCCAGCCATTTCTTTGTCCTGAGGAGGGGCCTTTGGGTGGCTCCTCTCCAAGGGCTGCAAGAACAGTGTTAGTCATTCCTTTCTCCAGGTGCTTATGCTCTACGCGACTATGGTTTTTATGAACTCACCATGCTTCTTCTTGCAGTTTTTCTATACCTGGTCTTCTGTTTTTAATTTTCAGTTTCTGCCTCATATCATTAGAGGATTGGCCCCGGAAAAGGGAAACGAGTTGGTTTTTGCCATAATCATCTGATGGGTCTGGAGCAGTGTATTTAAGCATGGCTTCCTGGAATGGTTCAAAAATTCAGTCGGGGCTTCAAGAGGCCCTTGTTTCACATGTTATAGTGCACTCCAAAGTACAGCCTTAGGGATACCATTTTCCAAAAGAAACACATTCCCAGTACCTCTGTGGGAGTTGATAGTGACCAGAATTATTACAGTCCCAGGGAGGTTTTGTGAGAGGGCATGTTTCTTCTGTATTTTCTCCTGCCCATAGCCTGGCTCTTCCATCATTCTGTGCAGTTTTTAGTACCAGCTCTTTCCTTTTGTCTGTTAAAACATCTAGCACGGGATCTATATCCTCCCCATCTGGGTCCAGGGCTTTAACAAAGGTCCTGAATCTTTTGGCCATTCTTGATGGATCATCCCAGTATTGTCTAGGCAGAAATTTCCAGGTTTCTAAATCATCTCATGAGAGACATACCTTGTTTTTCATGAGACTCAAAGGTCCTGTTGCCTCCCATAACAGTGACTGAATGACCATCCCCCAAAAAGATGGTGAGCTTCCTCCCAGCTCCTGCAAAGGAGTCCAAGGGCAGCTTTTGTGGTGGGTTTTCTCTTCAATGGTTTGTTGTGTTATCCCCTATGTAATGGTTCAGCCTAAGTTGTACCCTCCTATCTTAGCTGTCTGTCTTGTGTTAAGCCTGTTCCTTGATCTAGGATGTTCCCTGATCCTCCTCCCATTCAGCTGTCAATCCCACTTTGTACCAACCCTTTAGTCTAGAAACTTCCCTGTCAATCCCCTGTTCCTCAAAGCTCTATTGGTCTATGCAAAGCCTTCCCCTGTTCCTCCTCATTGGTTCAAACATTGGAGACCCGCCTTATGCTCCTCCCCACTCCTTCCCCTATTGGTTGAAATTTGTACCCTCCCCTGAGCCCTCCCCATATAAAAGTCCCTGTTCGCCTGTTTTCTGTGTCTTTTGTCCCTGCACTCTCGAGGCAATAAGGCTTTCCTTGGAACCCATACAGAAGAGGTCCTTCTTGTCCTTAACTGCCCTGGGAGAATTCCAGCACCATGTCACAGGGGAATGCTGAATGCTGACAATACCTCGACTTCCCTTCTGCCTTTGGTTCTGTACTGGGAGTTCTTCCACTTTCAAGTTCTAGAGAGGAAGGGGGCTCAAAGGCACAGTTTTCTCAGCAGTATTTACCAGGGAGTTTGACTGCATTCCCTGTCCTCCCTCTTCCCATGACTCAAAAGGAGCAACCAAATCCTCCATCCTTTCCTCATTCTCTTTATATTTAAACACCTTTGTCCTATGGAACATGCAGAACAACACCTTCTTAGTCCTGCCTTTCCTTTTGTTTTGCAATCTTTTTCCAGAGCCAAGGCAGAAGGATCCCTTGGGGCCAAATTAAAGCCACATTCCTGCTGCAATTCAGGGTGATCCTTCAGATAAACAAAACATATTTAGGTACACAGCTTCATCTTCTTTTCCTTCTTTTCACAAAAATAATAGGAGCCACAATACGGTATAACAAATCAGGGTTGCATTTATTGTCTTCATCTCCCTGTCTTCAAATATATAAAGGGGCCAATATTGATCAGAGTATTTATTGAGTGTTTTCTTAGTCTCTGTGCCCCCAGGGCCTTTCTTATGTTCTTCCATTCTTTCAATAGGCATCCCAGGGGGTTTGGATTTATTGGCTTGCTGGCTGACACCCTCTCTTGGACACCCACCCTGGTCCTTTCTTTATCTCCTCTTACACTCTGTTGATTTTTAATGATATTTCAATTCCCAAACTGAAATGTTATTTTTTTCTCTCCTCTCCTTGCTCTTATTATTTTTACACCAGAATTGATACACACAGGGTGTCTTTGGGCTCCCCTGCACCAATATTCTCTCCTGCAGGTGTGGCAATGTATATAAACCAAAGGACTACACCCCTACACAAGAAACAAGGGATCAGAGTCCTTGCAGTCCTGCAGCCTTCCTGAGGCTTCTGCATCACAGGTGCCTTCAAGGCCCAGCTGCAGGACTTGTTAACTTGGCACTTTCCTGAGGCATCTCTCTTTAGGGTGCCCTCGAGGCCACACTGTCATTGTTGTGGTGTGCTTTGTGTCTTTACTTGTTGAGTTTGTTACTGTACTGGATTTTCTATGTTTGAAATGGTTCATTCTATGTGGACCCATATTACTTCCCAAATGGTTTCCCCCTAAGTTTTTTACTCCCTCTTTCCCTATCAATCACCCTTGGGCCTACCCCTATTTCCAGACCCTTCTCTGTCACTCCTCCAAACCCTGCCCCTGCAGCTTGTCTGTCATTGTTTGCCAAGCCCCTTCATCTAGAAGCTTCAATGTCAATTATGTTAAACTACTAATCCCATTGGTAGATTTTGTATGTTCTCCTCCACTATCCTCTTCCATTGGTTGTATGATAACTTAGTCCCGCCTCATGCTCCTCCTCAGTTGCTGGCCTTTAGTTGTTAGGCTGACTCCTCCCCAGAGTCAGTCTCTCTTTATAATTTTGTGTATCCCTTTACTCTGTGCTCTTCTGCTTCTGTTCCCTCCCAGCTTGCTACAGTTTGTAGCACCTGTTCACTCCCTTCGGGGAGGGAATAAACAGCAGCTGGAAAATTACAGAGAGAAAGCCCCTCTCTTTTTTATTTACCGGTCTAACTCCACGAGTTCAGCGATGACCACGGCTGGAGACCCTGTGACCTGGCTAGCTGAAAAGGTGGCCAACAGTCCCACTGCAGCAGGGGGTGTCAGCCCCGGTGGCAAGGCCCCAGGACTGGCAGCTTCAGGCACCCCTCGGTGGTAGAAGCCTTGGGCTCTGCCTGCAGGACGAGGTCTTGCATAGGAGCCATCTTGTGGAGGCGGTGGGACATTAACTGGGGGGACATTAAACCGAACACTCTTGGGAATGTCAACCGGGTACTGGGGAGGTTGGGAAAAGGAGTAGGAAAACCTGCTCCGAGGAGTCTGGCCAGGATCTCCTCGGAGTCCTCCTTTTGGAGGGCCAGGTCAGACTGATCGAGAGGGGGCAGAGGGAAGATGGAGCCTCTGCTGTGTGTTGGCCTTGAGGACCCCCCTCAAGGGCTCCGACCGAGGGACACGGGGTGAGGTAGATGGGGTAGGGACAACAGAACCGGGGGGAACTGGGGTTCAACCGCGACACTGATGGATTTTTTCGCAGTTCCCTCTGCTGAGAGGACAATTGCAAAACTTTACCCGCCCAGTAAGCGGCCGGGTAAAGCTTTGCCTCCCCAGAGCTGACCTCTTGATCTAATTTTGCTAAAACAGCTTTCCAATAGAGGGGGTCTCTAATTTGCTCTGGGGTAGTGTTGGGGAACTGAGAAAAAATCCACTTTACTAAACTCTTTAAAGCAACCTTTGGGGGATCCAAACCTCCCCCAAGCAACAAACTTCTAACTTGATGATAGGCTCTTTTTTGAGGAGAGCTCTGACGCGCACCCATCGCGTAAATTAAAAGAAAACGACAGAGAAAGTAAAGAAAAGAGCACTCCTCTGATGACACCGACCGCCTAAACCAAAGTAAAAAAAACAACAAAAACAAGAACTGCTTGTCCGACCACTCCCACGCTGCCGCTTGCCTAGAAGACCGGTCCCAAAGCAGGCATGAGCCCCCAGCAGCAAGACAGCAGGAAAGTGATTTTAGTGAAGTAGGAGCTTCTCTAGTAGCAGTCCCAGTAGGGCATGACCACTAGGCTACCGGTCCAAAGAAGGGCAAGAGTAGCACTCCCATCCGGAAAGTTAAAGCAACAAAGGAAGGGGTGTAAGGAAAAGAGGGGTTGGGAGCTGTCCCCAAAGCAGGGCTCAGGTCCCGGGAAGATTAAAAAGGTGGGAGGGAAGACCCCCAAGGCAGGGGCTTACCAATCAGACGAACGGCGAAAAGAAGATCCGGTAGAGGCAGAACTCCGCCCTCGGAGCTCTCCTTGGGTGAGAGGAGTTGTAGCTCCGGGTCCACCGGGAGCGCTGCTCCTACAACGGAGCCTGCTGCGACCGGTGGTAGATTAGTGTCCAGAGGTCCGATGACCTCGTCCGCGGGGTCCGAGCGACGGCCCCACGTTGGGCGCCAATCTGCAGCGATGACCGCGGCCGGAGACCCTGTGACCTGGCTAGCTGAGAAGGTGGCCAACAGTCCCACTGCAGCAGGGGGTGTCAGCCCCGGTGGCAAGGCCCCAGGACTGGCAGCTTCAGGCACCCCTCGGCGGTAGAAGCCTTGGGCTGTGCCTGCAGGACGAGGTCTCGGGGCAGAGCTGCTGAATAGGGCGGAGCAGAAAAGAGCCGGACACTCTCTGGGGTCAACCGAATTTAATGTCCCTGGGGTCGACCAGCAGGGAGTGACAAAAAAAAAGAGGTTGGGCATGGGATTATAAAGGGAGGTGGTAACTGGAGGTGGGATTTACAAAAAACCAATCAGGGGAAGTCAGGGGACGAGCTTAACATAATAGACTGTAAGGGAGAACTAATCAATACATTGGAAAGGAGGGGCCCCGGGACCTCAGCCAATCACTACTCCCACTGAGAGGAACATTCTGGAAAACTGGGAGTGGTGGGGAGTGATTGACTGGGCCCAGGGAGGAGGGAAAATTATACATATTAGGAGATACAGGGTGGGGAAATTACATGACAAAAGGGGCAACCATAGTAACCAAATAATGGACAGAAACTAGGGCGGGGAAAACTGGGAGGACAGAACCATCATAAACAAAGGGGGAGAAACAAAACATACCAACACACCACAACATCTCCCCGTTTTTTGTTAAATAAAATTGAAAAGAACGGAAAAATCTGTACTAAAAGGTTCAAAAGGCTGGATTCCGGGGCTGATCAGTCCAGGCGTCCTCTTCTTCATAATACAGCTCCTGGTGGTATAAGGGAGGCGCAGCGGGCTCTTCTTCATCTGCGGCTTCCTCTGCCTCCGAAGGATAGGTGTCTCCCTCTGCGGATTCTCCCGCTACCACCTGGTGGACACTTGGAGCTGTGATCTTATTAACAAGTCTTTGGACCAGCCCACGGACCAGCGAAAAGCAAATCAAAAGTAAAAATAAAACTAAAACAACCTTCATAACTGATTCTAGAGCAGAACTGGCCCAACTGCCCAAGCCCCAGCCCTTAAAAATCTCCCTCAGCCAATCTGATGTTTCTTGCTCCATCCGATGGACTTGGTCTTTCATCTTCAGGATGGTGTGTCTGACGACCTCAGCTCTTGAGGACAAATTCACGCAGCAGAGGCCCTCAAACTCCTCACATTGATGATGATGGAGCAGCAATAGGAAATCTATTGCTGCCCTGTTCTGGAGTGTTGCCTTCCTTGTTATTTCCTCGTCTGTGAGGAGTTCATATATAGCAGCCAAAGTCAAATTGGCTTGCTTAACCACCCAACACTCCAGGCGGCCCAATTCACCTAGAGACTTCGCCACTGATACCCATGGCAACAGAATGGTAAAAGCGACGGTTTTGGAATGGGACCAATGTGTAATTTCATCATCACAGTCTTCTGGGAGATCTTTAAGATCTCTTTTGGATCTGGCCAATTCTGCTGTGATGTTAGTCTTCTTCCAATTCACAATTTGAGTCATGTTGGGGGTAAACAGCGTCAGCTTGCCTAATGTGCACGGCCCTCTGATTAGACCAGAGGGGATGCCTGCCCACGCTCGGTCGCCACAAATTAAAAATGCTCCCCTGGGAAGGGCGTATGGGGTCCGGCCCGTGGTGGTGGGGCCGCTGATCTTTAAAACGGCCTTGCACCACTGGTAGGCTTGGTATTCAGCTTTATTCTGTTGCACCACCTCATTGCCCTTCTCAATAGGGGAAAAGGTATACTCAAACTGAAAACAAATAGAGGAATTGGCGGAACTGAGCAGGTGGAGTTCAGTGGACTCGGAGGGCAAAGGATCCAGCTTTACCACTCCGTCTCTCCAAGCGTTGCTGGAATCAAAACTAGGAAGGATAGTAAGGCTCCGGGCCAAAATCGGGGAAAGGGCTGACTGAAAAGCGAAGGGGAATTCGCCTGGAGAGAAAGGGATCCCCACAAGGCATGACGACATCGGGTCCTCTGCTGATGCCGCGTCAAGGCAGATATGATCTTGCCCCAATGCCTGAGCCAGGGTACGCCAGACATTCACCTTTGGCTGAGGGACGATCCACGCTGCCCAGGGTGGAAAAAGGAGGCAGAAGATCAGGAGATGTAAAGGAGCGCTTGGGCGCTGCCACAGTTGAGGGCTGAGCTGGGCCATTCTGGTGTGGTGTGGGCCAGGCAAAGGGAGACAAGCTGAAAAAAACAAAAAAGGCATGGTTATAACTTAAATATTTTCTTAAAGAGATGGTTCTGTCTCAAAAAGTAAATTAAGTTCAGAGGAAGAATCTGAGACAGGGGAGGAAGGTTGGGAATCGAAAACGACTCGGAAAGGGGCGCGAATCAATGGTGGAGAGGAAGGGGACCCTGTCGGAGGGAACCTGTTGAGAAAATAAAGGTGAGAGAAAGTGTGAGGTTTCCTCCTCCGCCGCCAACATGCCTCCTGCACCTGTGGCACAGCTTCGGATGTTTTTGCCTGCTTGGGGAGGAAGGGCTTGACCCATTTTGACGGTATCCATTTGGGCCCTGAGGGAGTGGACACGCAAGCGTATCCCCTCCCCCAGGTAACCAGGTCATATGGCCCTTCCATCCGCCAGGTCTCCCGATCCCTTATCAGAACTGGAGGCCTGGCCTTCGGCTGCAGCTGTTGGTGACTGCCAAAGTGCCGGACAACTGGAGGATTCAGGTTGTCAAAAGAGCAGTTTAGGAAGTTTAAGGTGTACAAAGCTCTTGACAACCGGATGTGGGGGGTCTCCACCTTCACTGCCGCGCGTTGTTTCTCCAAGATCTTTTTAAGGCTCTGGTGGGCCCTCTCCACCATGGCTTGGCCTGTCGGGGGATAGGGAATGCCGGTTTTATGCTCTATTCCCCATTGTTGCAGGAAGCTGCGCAGCTCCTTAGAGGTATACGCCGGGCCGTTGTCAGTTTTTAAAGCCCTAGGGATGCCCAGGACAGCAAACGCCAGAAGCAAATGCTTCTGGACATCTGCCGCCCTCTCACCTGTGTGGGCAGAGGCAAAGATAGCTCCTGAGAAGGTATCGATGGAGACATGGACGCAACACAACCTCCCAAAGGACGGGATGTGTGTCATGTCCATCTGCCACACTTCACAGCTTGCCAAGCCCCTGGGGTTTGCCCCAGCTGCGATGGTAGGCATTTGATGGGCTTGGCATTAGGGACATGTGGCCACGATGGCCTTGGCCTGGTCCTGCGTGAGATGGAATTGCCTGACCAGGCCTGGCGCATTTTGATGAAAGAGCTGATGGCTGATCTTAGCCTGGCCGAACACATCTGGGAGCGGGCCCACCGTGACAGCAGCCGCAGCCAAAGAATCGGCCCGACGGTTGCCCTCAGCGATGAACCCTGGCAGATCAGTGTGTGATCTTACATGCATTATAAAAAACGGATGCTCTCGGTGGGAGACTAATTCTACGAGTTTTGAGAGCAAATTAAACAATTTTTGGTTAGAGACCTCCTGCAGAACTGCTGATTCCGCTCTAGATACTACACCAGCTACGTATGCGGAATCTGTGACCAAATTGAAGGGACCAGGAAACCTCTCAAATGCTCGGACGACTGCGTCCAACTCAGCTACTTGTGGAGAAGCCTCCACAATGGCAACATCAGCCTCCTACCGCTGAGTCTGATGATCCTTCCAAGTCATTACAGACTTGTGGGATGCTCCGGACGCGTCGGTAAATACTGTCAGAGCATCTAGAGGCTTCTTACTCTGAATCCCTTTGATTGATAATTTAAACTCCGAATTAAAAAGTTTATGGGCCGGCCGATCGACTGCAACGCAGCCAGCGTAGCTATCTAGTGCGAATTGTAGCATTTCATTGGTTTCCAGCAGAAGGTCTTTAATTTGAGTTGGCCCGAAACCAATTGAATTGGAAGGTGAATGCATGCAAAATCACAGCTGGCCAGCTCCCTGATCCGAGATCTCGCCTTTCGGATCAGTTCGGCCATCAGCTCTTGCGGCCTTGTCATTCTTTTGGACCTGTGGTGGCTGAGGAACACCCACTCTATGATTAAGAGGGGGTCGCCCAGACCCTGGTCCTTTAAACTCTTGTCCCACTGATGGATCAAGCCGTGAAGATGTGGCAGCTTCCCCAGAATAATGAATTTGAATGGCAGGCCCAGATGGTAGCGGTGGGCCTGCCTGGCCGAAATGATTTTCTGAACCTTCTCCAGGGCTACCTGAGCCTCTGGGGTGAGTTCCCTAGGAGAACTCAGCTCCTCTCCCCCTTTCAATAAATTGAAAAGGGGGGCTAGGTCTTCTGTTGGTATACCTAGCCAGGGTCTCACCCAATTTAAAGACCCACACAGTTGGTGAACATCCGCTAGGGTCTGGACTTTTGTTCGGATGGCCAATTTCTGCGGAACAATGGTCCGCTTGGTGATTTCAAGGCCCAGGTACTTCCAAGGTGGCATCCTTTGAATTTTTTCTGCTTGGAGCTCGAACCCTGCAGCAACCAACGCACTGGTTGTCAGGTCAAGCGCATGGGCAAGTAGATCATCTGTTGGGGCGTAGACGAGGATGTCATCCATATAGTGATGTAACAGGACGACATCCCCGAGGGCTGTATGGACAGGAGACAGCAGCGAAGCGACGTACCACTGGCAGATCACAGGGCTGTTCTTCATTCCTTGCGGAAGAACTCGCCAGTGATAGCGCTTGGCCGGGGACTCACGGTTGATGGAGGGAACCGTGAACGTGGGGCAAAACGCGGGGCATCATCAGGATGTAGAGGAATTGGGAAAAAACAATCTTTTATGTCGATTATAGCCAAATTCCAATTTTGGGGGAGCATTGTAGGGGATGGCATCCCTGGTTGGAGGGGACCCATGTCAATTATTTGTTCATTAATTTGGCGGAGGTTGGTCAGGAGCCGCCACTTGTCTTTATTAGGTTTTTTGATGACAAACACTGGGGAGTTCCAAGGTGACATGGTCTCCACCAGGTTGCCTTTGAGCAGCTGCTCCTGAACGAGCTCGTTGAGCGCCTTTAATTTTTGTTTATCAAGTGGCCACTGCACTACCTGTACTGGCTCATCTGATCGCCAATCCAGCTTCCAGGTAGGGCGCTCCTCAGTGGCCGCTGCCCGAAAAACCTGGGGAGCCTTTGGGAGGTCAATTCTGGCTCCCCATTGGGCTAGCAGGTCCCTTCCCCACAGGGGCTCGGTGTAATCCAAAACAAATGGGCGTACAGAAGCCAATTGCCCATCTGGCCCCGTAATTTGTACTATGCTCTTTGATTGCTTCGCCAATTTCAGACCCCCTACACCTTGTATGTGTCTGGCTGTGTTTTGCAAATCCCAATGTGACGGCCAATCCCTAGAGGGAACGATCGTCACATCTTCCCCTGTGTCCAGTAACCCCCGCACGATTTTACGGTCTGCGCCCAGGGACAGTTGACATGTCAGCCTGGGCTTTTCTCTCCCCACAACTTGGGCCCAAGCAACCGTTGGAGGTGAGGACCCCTTAGATGGCCGGGAATCCTGCAAATCCTCCGGCACTGGAATGGCTTGGGCAATGATTTGGCCCTTGGGGAGAGAAAGCAGGGGCTGGACACAGTACAGCCCTAATACGAATCTGTCCCGGTCAGTTGTTACTAACCCGGGACTATGTGAAGATTGAGTGGTGTATGTTTGGTGTCCCCAACAATGATCCACCTGCTACGTCCAAGTCTCCTCCAGCTGCTGGGATGTTGAATGTCGGCAGTCACCAGGTGGAAATCAGTGTCCGGGAGATGTATTTCGCGGGTCAGCTGCAGCCTAAAAGGAGAAAACGAAGAGGTGGTGGTTAAAGCAGGTTGAGGCTGAAGCCAACAGGTACAGTAAGTCAAGTCTGGTAAAGAAAAGTCACGTCCAGTAGAGGCATGTGGCGGGCTTCTCCCTGTTCCCTCCTCCCTGCCTGGTGTAACCTTGCCCGCCTTATTTGTATCCTGGCGCAGGGAGGGGCTGCGCTCGCTTTCTAGTTTTTTTGTTTTTTTCCCTCCTGCTTCCCAGCAGGACACTCCTTCCTTTTGAATGTTAAAAATTCTTGCCGCAGTGGGCAGTCAGGCATCCAGTGCCCCGTTTTCCCGCATAGATGACACGGGTGGGTCCCTGGATGTCTCCTTGCAGCTCCTGGGGTCGACATTCCAGCTGCTGCTGCGCTGTAATCCTCTTCATCGGCGCTGGAAGTCGACGCGAACGCCACTGAGTTCCGCTTGTTCTTCAGCTTGGAGTCAGGCGCTCCTGACAGTGGGACTTCTCGTGCCACAACCTCCATCATTTGCTCGATGGTAGGTCGTGGACTACGGGGGAGGGTTCGGATGGCTCTCCGGCATTCAGAGTTTGCGTTCTTAAATGCCATCTGCCGCAACAGGTTTTCCCTTTCTCCCTCCTCGGAAGCTTGAGTCTCCACGTATCTGTAAAGTCTTTCTAAGAAAAGTAAATAGGGCTCCTGTGGCCTCTGCTGGGGCTCTTCCTCGTCTTGCTGAGAGAAGACCGCTGGGAGCTTGAAAAAGGCCCTCTCTGCAGCCCGACAGGAATCGGTGATCTGAGTCGGGAAGAGCACCTGCGCCTGAATCGCCCCACCAGCCCATGCCCCTGTACCCACCAGATGATTCGTGGATATGAGTTGGCCATCTGCGTCATGTGCAGTCGCTTGGTCCCCCCAGAGAGCTGGGAGAACTTCCGTGACTTCCCTCCCCCACTCTACCGCCAAGGCCCTAAACTCCATAGGTCCTAAAAGGCTGGAAAAGAGAGCTCTCAGGTCAGCAGGGACCAGATCTCCCGGTGCAAGGGCCGAACAGAGAAGCCCCCGGAAATACTCCGATTCCCGGGAGTACTCTCTCTGGGCCTTGCACAGATCTTTGATCTGGTCCTGTGCAATTGGCACCTACTGAGTCTGGGAGCTCCCCTCCCCGCTCAGGCGGTAGGTAACCGGGGCGGCTTCAAAAACGGGGGCTCGCCCTGGCTTCCGGTTACCCACCCCCGCCCCCCCCAGAACACAAAGCATGGGAACCGGAAGGGGAGGCGTGGGAACCAGAAAGGAGGGAGGCAGAGGCAGGCCCTGGCATCTGGGAGGAGCCGGCTGATGGGCGTGGCGGAACTGGGGGTGGCGGCTGGATTTTCTCCGCCTCTGAGGTGGAGTCCGGAGGCGGGGCGGAGACAGGAGGCAGGGTGAAGGAGGGGCTATTGAGGGGTGGAGCGCAGGGAGGAACAGAGGGTGGAGGCAGGGGAGGAAAGGGTGGATCTTGGGATAGGAAAGGATTTGACTGAGGGGCGAAGGGATTATGGGAAGGAGAAGAAAAATCGGCGGGAAAATGCACGTGGCCGCCTCCATCTTGGGCTCCATAGGAGCCATCTTGTGGAGGCGGTGGGACATTAACTGGGGGGGCGTTAAACCGTACACTCTTGGGAATGTCAACCGGGTACTGGGGAGGTTGGGAAAAGGAGTAGGAAAACCTGCTCCGAGGAGTCTGGCCAGGATCTCCTCGGAGTCCTCCTTTTGGAGGGCCAGGTCAGACTGATCGAGAGGGGGCAGAGGGAAGATGGAGCCTCTGCTGTGTGTTGGCCTTGAGGACCCCCCTCAAGGGCTCCGACCGAGGGACACGGGGTGAGGTAGACGGGGTAGGGACAACAGAACCGGGGGAACTGGGGTTCAACCGCGACACTGATGGATTTTTTCGCAGTTCCCTCTGCTGAGAGGACAATTGCAAAACTTTACCCGCCCAGTAAGCGGCCGGGTAAAGCTTTGCCTCCCCAGAGCTGACCTCTTGATCTAATTTTGCTAAAACAGCTTTCCAATAGAGGGGGTCTCTAATTTGCTCTGGGGTAGTGTTGGGGAACTGAGAAAAAATCCACTTTACTAAACTCTTTAAAGCAACCTTTGGGGGATCCAAACCTCCCCCAAGCAACAAACTTCTAACTTGATGATAGGCTCTTTTTTGAGGAGAGCTCTGACGCGCACCCATCGCGTAAATTAAAAGAAAACGACAGAGAAAGTAAAGAAAAGAGCACTCCTCTGATGACACCGACCGCCTAAACCAAAGTAAAAAAAACAACTAAAACAAGAACTGCTTGTCCGCCCACTCCCACGCTGCCGCTTGCCTAGAAGACCGGTCCCAAAGCAGGCATGAGCCCCCAGCAGCAAGACAGCAGGAAAGTGATTTTAGTGAAGTAGGAGCTTCTCTAGTAGCAGTCCCAGTAGGGCATGACCACTAGGCTACCGGTCCCAAGAAGGGCATGAGTAGCACTCCCACCGGAAAGTTAAAGCAACAAAGGAAGGGGTGTAAGGAAAAGAGGGGTTGGGAGCTGTCCCCAAAGCAGGGCTCAGGTCCCGGGAAGATTAAAAAGGTGGGAGGGAAGACCCCCAAGGCAGGGGCTTACCAATCAGATGAACGGCGAAAAGAAGATCCGGTAGAGGCAGAACTCCACCCTCGGAGCTCTCCTTGGGTGAGAGGAGTTGTAGCTCCGGGTCCACCGGGAGCGCTGCTCCTACAACGGAGCCTGCTGCGACCGGTGGTAGATTAGTGTCCAGAGGTCCGATGACCTCGTCCGCGGGGTCCAAGCGACGGCCCCACGTTGGGCGCCAATCTGCAGCGATGACCGCGGCCGGAGACCCTGTGACCTGGCTAGCTGAGAAGGTGGCCAACAGTCCCACTGCAGCAGGGGGTGTCAGCCCCGGTGGCAAGGCCCCAGGACTGGCAGCTTCAGGCATCCCTCGGCGGTAGAAGCCTTGGGCTGGGCCTGCAGGACGAGGTCTCGGGGCAGAGCTGCTGAATAGGGCGGAGCAGAAAAGAGCCGGACACTCTCTGGGGTCAACCGAATTTAATGTCCCTGGGGTCGACCAGCAGGGAGTGACAAAAAAAAAGAGGTTGGGCATGGGATTATAAAGGGAGGTGGTAACTGGAGGTGGGATTTACAGAAAACCAATCAGGGGAAGTCAGGGGACGAGCTTAACATAATAGACTGTAAGGGAGAACTAATCAATACATTGGAAAGGAGGGGCCCCGGGACCTCAGCCAATCACTACTCCCACTGAGAGGAACATTCTGGAAAACTGGGAGTGGTGGGGAGTGATTGACTGGGCCCAGGGAGGAGGGAAAATTATACATATTAGGAGATACAGGGTGGGGAAATTACATGACAAAAGGGGCAACCATAGTAACCAAATAATGGACAGAAACTAGGGCGGGGAAAACTGGGAGGACAGAACCATCATAAACAAAGGGGGAGAAACAGAACATACCAACACACCACAACATCTCCCCGTTTTTTGTTAAATAAAATTGAAAAGAACGGAAAAATCTGTACTAAAAGGTTCAAAAGGCTGGATTCCGGGGCTGATCAGTCCAGGCGTCCTCTTCTTCATAATACAGCTCCTGGTGGTATAAGGGAGGCGCAGCGGGCTCTTCTTCATCTGCGGCTTCCTCTGCCTCTGAAGGATAGGTGTCTCCCTCTGCGGATTCTCCCGCTACCACCTGGTGGACACTTGGAGCTGTGATCTTTTTAACAAGTCTTTGGACCAGCCCACGGACCAGCGAAAAGCAAATCAAAAGTAAAAATAAAACTAAAACAACCTTCATAACTGATTCTAGAGCAGAACTGGCCCAACTGCCCAAGCCCCAGCCCTTAAAAATCTCCCTCGGCCAATCTGATGTTTCTTGCTCCATCCGATGGACTTGGTCTTTCATCTTCAGGATGGTGTGTCTGACGTCCTCAGCTCTTGAGGACAAATTCACGCAGCAGAGGCCCTCAAACTCCTCACATTGATGATGATGGAGCAGCAATAGGAAATCTATTGCTGCCCTGTTCTGGAGTGTCGCCTTCCTTGTTATTTCCTCGTCTGTGAGGAGTTCATATATAGCAGCCAAAGTCAAATTGGCTTGCTTAACCACCCAACACTCCAGGCGGCCCAATTCACCTAGAGACTTCACCACTGATACCCATGGCAACAGAATGGTAAAAGCGACGGTTTTGGAATGGGACCAATGTGTAATTTCATCATCACAGTCTTCTGGGAGATCTTTAAGATCTCTTTTGGATCTGGCCAATTCTGCTGTGATGTTAGTCTTCTTCCAATTCACAATTTGAGTCATGTTGGGGGTAAACAGCGTCAGCTTGCCTAATGTGCACGGCCCTCCGATCAGACCAGAGGGGATGCCTGCCCACGCTCGGTCGCCACAAATTAAAAGTGCTCCCCTGGGACGGGCGTATGGGGTCCGGCCCGTGGTGGTGGGGCCGCTGATCTTTAAAACGGCCTTGCACCACTGGTAGGCTTGGTATTCAGCTTTATTCTGTTGCACCACCTCATTGCCCTTCTCAATAGGGGAAAAGGTATACTCAAACTGAAAACAAATAGAGGAATTGGCGGAACTGAGCAGGTGGAGTTCAGTGGACTCGGAGGGCAAAGGATCCAGCTTTACCACTCCGTCTCTCCAAGCGTTGCTGGAATCAAAACTAGGAAGGATAGTAAGGCTCCGGGCCAAAATCGGGGAAAGGGCTGACTGAAAAGCGGAGGGGAATTTGCCTGGAGAGAAAGGGATCCCCACAAGGCACGACAACATCGGGTCCTCTGCTGATGCCGCGTCAAGGCAGATATGATCTTGCCCCAACGCCTGAGCCAGGGTACGCCAGACATTCACCTTTGGCTGAGGGACGATCCACGCTGCCCAGGGTGGAAAAAGGAGGCAGAAGATCAGGAGATGTAAAGGAGCGCTTGGGCGCTGCCACAGTTGAGGGCTGAGCTGGGCCATTCTGGTGTGGTGTGGGCCAGGCAAAGGGAGACAAGCTGAAAAAACAAAAAAGGCATGGTTATAACTTAAATATTTTCTTAAAGAGATGGTTCTGTCTCAAAAAGTAAATTAAGTTCAGACGAAGAATCTGAGACAGGGGAGGAAGGTTGGGAATCGAAAACGACTCGGAAAGGGGCGCGAATCAATGGTGGAGAGGAAGGGGACCCTGTCGGAGGGAACCTGTTGAGAAAATAAAGGTGAGAGAAAGTGTGAGGTTTCCTCCTCCGCTGCCAACATGCCTCCTGCACCTGTGGCACAGCTTCGGATGTTTTTGCCTGCTTGGGGAGGAAGGGCTTGACCCATTTTGACGGTATCCATTTGGGCCCTGAGGGAGTGGACACGCAAGCGTATCTCCTCCCACAGGTAACCAGGTCATATGGCCCTTCCATCCGCCAGGTCTCCCGATCCCTTATCAGAACTGGAGGCCTGGCCTTCGGCTGCAGCTGTTGGTGACTGCCAAAGTGCCGGACAACTGGAGGATTCAGGTTGTCAAAAGAGCAGTTTAGGAAGCTTAAGGTGTACAAAGCTCTCGACAACCGGATGTGGGGGGTCTCCACCTTCACTGCCACGCGTTGTTTCTCCAAGATCTTTTTAAGGCTCTGGTGGGCCCTCTCCACCATGGCTTGGCCTGTCGGGGAATAGGGAATGCCGGTTTTATGCTCTATTCCCCATTGTTGCAGGAAGCTGCGCAGCTCCTTAGAGGTATACGCCGGGCCATTGTCAGTTTTTAAAGCCCTAGGGATGCCCAGGACAGCAAACGTCAGAAGCAAATGCTTCTGGACATCTGCCGCCCTCTCACCTGTGTGGGCAGAGGCAAAGATAGCTCCTGAGAATGTATCGATGGAGACATGGACGCAACACAGCCTCCCAAAGGACGGGATGTGTGTCACGTCCATCTGCCACACTTCACAGCTCGCCAAGCCCCTGGGGTTTGCCCCAGCTGCGATGGTAGGCATTTGATGGGCTTGGCATTAGGGACATGTGGCCACGATCGCCTTGGCCTGGTCCTGCGTGAGATGGAATTGCCTGACCAGGCCTGGCGCATTTTGATGAAAGAGCTGATGGCTGATCTTAACCTGGCCGAACACATCTGGGAGCGCGCCCACCGTGACAGCAGCCGCAGCCAAAGAATCGGCCCGACGGTTGCCCTCAGCGATGAACCCTGGCAGATCAGTGTGTGATCTTACATGCATTATAAAAAACGGATGCTCTCGGTGGGAGACTAATTCTACGAGTTTTGAGAGCAAATTAAACAATTTTTGGTTAGAGACCTCCTGCAGAACTGCTGATTCCGCTCTAGATACTACACCAGCTACGTATGCAGAATCTGTGACCAAATTGAAGGGACCAGGAAACCTCTCAAATGCTCGGACGACTGCGTCCAACTCAGCTACTTGTGGAGAAGCCTCCACAATGGCAACATCAGCCTCCTACCGCTGAGTCTGATGATCCTTCCAAGTCATTACAGACTTGTGGGATGCTCCGGACGCATCGGTAAATACTGTCAGAGCATCTAGAGGCTTCTTACTCTGAATCCCTTTGATTGATAATTTAAACTCCGAATTAAAAAGTTTATGGGCCGGCCGATCGACTGCAACGCAGCCAGCGTAGCTATCTAGTGCGAATTGTAGCATTTCATTGGTTTCCAGCAGAAGGTCTTTAATTTGAGTTGGCCCGAAACCAATTGAATTGGAAGGTGAATGCATGCAAAATCACAGCTGGCCAGCTCCCTGATCCGAGATCTCGCCTTTCGGATCAGTTCGGCCATCAGCTCTTGCGGCCTTGTCATTCTTTTGGACCTGTGGTGGCTGAGGAACACCCACTCTATGATTAAGAGGGGGTCGCCCAGACCCTGGTCCTTTAAACTCTTGTCCCACTGATGGATCAAGCCGTGAAGATGTGGCAGCTTCCCCAGAATAATGAATTTGAATGGCAGGCCCAGATGGTAGCGGTGGGCCTGCCTGGCCGAAATGATTTTCTGAACCTTCTCCAGGGCTACCTGAGCCTCTGGGGTGAGTTCCCTAGGAGAACTCAGCTCCTCTCCCCCTTTCAATAAATTGAAAAGGGGGGCTAGGTCTTCTGTTGGTATACCTAGCCAGGGTCTCACCCAATTTAAAGACCCACACAGTTGGTGAACATCCGCTAGGGTCTGGACTTTTGTTCGGATGGCCAATTTCTGCGGAACAATGGTCCGCTTGGTGATTTCAAGGCCCAGGTACTTCCAAGGTGGCATCATTTGAATTTTTTCTGCTTGGAGCTTGAACCCTGCAGCAACCAACGCACTGGTTGTCAGGTCAAGCGCATGGGCAAGTAGATCATCTGTTGGGGCGTAGACGAGGATGTCATCCATATAGTGATGTAACAGGACGACATCCCCGAGGGCTGTATGGACAGGAGACAGCAGCGAAGCGACGTACCACTGGCAGATCACAGGGCTGTTCTTCATTCCTTGCGGAAGAACTCGCCAGTGATAGCGCTTGGCCGGGGACTCACGGTTGATGGAGGGAACCGTGAACGTGGGGCAAAACGCGGGGCATCATCAGGATGTAGAGGAATTGGGAAAAAACAATCTTTTATGTCGATTATAGCCAAATTCCAATTTTGGGGGAGCATTGTAGGGGATGGCATCCCTGGTTGGAGGGGACCCATGTCAATTATTTGTTCATTAATTTGGCGGAGGTTGGTCAGGAGCCGCCACTTGTCTTTATTAGGTTTTTTGATGACAAACACTGGGGAGTTCCAAGGTGACATGGTCTCCACCAGGTTGCCTTTGAGCAGCTGCTCCTGAACGAGCTCGTTGAGCGCCTTTAATTTTTGTTTATCAAGTGGCCACTGCACTACCTGTACTGGCTCATCTGATCGCCAATCCAGCTTCCAGGTAGGGCGCTCCTCAGTGGCCGCTGCCCGAAAAACCTGGGGAGCCTTTGGGAGGTCAATTCTGGCTCCCCATTGGGCTAGCAGGTCCCTTCCCCACAGGGGCTCGGTGTAATCCAAAACAAATGGGCGTACAGAAGCCAATTGCCCATCTGGCCCCGTAATTTGTACTATGCTCTTTGATTGCTTCGCCAATTTCAGACCCCCTACACCTTGTATGTGTCTGGCTGCGTTTTGCAAATCCCAATGTGACGGCCAATCCCTAGAGGGAATGATCATCACATCTGCCCCTGTGTCCAGTAACCCCCACACGATTCTCCGGTCTGCGCCCAGGGACAGTTGACATGTCAGCCTGGGCTTTTCTCTCCCCACAACTTGGGCCCAAGCAACCGTTGGAGGTTGGGACCGTTAGATGGCTGGGAATCCTGCAAATCCTCCGGCACTGGAATGGCTTGGGCAATGATTTGGCCCTTGGGGAGAGAAAGCGGGGGCTGGACACAGTACAGCCCTCATACGAATCTGTCCCGGTCAGTTGTTACTAACCCCGGGACTATGTGAAGATTGAGTGGTGTATGTTTGGTGTCCCCAACAATGATCCACCTGCTACGTCCAAATCTCCTCCAGCTGCCGGGATGTTGAATGTCGGCAGTCACCAGGTGGAAATCAGTGTCCGGGAGATGTATTTCGCGGGTCAGCTGCAGCCTAAAAGGAGAAAACGAAGAGGTGGTGGTTAAAGCAGGTTGAGGCTGAAGCCAACAGGTACAGTAAGTCAAGTCTGGTAAAGAAAAGTCACGTCCAGTAGAGGCATGTGGTGGGCTTCTCCCTGTTCCCTCCTCCCTGCCTGGTGTAACCTTGCCCGCCTTATTTGTATCATGGCGCAGGATAGGGGCTGCGCTCGCTTTCTAGTTTTTTTGTTTTTTTCCCTCCTGCTTCCCAGCAGGACACTCCTTCCTTTTGAATGTTAAAAATTCTTGCCGCAGTGGGCAGTCAGGCATCCAGTGCCCCGTTTTCCCGCATAGATGACACGGATGGGTCCCTGGATGTCTCCTTGCAGCTCCCGGGGTCGACATTCCAGCTGCTGCCGCGCTGTAATCCTCTTCATCGGCGCTGGAAGTCGACACGAACGCCACTGAGTTCCGCTTGTTCTTCAGCTTGGAGTCAAGCGCTCCTGACAGTGGGACTTCTCGTGCCACGACCTCTATCATTTGGTCGATGGTAGGTCGTGGACTATGGGGGAGGGTTCGGATGGCTCTCCGGCATTCAGAGTTTGCGTTCTTGAACGCCATCCGCCGCAACAGGTTTTCCCTTTCTCCCTCCTCGGAAGCTTGAGTCTCCACGTATCTGTAAAGTCTTTCTAAGAAAAGTAAATAGGGCTCCTGTGGCCCCTGCTGGGGCTCTTCCTCGTCTTGCTGAGAGAAGACCGCTGGGAGCTTGAAAAAGGCCCTCTCTGCAGCCCGACAGGACTCGGTGATCTGAGACGGGAAGAGCACCTGCGCCTGAATCGCCCCACCAGCCCATGCCCCTGTACCCACCAGATGATTCGTGGATATCAGTTGGCCATCTGCGTCATGTGCAGTCGCTTGGTCCCCCCAGAGAGCTGGGAGAACTTCCGTGACTTCCCTCCCCCACTCTACCGCCCAGGCCCTAAACTCCATAGGTCCTAAAAGGCTGGAAAAGAGAGCTCTCAGGTCAGCAGGGACCAGATCTCCCGGTGCAAGGGCCGAACAGAGAAGCCCCCGGAAATACTCCGATTCCCGGGAGTACTCTCTCTGGGCCTTGCACAGATCTTTGATCCGGTCCTGTGCAATTGGCACCCACTGAGCCTGGGAGCTCCCCTCCCCGCTCAGGCAGTAGGTAACCGGGGCGGCTTAAAAAACAGGGGCTCGCCCTGGCTTCCGGTTACCCATCCCCGCCCCCCCCAGAACACAAAGCATGGGAACCGGAAGGGGAGGCGTGGGAACCAGAAAGGAGGGAGGCAGAGGCAGGCCCTGGCATCTGGGAGGGGCCGGCTGATGGGCGTGGTGGAACTGGGGGTGGCGGCTGGATTTTCTCCGCCTCCGAGGTGGAGTCCGGAGGCGGGGCGGAGACAGGAGGCAGGGTGAAGGAGGGGCTATTGAGGGGTGGAGCGCAGGGAGGAACAGAGGGTGGAGGCAGGGGAGGAAAGGGTGGATCTTGGGATAGGAAAGGATTTGACTGAGGGGCGAAGGGATTATGGGAAGGAGAAGAAAAATCGGCGGGAAAATGCACGTGGCCGCCTCCATCTTGGGCTCCATAGGAGCCATCTTGTGGAGGCGGTGGGACATTAACTGGGGGGGCATTAAACCGTACACTCTTGGGAATGTCAACCGGGTACTGGGGAGGTTGGGAAAAGGAGTAGGAAAACCTGCTCCGAGGAGTCTGGCCAGGATCTCCTCGGAGTCCTCCTTTTGGAGGGCCAGGTCAGACTGATCGAGAGGGGGCAGAGGGAAGATGGAGCCTCTGCTGTGTGTTGGCCTTGAGGACCCCCCTCAAGGGCTCCGACCGAGGGACACAGGGTGAGGTAGACGGGGTAGGGACAACAGAACCGGGGGAACTGGGGTTCAACCGCGACACTGATGGATTTTTTTGCAGTTCCCTCTGCTGAGAGGACAATTGCAAAACTTTACCCGCCCAGTAAGCGTCCGGGTAAAGCTTTGCCTCCCCAGAGCTGACCTCTTGATCTAATTTTGCTAAAACAGCTTTCCAATAGAGGGGTCTCTAATTTGCTCTGGGGTAGTGTTGGGGAACTGAGAAAAAATCCACTTTACTAAACTCTTTAAAGCAACCTTTGGGGGATCCAAACCTCCCCCAAGCAACAAACTTCTAACTTGATGATAGGCTCTTTTTTGAGGAGAGCTCTGACGCGCACCCATCGCGTAAATTAAAAGAAAACGACAGAGAAAGTAAAGAAAAGAGCACTCCTCTGATGACACCGACCGCCTAAACCGAAGTAAATAAAACAACTAAAACAAGAACTGCTTGTCCGCCCGCTCCCACGCTGCCGCTTGCCTAGAAGACCGGTCCCAAAGCAGGCATGAGCCCCCAGCAGCAAGACAGCAGGAAAGTGATTTTAGTGAAGTAGGAGCTTCTCTAGTAGCAGTCCCAGTAGGGCATGACCACTAGGCTACCGGTCCCAAGAAGGGCATGAGTAGCACTCCCACCGGAAAGTTAAAGCAACAAAGGAAGGGGTGTAAGGAAAAGAGGGGTTGGGAGCTGTCCCCAAAGCAGGGCTCAGGTCCCGGGAAGATTAAAAAGGTGGGAGGGAAGACCCCCAAGGCAGGGGCTTACCAATCAGACGAACGGCGAAAAGAAGATCCGGTAGAGGCTGAACTCCGCCCTCGGAGCTCTCCTTGGGTGAGAGGAGTTGTAGCTCCGGGTCCACCGGGAGCGCTGCTCCTACAACGGAGCCTGCTGCGACCGGTGGTAGATTAGTGTCCAGAGGTCCGATGACCTCGTCCGCGGGGTCCGAGCGACGGCCCCACGTTGGGCGCCAATCTGCAGCGATGACCGCGGCCAGAGACCCTGTAACCTGGCTAGCTGAGAAGGTGGCCAACAGTCCCACTGCAGCAGGGGGTGTCAGCCCCGGTGGCAAGGCCCCAGGACTGGCAGCTTCAGGCACCCCTCGGCGGTAGAAGCCTTGGGCTCTGCCTGCAGGACGAGGTCTTGGGGCAGAGCTGCTGAATAGGGCGGAGCAGAAAAGAGCCGGACACTCTCTGGGGTCAAACGAGTTTATTGTCCCGGGGGTCGACCAGCAGGGAGTGACAAAAAAAAAGAGGTTGGGCATGGGATTATAAAGGGAGGTGGTAACTGGAGGTGGGATTTACAAAAAACCAATCAGGGGAAGTCAGGGGACGAGCTTAACATAATAGACTGTAAGGGAGAACTAATCGATACATTGGAAAGGAGGGGCCCCGGGACCTCAGCCAATCACTACTCCCACTGAGAGGAACATTCTGGAAGACTGGGAGTGGTGGGGAGTGATTGACTGGGCCCAGGGAGGAGGGAAAATTATACATATTAGGAGATACAGGGCGGGGAAATTACATGACAAAAGGGGCAACCACAGTAACCAAATAATGGACAGAAACTAGGGCGGGGAAAACTGGGAGGACAGAACCATCATAAACAAAGGGGGAGAAACAGAACATACCAACACACCACAACACACGAGGACCTCTCTGGGTGCCTGCTCGTCATGGCCCAGCGGAAGGAGAGGTTCCTGCCAGTGGCTGATCCGCTGCCCTCAGCCAAGCCAAGGGCTGGAGGCAGGCAGCAGCCATTTAGTGATGTGCACCGAGGTGAGGGGTCAGAGCTGGCCGGCACCACCAGCACCAGCTGTCCACCCGAGATCAGGGGTGCAGCGCCATGGCATGGCAGGCAAATTCCTCAGTTTGTTCAAAGTTGCTGTGGTGTGTTCAGTCAGTTTATTCGGTTGCTCCCCTATTTTATGTAATGGTTCTGCCCTCGAGAATTTTCCCGCCTTTGTTATGTCTGTCATGTTGTTACCATGGTTTTTCCCACCCGAAGTTATGTCAATCCTCTTAGTTATGTAATTGCCCCTCCCTGTACTCCCTTATATGTAAACTTTCTTCTCCTCCCTCGGCCCAGTTAATCACTACCCACTCCACCTTTCTCTCTAGAAAGTTCTCCATTATGGGAGTCATGATTGGCTGTGGCGCTGGGACCACTCCACTACAATGTATCTATTGGTTGTCCTTATGTGTCAGTTACCCTAAGTTCACTTCCTCTCCTCCCCGGATTGGTTCTTGTGTAGACCCCTCCCTTGGTTACCTCCCCCTATAAAACCCTAGTGCACCCACTGTTCTTGGTCACTCCCTGGCTGACCTTCGTTGGATAATAAATCTGACTCTCCTCAGACAGTGTCCTGGCTCTTTCTCTCATCGTCTTCGCAGCTTCTGTTTGGCCTATCCGGTGATCTGTCTGCACAGGCACAGCCCAAAGACCTTTGATGCCTAGGGGTGCCTGAGTTGCAGTGGGCTGTGGGCCCCCCCTCCTGCTAGCCGGACATTGATCAAAGGCCATGGACTGATGCAGTGTTCAGGGGGAAAAATAAGAAAGGCCCTGGAGCTGCCCCAGCATAAAAGCCTGAAGAATCAGAACAGTTCCAGCCACTGCAGGATGGTGATAGGCAGAGCAGGGCCACAGGGATGATGGCTGAATCCATTAATTCTCAAGTTCTTGGACTTCACTGAAATTGGTGACAGCATCCTGACGGTCCTGTCAAGTTGCCTGCACAGCAACTGCAGGGAGCGGCGTCGCCTGGCGCTCAGAGGCCTCGATGTGGTCAGCAAGGATCCCTCGATGGTGAGGAGGGGCCGTGGCTGAAGCTGCACTGTGAAAGCAGCCCCATTGGCATGCAGGGCTTCAGGAGCTGAGGCAGCTGCTCCCAGCTCTCCGGCCTCACCTGCCCCAGTGCTTTGGGGCAGGTCTTTGGCCTGTGGGCCCTGCAGCAGCAGGGTGGCCTTGCAGTGCCAGGGTGGTGTTGGTGGTGCAGCCATCCATGGCTTCCCAGCACAGCCTTGTGTTCCACACAGGCCAGGAGAATGTGCTGTCTGTCACCAAGCCTTGTGGAGCTGCTGGGTGATGCAGATGGAGAGGTGGTGA
Source organism: Melospiza georgiana (assembly GCF_028018845.1). NCBI lineage: Eukaryota > Metazoa > Chordata > Aves > Passeriformes > Passerellidae > Melospiza > Melospiza georgiana. Next base: position 5,066,346 of record NC_080436.1, read on the forward strand.
GCATGTCTCTCTGTGTGTTCACGAATGTGGGCCAGCACTAAGACTTCCTTGTATCAAGCACCACTGCCGCAAGGCTGGCTGAGGCACTGCTCCTGCTCTTTGACCAAAAAAGGCTCTGTGTCCCCAGCTGCAGGCACTGGCTGCTGCCCAGAAACTTTTCCCAGGTGAGCTTGAATAAATTAGTTTAAAGCCAGATTCTCTACCCTTCCTCCAGGAGAACAGGTATGTGCAAGTGCTCTCCCTTGAGCTCTTCTTCAGGATGATGGCCTTGGTAGTGGATGAAGGAAAAAAAGCCCCTTAAGAAGATTTTGAACCAAAACATGCTCCTTCTTTTACTGCCATAATGAGGACTGGCGCGTGATGTAGGTGAGGTTTTGTGTGAGGCTGGTGTATCTCTGGGAGGGGCTCGGCTGCCTCCTGTCCTGGCACCGCATGGACTGCCGCCTTCTTGAGACTTTGGCACAGGGATGTGAGTCTGGTGCCCTGAGCTGTGGGGCCATCTCTGGGCCTCTGCTTCTCTCCAGGCCTCTAGGGAAACACTTCTTCTTGTGGCTGAGCTCCTGAAGATGAGGAAGCTCAAGCAGCTGCTGAACAAGGGGCAGCTGTCAATGTTCACCGAGGTCCTGGTAAGGAGGGCCTGAAGCCCCAGGCTCAGGCTGGAGAAGGCCCCTGAGGGCGGTGCTCGGTGTGCAGGCCATGCAGCTGTGCCCCTCCCCGCTGCTGCAGCCAGAGGCCGCCTGGGCTCTTCTCCAGGCTCCCGTGGGCCCGAGCCGGGTGCCCATGGAGCCCTGGCCCGGCGGGGCTGCGGGCCGGCACCGCGGCTCCCCGGGCAGCAGCCGGCCCTCTGCCCCCTGCCCTCGGGAGCCCTTGGCCAGCGGCTGCTGGCCGCGCCTCAGGGCTCTGCGGCCAGGGGAGCCCGGGGCTGGGCGCAGGCAGCGCCCGGCCCAGGGGCTGAGCCCGCGCCAACCCTTCCCTCCTGCCGCTCTCTGCAGCTGGCACAGCACAGGAGCCAAGCGGCCGAGCACCTGCACCGGGCCCTGCGCTACCTGCGGAGCCCACAGGAGCCCCTGCGAGAGGCGGCCATGAGATTCATGGGTGAGCTATGAGCCTGTGCTCCCCTGCCCAATCCTACCCTGCCCTGCACAGCCTCACGAGGCCCCAGCCATCATTCCCCTGCCCTGCCCAGCCCTTTTATGCTCTGCCCTGTCTTTCTTTGACCCACCTGGCCCCGCCCCAACCCACCCTGCCCCACCCTTCCCAACCTGTCTCTGCCCGACCCTGGCCTGCCCAGAACAGTCATGCTCCGCCCTGTCCAGTTTCATTTAACCTGGCCACATTCTACCCCTCCCTGCCTCACCCTGCCCAACCCCGCTGCACCCAACTTTGCCCCGCTCTGTCCAACCCCATCATGCAGCATCCTCTCGTGCTTCACCCAACTGAGCCCTGCCTCCCTGCACCCTTCCCCACTCTACCCCGCCCCCTTTGCCCTGCCCCACCCTATCCACCTCACCCTGCTCCGCCTTGCCCAACCCTGTCATGCTCTGCCCTCTCCTGTTCCGCCCAACCTATCTCCACCCTGCCCCACCCTGCCCCTCCCAGCCCTGCCACACCCAATCTCACCCTGCCCCACCCAACCATTTTGTGCTTCGCCCTCTCCTGCTTCACTGAACTTTGCCACACCCTGCCCTACCCTCCCCACCCTACCCCACCCCACCCTACCCGACCCAACTCAGCTTCACCCTGCCCTGCCCAACCCGTCATGCTGCGCCGTCTCCTGCTTTGCCCAACCTAGCCCCGCTTCACCGCACCCTTCCCCACTCTGCCCCACCCCTTTTGCCCTGCCCCGCCCCACCGCACCAAACCTGTCCCCACCCTGCCCCACCCAGCTCCGCCACACTCAACCTCATCTGTCCCTGCCCTGTCCAACCCTTTCTTGCTGCAGCCTGTCCTGCTCCACCAAACCCCGCCCCACCCCACCCTGCTCCGCCCCAGCCCACCCTGCCCCACCTCTCTCTGCCCCGCCCTGCCCAAACCTGTCATGCTCCGCCCTCTCCTGCCCTGCCCAACCTGGCTCCACCGTGTCCCACCCATCCCCGGCCCATTGCCGCAGCTCGGCCCCAGCCCCGCCTGCTGCCCCGGCAGCGCCAGCCGGGCGTGCTCCTCGGGGCCCTGCCGACCTGGGATCTGCCAGTGGCTCTGTTTGTCTTTTTTGCAGCTCTTGAAGACAAGGCAGAGGACGTCAGCCGTGCCACCAGAAGCCTGGCTCGTACTCTACTGCCTCACAGGCTGCAGCCTCCTCCTGGCCTTGATACAGAGACATGGCTTCTTCTCCTCCACTTTGGGGCCATCTCTGGGTCTCTGATGCTCTCCAGGACTCCCAGGAAACTTTGAACTGCATTGTTCAGCCAGGTTCGTGAACAGGAGGGACCTCCAACAGATCCTGAAGCTGGATCACATCTGGAGGTTTGGTATGGGTCGGGTACAGATGGCCTGGAAGCCCCAGCCTCAGCCTGGAGAAGCCCCCTGACTGCACTGCTCAGTGTGTGGGGCTAGCAGCTGCGCCCCTGCCCAGTGCTGCAGCCATGGGCACCAGTGTGGAATCCTCTGATTCCTTTCCTCTCAGGGAAATGCCCAGAGCCCTGCCTTGGAGACAATTGCCATAGTGTTCCCCCACTCTGGTGGACAGAAAGATTTTCCTCATAGACTTTTACTGAACAGTGATATATCCCAGTTCCTTTCCTCATATGTGCCAGCATCCCCTGGTTTTTCTTTTCCCTGTTTCCTCATTGGTTGGCTGGCCCTGTCTTCCCTGAAAGCCAATCCCTCTTATCCTGCCCTTTGTACCACCCCCTACCCTCCCGTACTTAAACCTTGTGCAGAGCACATGGTCTGTCTTTTGCCTCTGGTTCCCCTTTGGTGTGTTGAAATAAACCTTGCTGGAACTGCTGAGAGACTGGCACAATTCCCCATGGTTCTTTGCTTGTTAATGTTAATGTTAATCTTAATGTGCTGTTGTCAATCGACTGCTGTTCATCCCCCAGTTACAGAAAGTTGTGTACTCCCCCTTCCTCCATTGGCTTTCTCTGAGAGACCCCTGCCACTCCACTCCTCCATTGGTGTATCCTGTGTCACCTCACCTCAACTCCACCCTTGATTCCCTTCCCCATTGGATAATTTGTACCCTGACCTCTCCTACCTTCCCCCAGTTATATACCCTGGCCCCCCTGCTCCTGGCTCTTCTCCCCTGGTTCCCTTCAGCGGAGGTTGTGTTCCTGCTTGTTCCTGCTCCTCTCCTCACCTTTGCCCCACACGGACCTCTGGATCTTCCCCCAATAAACCCTGCTGGATCTGCCATGCAAAGAGTCCTCTCATTTTCTCTGGTGAGGCTTTGATTACACCATCCGGGCTCAGGCATCTGGTGGGTTGGGGGAATTGTCCAGGCAGCCCGAAATGGAGACGCTTTTGGTACTGCAGGCACCCCGACAGCACCTGCCTGGGGAAGCTACTCTGGCCACCCACAGCCATGCCAGGCTGGGCTCTAGCCGAACCCCTATTTGTACACTGCTTTATCCTGAACTACCATTAACTTCTATTGGACAAGATGGCACTGACCACATGGCCAAATCTCCCATTTTGAATGCTGCAGTGCGAGATTCTCCTGCCTTGGCCACTCAAAAAGGCATCTGGGATGGTCCTCCTCCATTCCTTTCCTCACCCCAACCTCCAAGCCCTACCCCTGCAGATGTCACAGACATCTTTTCATGAAAATCCTTTCCTCAGGATTTTTCCTCCTGAGAAGCTGTGAGGCCTCAGGAACAAAATGTAAATAGTGGTTATCTGCTGCTGTGGAATGCAACAGGTGGGTCTGTGATTGGTCTCAGGTGGATGTTTGGAATTAATGGCCAATCACAGCCCAGCTGGCTCAGACTCTCTGTCCCAGCTACAAACCTTTGTTATTCATTCCATTCTATTCTTAGCTTAGCTGGCCTTCTGAGATGAAACCTTTTATTCTATCCTTTTAGTATAGTTTTAATGTAATATATATGATAAAATAATAAATCAAGCCTTCTGAAATATGGAGTAAATCCTCGTCTCTTCCTTCAACAGAACACCCCCGTGACCACCGTCACATCCGCGCTCTCCAGGCCTTCCGGGAAATGTTGCACTGTTCAGCCAGATTCCTGCACAGGAGGGATCTCCAAAGGAAGCTGCGGCTGGATCAGACCTGGAGGTTCCGTGTTGTAAGGACGGCCTGCAAGCCCCAGCCTCAGGCTGGAGCAGCCCCCTGAACGCGCTGCTCATTGTGTGTGGCCGGCAGCTGCAGCCCCACCCAAGCCGTTCTCTTCCCTGGGCCACGCGGGCTCTGCTCCAGGCTCCTGTGGGCCCCAGCTGGATGCCCATGGAGCCCTGGCCAGCAGGTGCCACACGGGGATTTTGTCAGTGAAAATGTTCATTGAGAAGTGAGTGGAAAAGATGTTTGGCAAAGGGAGGATTTGAATGGTTGTTTTTACAAACTCAGTCCTAACGAATCCGTGTAGGATGGGTTAAAACCCATGTGCACTATCAGATTTTGCAAATATCGTAGAACGATAAAGTGGAGCAGCTGACAAAAGTCAGAAGGATAAAAATTGATCTACAGCACAGAATTTGATCCATGGTTACATAGTGAATTAGGGCACAATGGAAATTGCTTTTTGCAGCACAAACCTGAGGCTGGCAATTGCCCTGAAAGACGTGGAACGGTATTTTCACACAGTGTTCCCAGTGCCAGCTGAGGCTTAAACAAAACCATCGTGGCCTGACATGATCCCTACCTGTCAAAAGTAACAAAACACTCTGGTCAACTGATCAGAAACTAAATAAGCTAAGCTGCAACCTGGGGAGTAACAGCTCTATACTTTTACCATCAATGTTTTTGGCTGAGGTGTCAGTGAATGGGACATCTCCAGGTTCAGAGATGGCAGTAAATGCAGGGTTATTTATTATAGGGCTAGCTTTTGTAATGTTAACGTGCCTGGAGTGGGGAGAGCGATGAGTGTGTGTTCTTCCCTACCCTCCTCCCCATTTGTTCTTTCCCACAGGTGTTCAGTGGGGTTTCTTTCAATAGATTGGTCAGCAGAGGGAGTGAGACTGCTTTTAAAATGTTTTGCAAGAGCTGCAATCTGTTATAAGCAGTTTAAGAGTTGCAGTCCGTTTTAAACTGCAATCCAAATTAAGCAGTTGAGTTGCTTTTAGTTCAAGGTTTTAGCAGCCTTTGCTACTCACCCTGGAGCAGTTCACCTTATCAGTTTGCTCCTTTTATTCCAGTGATTTTCCTTTTGGACATGATCAAGTTCTGCAGAAAGCAATGCCGCTGCCTAAAGCCTTTCTTAACAAGCAATCACATTTCAATAACCAATCATCTTTTTAGTGGCTAATTTCTCCTTATCCTTTTTTTTTTTTTCATCAACTGCACCCCAGAGGTGGGGAGGCAACTACTACATTAACCGAGGAAGAATACCAAAATATTGTCCCCTGAAGTTTTCCTATAGCCCCCAGAGAGGAAGCTGCATGATAAATACCTAGGCTTGCATAGGGACAACGCCATCTCCACAAGGCAGCCGCTGCAGAATTGGCCTCACGATTAAAACTGCCAATTCTAGTTCTCCACAACAGACCACAGACTGGTGGAGCTGCAGAATTGGTTTCAGGACTGAAACCCGCCATGTCTGGCTTTTAACAACAAAACACACAAAGCACAGGGGCATGGGTCCCCTCCAAACAGGAGCTTTTCAGCTCTGCACAAAACCCCACATAGACAAAGGAATTAAATCCCTAAACCCATTAACCATGATATCCACAATTCCTTCAGAGAAAGATGCTCTCAGACTTCCAAGCCTACAGAATAAACTACAGTTCCCACTACTCCTTGAATAATTGAAGATATTTTTGACAATTCTCCCACCTTAGGGATAAAGTGTAAGGTGGATGGAGAGGCCCCTGTGTTTACTAGTAAACACACCTCTCCATCTGAATCCACCTGGAAAGTTAACAAGGGCTCCGGTGTAGTGTGTCCCTGCTGCAATGGGAGCCCCTGACACATCTAATAGTCCATCTCCATTACACCCTGGACTTCCTCCTCCTGAGGGTCCAGCTGTTTTTGTGAACATTCCCACTTCCAGTGTCCCTCTGCCCGGCACAGAGCACACTGATTGTTTCCCAGCTGCTGTTTGGCTTGGCTCTCCCCTGCTGCGGAGGGAATGCTTCTGCCACTTCCTTGTAGCCGACCCTGTCCCTTCTATTATGGGGCACCACTTGGGTCCTGGGGCCCTGGGGGGCTGTAAAAATTCTGCCATCGCCTTTGTCTTTGCTTTCTCCTTTTCAGCATCCCTTTTTACATACCCTTGTTGTATCTTTCTAAGCACTTCATCCAGGGACATATTCTGCCCTTCCTCTAGTCCTCCCTGATACTGCCAGGGGGTACTCATTTTCTGCAGCTCAAAGCCATTCGTCTTTCCAGTGAACCAAACAAAATCCTTAAAAGAACATCCTAATCTTTCCACCAACAATCTGCATTTCCTGGGTCTTCTTTCCTCCTTGTTCTCAGTCTCTTTATTACACACCTTATACCAGAGCCAGTCCCTGTCCTGCCAAAGGGTCCAAACGTGGCCCCCAGGTCGTGATTCTCCTGCAGGGAAGAAGAGGGCAGAGCTGTACTTTATTGGCCACTAAGTTATCTCTGCCAGGGGGAGGACGGACCTTTTTGGAATCTACTCATTTGTTCAGTTTCCTTTTGTAACACTGACTGGACTTTCATTCCATGAGGGCTTTTATTCCTTTAGAATTAGGGTGTTATCATCCATTCACAGAAAAACATTTGCAAACCCATGGATGGCCATTTTTTTGCTTCTGTGTTACGTTTTCTAAAGTGACTCTCAGTGGCTGACATTAAGGCAAATGAGTTACTGCTTTGAGTTGGAAGCAAACTTGAAAATCTTTCAGGTTGTTATAAATGAAGAAGGGGATAGTTGGCTCTCACAATTAAGAGATGAATATTATGTGTATGTTAAGAGAATTTTTATAGCTGTATAGTTGTGTTATTTTTGCGAGTTCTCTCCATAGTACTCTTTCCCTTCCCCCCTTATTGCTGTCACTAGTGGGGCATTTAGGGGAGGGAGAGCTTGGTACCAGGAGGCAGAGCACGGCAATACCTGACCTCCAATCAACATGTAAGAAAGTGACTTCCACCATTGGATGGCAGAGAAAGAGTTGACTGACAAAACTTTGGGAGGGGCTAAGGGTAATAAAAGGCAGAGCATCCATTTTGTAGATGAGCACGTGGGCTTTTGGCCATGGAGACTCCCAGTCGTGTAATTTTTCCTTATTCATTCTTGGTTGTATTTTTGTTAAGATTTAATAGGCCTTTGAAATTTTAAAAGTGAGCCTCGTTTCTCACAATGTTCTTAGGGCATCTTAATTAATTTGGGAATTATGCAGCTTTTTTGAACCGACTCGAGTTGAGCAATGAGAGGTGAAGGTTTCCTGAAGTGAGGATACTTTATTGCCTGATTCTTCTGTGTTTTCAAGGTAAAGATGTTTTTGTGCTGCGGCAAATTACTTCAATGAGAAAATCATTCCAGCATGGAGGAAGAGCTCCTGACAGAAACCAAGTGTTGCCCACAGTTGCTCCAGGTGCTCCTGCCATCAGCCCCCAATGCACGTGGGCTTTGGCTCCCTGTGGCACAGAAGCCCCCCGGGGGCACAGGTCTCTGGGGCAGGAGACGGGCACCAGCGCTGCCAGGGCTCTGGGGGTGGCAGCTCTGCTTGGGCAGGGACTCTGCCCCAGCTGCTGATGGCAGCGCTGCCCGGGCCCCAGGGCTCAGAGCAGCATTGGTGCCCGGGCTCACACGTTCCTTGTGCGAGTCACACCCGCAGGTTTAGGATGGCCACGGGCCGGGACGTGTCCCAAGGACGCCGTGCCAGCGTCCCTGGAAGGGCCCGTGCCCTTCCCAGCGCGGCTGCGTCGGCAGCCCTGGGGGCTCCTTCTGCTGCCCTGAGCCCGCAGAGCAGGGCAGCGTTTGCTGATGCTCTGAGCCCTTCCTAAAGATCCTGTGGGGCTGCCTTGGACACCTGGGGCCAGGCATTCCTTCCTGCCTGGGCCACTTTGGCTGGGCTGGGGGCGGCCCCAGGGCAGGCGCAGTGTGTGCAAGGGCCCTTTGTGACACGGTGCAGCACGGTCACTGTGGCATGGAATGGAACCGGGTGTCCAAGGGCCCTTTGTGACACATGGGAAATAGAAGCTTGCCCGGGTGCTCGGAGGACACGATGGGACAGGACAGGACAGAGCGGTGCCGTGAGGAGCCCCCGCACAGGGCGCTCGTTCACCTCTCATCCGGAACTTTTCCATAGCATTATTCCTTCAGCTGACCTTGAGGCCAGACTGCAGGAGTTGGTGACTCGGAACTTTTTGGGGCATCTCCCATTCCTGCGGCCAGTGCCATCAAGTCCAGACCGTGGGTTTTGGTCACCTGAATCATTAATGAGGAGTCTCCTGTCATTGTGGCAGGACCCCTAAAGACCAAAGTGCAGGAATTCGTGTCCTACATCCGTCCTGGGGCTTCATTGTTGCAGGTGCCTTGAAGGCACAACAGCAATTGTTCCCTTGGTGACATCCTGAGACATCTCTCTAGAAGGTACTGTCAAGGCTGTGTGGTGGAATGGCGGGCAGATTCCTCGGCCTGTTCAAAGTGTTTAGGGGGAAAGACACTAAAGACCGTGGAGATGCCCCAGCACAAGAGCCTGAAGATCCGGAGCAGATCCAGCCACTGCAGGATGGTTAGTGGCAGAGTTGAGCCACAGGGCTGATGGCTGCAGCCAGCTTGGCCCCGTCCCATCCCATCCCATCCCATCCCATCCCATCCCATCCCATCCCATCCCACCGTACCCCACCCCACCTCATCCCATCCCATCCCACCCCATCCCATCACATCCCATCCCATCCCATCCCATCCCATCCCATCCCATCCCATCCCATCCCATCCCATCCCATCCCAACCCATCCCCTGGGGACATGCCCATGGACAGGATGGAACAGGGGCCGGGCAGACACCCCGCAGTGGCCGTGCTCCATCCCCTGGGCCATCCTGGGGCTCTCCCTGCCTGGGCAGCGCAGGGCTGGGCTGTGCTCTCCGGCCTCTCCCGCAGCCCCTCAGCTCTGGCTGCGCTTGCTCTTTGCCAGATGCAGCCCTGGACAAGACAGAAGGGCAGGAACCCAGCCGTGGCCGCTTGCGCAAAACCCTGAAGGTACCTGCAGCCACCCCCACCTGGGCTGGGCCTGCTGTCCCTGCTCAGCCCAGCACCACACTTGGAGCATGCCATGGAACATCCCTGGTTTCCCTGTCCTTTATTCTCCTGCAGAGATTCCGGAAATTCCTGCACATTCGGCGCACAAAGACCAGCACTGCAGCAGCTGAGGGCACAGCCGAGCCTGACTCGGGGCTGACCGAGCTCCAGGCAGAGCCCGATGATGTCAGCCCAGATTTGGCGGAGCATTCTCAAGACTTTGACACCTCAGTGACTGAAAACTGGGCAAAGGCTCTTCTCACAGCAATGACCAAGGATGTGGTCATCAGAAACACGGACAATGAAGAGACTGAGGACATCTCAAAAACTGACAGCACACCCACTCCCACTGGGATTCCTGCTCCCACTATGGATTTTTGTGATGACAGTGCTGTTCCTTCTCCGCAGCAGGTAAGCAGCCTGGGCCAGGCCTGGGGGATTACCAGGATTGTGTGTCCCCTCAAGCCATGGTCACTGGGGCACCTCAGCCATTGAGGCCAGCACAGTGTGGGGGCAAGGGAAGCAGTTCCTGGGGAAAGCTGGGGAAGTTGCTCCCTTGGACAGCACTCAAAACCTCCCCCATGGCTCCTCCAGGTGCCAGCCATTGTAAGGAGCATCCACCAGAGTCTACTGTCCAATGTCACTGTGGATGCCAGGCTGCAAAGTGACATTCTGAGGATGGCTGAAGAACACCCTGATGATGTGGTGCTGACCCTCCTGCGCTGTGCCCCAACATGTGACAGGTACGGGGCCCACGTGCCTGCACAGCTCAGGGCCCACCAGCCTTTAGGGCCCATGGCCCTGCACAGCCTGTGCTATGGGCTCTGCCAGACAGGCACAGAGGTCCAGGACCCTGGGGCCCCTCTGTTTACCAAGCCTGCTGCCAATGCTCCCTCCCTGCCCCTCAGGGCACCGGGGCTCTGTCACCTGGGCCCCCACAGCTGCACAGGGCATGATCCTGGAACTGAGATGCCCCTGACACAGAGCTCTGATCCCACAGAGCGGCTGCTATGATTTGGCGAACCATAGGGTCATCGGGACCAGCCATGGAGAAAGTGCTGCCAACACTGCTCTGCGTGATGGAGGATTGGCCACTGCACAGCGCATGCACCTCTGATGGGGACGACGGGGACGTTTTTGCCCTGGCTGTAAGTTTCTGGATTTGGCCTCTGCTTTTCCCTCGGTCACCTCTCCAGCAGCTCACCATCCTCTCCATGCGTGAGGCGCTGGGCTGAACCCTGGGCTAGGGGCAGGCTCAGGGGGCACCAGGCCCGCTGCTCCTGCTGCATCTGCCCTTGGGCCCTGTCCCACGGACACCTCGGCACTGAGCGCTGTCTTGGGCTGCTTCTTTTGCAGGCAACTCTGGTGATCTGGGTGATTGTGCCTGTGTGCCACAAGTCAATGATTCCTTATTCTGGGCACCTCTTTGTGGATCTGCTGTTCCATGTTGTCATCACCACACAGCAGATGCCACCAGAGGAAGTTGATACCTTCTGGAGAGCATGCCAGGAGCAACACCGCCTTCCCAGCAAGCCCAACAGGTCCCAGTCCTCCTGACCTTCCCATGCCTCTGTGGCCAGTGCCAGCTCTCCCATTGTGACCTGGGCTTTGCTATGCATACAGGTTTGCAGTGCAGGCCATGAAGGCTCTGCTCTGCCGACTGCGGTGTTACAATGAGATGCTGGCTATGGAGCGCAAGCGTGGCTGGAAGATGCTGCTGTGTGCTCACACCCAGCACTATGCCGTGGGTCTGCTGGCCAGGTGAGACCCCCTTCTCCCCACTGCCCCCGGCATTTGTGCCCTGTGCCCCACTCAGTATCTGCGGTCGTGGCCCAGAGAGCCTTGTCACTGAGGGACAGCCAAGGAGACTGGAAAAGTCTGGGAGGGGAAGGCGCCCAGGCTGAGCTGCCTCATAAAAGGCCAACATGCCTTCCAGGGATGCTGGGGAAAGACCAGAAATCTGTGAGTCATTCCTGCGAGAGGTTTAGCACCCTCACCTCAGGGTCTTGGTGTCATTTTTTCCCCCTTCCAGGGAGATGTTCCGTATCTTTATCCCATTGTGTTCCCTCATTGCAATCCATCTAGTCAAGCGGCTGCACAGGGAGAAGCCACATTGGGATCTGCCCTTTCTGGCATTCCTTGTGGAGGTGAGCCTGGTTCCAGCGCTGCCTGGCTGAGCTGCCTCCCAGCTCCCTGCCCTCTCACAGCCACAGCTGCCTGGGACGGTGCCCACGCCCTGTGCTGCTGCCTGGGCCCAGCCCTATGCGCTTCTGGGCTCCTGCTGGCCGGCTCCCCTGTCACTGCCCTGTGCCTTTCAGGTCTTTCAGAGCCTAGATTTGATGAAATGTGGTGACAGCATACTGGAGATCATGTCAAGGTACCTTCAGAGTGAGTGCAGGGAGCGGCGTCGCCTGGCGCTCAGAGGCCTCATGGTGCTCAGCAAGGATCCCTTGAGGGTGAGAAGGGGGCAGTGGCGGAAGTTGTATGAGCAGTATGGGGTTGGGGAATGCAGTTCATTTGGCTTGGCTGGGCTTCAGGAGCTGAGGCAGCTGCTCCCAGCTCTCCGGCCTCACCTGCCCCAGTGCTTTGGGGCAGGCCTTTGGCCTGTGGGCCCTGCAGCAGCAGGGTGGCCTTGCAGTGCCAGGGCGGTGTTGGCGGTGCAGCCGTCCACGGCTTCCCAGCACAGCCTTGTGTTCCACACAGGCCAGAAGAATGTGCAGTCTGTCTAAAAACCTTGTGGAGCTGCTGTGTGATGCCGATATTTATGTTGTCACCATGACTCTCTCCGTGCTCACAAATATACTTGAGAACGAACATATCCTGATATCCTGCACCACTGCCCCGAAGCTGGCTGAAGCACTCCTGCCGCTCTTTGACTGCGTAAGGCTCTGTGCCCCCCGCCATGGGCACTGGTGGCTGCCCAGAAATTTTGTGGACTTTTAGAATTTGCCCAGATGGGCTTGGAGAAGTTGGTGCTGAGGTATTTTCCTTTTTTCCAGGACGACATCCATATGCAGCTGCTCTCCCTGAATCTCTTCTTTAAGGTGATGGACTTGGTAGTCAATACAGGACAAAAATCTCTGAAGAAGATTGTGAGCCAGAGCCTTCTGCCACTCTTCTTTCATTGCCATGATGAGAACAAGCGTGTGGCAATGGTGAGGTTTTGAGTTACACTGGTGCCTCCCTGGAAAGGGTCTCAGATGTCTCCTGGTTGGCTTCTCCCAGGCTCCAGCCTCTGGCTCCTGGCCTTGGCACAGGGACGCAAGTCCTTTTCTTTGGGCTGTGGTAGCAGCTCCGCATCTGTGCATCTGTTCCCCTCCAGGCCTCTCGGGAAACGCTGCTTCGTGTGGTAAGGTTCCTGAGGAGAAGCAAGCTCAAGCAGCTACTTGAGAGGGAGAAGATGTTGAAGTTTGCCAACTGCCTGGTAAGGAGGGCCTGAAGCCCCAGGCTCAGGCTGGAGGAGGCCCCTGAGGGCGGTGCTCGGTGTGCGGGGCTGGCAGCTGTGCCCCTGCCCGCTGCTGCAGCCAGAGGCCGCCCGGGCTCTTCTCCAGGCTCCCGTGGGCCCGAGCCGGGTGCCCATGGAGCCCCGGCCCGGCGGGGCTGCGGGCCGGCGCCGCGGCTCCCTGGGCAGCAGCCGGCCCTCTGCCCCCTGCCCTCGGGAGCCCTTGGCCAGCGGCTGCTGGCCGCGCCTCAGGGCTCTGCAGGCAGGGGAGGCCGGGGCTGGGCGCAGGCAGCGCCCGGCCCAGGGGCTGAGCCCGCGCCAACCCTTCCCTCCTGCCGCTCTCTGCAGCTGGCAGAGGACAGGAGCCAAGCGGCCGAGCACCTGCGCCGGGCCCTGCGCTACCTGCAGAGCCCACAGGAGCCCCTGCGAGAGGCGGCCGTCATGTTCATGGGTGAGCCCCGAGCCCGGGCTCCCTCCCCGGGCCGCCGCAGCTCGGCCCCAGCCCCGCCTGCTGCCCCAGCAGCGCCGCTGGCACGGAGCTGTGCCGCTGGGGCCGTGACAGCCTCTGTGTTCACAGGGTCCGCCCAGGTACTCATGAGAGGCCAGAAGGAAGAGCTCGAGGTCCTCAGTGACGGTGAGTGTCGGAGCGGGCTGACAGCGGCGGCTGGCGAGGGGGCTGCAAGCCCTTGCCCGGCTGCGGCAGGCTTTGCTCCCTGTACGGACGAGGGGTGGCATCGGCAGAGCACACAGAGGTTTCAGGGACACGGGCCAGGGACTTTCTGGGCAGCCCTTTGCTGCTATCCTGCAGGCCCCTCCTCTCTTGTGGCCGATCCAAGAGCTGCCTTGGACAATCTTGGCGTGAGGTTCTCCTAGAATTCCTGCAGATGGGGGCCCTGACTCTGGCCATCCTCCTCTCTGTTCCAGCCATTCACACCCGGAAGAAAGGCAGTTTATCCCACTGTAGCAGAGCTGAAGAATTAACTTCATCATAAGGATCCAGGGAATCAGTGACCTAAGAACACACCCAGGAGACACTGAAGAGGACGTCATCTCCTATTGCCACTGGAGTTCCAGACACAGCTCATGATTGGCACAGCTGAGCTTGTGGGACGCTTGTGTGGCTTCAGCCTTCCCCCTGCCTGTAGATAGCTCCCTCCCTCCAGCTCTCACACCATGTCCATCCCCTTTTGTTCCATTCTAGTTCATCCCTTTGCTTCGCCTTCCATTAATAAACAGTTTGGCTTCTTCACTTTGCCTGCATCCTGTGGGTCAGGACCAGAGTCGTGTCTAAGGCCCTGCCATATTTGGTCCCCTGTTGTGCACATCAACAAGATAATGAATAAAACCAGGTTCAAAAACGCTCCCGGAAAGGCAAGATCCCAATTTTAGCAGCTTTTTCCAACTCCACGTTGCAGGAATTCATGGGTCTGCTGGATAGGGAGTGTTCATTCCAAATTTTCTGCCCACTTGTGTAGGAACACTCTAGTGACAGTGCTGATGTGATTCAGTCTTCTGAGGTTTTTTGGGATATTTTTGGGGGGTTTCAGGGGGCTGGGACGCGAGGAGAGAACAGGACACAATCCAGATCCGGAAAATCCATATAGCACTGGAAATGAGGAGAACTCGGTGGAAAGAAGCAAAAAGGATCTGGAAGAAAAAGAGTTTTTAAGAAGGAAAAATGGGAAAAATAAGGATAACATTCCAAATGAATCCACTTGTTAAGAATAACCTCAAGGTGCAATAGGAAAAATTCCAACACAACAGGTTTCCAGGGCCTGGGAGGGCCCAACTTTTTTTATTTTATTTAGGAACATTTTAGAGGTGTTTTTTAAATGATACTGAATTTTTTTCTAAGAGAATCCTACTTTTCCTTTCTGTGGAGAGTTAGGGATATGCGTGCAGAAGAAATCGGGCTGTACAGTCTGTCAGGACACCCCCCCCGCAGTCAGAGCTTTGCTCCGTACCTGGCTGCACCCAGCCGGACGTGAGCAGAAGGAAATGACACTGACTGCCCAAGCTATAAAAACCTTTGTGACCCCTCAATAAACGCCATTTGCTGTTCACCACGTTGGTGTCAGGAGTGCCCTGGGGTTAGGGCCACCGTGCCAGACTAAGAACCAGGTCGCCACGCCTTGAGAAGGCAACACTTTCTGAATGGACTGGAAGTTGCCTCCTGTTTATGCTGTGCTGGTTTTGCCCATCTTCATTTCTGAATTAAAAAAAAAAACAAAAAACAGGAAAAGGATTTTTTTAAAAAAGAGAAATATTAATAATATTATCATCAATAATATTAATAATATTAATAACAATAAAATAGTAATAACAATTGTAATAAATAAGTTTTAAAGAATCGGAATAATTCTCCTTTGTAGATTTTTTGGTGAATAGAAGTTTAGGGTTTTTCTTTACAACCCAAGAGATGTTATTTTGCTATGCGTTATCCTGGAGAAAAAAACTGTTTGGTTTCTTGGGTTCTTTGGGTTTGTTCCCTTGAGTTGCTGGGAATTTTTCTGGTTGAAAATTAAAAGGTGTAGAAAATTTTTATAAAAGGGGGAGAGAAAGAAAAAAAAGGCAGAAAAGCAGGGAAAAAAAGTAAAAAACAAGGGGAAAATCTCTTAAAAATATAAAAAGCAAACAAAAGAAAGAACACTTTGTTTCCAATGTGTGCCTGAGTGCCTTGATTTTTCCATGTTTTTTGGTGTAGTCCTGAGTTGTAAAGTTCCCCAGGCAGGATGCTGAGCTTGGTGGAGATTGCGGTGCCGCCGGAGGCATTCCCAGTTTTCCTTGCCACCTGTAGTATCCAATGCCATCACACGTGTGTCCGTCTTGGAGCACCAAAGATGCCATTTTAATAAATTCCCAATGCCCAGAACAACATGATTCCATGGGAATTTATGACGAGAACTGGAAGATTCGATCTTCCCCATGCCCGGAATGCTGTTATTCCATGGATTGCCAGTGTTGAAGGGAAGTTGTGAGGGGAAGCAGATGATTCTAAACTCCCAAACCCTAGAGTGTTGTTATTCCATGGTATTCCAGTGTTGCCCACCAAATGCAAACCTGGATCATGAAATCGAACTTTTCATCAATAAATCCAATTGTTTACCACCAAATCCAACCTTGGACCTTCAAGTCCAAACTGGTCAAATTCAAACTTTGACCACCAGGGATGGCATGGGATGGGATGGGATAGGATGGGAAGGGATGGGATGGGATGGGATGGGATGGGATGGGATGGGATGGGATGGGATGGGACCAAGCTGGCTGCAGCCATCAGCCCCTTGGCCCAGCTCTGCCACTCACCATCCTGCAGTGGCTCAATGGCACCACCTCTTCAGTCTCCAGTTCTGGGTCAGGTTCAGGCTCTTCTTCCTGCTCCTCCACCCAGGCCAACTTGGGCACTCTCAGGGGACTCTGCTCCCTGACTTTTTAATCCCTGTTCCATTCTGTCCATGGGAATATCCCTAGGGGATGGGAAGGGATAGGTCTCAGTAGGTGCCAATGGCACTAAACTGGCTGCAGGCACCAGCCCTGTGGCCAAGCCCTGCCACTCACCGTCCTGCAGCAGCTGGATTGGCACAACCTCATTGGTCTGCAGTGCTGCGTCAGGGTCAGGCTCTTCTTCCTCCTCCTCCACCCAGGCCAACTTGAAACCTCAGGAGTCTCTCCTCCATGTCACTGTTTGGGATAATGGCTAATTGCAAGACAAATGCCTCTGGAAGTTGACAAGACACCAAGGCCTGCAGTCTTGCCACGAGGTCACCTGTAGGAATAACGTCTTGGAACAACTCCGGGTGGGACATGAACGAGCGCGCTGTGCGGGGGCTCCTCACGGCACCGCTCTGTCCCGTTCTGTCCCGTCACGTGCTCCGAGTACTGTGGCCGTCTCCAGTCACTGCCAGCTCCTATGTCACGACATGTCAAAAAGGGTCCTTGGACAGCGGGTTCCATTTCATGCCACGGTGACCATGCTGCACCGTGTCACCAAGGGCCCTTACACACACTGCCGCCCTCCCTGGGGCCGCCCCCAGCCCAGCCAAAGTGGCCCAGGCTGGAAGGAATGCCTGGCCCCAGGTGTCCAAGGCAGCCCCACAGGATCTTTAGGAAGGCTCAGAGCATCAGCAAACGCTGCCCTGCTCTGCGGGCTCAGGGCAGCAGAAGGAGCCCCCAGGGCTGCCGACGCAGCCGCGCTGGGAAGGGCACGGGCCCTTCCAGGGACGCTGGCACGGCCTCCTTGGGACACGTCCCGGCCCGTGGCCATCCTAAACCCGCGGGTGTGACTCGCACCAGGAACGTGTGGGCCCGGGCACCAATGCTGCTCTGAGCCCTGGGGCCCGGGCAGCGCTGCCATCAGCAGCTGGGGCAGAGTCCCTGCCCAAGCAGAGCTGCCACCCCCCGAGCCCTGGCAGCGCTGGTGCCCGTCTCCTGCCCCAGAGACCTATGCCCCCAGGGGGCTTCTGTGCCACAGGGAGCCAAAGCCCACGTGCACTGGGGGCTGATGGTAGGAGCACCTGGAGCAACAGCTGGTAACACTTGGTTTCTGTCAGAAGCTCTTCCTCCATGCTGGAATGATTTTCTCATTCTTCACTGCTTTCTCCCTTATCCCTTAACCTGCCCGTCTGCCACGTGCAATGGGCCTCAAGCACTGAAAGGAGCACAGAGAGCCAAAGGGGGACACTCCCACCTGCCTCACTGGGAGCTCCCTGGCAAGCACTTTCCTTGAGGAGCAAGCTC
Source organism: Melospiza georgiana (assembly GCF_028018845.1). NCBI lineage: Eukaryota > Metazoa > Chordata > Aves > Passeriformes > Passerellidae > Melospiza > Melospiza georgiana. Next base: position 5,083,843 of record NC_080436.1, read on the forward strand.
CTTTCCTCCAAAGGTGATTCCCCGAATGTGTGGCTTTCCTGGGGAACACCAACACACCCTTAAGAAACGCTGGCAAGGCTGAATGACTTCAGGTCCTTTCAGGACAGGCACTCCAGCTCTAGCTCCTCTTCCCCCAAGTGAGTTTGCAGGTGCAGGTTCAGAGGTGCAGCCCCAGGCCCTCCACAAACACAAGCTGCCCGCTGCCTCTTCACCTGCCTCAGCTCCTGCCTGCGCTCACGGCACCAAAAGCAGGCTGTTCCTGGCCAGGGACCAGAGCCCTGTTCCTGCAGGATGCTCTTGCCAGCACCTTCCAGGACACTCTGCTGTGCACACAGAGCTTTTCATGCCCGCTCCCAACAGGCTCTGGAACACAGAGCCCAAGCTGGCTGGCTCTGCCACCAGCACAGCCCAAACGCAGGCAGAGGAAGAAGCAGCAGGGGCTGTTTTGCGGCCATGCCCACGAGAGACTGGCAGGGTGCCCTCCCTCTGCTCTCCCTTGCTTGGCTTTCTGACTGGCTCTGAGCCTGGGGCTGCCATTCCTCACTCGTGGGGAGCAGAAGCACAGCCGGGATCCCGGCACTGCCTGACAGCGCTCCTGGCACCGGCTGTCGCAGGGAGGGCGGCTGTGACAAACCTTTGGGTGCCCTGACTTCAGGGTGAATGTGGTGCAAAATAGCAGAGAAGGAAAGGCAACAATGGAATGCCCAACAAGGAAGATACTTATAAAGACAAATAAAAATGGGGACTATGGTCAGGAACAAAAAACAAGATAGGGAGAAGCTCCAAAGAGGAGAAACAAGGAAGATGTATCAATACATAGTCTTGGAGGTGGAACATTCTAGAAACAATAGCATATATGGAACACATGTAACCAATAGTGGAGTGGGATTTGGACTAATTCTCATAATTACTCCAAAGTCTCCTGGGTGGAGATCTGAGGCTTGCCCTGATGTAGATGAATGTTTCCCAGACCTTGAAGATCAGACTTGGTTTGCTTGGTGTGAAGTCCAGCCTACCCTATGTCTTAGTTGGGTTGACTCCCATATCTTCCTCTTCTCTTTTAAAGCTAGAAATAAAAGTGATGGAATCTTGTAGAACTCCATACAGATGCGGGACTTGCTCCACTTTTTAACTTTTCGAGAGGAGACTGATGTCAAATCTCCTAGAACTTTAACACCTAAAGCTCTAAAAGCTCCTGAAAAGTCACTGAAGCTCTTCTAAAAAGACAAAGCAGACTGTCCTTCTCCAGAAGAGCCCTTGTTCCTTGCAGTGTTAGGCGAAAAAATGCAACTTTATGGTCTCATTTTTCAAAGGAACACTTCTGAAAAAGATCCTTTGTTAATCACACAGTGGGGTTTTCTCCCTTATAGGTCTCCAAAAGCAGTTTTTACAGCCATGCAGATGACAGCTGAAATCATAATTACAGCCACAACAAGATTGCTATCTATGGCTGGCCAAGATTTTGTAATTATTTATTTACCTGTGAAAAGGGTTGATTGGGCTTTTCAAAATTCAGAAGACTTGCAAATTGCATTGTTAAATTATTCTATTCATTACCCAGGCCACAAATTGTTACAAGCAAAATTAAGTTTTAGAGAAAAACCCATGCTGAGTGAAGAGCCTCTAAGTGCTATAACTCTCTTCACTGATGGAGCAGGGGAAACACACCAATCAGTAATAGTATGGCAAAATCAAACAACCAAAACATGGGAGTCAGATGTTCAAACAATAGAGGGCTCTCCTCAGATTGCTGAACTGGCTGCTGCAGTAGTTTAGGGCATTTCAGCTCTTTTCAGAGCTTCTGAATTTAATTACAGATTTGTCTTCTGTTGCTAGGATTCTTAAAAGAATAGAAGGATCAGTTTGAAAGGATGGTACAAATGATATCGTTGGCTTTCATGTCTTTCTACACTTTTGACACTCAGAACTAACCAGTATTTTGTCTCTCATTCCTCGCTTCCAGGATACATGGCAGGAGGGAAAGCGAGAGCAGACAAACTGACAATGGTTTTTCAAACACTTTGCCAAACATTTTGAACAAGCAAAACTGAGTCATGCTTTTTTTCATCAAAATGCACAAGCACTGGGGCCAATGTTTGGCACAAGCACAATCAGCACAGATGAAAACCGCACCTTTGGCACATGAGAGGCACGGACGTCAGCAATTTTCAATCCTGCCATTTACCTTCCAAGTCTTCATGGAATAACAGCATTGCAGGCATCAGGAATTTCGAATGCTCCAGCTGCTCTCCCCAATTCCCATGGAATAATGGCTTCCCCAGCATCAGGAATTTCAAATCCTCCAGTTCCCCTCCAAAATTTCCGACAAAACTATGGAATACCAGCATGCTGGGCATTGGGGATTTTGAATGCTTCCAGTTCCCCTCCCAAATTCCTCTCCCAAATTCTCATGGAATAACTGTATTTTGGGAGTCAGGAATTTCAAATCTCCCATTCCCCTCCAAAATTCTCATGGAATAACAGCATTCTGGGCATCAGGAAATTTGAATCCTCCAGCTCCACTGTCATATTCCCACCAAAACTGGAAAATGGAATGACTGCATTCCGAGCACCAGGAATTTCACATCCTCCAGCTCCCCTCCCACATTCCCCTTCTGGACATTGGGAATTTGGAATCCTTCAGTCCCCCTCCCAAATTCACAAGGGTATTCTGGGTGTCAGGAATTTAGAATCCTGAAGCTCCCATCCAAAACTCCCACCAAAACTATGGAATAATTGCATTCTGGGCATTGGGAATTTGCAATGCTTCAGCTCCCTTCCAAAAATACCCATGGAATTCCCATGGAATACTGGCATTCTGGATGTTGGGAATTTGGAATCCTGCAGTTCCCCTCCCAAACTCCCAAGGAATGACAGCATTCCGGGTACTGGGAATTTAGAATCCCTCAGCTCCCCTTTCCAAAATCCCATCAAATTCCCAAGGATTTCTCACCCTTTGCGTACTGTTGCTACCATGAATCCAGAAAAGGTATCAATAGAAACATGGACATATTTAAAAGTGCCAAAGCTGGAAATGTGTGTTACATCTGTTTGCAGATGTCATTCGGTTTCAACCCTTGTGGGTTTGTACCTAACATTTGTGGCAAAGAAAGAGTCTGCTGACACTGTGAGCAAGGGTTCACTCCATGCTGTGCTTGTGGCAAAGTCAGATGGAATTGTTTTCCCAGTGCTCGGGCATTTTGATAGTAGAAATCATGAGAAAGTTTGGCCTGCCCTAATTTTGTGGCATAGTGACTGTCATGGCGAGGGCCTCTGCCTTCACATCACCTTCCCCTACAGGTCCAGGCAGAGAGGTGTGTGGTCTAAAGCGCAGAAGGTTGTATTGCTGAGCCCTGGGAAGGGAAAAGTTGTACAGAGAGGTTAATACCAGAAAAAGAACTTTGTTAGAGACTTCCTTCAGGAATGGGTGCTGAATTCTCTCAACGATTCCTGTAACCTAAAGAGAATCATGAACAATGTTAATAAGAGCAATTTGAAACGACAGTGAATCCCTGAAGAGAGTCTCTAATTCTGCTGCAGTAATAGGGAGATGCATTACTGCTGGACCATATCCTGTCAGGCTCAGGCATTGGAGTTTGTCCCATCGACAGCAGCTGAATAAGCATCTCAGGTTGAATGGTTATAGTTTTTGAAAAGGTGTGTGCCAGAAAAACCCACTCTATGAACCAGAGAGGATGCTCCTGTACATCCCATTGACCAGTAAGAGCATAGGCTTGGAAAGATTGCAGAATCACGAACAGTCACAAAGGCAAATCTGGGTTTCGATATGTGGCAAAGAAGTTACCGATTTCATTGCTTACAGTCTCTAAAGCCTTTTGGAAAGTTTTTGTCAAGTGCCAGGGGGAACAGAGATCTGGCTCTCCTTTTCACTGTTGAAATAGGGAGGATAATTCCTTTGTGGTGATTCCCAATAAAGCGTGGATCCCATGAATAGTGCATAACAACTTTCCAACTCATTCAATGTGTGTATATTGGTTTTTTGGGTGACTGGCTGTGGGGTGACTGTTGTCTCCAATAATCTGAAGCCCACATATTTCCAGGGAGATTCAGTTTGGATTTTTTTTGTGGCTATGCACAAGCCTCTGCTGGCAAGCATTACCTTTAAAGCAGCAAGACAGTCACCCAATAATGGAGAATTGCCAGAAGTAATTAAAGCTTTCTCCATGTAGTGATACATCAAGACAGACAGCTATTTTTGCCATACTGGTTTTATTGCTGAGTGAATGATAAAGTGACTGATAACAGAACTGCTCTTCATAGCCTGGGGGAGGTGGCAGTGTGTGCAAGGGCCCTTTGTGACACGGTGCAGCACGGTCATTGTGGCATGGAACTGGGTGTCCAAGGGCCCTTTGTGACACGTGGTGACAAAGGAGCTGGCAGTGACAGGAGCAGGCCACAGTGCTCGGAGCAGGCGACGGGACAGGGCAGGACAGAGCGGTGCCGTGAGGAGCCCCCACACAGCGCGCTCGTTCGTGTCCCACCCGGAGCTTTTCCGAGGCGTTGTTCCTACAGGTGACCTCGTGGCCAGACTGCGGGCCCTGGTGGCCCGTGGCCTCCCCGAGGATTTTGTTTTCCAGGCGCCTTTGAGGCCAGACTGAGGGACTTGGTGACTCGGAGCTTTGCCGAGACATCTCCTGTCCCTGCAGCCGGTGCCCTCGAGGCAAAACCTTGGGATCTGGTGACCACCATAGTTTATGAGGAGCCTCCTGTCCTTGTGACAGGCGCCCTCAAGACCAGAGTGCAGGACTTGCTGTCCTGCAGCCTTTCTGAGGCTTCTCTGTCTCAGGTGCCTTCAAGGCACAACTGCACAACTTGTTGACTTTGAGCTTCCTTGAGGCATCTCTCTTTAAGGTGCCTCGAGGCCAGACTCTGACATGGCGGGCAGATTCCGCGGCCTGATAAAAGTTTTCAGGGGGAAAGAAAAGAGAGACCCTGGAGCTGCCCCAGCACAACAGCCTGAAAATCCAGAGCAGTTTCATACGCTGCAGGGAGGTGAGCAGAAGACCTAGGGCACTGGGCTGATGGCTGCAGCCAGCTTGGCCCCGTCCCATCCCGTCCCATCCCATCCCATCCCATCCCATCCCATCCCATCCCATCCCATCCCATCCCATCCCATCCCCTGGGGACATGCCCATGGACAGGATGGGACAGGGTCAGGGCAGACACCCCGCAGTGGCCGTGCTCCATCCCCTGGGCCATCCCGGGGCTCTCCCTGCCTGGGCAGCACAGGGCTGGGCTGTGCTCTCCGGCCTCTCCCGCAGCCCCTCAGCTCTGGCTGTGCTCGCTCTTTGCCAGGTGCAGCCCTGGACAAGACACAAGAGCAGGAACCCGGCCGTGGCCGCTTGCGCAAAACCCTGAAGGTACCTGCAGCCACCCCCACCTGGACTGGGCCTGCTGTCCCTGCTCAGCCCAGCACCACGCTTGGAGCATGCCATGGAGCATCCCTGGTTTCCCTGTCCTTTATTCTCCTGCAGAGGTTCCGGAAATTCCTGCGCATTCAGCGCAAAAAGACCAGCACTGCAGCAGCTGAGGGCACAGCCGAGCCTGACTCGGGGCTGACCGAGCTCCAGGCAGAGCCCGATGTCAGCCCAGATTCGGCTGAGCGCTCACAGGACTCTGAGGCTGCAATGAACGAGGACAGGACAAAGGCGGACGAGAAAGTGACTGAGGATGTGCCCATCACTGGAGAGATTCAGGACATCACAAATACTGACACCAAACCATATTCAGATGAATACTCACAAGACTCTGACGATGCAATGAACGAGGACAGGACCAAGGTGGACACAGCAGTGACTGAGGATTTGCCCATCACAAACATCAACACCGGAGACACTGAGGACATCTCAAATACTGGCGCCTCGCCCGCTCCCACTCTCACTCAAGAACTAATACAGGACTATTGCAAGGACCCCTCTGTTTCTTCTCAGCAGCAGGTAAGCAGCCTGGGGCCAGGCCTGGAGGCCTTCGAGGATCATGTGTCCCCTCAAGCCATGGTCACTGGGCCCCCTCAGCCATTGAGACCAGCACAGTGTGGTGGGAAGGGAAGCACTTCTTGGAGGAAGCTGGGGAAGTTGCTCCCTTGGACAGTGCTCCAATCTTCCCCGTGGCTCCTCCAGGTGCCAGCCATTGTAAGGAGCATCCACCAGAGTCTACTGTCCCATGTCACTGTGGAGGCCAGGCTGCAAATTGACATTGTGAGGCTGGCTGAAGAACACCCTGATGATGTGGTGCTGACCCTCCTGCGCTGTGCCCCAACGTGTGACAGGTACGGGGCCCACGTGCCTGCACAGCTCAGGGCCCACCAGACTTTAGGGCCCATGGCCCTGCACAGCCTGTGCTATGGGCTCTGCCAGACAGGCACAGAGGTCCAGGACCCTGGGGCCTTTCTGTTCCCCAAGCCTGCTGCCAATGCTCCCTCCCTGCCCCTCAGGGCACCGGGGCTCTGTCACCTGGGCCCCCACAGCTGCACAGGGCATGGTCCTGGGACTGAGATGCCCCTGACACAGAGCTCTGATCCCACAGAGCGGCTGCTATGATATGGAGAACCATTGGATCACTGGGACAAGCTGTGGAAAAAGTGCTGCCAACACTGATCTGTGTGATGGAGGATTGGCCACTGCACAGCGCATGCACCTCTGATGGGGACAACAGGGACGTTTTTGCCCTGGCTGTGAGTTTCTGGATTTGGCCCCTGCTTGCCCCTCGGTCACCTTGCCAGCAGCTCTCCATCCTCTCCATGCGTGAGGCACTGGGCTCAACCCTTGGCTAGCTAGGGGCAGGCTCAGGGGGCACCAGGCCCGCTGCTCCTGCTGCATCTGCCCTTGGGCCCTGTCCCACGGACACCTCAGCACTGAGCGCTGTCTTGGGCTGCTTCTTTTGCAGGCAACTCTGGTGATCTGGGTCATTGTACAGGTGCCTGAGTGTCACCAGGCCATGATACTGTATTCCTCCCGCCTGTTTGTGGCTCTGCTCTTCCATGTTGTCATCACCACACAGCAGATGCCACCAGTGGAAGCTGGCAACTTCTGGAGAGCATGCCAGGAGGAACACGGCCTTCCCAGCAAGCTTAACAGGTCCCAGTCCTCCTGTCCTTCCCATGCCCCTGTGGCCAGTGCCAGCACTCCCAGTGTGACCTGGGCTTTGCTCTGCACACAGGTTTGCAGTGCAGGCCATGAAGGCTCTGCTCTGCCGACTGTGCTGTGACAATGAGGTGGTGGCTATGGAGCGCAAGCGTGGCTGGGACACGATGCTGTGTGCTCACACCCAGCACTATGCCATGGGTCTGCTGGCCAGGTGAGACCCCCTTCTCCCCACTGCTCCCAGCATTTGCGCCCTGTGCCCCAATCAGTATCTGCGGTCGTGGCCCAGAGAGCCTCGTCACTAAGGGCAAGCCAAGAAGATGGGAAAAGGCTGGGAGAGGAGGGTGCCCAGAAGGGGCCATCTCCCAGAGCACCCACATTCCCTCCAGGGATGCTGGGGAAAGGCCAGAGCTCTCTGAGTCAGCCCTGGGAGAGGTTTGTCCCCCACCTCAGGGTCGTGGTGCCTTTTTCCCCCTGCCAGGGAGATGCGCCGTCGCTTGGTCCCTTTGTGCTCTCGCATCGCACTCCACTTGCTCCGGCAGCTCAGCAGCCAGGACCCATACAGGGATCTGCCCTTCCTGGCATTCCTTGTGGAGGTGAGCCTGGTTCCAGCGCTGCCTGGCTGAGCTGCCTCCCAGCTCTCTGTGCTCTCACAGCCACAGCTGCCTGGGATGGTGCCCACGCCCTGTGCTGCTGCCTGGGCCCAGCCCTGTGCGCTTCTGGGCTCCTGCTGGCCGGCTCCCCTGTCACTGCCCTGTGCCCTTCAGGTCCTCGAGTGCCTGGACTTGAGGGAATGTGGTGACAGTGTCCTGAAGGTCTTGGCGAGGCACCTGCACTGCGAGTCCAGAGAGCGGTGTCGCCTGGCGCTCAGAGGCCTCGTGGTGGTCAGCAAGGATCCCTCGATGGTGAGGAGGGGCAGTGGCTGAAGCTGCGCTGTGAAAAGCAGCCCCATGGGCGTGCAGGGCTTCAGGAGCTGAGGCAGCTGCTCCCAGCTCTCTGTCCTCACCTGCCCCAGTGCTTTGGGGCAGGTCTTTGGCCTGTGGGCCCTGCAGCAGCAGGGTGGCCTTGCAGTGCCAGGGCGGTGTTGGTGGTGCAGCCGTCCATGGCTTCCCAGCACAGCCTTGTGTTCCACACAGGCCAGGAGAATGTGCATCCTGTCTCCAAGCCTTCTGGAGCTACTGCATGATGCAGATGGAGAGATGGTCAGCATGTCCCTCTCTGTGTTCACCAATGTGCTCCAGCACAAAGACATCCTAGTATCCAGCACCACTGCCCCAAAGCTGGCTGAGGCACTCCTGCTGCTCTTTGAGCATGTAAGCTTCTGCATCCTGAGCCACAGGCATTGGGTGCTTCCCAGAAACTTGGTGCCCTCTGGATTTTCAGGCCTTTGCCCAGGTGGGACTGGAATAGTTGATGTAGGGCTTTTTGTTTCCTCTAGGACAACAGCCATGTGCAGGTGCTCTCCATTCAACTCTTCAGCAAGGTGGTGGAATTGGTCGTGGATGAGGGGAAAAAGCCCCTGAAGTCAATTGTGAGCAAGAGCCTGTATGCACTTTTAATTTACTGTCATGATAAGAACTCGGACGTGGCAAAGGTGAGGTTTTCTGTGATGCTGGTGCATCTCTGGGAAGGGGCATGCCTGCGTCCTGCCCTGGTGCCTTGCGGGCTGCAGCCTCCTCCAGGCCTGGGCACACAGATGTGTGTCTGGTGCCCTGGGCTGTGGGGCCATCTCCGGGTCTCTGCTGCTCCTCAGGCCTCTCGAGAAACACTGCTTCGTGTGGCCGAGTTCCTGAAGAGGAGGAAGCTCGTACAGCTGTTGAAGAAGCAGCCGCCGATGAATGTCGAGGAGTGCCTGGTAAGGAGGGCCTGAAGCCCCAGGCTCAGGCCGGAGAAGGCCCCTGAGGGCGGTGCTCGGTGTGCGGGGCTGGCAGCTGTGCCCCTGCCCGCTGCTGCAGCCAGAGGCCGCGCGGGCTCTTCTCCAGGCTCCCGTGGGCCCGAGCCGGGTGCCCATGGAGCCCCGGCCCGGCGGGGCTGCGGGCCGGCACCGCGGCTCCCCGGGCAGCAGCCGGCCCTCTGCCCCCTGCCCTCGGGAGCCCTTGGCCAGCGGCTGCTGGCCGCGCCTCAGGGCTCTGCAGCCAGGGGAGGCCGGGGCTGGGCGCAGGCAGCGCCCGGTCCTGGGGCTGAGCCCGCGCCAACCCTTCCCTCCTGCCGCTCTCTGCAGCTGGCAGAGGACAGGAGCCAAGCGGCCGAACACCTGCGCCGGGCCCTGCGCTACCTGCAGAGCCCACAGGAGCCGCTGCGAGAGGCGGCCGTCATGTTCATGGGTGAGCCCCGAGCCCGGGCTCCCTCCCCGGGCCGCCGCAGCTCGGCCCCAGCCCCGCCTGCTACCCCGGCAGCGCCAGCCGGGCCCGGCGCCGTGCAGCCCCGCCTGGGCTGGGCATTGCTGCTGCCGCCCTCTGGCAGCCGTGCCCTGGGTGTCAGCGTGCGGCAGGGGCCGGGCTGAGCCCTGCCGGGCCAGCAGCCCCTGTGGCCACAGCGCCGGCAGCGCCGCTGGCAGGGATCTGTGCCGCTGGGGCCGTGACAGGCTCTGTGCTCACAGGCATGGCCGGGCGGTGCCTCAGGAGGCAGCAGCAAGAGCTCCGGCTGAGCTGGACAGGTGAGTGAGGGCAGCGGGCTGACAGCGGGGGCTGCCGGGGGTCCTGCAAGTCCTGTCCCGGCTTTGCAGGGCTCTGCTCCCTGTGCCGAGGGCTGATGTGGGCAGGGCACACAGAGATTTCAGGGACACGTCGGGGAGTCATGGCCAGTACCTCCCAGCTGATTCCAATGTCTCCTACTCCCTTCTGAATGCAATGGCCCTGTCCAGAAGCTCTTGTAGGATTCCCTCAGACCCGGGCTGTTGCCAGGGCTCTGTTCCTCTCTCTTTCAGCCCTGCAAGCCCAGAGGCAACGTGCCAGCCCATCCTGCTGTGACCTGGAAAATCAAGCCGAATTTCCCCAAAGAGCTGAAGAACTTGGGACGTCTTCTGGATCCAGTAAACCAGTGCCCCAAGAGGAGCACCAGGAGACACAAAAGGGGACACTGCCTCCCAGCGCTGCTGGAAGTCCTGGCACAGCTGATGCTGGGCAGAGTTCTTGTGGCTTCAGCCCTTTCCCTGCCTATTGACTGCCCCGTCCCTCCAGGCCTCAGTCACTGCCCATCCCCATTTTTTCCCTCCACTCTCCCTCCCTGTAGATGGCTCCCTCCCTACAGCCCTCATATCTGCCCATCCCCATTTCTTCCCTCCACTCCCCCTCCCTATAGGTGGCTCCCTCTCTCCAGCCCTCAGACTCTCCATCCCCATTTTTTCCCTCCACACTCCCTTCCTATAGGTGGCTCCCTCTCTCCAGCCCTAAGACTCTCCATCCCAATTTTTTCCCTCCACACTCCCTCCCTTTTTGTGGCTCCCTCCCTCCAGGCCTCATACACTGTCCATTCCCATTTTTGCTCTCCACTATTCCTCCCTTTTGATAGCTCTGCCCCACCGGCCTTCAGGCTGTCCATCACCTTTTTTTCCCTCCACTCTCCCTCCCTGTTGACAGCTCCATCCCTCCAGTCCTCAGACCCTCCTCATTAGCTTTTTTCCCTCCCAGATCATCCCTTTGCTTCGCCTTCCAATAATAAACAGTTTGGCATCTTCACTTTGCCTGCATCCCTGCGGAGCTGAAGTAAATCCCAGACCCTGGGACACACAGGCCCTGCTGCCGTTCTCTGCCACACCGTGTTTTGTGCACGGACACAGAGGAACGAGGGCAGGTCAGGCTGGAAAGGTCCCTGTGCTGAAGGTGCAGTTCCACAGCACTGTGCAGTTACACATCTTGCTGAGCACCCTGGAGCCCCTGGATTTTGGGAGAGCCAACCTGAGCATGCTCTGAACCCAGCTGAGAGGGATTCCATGGCAAGCATCCGTGGAGGGCAGAAGAGCTTAGAATGCTGGAAGCTTTCAAGAAGAGCTTCCTGAAAGCACAGCAGTGCTCCATCCCTGCACAGGATGAGGAAGAGGGCAGAAGCAGAGAGCATCGTGGCTTAGCAGGGAGCTCTGGGTGTGCCTAAGGGCAAATGAAGCAGCAGCACGGTGCCCGAGACTCGGACACGCGGCCATGCCGGTGCCCGGAGCGCTGTCAGGCAGTGCCGGGATCCCGGCTGTGTTTCTGCTCCCCACAAGTGAGGAATGGCAGCCCCAGGCTCAGAGCCAGTCAGAAAGCCAAGCAAGGGAGAGCAGAGGGAGGGCACCCTGCCAGTCTCTCTTGGGCATGGCCGCAAAACAGCCCCTGCTGCTTCTTCCTCCGCCTGCGTTTGGGCTGTGCTGGTGGCAGAGCCAGCCAGGTTGGGCTCTGTGTTCCAGAGCCTGTTGGAAGCGGGCATGAAAAGCTCTGTGTGCACAGCAGAGAGTCCTGGAAGGTGCTGGCAAGAGCATCCTGCAGGAACAGGGCTCTGGTCCCTGGCCAGGAACAGCCTGGTTTTGGAGCCGTGAGCGCAGGCAGGAGCTGAGGCAGGGGAAGAGGCAGCGGGCAGCTTGTGTTTGTGGAGGGCCTGGGGCTGCACCTCTGAACCTGCACCTGCAAACTCACTTGGGGGAAGAGGAGCTAGAGCTGGAGTGCCTGTCCTGAAAGGACCTGAAGTCATTCAGACTTGCCAGCCTTTCTTAAGGGTGTGTTGGTGTTCCCCAGGAAAGCCACACATTTGGGGAAACACCTTTGGTAGAAAGGGGCTTGCTCCTCAAGGAAAGTGCTTGCAGGGAGCTCGCAGTGAGGCAGGTGCGAGTGTCCCCCTTTGGCTCTCTGTGCTCCTTTCAGTGCTTGAGGCCCATTGCACGTGGCAGAGGGGCATGGAGAAGGCAGTGAGGGGCAGGTTTGGCATCTGCAAACCAATCCCAGCACCTGCAGCAGGGTGTGTTACCCTCTTTGGACAGAGGTGTGAGCAGGAGCATCTCTGTCCAGCCATGAGCCCCAAAGCTCTCTGTGAGAGCTGTGAATTAATAGGCCTTTACACACATACTTTTCACATCTTTCCTGTCTGCTGTGTTTCAACTCTTGGCAATATGCATTGTCTCCTGCTTGGTGGGAGCTGCTGTGGCCCAGGGCCAGCACAGAGCTGGGATGTTTGGGCCAGGCAGCATGGAGAGCCTTGGCTGACCTTGGTGTGTCCCTGGCCTCAGAAAAGGCCTCCCAAGGTGTCCTGCTCGTTGGCTCTCCCTGTGCATCTTGGAGAGAACAAGGTAGGCATTTCTGGCAGCTGGGCATCAGCCGGCCTTAACATGGGTGCGTGTGGTGGAGCGAGCCCAGCTGAGATAGCCTGAGAGCAGCCCAGTGCTCCGTGCTCCCCTCTGCTGGCACGTGAGCGTTTCTCTGCTTTCGGGATGGCCCTGGCTGTGTCAGGGCTGCTACGTGGGCACGAGACAGCCGGTCCTGTCCCGCTGGGTGCCAGCAGTGCCTCGCAGCAGCCCTGCAGCCACGTCAGGATGCTGGCCAAGAGAGGCCCTGGAAGCTGAGGCAGCTGATTTTAAGCTTTTGCAGATACACCCAGGGGATGGCCAGCGGTGTTCCCTCAGGATACAGCAGTCCTGAGGGGTGTCCCTAATTCAAACAAAGCTGCAGACAAACGCATTGTCCATCAAAAGACCTTTTATTAAGCTAGCAGGAGGGCAGGTGTGTGCACCCTGTGGGAACTCAGCACATCCCTCTGGATGTCCAGAGTAGCCGAGAACCCGTCGGGGGGCTCGGAGACCCTGGCATTCTGCCCGCAACACCTGCTGGCTTGATTTTGATCCTTCCAACGAATTGCCAGCTTGGCATGGGGATGTGAAAGACACACAGGTTTGAATGGTGCAGTAACAGGGTGTTCACAGGGTGGAAATGTAGATTTTAGAATTTTTGGTAGAGGGGTATAGGGACAAGATGGAGGAATCAGGGCGTGTCTAGTCCTTCTTCTTTCTTCTTTCTTCTTTCTTCTTTCTTCTTCTTGTTCTCCATTTTCTGCTGTGATGTTGGCACTTGGGGATTGGTTTAGAACAGAAGTACACCGTCTAACATAGGTGATAGGTATTGGAAATTAAAAGTAAATATGATCTACGTAGTTTGCAGTATAAAAGGATGACACCGCCTCGGGGGGGGGTCAGAGTGCTTGTTGCTGCCTTGCTGTGCAGGCCTCGGCTGGGCAAAAAGACAATTTTGTTGATAAGAAATAATAAACAACCTGAAGACCAAAAAAGTGAAGAGTCCAGACTGATTCTTCAGAGCAGAGGCTGCTGCTGAGCCATCCCACGCATCTCGGGGCAGAGAACAGACAGCCGACCCCACATCACCCCACTAAAATGCTTCTCTGCCACGTGTAAATTTCAGGGGGTTGATGTAGGAATTATATAAAAAATGCCATCCATCTTTACTCTGCTGAGGTGTTTTGGTAAGCAGGGGGTTAGAAATACATTCTGTCAGATTCCTGTACTTGAAGCTAATGTCCAGGCGCTGGCCAGGAGCAGTCTCCATGCCCTAAAGCAGCACTTCTTCCTCATGGCTTCCCTGCACAGGGCTCATTCCATACTTGCCCTTCGTTTTTCTGCTAGAATGTGACTAAAGCTTTTTGTCAAGTCCCTCTTCTGTCAAGTTAGGCCAGCCAGGTTTTTCTTATGATAACTAGTGCTAAGTGCTTCTGTAGGTCTGTGCTAAGTACTTGTTTACTTATGGGAATTGCTTGGGCTTATGTAAAACAAAGGCCTTGTTTCATTCTCCCCTTCTCTTTATCCTGATGCAAATGCTTTTGCAAGATCCTCTGGACAGTCCACAGTACATATGTACTGTTATGCTGCTGTTTTAATTTTCCACCACATCCATAGGTTCATGATGGTTAGGAGGAGGGTTAATTTAGAATCCTTGTGGTCCTACACTCTATAGAAGGCCATGGGGTTGCTAGGGCCCCGTGGAGAGCAGAGGCCTAAAGATAGGACATGCCAAGTCATGGCAAGTCCCTGTCTTCCGCCTTTCGGACCCCAGCTTATGTCTCTGTAACCCCATAGGTCACTTCTCCTCAAGCCCTGCTTTTGGACAATTTCTGATCCCCCCTTACCCTGTATAATGGGCTGTTTTAGCCCATTCTGGTTAGAAGAGCCGTCGCTGGAACCCTTGACAGACCCCCAATAAAGACATTGCTGTGGAACTCCAGAGCAGCCCTCTCCTCTTTCACCCAGCGTCTGCCTGCGGCGCCTTAGCAAGGAAAAGAGCTGAACTCAAAAGAGCTGATAATCGCTAAAGAGCTGATATGCCTTATGCTAGCTAAAGGTAGCCAGTGGCTGAGAGCTGCTTGGGTTTCGGGCAGTCTGTCCCCAGAAGAGGACTGAGCTATGCGGACTGTGCAGCCTGCTCGGGGCCAAAGCTGCTCCCAGCAGGAGCCCTTGACAACAGTGCAGGTAAATTGACTTGTCCTTCCAGTCTCTGGGTTTCCCCATTGAAAGGCAAACACCTTTTGGCTGCCAGTGTCCAAGGCTATACAGAAGAAAGCATCCTTGAGATCTGAACTGGTAAACCATCCATATTCATCTTGTAGTTTGCTTAGCAAAGCATATGGAGTTGCAACCACTGGGTGGAGATCTCCAGCTATTTTGTTAATATAGCCTGTAGGTATTGAACCAGACTGTAGTTCAAGCCATCAGGCTTCTGTATGGGTAAAATGGGTGCATTCTCTTCAGAGTCACATTTCAGTAACAACCCAAATTTTAGAAAATTGTCTACGATAGACTTAATATTTTTATGTTTTCCACTGTACGTTGATATTTTTTCATTCTTATTGGTTGTGTTCAAGGTTTAAGTTTAATGATTAGAGGTTGTGCTGCCTTGGCCTCACCAGGGATCCTATCCACTCAGACTTAAAGACAAACCTGACTAAGAACTTCTTCTGTGTCTCTTCTGATTTGGACAAATCTGTAATGAGAGCTAGACATAGAACTTGATTATTTGCTCATCATTGATTTTGATCTGAACTCCTCCAGGGCTAAACTACATTTCAGCCTGTTGAAACCTGTTACAACATTCTCATTTCTCCAACAAATCCTTCTGATGAGGCATTTTGGGGGACGTAGGCACATATGGGAACTGATGTATTCCTACTGTTTTTCCCAGTTCATAAGACTGTGGTTTTAAAAAGGATACCTTCTGCTGTTGACTTGTGGCTCCAATAACATTCACAACTTTACCTGGATCAATTTCTTCTAACTGTATATCTAATACAAAATGTGTTGCACCCGCATTCACCTGACATTTCATTTTCCTCACCTTTTCCCCCGGTTCTCTTTTGACCAGAGGGTTTTCTGGGGGGATGCCCTCCAGCCAGCCCTTGCATTGATTCAGTTCTGCAGCCACCTTGGGTTTGAGTGCCAGGCAGTCTCTCTTCCTATGTCTGTCTTTCTTACAAATAGGCACATTGAGTAGTCCAGAGGTTAGGGATAGGTCTCTGCCCACCCCAGCCATTTCTTTGTCCTGAGGAGGGGCCTTTGGGTGGCTCCTCTCCAAGGGCTGCAAGAACAGTGTTAGTCATTCCTTTCTCCAGTTGCTTATGCTCTACGCGACTATGGTTTTTATGAACTCGCCATGCTTCTTCTTGCAGTTTTTCTATACCTGGTCTTCTGTTTTTAATTTTCAGTTTCTGCCGCATGTCATTAGAGGATTGGCCCAGGAAAAGAGAAACGAGTTGGTTTTTGCCATAATCATCTGATGGGTCTGGAGCAGTGTATTTAAGCATGGCTTCCTGGAATGGTTCAAAAATTCAGTCAGGGCTTCAAGAGGCCCTTGTTTCACATGTTATAGTGCACTCCAAAGTACAGCCTTAGAGATACCATTTTCCAAAAGAAACACATTCCCAGTGCCTCTGTGGGAGTTGATAGTGACCAGAATTATTACAGTCCCAGGGAGGTTTTGTGAGAGGGCATGTTTCTTCTGTATTTTCTCCTGCCCATAGCCTGGCTCTTCCATCATTCTGTGCAGTTTTTAGTACCAGCTCTTTCCTTGTGTCTGTTAAAACATCTAGCACGGGATCTATATCCTCCCCATCTGGGTCCAGGGCTTTAACAAAGGTCCTGAATCTTTTGGCCATTCTTGATGGCTCATCCCAGTATTGTCTAGGCAGAAATTTCCAGGTTTCTAAATCATCTCATGAGAGACATACCTTGATTTTCATGAGACTCAAAGGTCCTGTTGCCTCCCATAACAGTGACTGAATGACCATGCCCCAAAAAGATGTTGAACTTCCTCCCAGCTCCTGCAAACGAGTCCAAGGGCAGCTTTTGTGGTGGGTTTTCTCTTTAATGGTTTGTTGTGTTATCCCCTATGTAATGGTTCAGCCTAAGTTGTACCCTCCTATCTTAGCTGTCTGTCTTGTGTTAAGCCTGTTCCTTGATCTAGGATGTTCCCTGATCCTCCTCCCATTCAGCTGTCAATCCCACTTTGTACCAACCCTTTAGTCTAGAAACTTCCCTGTCAATCCCCTGTTCCTCAAAGCTCTATTGGTCTATGCAAAGCCTTCCCCTGTTCCTCCTCATTGGTTCAAACATTGTAAGACCCGCCTTATGCTCCTCCCCACTCCTTCCCCTATTGGTTGAAATTTGTACCCTCCCCTGAGCCCTCCCCATATAAAAGTCCCTGTTCGCCTGTTTTTTGTGTCTTTTGTCCCTGCACTCTCCATGGAATAGGGCTTTTCTTGGAACCCATAGAGAAGAGGTCCTTCTTGTCCTTAACTGCACTGGCAGAATTCCAGCACCTTGCCACAGGGGAATGCTGAATGCTGACAATACCTCGACTTCCCTTCTGCCTTTGGTTCTGTACTGGGAGTTCTTCCACTTTCAAGTTCTAGAGAGGAAGGGGGCTCAAAGGCACAGTTTTCTCAGCAGTATTTACCAGGGAGTTTGACTGCATTCCCTGTCCTCCCTCTTCCCATGACTCAAAAGGAGCAACCAAACCCTCCATCCTTTCCTCATTCTCTTTATATTTAAACACCTTTGTCCTATGGAACATGCAGAACAACACCTTCTTAGTCCTGCCTTTCCTTTTGTTTTGCAATCTTTTTCCAGAGCCAAGACAGAAGGATCCCTTGGGGCCAAATTAAAGCCACTTTCCTGCTGCAATTCAGGGTGATCCTTCAGATAAACGAAACATATTTAGGTGCACAGCTTCATCTTCTTTTCATTCTTTTCACAAAAATAACAGTAACCACAACACGGTATAATAACTCAGAGTTGCATTTATTGTCTTCTTCTCCCTGTCTTTAAATATATAAAGGGGCCACTATTGATCAGAGTATTTATTGAGTGTTTTCTTAGTCTCTGTGCCCCCAGGGCCTTTCTTATGTTCTTCCATTGTTTCAATAGGCATCCCAGGGGGTTTGGATTTATTGGCTTGCTGGCTGACACCCTCTCTTGGACACCCACCCTGGTCCTTTCTTTATCTCCTCTTACACTCTGTTGATTTTTAATGATATTTCAATTCCCAAACTGAAATGTTATTTTTTTCTCTCCTCTCCTTGCTCTTATTATTTTTACACCAGAATTGGTACACACAGGGCGTCTTTGGGCTCCCCTGCATCAATATTCTCTCCTGCAACTGTGGCAATGTATATAAACCAAAGGACTACACCCCTACACAGGAAACAAGGGATCAGAGTCCTTGCAGTCCTGCAGCCTTTCTGAGGCTTCTGCGTCACAGGTGCCTTCAAGGTCCAACTGCAGAACTTGTTATCTTGGCGCTTTCCTGAGGCATCTCTCTTTAGGGTGCCCTCGAGGCCACACTCTGGCATTGTTGTGGTGTGCTTTGTGCCTTTACTTGTTGAGTTTGTTACTGTACTGGCTTTTCTATGTTTGAACTGGTTCATTGTATGTGGACCCATATTACTTCCCAAATGGTTTCCCCCTAAGTTTTATACTGCCCCTTTCCCTATCAATCACCCTTGGGCCTACCCCTATTTCCAGACCCTTCTCTGTCACTCCTCCAAACCCTGCCCCTGCAGCTTCTCTGTCATTGTTTGCCAAGCCGCTTCATCTAGAAGCTTCGATGTCAATTATGTTAAACTACTAATCCCATTGGTAGATTTTGTATGTTCTCCTCCACTATCCTCTTCCATTGGTTGTATGATAACTTAGTCCCGCCTCATCCTCCTCCTCAGTTGCTGGACTTTAGTTGTTAGGCTGACTCCTCCCCAGAGTCAGCCTCTCTTTATAATTTTGTGTATCCCTTTACTCTGTGCTCTTCTGCTTCTGTTCCCTCCCAGCTTGCTACAGTAGAAGCCTTGGGCTGTGCCTGCAGGACGAGGTCTTGGGGCAGAGCTGCTGAATAGGGCGGAGCAGAAAAGAGCCGGACACTCTCTGGGGTCAAACGAGTTTAATGTCCCTGGGGTCGACCAGCAGGGAGTGACAAAAAAAAAGAGGTTGGGCATGGGATTATAAAGGGAGGTGGTAACTGGAGGTGGGATTTACAAAAAACCAATCAGGGGAAGTCAGGGGACGAGCTTAACATAATAGACTGTAAGGGAGAACTAATCGATACATTGGAAAGGAGGGGCCCCGGGACCTCAGCCAATCACTACTCCCACTGAGAGGAACATTCTGGATGACTGGGAGTGGTGGGGAGTGATTGACTGGGCCCAGGGAGGAGGGAAAATTATACATATTAGGAGATACAGGGCAGGGAAATTACATGACAAAAGGGGCAACCATAGTAACCAAATAATGGACAGAAACTAGGGTGGGGAAAACTGGGAGGACAGAACCATCATAAACAAAGGGGGAGAAACAGAACATACCAACACACCACAACATCTCCCCGTTTTTTGTTAAATAAAATTGAAAAGAACGGAAAAATCTGTACTAAAAGGTTCAAAAGGCTGGATTCCGGGGCTGATCAGTCCAGGCGTCCTCTTCTTCATAATACAGCTCCTGGTGGTATAAGGGAGGCGCAGCGGGCTCTTCTTCATCTGCGGCTTCCTCTGCCTCCGAAGGATAGGTGTCTCCCTCTGCGGATTCTCCCGCTACCACCTGATGGACACTTGGAGCTGTGATCTTATTAACAAGTCTTTGGACCAGCCCACGGACCAGCAAAAAGCAAATCAAAAGTAAAAATAAAACTAAAACAACCTTCATAACTGATTCTAGAGCAGAACTGGCCCAACTGCCCAAGCCCCAGCCCTTAAAAATCTCCCTCAGCCAATCTGATGTTTCTTGCTCCATCCGATGGACTTGGTCTTTCATCTT
This sequence comes from Melospiza georgiana, assembly GCF_028018845.1. Classification (NCBI taxonomy): domain Eukaryota; kingdom Metazoa; phylum Chordata; class Aves; order Passeriformes; family Passerellidae; genus Melospiza; species Melospiza georgiana. The sequence continues at coordinate 5,103,208 of NC_080436.1, forward strand.
CAGGATGGTGTGTCTGACATCCTCAGCTCTTGATGACAAATTCACGCAGCAGAGGCCCTCAAACTCCTCACATTGATGATGATGGAGCAGCAATAGGAAATCTATTGCTGCCCTGTTCTGGAGTGTCGCCTTCCTTGTTATTTCCTCGTCTGTGAGGAGGTCATATATAGCAGCCAAAGTCAAATTGGCTTGCTTAACCACCCAACACTCCAGGCGGCCCAATTCACCTAGAGACTTCGCCACTGATACCCATGGCAACAGAATGGTAAAAGCGACGGTTTTGGAATGGGACCAATGTGTAATTTCGTCATCACAGTCTTCTGGGAGATCTTTAAGATCTCTTTTGGATCTGGCCAGTTCTGCTGTGATGTTAGTCTTCTTCCAATTCACAATTTGAGTCATGTTGGGGGTAAACAGCGTCAGCTTGCCTAATGTGCACGGCCCTCCGATCAGACCAGAGGGGATGCCTGCCCACGCTCGGTCGCCACAAATTAAAAATGCTCCCCTGGGAAGGGCGTATGGGGTCCGGCCCGTGGTGGTGGGGCCGCTGATCTTTAAAACAGCCTTGCACCACTGGTAGGCTTGGTATTCAGCTTTATTCTGTTGCACCACCTCATTGCCCTTCTCAATAGGGGAAAAGGTATACTCAAACTGAAAACAAATAGAGGAATTGGCGGAACTGAGCAGGTGGAGTTCAGTGGGCTCGGAGGGCAAAGGATCCAGCTTTACCACTCCGTCTCTCCAAGCGTTGCTGGAATCAAAACTAGGAAGGATAGTAGGGCTCCGGGCCAAAATCGGGGAAAGGGCTGACTGAAAAGCGGAGGGGAATTCGCCTGGAGAGAAAGGGATCCCCACAAGGCACGACGACATCGGGTCCTCTGCTGATGCCGCGTCGAGGCAGATATGATCTTGCCCCAACGCCTGAGCCAGGGTACGCCAGACATTCACCTTTGGCTGAGGGACGATCCACGCTGCCCAGGGTGGAAAAAGGAGGCAGAAGATCAGGAGATGTAAAGGAGCGCTTGGGCGCTGCCACAGTTGAGGGCTGAGCTGGGCCGTTCTGGTGTGGTGTGGGCCAGGCAAAGGGAGACAAACTGAAAAAACAAAACAAGCATGGTTATAACTTAAATATTTTCTTAAAGAGATGGTTCTGTCTCAAAAAGTAAATTAAGTTCAGAGGAAGAATCTGAGACGGGAGGAAGGTTGGGAATCGAAAACGACTCAGAAAGGGGCGCGAATCAATGGTGGAGAGGAAGGGGACCCTGTCGGAGGGAACCTGTTGAGAAAATAAAGGTGAGAGAAAGTGTGAGGTTTCCTCCTCCGCCGCCAACATGCCTCCTGCACCTGTGGCACAGCTTCGGATGTTTTTGCCTGCTTGGGGAGGAAGGGCTTGACCCATTTTGACGGTATCCATTTGGGCCCTGAGGGAGTGGACACGCAAGTGTATCCCCTCCCCCAGGTAACCAGGTCATATGGCCCTTCCATCCGCCAGGTCTCCGGATCCCTTATCAGAACCGGAGGCCTGGCCTTCGGCTGCAGCTGTTGGTGACTGCCAAAGTGCCGGACAACTGGAGGATTCAGGTTGTCAAAAGAGCAGTTTAGGAAGTTTAAGGTGTACAAAGCTCTCGACAACCGGATGTGGGGGGTCTCCACCTTCACTGCCGCGCGTTGTTTCTCCAAGACCTTTTTAAGGCTCTGGTGGGCCCTCTCCACCATGGCTTGGCCTGTCGGGGAATAGGGAATGCTGGTTTTATGCTCTATTCCCCATTGTTGCAGGAAGCTCCGCAGCTCCTTAGAGGTATACGCCGGGCCGTTGTCAGTTTTTAAAGCCCTAGGGATGCCCAGGACAGCAAACGCCAGAAACAAATGCTTCTGGACATCTGCCGCCTTCTCACCTGTGTGGGCAGAGGCAAAGATAGCTCCTGAGAAGGTATCGATGGAGACATGGACACAACACAACCTCCCAAAGGACGGGATGTGTGTCACGTCCATCTGCCACACTTCACAGCTCGCCAAGCCCCTGGGGTTTGCCCCAGCTGCGATGGTAGGCATTTGATGGGCTTGGCATTAGGGACATGTGGCCACGATCGCCTTGGCCTGGTCCTGCGTGAGATGGAATTGCCTGACCAGGCCTGGCGCATTTTGATGAAAGAGCTGATGGCTGATCTTAACCTGGCCGAACACATCTGGGAGCGCGCCCACCGTGACAGCAGCCGCAGCCAAAGAATCGGCCCGACGGTTGCCCTCAGCGATGAACCCTGGCAGATCAGTGTGTGATCTTACATGCATTATAAAAAACGGATGCTCTCGGTGGGAGACTAATTCTACGAGTTTTGAGAGCAAATTAAACAATTTTTGGTTAGAGACCTCCTGCAGAACTGCTGATTCCGCTCTAGATACTACACCAGCTACGTATGCGGAATCTGTGACCAAATTGAAGGGACCAGGAAACCTCTCAAATGCTCGGACGACTGTGTCCACCTCAGCTACTTGTGGAGAAGCCTCCACAATGGCAACATCAGCCTCCCACCGCTGAGTCTGAGGATCCTTCCAAGTCATTACAGACTTGTGGGATGCTCTGGACGCGTCGGTAAATACTGTCAGAGCATCTAGAGACTTCTTACTCTGAATCCCTTTGATTGATAATTTAAACTCCGAATTAAAAAGTTTATGGGCCGGCCGATCGACTGCAACGCGGCCAGCGTAGCTATCTAGTGCGAATTGTAGCATTTCATTGGTTTCCAGCAGTTCATTGAAGGTCTTTAATTTGAGTTGGCCCGAAACCAATTGAACTGGAAGGTGAATGCATGCAAAATCACAGCTGGCCAGCTCCCTGATCCGAGATCTCGCCTTTCGGATCAGTTCGGCCATCAGCTCTTGTGGCCTTGTCATCCTTTTGGACCTGTGGTGGCTGAGGAACACCCACTCTATGATTAAGAGGGGGTCGCCCAGACCCTGGTCCTTTAAACTCTTGTCCCACTGATGGATCAAGCCGTGAAGATGTGGCAGCTTCCCCAGAATAATGAATTTGAATGGCAGGCCCGGATGGTAGCGGTGGGCCTGCCTGGCCGAAATGATTTTCTGAACTTTCTCCAGGGCTACCTGAGCCTCTGGGGTGAGTTCCCTAGGAGAACTCAGCTCCTCTCCCCCTTTCAATAAATTGAAAAGGGGGGCTAGGTCTTCTGTTGGTATACCTAGCCAGGGTCTCACCCAATTTAAAGACCCACACAGTTGGTGAACATCCGCTAGGGTCTGGACTTCTGTCCGGATGGCCAATTTCTGCGGAACAATGGTCTGCTTGGTGATTTCAAGGCCCAGGTACTTCCAAGGTGGCATCCTTTGAATTTTTTCTGCTTGGAGCTCGAACCCTGCAGCAACCAACGCACTGGTTGTCAGGTCAAGCGCATGGGCAAGTAGATCATCTGTTGGGGCACAGACGAGGATGTCATCCATATAGTGATGTAACAGGACGACATCTCCGAGGGCTGTATGGACAGGAGACAGCAGCGAAGCGACGTACCACTGGCAGATCACAGGGCTGTTCTTCATTCCTTGCGGAAGAACTCGCCAGTGATAGCGCTTGGCCGGGGACTCACGGTTGATGGAGGGAACCGTGAACGCAAAAGGCGGGGCATCATCAGGATGTAGAGGAATTGGGAAAAAACAATCTTTTTTGTCGATTATAGCCAAATTCCAATTTTGGGGGAGCATTGTAGGGGATGGCATCCCTGGTTGGAGGGGACCCATGTCAATTATTTGTTCATTAATTTGGCGGAGGTTGGCGGAGGTTGGTCAGGAGCCGCCACTTGTCTTTATTAGGTTTTTTGATGACAAACACTGGGGAGTTCCAAGGTGACATGGTCTCCACCAGGTTGCCTTTGAGCAGCTGCTCCTGAACGAGCTCGTTGAGCGCCTTCAATTTTTGTTTATTAAGTGGCCACTGCACTACCTGTACTGGCTCATCTGATCACCAATCCATCTTCCAGGTAGGGCGCTCCTCAGTGGCCGCTGCCCGAAAAACCTGGGGAGCCTTTGGGAGGTCAATTCTGGCTCCCCATTGGGCTAGCAGGTCCCTTCCCCACAGGGGCTTGGTGTAATCCAAAACAAATGGGCGTACAGAAGCCAATTGCCCATCTGGCCCCGTAATTTGTACTATGCTTTTTGATTGCTTCGCCGATTTCAGACCCCCTACACCTTGTATGTGTCCGGCTGCGTTTTGCAAATCCCAATGTGACGGCCAATCCCTAGAGGGAATGATCATCACATCTTCCCCTGTGTCCAGTAACCCCCGCACGATTTAATGGTCTGCGCCCAGGGACAGTTGATATGTCAGCCTGGGCTTTTCTCTCCCCACAACTTGGGCCCAAGCAACCGTTGGAGGTGAGGACCCCTTAGATGGCCGGGAATCCTGCAAATCCTCCGGCACTGGAATGGCTTGGGCAATGATTTGGCCCTTGGGGAGAGAAAGCGGGGCCTGGACACAGTACAGCCCTAATACAAATCTGTCCCGGTCAGTTGTTACTAACCCCGGGACTATGTGAAGATTGAGTGGTGTATGTTTGGTGTCCCCAACAATGATCCACCTGCTACGTCCAAGTCTCCTCCAGCTGCCGGGATAATGAATGTCGGCAGTCACCAGGTGGAAATCAGTGTCCGGGAGATGTATTTCGCGGGTCAGCTGCAGCCTAAAAGGAGAAAACGAAGAGGTGGTGGTTAAAGCAGGTTGAAGCTGAAGCCAACAGGTACAGTAAGTCAAGTCCGGTAAAGAAAAGTCACGTCCAGTAGAGGCATGTGGCGGGCTTCTCCCTGTTCCCTCCTCCCTGCCTGGTGTAACTTTGCCCGCCTTATTTGTATCATGGCGCAGGGAGGGGCTGCGCGCTCGCTTTCTTGTTTTTTTGTTGTTTTCCCTCCTGCTTCCCAGCAGGACACTCCTTCCTTTTGAATGTTAAAAATTCTTGCCGCAGCGGGCAGTCAGGCATCCAGTGCCCCGTTTTCCCGCATAGATGACACGGGTGGGTCCCTGGATGTCTCCTTGCAGCTCCTGGGGTCGACATTCCAGCTGCTGCCACGCTGTAATCCTCTTCATCGGCGCTGGAAGTCGACGCGAACGCCACTGAGTTCTGGTTGTTCTTCAGCTTGGAGTCAGGCGCTCCTGACAGTGGGACTTCTTGTGCCACGACCTCCATCATTTGCTCGATGGTAGGTCGTGGACTACGGGGGAGGGTTCGGATGGCTCTCCGGCATTCAGAGTTTGCGTTCTTGAACGCCATCCGCCGCAACAGGTTTTCCCTTTCTCCCTCCTCGGAAGCTTGAGTCTCCACGTATCTGTAAAGTCTTTCTAAGAAAAGTAAATAGGGCTCCTGTGGCCTCTGCTGGGGCTCTTCCTCGTCTTGCTGAGAGAAGACCGCTGGGAGCTTGAAAAAGGCCCTCTCTGCAGCCCGACAGGACTCGGTGATCTGAGTCGGGAAGAGCACCTGCGCCTGAATCGCCCCACCAGCCCATGCCCCTGTACCCACCAGATGATTCGTGGATATCAGTTGGCCATCTGCGTCATGTGCAGTCGCTTGGTCCCCAAAGAGAGCTGGGAGAACTTCCGCGACTTCCCTCCCCCACTCTACCGCCCAGGCCCTAAACTCCATAGGTCCTAAAAGGCTGGAAAAGAGAGCTCTCAGGTCAGCAGGGACCAGATCTCCCAGTGCAAGGGCCGAACAGAGAAGCCCCCGGAAATACTCCGATTCCCGGGAGTACTCTCTCTGGGCCTTGCACAGATCTTTGATCCGGTCCTGTGCAATTGGCACCCACTGAGCCTGGGAGCTCCCCTCCCCGCTCAGGCGGTAGGTAACCGGGGCGGCTTAAAAAACAGGGGCTCGCCCTGGCTTCCGGTTACCCACCCCCGCCCCCCCCGGAACACAAAGCATGGGAACCGGAAGGGGAGGCGTGGGAACCGGAAAGGAGGGAGGCAGAGGCAGGGCCTGGCATCTGGGAGGGGCCGGCTGATGGGCGTGGTGGAACTGGGGGTGGCGGCTGGATTTTCTCCGCCTCCGAGGTGGAGTCCGGAGGCGGGGCGGAGACAGGAGGCAGGGTGAAGGAGGGGCTATTGAGGGGTGGAGCGCAGGGAGGAACAGAGGGTGGAGGCAGGGGAGGAAAGGGTGGATCTTGGGATAGGAAAGGATTTGACTGAGGGGCGAAGGGATTATGGGAAGGAGAAGAAAAATCGGCGGGAAAATGCACGTGGCCACCTCCATCTTGGGCTCCATAGGAGCCATCTTGTGGAGGCAGTGGGACATTAACTGGGGGGACATTAAACCGAACACTCTTGGGAATGTCAACCGGGTACTGGGGAGGTTGGGAAAAGGAGTAGGAAAACCTGCTCCGAGGAGTCTGGCCAGGATCTCCTCGGAGTCCTCCTTTTGGAGGGCCAGGTCAGACTGATCAAGAGGGGGCAGAGGGAAGATGGAGCCTCTGCTGTGTGTTGGCCTTGAGGACCCCCCTCAAGGGCTCCGACCGAGGGACACGGGGTGAGGTAGACGGGGTAGGGACAACAGAACCGGGGGAACTGGGGTTCAACCGCGACACTGATGGATTTTTTTGCAGTTCCCTCTGCTGAGACAACAATTGCAAAACTGTACCCGCCCAGTAAGCGGCCGGGTAAAGCTTTGCCTCCCCAGAGCTGACCTCTTGATCTAATTTTGCTAAAACAGCTTTCCAATAGAGGGGGTCTCTAATTTGCTCTGGGGTAGTGTTGGGGAACTGAGAAAAAATCCACTTTACTAAACTCTTTAAAGCAACCTTTGGGGGATCCAAACCTCCCCCAAGCAACAAACTTCTAACTTGATGATAGGCTCTTTTTTGAGGAGAGCTCTGACGCGCACCCATCGCGTAAATTAAAAGAAAATGACAGAGAAAGTAAAGAAAAGAGCACTCCTCTGATGACACCGACCGCCTAAACCGATGTAAAAAAAACAACAAAAACAAGAACTGCTTGTCCGCCCACTCCCACGCTGCCGCTTGCCTAGAAGACCGGTCCCAAAGCAGGCATGAGCCCCCAGCAGCAAGACAGCAGGAAAGTGATTTTAGTGAAGTGGGAGCTTCTCTAGTAGCAGTCCCAGTAGGGCATGACCACTAGGCTACCGGTCCCAAGAAGGGCATGAGTAGCACTCCCACCGGAAAGTTAAAGCAACAAAGGAAGGGGTGTAAGGAAAAGAGGGGTTGGGAGCTGTCCCCAAAGCAGGGCTCAGGTCCCGGGAAGATTAAAAAGGTGGGAGGGAAGACCCCCAAGGCAGGGGCTTACCAATCAGACGAACGGCGAAAAGAAGATCCGGTAGAGGCCGAACTCCGCCCTCGGAGCTCTCCTTGGGTGAGAGGAGTTGTAGCTCCGGGTCCACCGGGAGCGCTGCTCCTACAACGGAGCCTGCTGCGACCGGTGGTAGATTAGTGTCCAGAGGTCCGATGACCTCGTCCGCGGGGTCCGAGCGACGGCCCCACGTTGGGCGCCAATCTGCAGCGATGACCGCGGCCGGAGACCCTGTGACCTGGCTAGCTGAGAAGGTGGCCAACAGTCCCACTGCAGCAGGGGGTGTCAGCCCCGGTGGCAAGGCCCCAGGACTGGCAGCTTCAGGCACCCCTCGGCGGTAGAAGCCTTGGGCTCTGCCTGCAGGACGAGGTCTCGGGGCAGAGCTGCTGAATAGGGCGGAGCAGAAAAGAGCCGGACACTCTCTGGGGTCAAACGAGTTTAATGTCCCGGGGGTCGACCAGCAGGGAGTGACAAAAAAAAAGAGGTTGGGCATGGGATTATAAAGGGAGGAGGTAAATGGAGGTGGGATTTAAAAAAAACCAATCAGGGGAAGTAGGGGGACGAGCTTAACATAATAGACTGTAAGGGAGAACTAATCGATACATTGGAAAGGAGGGGCCCCGGGACCTCAGCCAATCACTACTCCCACTGAGAGGAACATTCTGGATGACTGGGAGTGGTGGGGAGTGATTGACTGGGCCCAGGGAGGAGGGAAAATTATACATATTAGGAGATACAGGGCAGGGAAATTACATGACAAAAGGGGCAACCATAGTAACCAAATAATGGACAGAAACTAGGGCGGGGAAAACTGGGAGGACAGAACCATCATAAACAAAGGGGGAGAAACAGAACATACCAACACACCACAACACACGAGGACCTCTCTGGGTGCCTGCTCGTCCAGGCCCAGCGGAAGGAGAGGTTCCTGCCAGTGGCTGATCCGCTGCCCTCAGCCAAGCCAAGGGCTGGAGGCAGGCAGCAGCCATTTAGTGATGTGCACCGAGGTGAGGGGTCAGAGCTGGCCGGCACCACCAGCACCAGCTGTCCAACCGAGATCAGGGGTGCAGCGCCATGGCATGGCAGGCAAATTCCTCAGTTTGTTCAAAGTTGCTGTGGTGTGTTCAGTCAGTTTATTCGGTTGCTCCCCTATTTTATGTAATGGTTCTGCCCCCTAGAGTTTTCCCGCCTTTGTTATGTCTGTCATGTTGTTATCATGGTTTTTCCCACCCGAAGTTATGTCAATTCTCTTAGTTATGTAATTGCCCCTCCCTGTACTCCCTTATAGGTAAACTTGCTTCTCCTCCCTCGGCCCAGTCAATCACTCCCCACTCCACCTTTCTCTCTAGAAAGTTCTCCATTATGGGAGTCATGATTGGCTGTGGCGCTGGGACCACTCCTCTACAATGTATCTATTGGTTGTCCTTATGTGTCAGTTACCCTAAGTTCACTTCCTCTCCTCCCCGGATTGGTTCTTGTGTAGACCCCTCCCTTGGTTACCTCCCCCTATAAAACCCTAGTGCACCCACTGTTCTTGGTCACTCCCTAGCTGACCTTCGTTGGATAATAAATCTGACTATCCCCAGACAGTGTCCTGGCTCTTTCTCTCGTCGTCTTCGCAGCTTCTGTTTGGCCTATCCGGTGATCTGTCTGCACAGGCACAGCCCAAAGACCTTTGACGCCTAGGGGTGCCTGAGTTGCAGTGGGCTGTGGGCCGCCCCTCCTGCTAGCCGGACATTGATCAAAGGCTACGGACTGCTGCAGTGTTCAGGGGGAAAAATAAGAAAGGCCCTGGAGCTGCCCCAGCATAACAGCCTGAAGAATCGGAACAGTCCCAGCCCCTGCATGATGGTGAGTGGCAGAGCAGGGCCACAGGGATGATGGCTGAATCCATTAATTCTCAAGTTCTTGGACTTCACTGAAATTGGTGGCAGCACCCTGACGGTCCTGTCAAGTTGCCTGCACAGCAAGTGCAGGGAGCGGCATCGCCTGGCGCTCAGAGGCCTCGTGGTGGTCAGCAAAGATCCCTTGATGGTGAGGAGGGGCCGTGGCTGAAGCTGCACTGTGAAAGCAGCCCCATGGGCGTGCAGGGCTTCAGGAGCTGAGGCAGCTGCTCCCAGCTCTCCGGCCTCACCTGCCCCAGTGCTTTGGGGCAGGTCTTTGGCCTGTGGGCCCTGCAGCAGCAGGGTGGCCTTGCAGTGCCAGGGTGGTGTTGGTGGTGCAGCCGTCCATGGCTTCCCAGCACAGCCTTGTGTTCCACACAGGCCAGGAGAATGTGCTGTCTGTCACCAAGCCTTGTGGAGCTGCTGGGTTATGCAGATGGAGCGGTGGTGAGCATGTCCCTCTGTGTGTTCACGAATGTGGGCCAGCACAAAGACTTCCTTGTATCAAGCACCACTGCCGCAAAGCTGGCTGAGGCACTGCTCCTGCTCTTGGACCAAAAAAGGCTCTGTGTCCCCAGCTGCAGGCACTGGCTGCTGCCCAGAAACTTTTCCCAGGTGAGCTTGAATAAATTAGTTTAAAGCCAGATTGTCTTCCCTTCCTCCAGGAGAACAGGTATGTGCAAGTGCTCTCCCTTGAGCTCTTCTTCAGGATGATGGCCTTGGTAGTGGATGAAGGAAAAAAAGCCCCTTAAGAAGATTTTGAACCAAAACATGCTCCTTTTACTGCCATAATGAGGACTGGCGCGTGATGTAGGTGAGGTTTTGTGTGAGGCTGGTGTATCTCTGGGAGGGGCTCGGCTGCCTCCTGTCCTGGCACCTCATGGACTGCCGCCTTCTTGAGACTTTGGCACAGGGATGTGAGTCTGGTGCCCTGGGCTGTGGGGCCATCTCTGGGCCTCTACTGCTCTCCAGGCCTCTCGGGAAACACTGCTTCTTGTGGCTGAGCTCCTGAAGATGAGTAAGCTCAAGCAGCTGCTGAAGAAGGGGCAGCTGTCAATGTTCACCGAGGTCCTGGTAAGGAGGGCCTGAAGCCCCAGGCTCAGGCCGGAGAAGGCCCCTGAGGGCGGTGCTTGGTGTGCGGGGCTGGCAGCTGTGCCCCTGCCCGCTGCTGCAGCCAGAGGCCGCCCGGGCTCTTCTCCAGGCTCCCGTGGGCCCGAGCCGGGTGCCCATGGAGCCCCGGCCCGGCGGGGCTGCGGGCCGGCACCGCGGCTCCCCGGGCAGCAGCCGGCCCCCTGCCCCCTGCCCTCGGGAGCCCTTGGCCAGCGGCTGCTGGCCGCGCCTCAGGGCTCTGCGGGCAGGGGAGGCCAGGGCTGGGTGCAGGCAGCGCCCGGCCCAGGGGCTGAGCCCATGCCAACCCTTCCCTCCTGCCGCTCTCTGCAGCTGGCACAGCACAGGAGCCGAGTGGCCGAGCACCTGCGCCGGGCCCTGCGCTAGCTGCGGAGCCCACAGGAGCCCCTGCGAGATGTGGCCGTGAGTTTCATGGGTGAGCTATGAGCTTGTGCTCCCCTGCCCAATCCTACCCTGCCCTGCACAGCCTCACGAGGCCCCAGCCATCATTCCCCTGCCCTGCCCAGCCCTTTTATGCTCTGCCCTGTCTTTCTTTGACCCACCTGGCCCTGCCCCAACCCACCCTGCCCCACCCTTCCCAACCTGTCTCTGCCCGACCCTGGCCTGCCCAGAACAGTCATGCTCTGCCCTGTCCAGTTTCATTTAACCTGGCCACATTCTACCCCTCCCTGCCTCACCCTGCCCCACCCCGCTGCACCCAACTTTGCCCCGCTCTGTCCAACCCCATCATGCAGCATCCTCTCGTGCTTCACCCAACTGAGCCCTGCCTCCCTGCACCCTTCCCCACTCTACCCCGCCCCCTTTGCCCTGCCCCATCCCAGCCTGCCCCACCCTATCCACCTCACCCTGCTCCGCCCTGCCCAACCCTGTCATGCTCTGCCCTCTCCTGTTCCGCCCAACCTATCTCCACCCTGCCCCACCCTGCCCCTCCCAGCCCTGCCACACCCAATCTCACCCTGCCCTGCCCAACCATTTTGTGCTTCGCCCTGTCATGCTCCACCGAACTTTGCCACACCCTGCCCTACCCTCCCCACCCTACCCCACCCCACCCCGCCCTACCCGACCCAACTCAACTCAGCTTCACCCTGCTCTGCCCAACCCATCATGCTGCGCTGTCTCCTGCTTTGCCCAACCTAGCCCCGCTTCACCGCACCCTTCCCCACTCTGCCCCACCCCTTTTGCCCTGCCCCGCCCCACCACACCCAACCTGTCCCCACCCTGCCCCACCCAGCTCCGCCACACTCAACCTCATCTCTCCCTGCCCTGTCCAACCCTTTCTTGCTGCAGCCTGTCCTGCTCCACCAAACCCCGCCCCACCCCACCCTGCTCCGCCCCAGCCCACCCTGCCCCACCTCTCTCTGCCCCGCCCTGCCCTGCCCAACCCTGTCATGCTCTGCCCTCTCCTGCCCTGCCCAACCTGGCTCCACCGTGTCCCACCCATCCCCGGCCCGCTGCAGCTCAGCCTCAGCCCCGCCTGCTGCCCCGGCAGCGCCAGCCGGGCGTGCTCCTCGGGGCCCTGCCGACCTGGGATCTGCCAGTGGCTCTGTTTGTCTTTTTTGCAGCTCTTGAAGACAAGGCAGAGGACGTCAGCCGTGCCACCAGAAGCCTGGCTCGTACTCTACTGCCTCTCAGGCTGCAGCCTCCTCCTGGCCTTGATACAGAGACATGGCTTCTTCTCCTCAGCTTTGGGGCCATCTCTGGGTCTCTGCTGCTCTCCAGGCCTCCCAGGAAACTTTGAACTGCATTGTTCAGCCAGGTTCGTGAACAGGAAGGACCTCCAACAGATCCTGAAGCTGGATCACATCTGGAGGTTTGGTATGGGTCGGGTACAGATGGCCTGGAAGCCCCAGCCTCAGCCTGGAGAAGCCCCCTGACTGCACTGCTCAGTGTGTGGGGCTGGCAGCTGCGCCCCTGCCCAGTGCTGCAGCCATGGGCACCAGTGTGGAATCCTCTGATTCCTTTCCTCTCAGGGAAATCCCCAGAGCCGTGCCTTGGAGAGAATTGCCATAGTGTTCCCCACACTCTGGTGGACAGAAAGATCTTCCTCATAGACTTTTACTGAACAGTGATATATCCCAGTTCCTTTCCCCATATGTGCCAGCATCCCCTGGTTTCTCTTTTCCCTGTTTCCTCATTGGCTGGCTGGCCCTGTCTTCCCTGAAAGCCAATCCCTCTTATCCTGCCCTTTGTACCACCCCCTACCCTCCCGTACTTAAACCTTGTGCAGAGCACATGGTCTGTCTTTTGCCTCTGGTTCCCCATTGGTGTGTTGAAATAAACCTTGCTGGAACTGACCATGTAAAAGGCCCTGGTGCCTCTCGTGGCTGAGCTAGCTGTGGTGAGTGTGGGATGTGTGGACTTGACTGCCTTGCCTGCATGCTCACACAAGCAGCCTTTCCACAGGAACTGCTTCCTGGGAAGCAGGTAGCAGCAACCACCATCTAAACCCCACGCTGCTACAGGCATTCCTCCTCCTGTGCTCCTTTCCTCTCATCCCCTCGGGGCAGGTCCAGAGGTAGAAACTGCCTAAAAAAGGCACAGGAGTGCTAACTGTCTCATGCCATTTCCAGTTCTTAGCCTGTCCCTTTCTCAAGCTGGTACTGGCATGTGTGGGAGACAGCCATAGAGAAGATGAACTTGGAATGCCATGGGAGGACACCACTGTTTAAGTTAGGCTGAGAGACTGGCACAATTCCCCATGGTTCTTTGCTTGTTAATGTTAATGTTAATGATAATGTGCTGTTGTGAATCGACTGCTGTTCATCCCCCAGTTACAGAAAGTTCTGTACTCCCCCTTCCTCCATTGGCTTTCTCTGAGAGACCCCTGCCACTCCACTCCCCCATTGGTGTATCCTGTGTCACCTCACCTCAACTCCACCCCTGATTCCCTTCCCCATTGGATAATTTGTACCCTGACCTCTCCTACCTTCCCCCAGTTATATACCCTGGCCCCCCTGCTCCTGGCTCTTCTCCCCTGGTTCCCTTCAGCGGAAGTTGTGTTCCTGCTTGTTCCTGTTCCTCTCCTCACCTTTGCCCCACCCGGACCTCTGGATCTTCCCCCAATAAACCCTGCTGGATCTGCCATGCAAAGAGTCCTCTCATTTTCTCTGGTGAGGCTTTGATTACACCATCCGGGCTCAGGCATCTGGTGGGTTGGGGGAATTGTCCAGGCAGCCCGAAATGGAGACGATTTTGGTACTGCAGGCACCCCGACAGCACCTGCCTGGGGAAGCTACTCTGGCCACCCACAGCCATGCCAGGCTGGGCTCTAGCCGAACCCCTATTTTTACACTGCTTTATCCTGAACTACCATTAACTTCTATTGGACAAGCTGGCACTGGCCACATGGCCGGATCTCCCATTTTGAATGCTGCGGTGCGAGATTCTCCTGCCTTGGCCACTCAAAAAGGCATCTGGGATGGTCCTCCTCCATTCCTTTCCTCACCCCAACCTCCAAGCCCTACCCCTGCAGCGGGTGCTGCCTCCGCGTGTCACAGACATCTTTTCATGAAAATCCTTTCCTTAGGATTTTTCCTCCTGAAAAGCTGTGAGGCCTCAGGAACAAAATGTAAATAGTGGTTATCTGCTGCTGTGGAATGCAACAGGCGGGTCTGTGATTGGTCTCAGGTGGATGTTTGGAATTAATGGCCAATCACAGCCCAGCTGGCTCAGACTCTCTGTCCCAGCCACAAACCTTTGTTATTCATTCCATTCTATTCTTAGCTTAGCTGGCCTTCTGAGATGAAACCTTTTCTTCTATCCTTTTAGTATAGTTTTAATGTAATATATATGATAAAATAATAAATCAAGCCTTCTGAAATATGGAGTCAAATCCTCGTCTCTTCCTTCAACAGAACACCCCCGTGACCACCGTCACATCCGCGCTCTCCAGGCCTTCCGGGAAATGTTGCACTGTTCAGCCAGATTCCTGCACAGGAGGGATCTCCAAAGGAAGCTGCGGCTGGATCAGACCTGGAGGTTCCGTGTTGTAAGGACGGCCTGCAAGCCCCAGCCTCAGGCTGGAGCAGCCCCCTGAACGCGCTGCTCATTGTGTGTGGCCGGCAGCTGCAGCCCCACCCAAGCCGTTCTCTTCCCTGGGCCACGCGGGCTCTGCTCCAGGCTCCTGTGGGCCCCAGCTGGATGCCCATGGAGCCCTGGCCAGCAGGTGCCACACGGGGATTTTGTCAGTGAAAATGTTCATTGGCAAGTGAATGGAAAAGAGGTTTGGCAAAGGGAGGATTTGAATGGTTGTTGTTACAAACTCAGTCCTAACAAATCCGTGTAGGATGGGTTAAAACCCATGTGCACTATCAGATTTTGCACATACCATAGAATGATAAAGTGGAGCAGCTGACAAAAGTCAGAAGGATAAAAATTGATCCACAGCACAGAATTTGATCCATGGTTACATTGTGAATTAGGGCACAATGGAAATTGCTTTTTGCAGCACAAACCTGAGGCTGGCAATTGCCCTGAAAGACGTGGAACGGTATTTTCACACAGTGTTCCCTGTGCCAGCTGAGGCTTAAACAAAACCATCCTGGCCTGACATGATCCCTACCTGTCAAAAGTAACAAAACACTCTGGTCAACTGATCAGAAACTAAATAAGCTAAGCTGCAACCTGGGGAGTAACAGCTCTATACTTTTACCATCAATGTTTTTGGCTGAGGTGTCAGTGAATGGGACATCTCCAGGTTCAGAGATGGCAGTAAATGCAGGGTTATTTATTATAGGGCTAGCTTTTGTAATGTTAACGTGCCTGGAGTGGGGAGAGGGATGAGTGTGTGTTCTTCCCTACCCTCCTCCCCATTTGTTCTTTCCCACAGGTGTTCAGTGGGGTTTCTTTCAATAGATTGGTCAGCACAGGGAGTGAGACTGCTTTTAAAATGTTTTGCAAGAGTTGCAATCCGTTTTAAGCCGTTTAAGAGTTGCAGTCCGTTTTAAACTGCAATCCGAATTAAGCAGTTGAGTTGCTTTTAGTTCAGGGTGTTAGAAGGCTTTTGCTACTCACCCTGGAGCAGTTCACCTTATCAGTTTGCTCCTTTTATTTCAGTGACTTTCCTTTTGGACATGATCAAGTTCTGCAGCGAGCAATGCCGCTGCCTAAAGCCTTTCTTAACAAGCAATCACATTTTAACAACCAATCATCTTTTTAGTGGCTAATTTCTCCTTATCCTTTTTTTTTCCATCAAGTGCACCCCAGAGGTACGGAGGCAACTACTACATTAACCGAGGAAGAATACTAAAATATTTTCCCCTGAAGTTTTCCTATAGCCCCCAGAGAGGAAGCTGCATGATAAATACCTAGGCTTGCATAGGGACAACGCCATCTCCACAAGGCAGCCGCTGCAGAATTGGCCTCACGATTAAAACTGCCAATTCTAGTTCTCCACAACAGACCACAGACTGGTGGAGCTGCAGAATTGGTTTCAGGACTGAAACCCGCCATGTCTGGCTTTTAACAACAAAACACACAAAGCACAGGGGCATGGGTCCCCTCCAAACAGGAGCTTTTCAGCTCTGCACAAAACCCCACATAGACAAAGGAATTAAATCCCTAAACCCATTTACCACGATATCCACAATTCCTTCAGAGAAAGATGCTCTCAGACTTCCAAGCCTACAGAATAAACTACAGTTCCCACTACTCCTTGAATAATTGAAGATATTTTTGACAATTCTCCCACCTTAGGGATAAAGTGTAAGGTGGATGGAGAGGCCCCTGTGTTTACTAGGAAACACACCTCCTCTCCATCTGAACCCACCTGAAAAGTTAACAAGGGCTCCGGTGTCGGTGTGTCCCTGCTGCAATGGGAGCCCCTGACTGTCGGGAGTTTAGTTCAAGCATGGCTTAAAGAAAAGGCCATGAAGGCATACAATTGAGAGAAAAGTAAAAGGTAGTTGCAAAGCAGTTCCAAAGCAGTTCCCAGCCTGACTTCTATAAACAATTAGACTCTTTCAGGCATCATTGTATAAACAATAAAGTTCTCAGGCAGTCTTCCCATAACAAGTGTAACACTCTCTCTGGGAAAAGATGGCACCCTGAGAACAGATGTGGAAGTTTTGGGAACCGTTCATAACACAGTGAGAACACTGGTTTTGTTTTCTGTAAACAATCAACGGTGTAGTAAAACAAAAGGTGTGGTTAGAGTTTTCTCTGTTAGCCTATCATAAACCTGTATTTCAGAATATACATGAAGTTCGTTAACACTATTATTTAAGCTGACTGATCGATCAATAAATCGAGTTCGCTGCATCAAAGGATGGTCGTTCTCCCCTCACTTCAACAAATGGTGACCACCCGGACGTGATAGCGGACACGACGATCGCGACCACCACGGAGATTGCAAACACCACGAGAAGTGAGGACTGGTTCAGGCTCCGAAGCAGCGGGAGCGGCAAATAAGCGCGAAACCAAAGCGGAGAAAAAAAAAAAAAAGCCGCCGATATGCGCTGTGCCCTGGCGACCATATTAGATGGGTCCAGCTGATACGTGTGGCCGATGCCTGGAAAACGCTGCTAGGTAAAAGTGCGCACTTAAAAGAGATATGGAAAGGCAAGCCACATATGAACCTTTTATTATGTTTTTGCAAAAAAGGCAAATTAAGGGAATAGACTTACGGAAGGAATTGCAAGTTCTTTTGGCTTATGGTCTGGAATGGGGAGTCTTCGTGAATCCCCACACAGTTTACGAGTTAACGGAATTGCGTGAATTCGGTGATTTATTGTCAGAGGCTGCTTTAGAGAGTGGTAAAACTGCCAAGAAGCTAGGCAAGCCATGGCGAGTGATATATGGTGCACTGTTTTACTATCTCTCTGAGTGCAAGACAGCGGCCGCAGCCCGTGGAGCTTGCGAGTCTGTGCTACTCCGAACTCGGCACGGGCACTCCGCCATGGCGAGCAGCCGCGGCGAGCGACGCGGGAGCGGAGGCAGCGGCGGGGAGAGCCGAGCCACCGCCGCGGGAGCCGAGGCTCGCCGCCCCGGGAGAGAGCGAAGCCGCCGCGGGGGGAGCCACGGGTGCAGCGGTGGCTGCAGCGGAGTCAGCCCGCCGGTGAGTAAACAAAGAGCCCAGCGCAGCGGGGGGGTTTCGCCCGCTCCGACACACGCGCCGCGGGACTGGAGCGCTTTTTGCAGCAGGAGCGTTTCTCCCTCCCCCCACAGCCGGCAAAAACTTCAGTTTAAGACCTAACAGCCTAATGGATGCCTCGGTCTAGGACCTAACAGCCTAATGGATGTAACTTTTGTCAATAAAAGGAAAAGATCCCTGTTGAAATTAAGAAACAAGTGATGGTAAACAAGGAAAGTTAAAGGCACTTTTGTTCTTCCTGGCAGAGACTATGAAACAGGAATCAGCGTACTGTATGCATGGGTCAAATTTCGGCCGATTTGGCTCGGCATTAGTTATGCTGTCTTGAAATCACCTGCATTAACATAAACTTTAACATCAGAAGCCCGGATGGTTCAGTCAGTGGAACATCAGACTCTAAAATTATATTTTGAAAAGTTTAAAAATGTTAAGATGTGTTGGATTGATTGTATGAGTGAGATTGTATGAATGTGCTTTTTGGTATAAATGCTGCAGCAGAAACGTGAGAAAGGTTGTTTTGATTTAGTGTTTTGGAGTCAGGCCTGTGGGTGAGTGATAGTGAATGCTATATTTTATGTTTATAGTAAGTTATCTGTTATTAAGTAGTTTAAGTTAAATTATTTATTAAGTGCCGTTCTATTAAGGTTAAGTTTGTTAAGTTTATTTTCTGTTAAGTTCGAGGTCTGTTAAGTTTAAATTGTATATTAAGTTAAGTTAGATTCTGTTAAGTTTGATCTTACATTATTTACAAATAAGTCTGTTATTTAAAGTCAGTTAAGTTTTGTTATAGTTAAGTTTTATTAGAATTAAGAGATTTTACATGTAAGTTCTGTTGATTTAAAAATCTATTAAGTTTAAGTAAAGATAAGTTTAAGTAATGTTAAGATCTATTAAGTTTAAATATTTTAAGTTTAAGTATTTTAAGTATAAGTGCTATTAAGTTTAAGTGATGTTAAATAGATTTATGCTTTTACGATAGATGTTTATTTTATGGCTTGTGTGCAAAGTGTTGTTGTGAACTTCAGAGAAACCTTGCTAGCTGAAAATACTATTTAATTATTAGAATTGCCTATTCTTATGTTGCAAAGAGTGTAACACAGCTAGCCCATAGAATTTTGAAGCCAGTTAAGTTCTGTTAATTTACAAATAAGTCTGCTAAGTTAAATATTTTAAGTGCTTTAAGTGTATACTATTTTCTCACCACTCCAAATCAACAAAGGACTGAGAATCGCCCAGCTGATGCCATTTCAGCCAAATGACTAAAGGATTACAGACTGTAAAACTGATTTTGAACTTTTCTGAGAGGCCCGGGGAAGGGGTGGATGTGAAAATCTCAAGGACAAAAAGGATTGTTTTCAGACTTGCCATTCACCTCCTCTCCAGGTTCACATGAATGAAAACATCTAGCAGCTGTCTTTTCTTAGTCCAATTACCACCTATCTTGCAAAGCCTGATAAGGCCGGACATTGTGGCTCAGCTGGGGGTGCGTTTAACCCTTTGGGATAACACGCCGTTGCCGGACGACCAGGGAACTGATTGACATTATTGAATCATTATCATCTTTCTATATAAAAGGACCGGCAAAAGAGAACTGTCTTGAATGTCACAGCCCAAATTGTGCTGCTTGGGTTGCACTGTGTTGTGGGGGTTGTGACAGGACCTTTTGGGTGGATCAGTTGTCACTTTTTCGTTTATGGTGTAATACCTGTAATTATAGACATAACTGGGAACATAATTGGGAGTGGGCACTACGGAATGAAACAGGACTAAACACTGCCTCAGCTTTAGGTCTTTATGAATCGCATGAGCAGAAAATCTTGGCTTATTATCGGTGGGAGGTACAGTGTATTTTGAAAAGGATTAAAGCTCAAAGTGCATCATATATAACCTCTGTAAGGTGTAGAAAACTGGTGCCTTTAACACAACATTCCGTTGTAGGGCCTATAAAAGGAGATCCCAACCAGGCATTAGACAACTGCATTAGAAGGTTACAAAGGTGTGGTCTTCGGGCCTCGGGAACAGTAAGGTTAAAAACTGATAAGAAGAAGAAGGTCAAAGTAAAACCAGAAAAATGAGGTTTCCTTTTATTATATTACTTGGTGTAGTGGTAGCTGAAGAATTAAAAGTAACACATTTTAGTCAATCTAGAGATAATGTATGGTTAACACTTGCTAGGCAGATTAATCAGACATCGCTTTGTCTCAGCATTGGAGGAGTTACTAACCCCTTTCGAACATGTTTGGTAGGACTTCTAGTATGGTCTCCTTAAGAATTCTGCAGTTTTATTAATAACCGTGCCTTATGTATGCGCAGTATGGTAAATATTAAATTGCCTAAAGGGTATACTGCCAGTCAGAGTGACGGCTACCGTCAATGCCTGTTAATTCAATCACTTAATACTCCTTTGCATTCTCCAACTGAGGAGTTGGAGCTTTTCAGAAGTGCAAATGCTAGCATGACCAGCACTTCCAATAGTGAGTAGTTCAGCTTTGATTACTCTAATCCTCAAAAGATGAATCAACATAAACAAACATGGGCTACTCTGGATTCAGCTCTAAAGCCAAACATAGTGTCTAAACAACTCTACAACCATTGTAAAGGCTCTAACATCATGACACCTAAGAAATTACCTACGGGTATATTTCTAATTTGCGGAGATAGAGCTTAGAATAGTATACCTGCCCAGCCTCAGGGTGGACTTTGTTATTTAGGCAAGTTATCACTATTCCACCCTAATATATCTGTGCTAATGCAATTAAGTCATAAGCAGGCAAAAGCGTAGCTTACATAATTTAGACTGTAGTCAAATAGGAGATCCATGGTTCTGGAGTAAATTTAAGCAAGTGATGGTTTCAGCTCTCCTACCATGGGGTGCTGCCAGCAAAGCATTGACTCTAGCAAAACAAATAGGTTGGGCTAAGGGTGAATTGAATAAAACTTCACAGATATTAGATATGTTAACTTCAGATGTACAGAGTGTTAATCACGCTGTTCTGCAAAATAGAGCTGCCATAGAATTTCTTACTATTAGCACAAGGACATGGGTGTGAGGAGTTTGAAGGGATGTGTTGCATGAACTTATCTGATCATTCTGTATCTATTCATGCTAAGTTAAAAGAGCTACGGCTAGGATTCAACAAACTTAAGGAAGAAGAAGGATTAGGTATTGATGAGTGGCTTAAAAGTTTCGGATTGGGACCCTGGATAAGAAACCTTATAACATATGCTATAGAGATATTAGGGGTACTCTTATTGCTTTTACTTATATTACCTTGTTTCTGTAGCTGTATCCAAAAGATGGTTAGTAGGACGATAGAGAAAACCTGGCAAACTAAACTCCTTTCTCTTAAAGAAAAAAAGCGGGGGAAATGTCGGGAGTTTAGTTCAAGCATGGCTTAAAGAAAAGGCCATGAAGGCATACAATTGAGAGAAAAGTAAAAGGTAGTTGCAAAGCAGTTCCAAAGCAGTTCCCAGCCTGACTTCTATAAACAATTAGACTCTTTCAGGCATCATTGTATAAACAATAAAGTTCTCAGGCAGTCTTCCCATAACAAGTGTAACACTCTCTCTGGGAAAAGATGGCACCCTGAGAACAGATGTGGAAGTTTTGGGAACCGTTCATAACACAGTGAGAACACTGGTTTTGTTTTGTGTAAACAATCAACGGTTTAGTAAAACAAAAGGTGTGGTTAGAGTTTTCTCTGTTAGCCTATCATAAACCTGTATTTCAGAATATGCATGAAGTTCGTTAACACTATTATTTAAGCTGACTGATCGATCAATAAATCGAGTTCGATGCATCACAGGATGGTCGTTCTCCCCTCACTTCAACACCTGACACATCTAATAGTCCATCTCCATTACACCCTGGACTTCCTCCTCCTGAGGGTCCAGCTGTTTTTGTGAACATTCCCACTTCCAGTGTCCCTCTGCCTGGCACAGAGCACACTGATTGTTTCCCAGCTGCTGTTTGGCTTGGCTCTCCCCTGCTGCGGAGGGAATGCTTCTGCCACTTCCTTGTAGCCGACCCTGTCCCTTCTATTATGGGGGACCACTTGGGTCCTGGGGCCCTCGGGGGCTGTAAAAATTCTGCCATTGCCTTTGTCTTTGCTTTCTCCCTTTCAGCATCCCTTTTTACATACCCTTGTTGTATCTTTCTAAGCACTTCATCCAGGGACATATTCTGCCCTTCCTCTAGTCCTCCCTGATACTGCCAGGGGGTACTCATTTTCTGCAGCTCAAAGCCATTCGTCTTTCCAGTGAACCAAACAAAATCCTTAAAAGAACATCCTAATCTTTCCACCAACAATCTGCATTTCCTGGGTCTTCTTTCCTCCTTGTTCTCAGTCTCTTTATTACACACCTTATACCAGAGCCAGTCCCTGTCCTGCCAAAGGGTCCAAACGTGGCCCCCAGGTCATGATTCTCCTGCAGGGAACAAGAGGGCAGAGCTGTACTTTATTGGCCACTAAGTTATCTCTGCCAGGGGGAGGACGGACCTTTTTGGAATCTACTCATTTGTTCAGTTTCCTTTTGTAACACTGACTGGACTTTCATTCCATGAGGGCTTTTATTCCTTTAGAATTAGGGTGTTATCATCCATTCACAGAAAAACATTTGCAAACCCATGGATGGCCATTTTTTTGCTTCTGTGTTACGTTTTCTAAAGTGACTCTCAGTGGTTAGTGGTTGACATTAAGGCAAATGAGTTACTGCTTTGAGTTGGAAGCAAACTTGAAAATCTTTCAGGTTGTTATAAATGAAGAAGGGGATAGTTGGATCTCACAATTAAGAGATGAATATTATGTGTATGTTAAGAGAATTTTTATAGCTGTATAGTTGTGTTATTTTTGCAAGTTCTCTCCATAGTACTCTTTCCCTTCCCCCCTTATTGCTGTCACTAGTGGGGCATTTAGGGGAGGGAGAGCTTGGTACCAGGAGGCAGAGCACGGCAACACCTGACCTCCAATCAACATGTAAGAAAGTGACTTCCACCATTGGATGGCAGAGAAAGAGTTGACTGACAAAACTTTGGGAGGGGCTAAGGGTATAAAAGGCAGAGCATCCATTTTGTAGATGAGCACGTGGGCTTTTGGCCATGGAGACTCCCAGTCGTGTAATTTTTCCTTATTCATTCTTGGTTATATTTTTGTTAAGGTTTAATAGGCCTTTGAAATTTTAAAAGTGAGCCTCGTTTCTCACAATGTTCTTAGGGCATCTTAATTAATTTGGGCATTATGCAGCTTTTTTGAACCGACTTGAGTTGAGCAATGAGAGGTAAAGGTTTCTTGAAGTGAGGATACTTTATTGCCTGATTCTTCTGTGTTTTCAAGGTAAAGATGTTTTTGTGCTGCGGCAAATTACTTCAATGAGAAAATCATTGCAGCATGGAGGAAGAGCTCCTGACAGAGACCAAGTGTTGCCCGCAGTTGCTCCAGGTGCTCCGGCCATCAGCCCCCAGTGCTCGTGGGCTTTGGCTCCCTGTGGCACAGAAGCCCCCCGGGGGCACAGGTCTCTGGGGCAGGAGACAGGCACCAGCGCTGCCAGGGCTCAGGGGGTGGCAGCTCTGCTTGGGCAGGGACTCTGCCCCAGCTGCTGATGGCAGCGCTGCCCGGGCCCCAGGGCTCAGAGCAGCATTGGTGCCCGGGCCCACACGTTCCTTGTGCGAGTCACACCCGCGGGTTTAGGATGGCCATGGGCCGGGACGTGTCCCAAGGAGGCCGTGCCAGCGTCCCTGGAAGGGCCCGTGCCCTTCCCAGCGCGGCTGCGTCGGCAGCCCTGGGGGCTCCTTCTGCTGCCCTGAGCCCGCAGAGCAGGGCAGCGTTTGCTGATGCTCTGAGCCTTCCTAAAGATCCTGTGGGGCTGCCTTGGACACCTGGGGCCAGGCATTCCTTCCAGCCTGGGCCGCTTTGGCTGGGCTGGGGGTGTCCCCAGGGCAGGCGGCAGCGTGTGCAAGGGCCCTTGGTGACACGGTGCAGCACGGTCACTGCGACATGGAACCGGGTGTCCAAGGGCCCGTTGTGACACGGTGCAGCACGGTCACCGTGGCATGGAACGGAACCCGGTGTCCAAGGGTCCTTTGTGACACGCGGTGACATAGGAGCTGGCAGTGACAGTAGCAGGCCACAGTGCTCGGGAGCATGCGACCGGACAGGACAGGACAGAGCGTTGCCGTGCGGAGCCCCCGCACAGCGCGCTCGTTCGTGTCCCACCCGGAGCTTTTCCGAGGCGTTGTTCCTACAGGTGACCTCGAGGCCAGACTGCAGGACTTGGTGACTCGGAGCTCTTCCAAGGCATCTCCCATTCCTGCAGCCAGTGCCATCAACTCTAGACCGTGGGATTTGGTCATCTGAATTGTTAATGAAGAGCCTCCTGTTATTTTGGCAGGAGTCCTCAACACCAGAGTGCAGGACTTACTGTCCTGTAGCCTTTCTGAGGCTTCCCTGTTGCAGGTGCCTTGAAGGCACAACTGCAATTGTTGACTTGGTGATATCCTGAGGCGTCTCTCTAGAAGGTAGTGTCAAGGCTGCGTGGTGGAATGGCGGGCAGATTCCTCGGCCTGTTCAAAGTGTTCAGAGGGAACAAAAAGAAAGACCGGGGAGCTGCCCCAGCACAAGAGCCTGAAGATCCGGAGCAGATCCAGCCCCTGCAGGATGGTGAGTGGCAGAGCTGGGCGACAGGGCTGATGGCTGCAGCCAGCTTGGCCCCGTCCCATCCCATCCCATCCCATCCCATCCCATCCCATCCCATCCCATCCCATCCCATCCTCTGGGGACATGCCCATGGACAGGATGGAACAGGGGCAGGGCAGACACCCCACAGTGGCCGTGCTCCATCCCCTGGGCCATCCTGGGGCTCTCTCTGCCTGGGCAGCGCAGGGCTGGGCTGTGCTCTCCGGCCTCTCCCGCAGCCCCTCAGCTCTGTCTGTGCTCGCTCTTTGCCAAATGCAGCCCTGGACAAGACACAAGAGCAGGAACCCGGCCGTGGCCGCTTGCGCAAAACCCTGAAGGTACCTGCAGCCACCCCGACCTGGGCTGGGCCTGCTGTCCCTGCTCAGCCCAGCACCACGCTTGGAGCATGCCATGGAGCATCCCTGGTTTCCCTGTCCTTTATTCTCCTGCAGAGATTCCGGAAATTCCTGCGCATTCGGCGCACAAAGACCAGCACTGCAGCAGCTGAGGGCACAGCCGAGCCTGACTCGGGGCTGACCGAGCTCCAGGCAGAGCCCGATGTCAGCCCAGATTCGGCTGAGCACTCACAGGACTCTGAGGCTGCAATGAACGAGGACAGGACAAAGGCGGATGAGGAAATGACTGAGGATGTGCCCATCACAAACACTGACAATGAAGAAACTGAGGACATCTCAAAAACTGGCACGATGCCCATTCCCATTGTGATTCCTGCTCCCGCTATGGATTTTTGTGATGACAGTGCTGTTCCTTCTCCACAGCAGGTAAGCAGCCTAGGGCCAGGCCTGGAGGCCTGCCGGGACCATGTGTCCCCTCAAGCCACGGTCACTGGGCCCCCTTTAGCCTTTGAGGCCAGCACAGTGTGATCGGTCGGGAAACACTTCCTGGGGGACGCTGGGGAAGTTGCTCCCTTGGACAGCACTCAAAATCTCCCCCATGCCTCCTCCAGGTGCCAGCCATTGTAAGGGGCATCCACCAGAGTCTACTGTCCCATGTCACTGTGGAGGCCAGGCTGAAAAGTGACATTCTGAGGCTGGCTGAAGGAAACCCTTATGATGTGGTGCTGACCCTCCTGCGCTGTGCCCCAACATGTGACAGGTACGGGGCACACGTGCCTGCACAGCTCAGGGCCCACCAGCCTTTAGGGCCCATGGCCCTGCACAGCCTGTGCTATGGGCTCTGCCAGACAGGCACAGAGGTCCAGGACCCTGGGGACCCTCTGTTTGCCAAGCCTGCTGCCAATGCTCCCTCCCTGCCCCTCAGGGCACCGGGGCTCTGTCACCTGGGCCCCCACAGCTGCACAGGGCAGGTACTGGGACTGAGATGCCCCTGACACAGAGCTCTCATCCCACAGAGCTGCTACAATCATGTGGAGAATCATTGGCTCGTCACGAGTAACAATGGAGAAAGTGCTGCCAACACTAGTGCGTGTAATGGAGGATTGGCCACTGCACAGCGCATGCACCTCTGATGGGGACAACAGGGACGTTTTTGCCCTGGCTGTGAGTTTCTGGGCCCATGCTCACCCCCAGGACGCCTCTCCAGCAGCTCTCCATCCTCTCCATGCCTCAGGCGCTGGGCTGAACCCTGGGCTAGGGGCAGGCTCAGGGGGCACCAGGCCCGCTGCTCCTCCTGCATCTGCCCTTGGGCCCTGTCCCACGGACACCTCGGCACTGAGCGCTGTCTTGGGCTGCTTCTTTTGCAGGCAACTCTGGTGATCTGGGTGATTTCCCAGGTGCCTCAGTACCATGAGGCAACAACTCATTCTTTCTACCCTCTGTTTGTGGCTCTGCTCTTCCATGTTGCCATCACCACACAGCAGATGCCACCAGAGGAAGTTGATAACTTCTGGAGAGCGTGCCAGGAGGAACACCGCCTTCCCAGCAAGCCTAACAGGTCCCAGTCCTCCTGTCCTTCCCATGCCCTTGTGGCCAGGGCCAGTGCTCCCAGTGTGACCTGGGCTTTGCTCTGCACACAGGTTTGCAGTGCAGGTGATGAAGGCTCTGCTGTACCTACTGCACTGTGACAATGAGGTGATGGCTATGGAGCGCAAGTGTGGCTGGGACACGATGCTGTGTGCTCACACCCAGCACTATGCCATGGGTCTGCTGGCCAGGTGAGACCCCCTTCTCCCCACTGCCCCTGGCATTTGTGCCCTGTGCCACACTCAGTATCTGTGGTCGTGGCCCAGAGAGCCTCATCACTAAGGGACAGACAAGGAGACTGGAAAAGGCTGGGAGAGGAGGGTGCCCAGAAGGGGCCATCTCCCAGAGCACCCACATTCCCTCCAGGGATGCTGGGGAAAGGCCAGAGCACTCTGAGTCAGTCCTGGGAGAGGTTTGTCCCCCACTTCAGGGTCTTGGTGCCTTTTTCCCCCTGCCAGGGAGATGCGTTATGTCTTGACCACCCTGTGTTCCTATGTCGCATATCGCCTTCTCCTCCTGCTCAGCAGTGAAAAGCCAAGGTGGGATCTGCCCTTGCTGGCATTCCTTGTGGAGGTGAGCCTGGTTCCAGCGCTGCCTGGCTGAGCTGCCTCCCAGCTCTCTGCCCTCTCACAGCCACAGCTGCCTGGGATGGTGCCCACGCCCTGTGCTGCTGCCTGGGCCCAGCCCTGTGCGCTTCTGGGCTCCTGCTGGCCGGCTCCCCTGTCACTGCCCTGTGCCCTTCAGGTCCTCGAGTGCCTGGACTTGAGGGAATGTGCTCTCACTGTCGTGAAGATCCTGTCAAGGTACCTGCAGAGCAAGTGCAAGGAGCGGCGTCGCCTGGCGCTCAGAGGCCTCGTGGTGGTCAGCAAGGATCCCTCGATGGTGAGGAGGGGCAGTGGCTGAAGCTACGCTGTTAAAGCATCCCCATGGGCGTGCAGGGCTTCAGGAGCTGAGGCAGCTGCTCCCAGCTCTCCGGCCTCACCTGCCCCAGTCCTTTGGGGCAGGCCTTTGGCCTGTGGGACCTGCAGCAGCAGGGTGGCCTTGCAGTGCCAGGGCGGTGTTGGTGGTGCAGCCGTCCATGGCTTCCCAGCACAATCTTGTGTTCCACACAGGCCAAACCTCTACGCAGTGTGTCTCGAAGCCTTCTGAAGCTTCTGGGTGATGCAGATGGAGAGGTGGTCAGCATGTCTCTCTCTCTGTTCAAGAAGATGCTTGAGAAAAAACATCTGGTGATATCTAGCACTTCTGCCCCAAAGCTGGCTGAGGCCCTCCTGCCGCTCTTTGACAATGTAAGGCTCTGTGCCCCCAGCCATGGTCACTTGCTGCTGACCAGAAATTTTGTGCTCTCTGGATATTCAGGTGTTTGCCCAGGAGTAGTGGATATTTGTTGCTCAAGTATTATCTTCCTCCTTTCCTCCAGGAGAGCAGCCAAGTGCAGTTGCTCTCCATTGACCTCTTCTGCAAGGTGATGGAGTTGGTAGTGGATGAAGGAAAAGGGCCCCTGCAGACAATTGTGAACCAGAGCCTGCTCCCCATCTTCTTGCACTGCCATGAGGAGAACCAACAGCTGGCAGAGGTGAGGTTTTCTGTGATGCTGGTGGATCCCTGGGAGGGGGCTTGGCTGCGTCCTGCCCTGGCACCTCATGGACTGCGGCCTCCTCCAGGCCTTGGCAAGGGATGTGATTCCGGTGCCGTGGGCTGTGGGGCCATCTCTGGGTCTCTGCTGCTCTCCAGGCCTTTCGGGAAGCCCTGAATTGTGCAGCCGGGTTCTTGGGGAAGACGGATCTCCAGAAGGTGCTGAAGACGGAGCAGCCATTGAAAATTGATGAGTGCCTGGTAAGGAGGGCCTGAAGCCCCAGGCTCAGCCTGGAGAAGGCCCCTGAGGGCGGTGCTCGGTGTGCGGGGCTGGCAGCTGTGCCCCTGCCCGCTGCTGCAGCCAGAGGCCGCCCGGGCTCTTCTCCCGGCTCCCGTGGGCCCGAGCCGGGTGCCCATGGAGCCCCGGCCCGGCGGGGCTGCGGGCCGGCGCCGCGGCTCCCCGGGCAGCAGCCGGCCCTCTGCCCCCTGCCCTCGGGAGCCCTTGGCCAGCGGCTGCTGGCCGCGCCTCAGGGCTCTGCGGCCAGGGGAGGCCGGGGCTGGGCGCAGGCAGCGCCCGGCCCAGGGGCTGAGCCCGCGCCAACCCTTCCCTCCTGCCGCTCTCTGCAGCTGGCAGAGGACAGGAACCGAGCGGCCCAGCAGATGCAGTGGGCCCTGCGGTTCCTGGACAGCCCGCAGGAGTCCGTACGAGAGGCGGCCGTCAGGATCATCGGTGAGCCCCGAGCCCGGGCTCCCTACCCGGGCCGCCGCAGCTCGGCCCCAGCCCCGCCTGCTGCCCCGGCAGCGCCGCTGGCACGGAGCTGTGCCGCTGGGGCCGTGACAGCCTCTGTGTTCACAGGCATGGCCGGGCGGTGCCTCAGGGGGAAGAGGGACGAGCTCCGGGCCCACAGTCCCGGTGAGTGAGGGCAGCGCGCTGACAGCGGGGACTGCCCGGGAGAGCTGCATTGCCCCGGCACGGAGCTGCAGTCCCTGTCCCGGCTGTGGCAGGCTTTGCTCCCTGTGGGGATGAGGGGTGGCCTGGGCAGGGCACAGCGAGCGATTTCAGGGACACTGCTCGGGGGGATTCGTGGCCAGCGTCCTTCGGCTGATCCCGTTGGCCCCTCCTCTCCTCTGGCCGATGCAAGAGCTGAGTGGGACACCCTTGAGTAGTGGTTTTGGTTCGCCAATTGATCATTTCCTGGCCAATGTTCCAATTAGGGTGGAAAGTTACGTGTTCGTTAATCACCAGTTCATCCAGTAGAATGTTTTTAATAATTTTGTGTTTGAGATAGGATTAGGAGGAAGGCAAAGCAGGCCTTAAACTTTAAAAGGGTATGAAGAAAAAATTATTAACAGTAACTAAAAGAAGGAGTAATAAGAATAAGAATCAGAACAAAACCTTCAGAACACCTCTCCTCCCCCTACAACTGTTTCTTTCCCACTGACAATGTAAAGAGACAAAACCAAAATTTTGAGTCACTTTACTACCTCTAGAACAGTCTTTCTTCTGCTCACTTAAGGAGAAAAGTCCCTCTTGTTAATGTTATGGAGATTTTCCACAAGAAAACAGTTCTCTCATGGCTCTTAATTTCCATGAAAGCAGCCACACTGCAGGGAAATCTGCAATTCTGAAATCGCTCCCATTTTCCACAAGCTTTTCCCACAGCTGTGTTTCTGTGCCATGTCAGCTTAGGGGGTACTGTTCTAAAGCTGAGATGTTCAAAGGCAAAGGTTCTCTTTATCTGTCTCTAAAATCATCTTCCATTTCTAGCAAGAGAGATCTTCTGTTCCTGGGGGCACAGGATCTTCATCACTCTTCTCTCCGTCTCTGTTCAAACTTTTCATAGTATCACAGCTACTTTAACATCTGCTGACTTTAGCATGGAGGTTTTGCTCCATACCTTCTATTTGAACACTTTCATCTCCCCATACCTTCATGTGTTATAGGGAAAAAAGTGTCCTTCTCCATATGTTTACAAGAGGATTTCAGCCTAAAATTAAAGGCATCTCTTCATCCCTCCCATCTGGGACTTGACTTCTTCACTGACCTCAGCCAGGCCTGGGCTGGGTCAGCTGTGTTACCTCTTTGTCGGCCAGAAGGGAAAAGAGAAAGTTCCCAAGTTTCTTTCGTTTGTAACGTGTGTTTTTCACAGAGGCTTTCATGTACAGCTTTCCAGATTATCAATTCCCAAAGCCAACCCTTGACTGGTTTCCGATCAGACACGGAGGAACCTGCCAGCAGCCTCTCCCAAAACATCATGTCCGTGATGCACAAACCAGCACACCTTGGCAGGAGCGTCTCCTAAGATTCCTGCAGATGTGGGTGCTGACTGTGGCTCTCTTCCTCTCTGTTCCAGCCATTTAAGTCCCAAGGAAAGACACTAGTCCATCCCACGGTAACCTGGATATTCACACCCAATGTGCCAGAAGAGCTGAAGAATTAGGTGCATCTTCAGGATCCAGTGAACCCGTGTCCCAAGAACAGCCCCAGGAGACACTGAAGAGGACACCATCTTCCACTGCCACTGGAGCTCCAGGCACAGCTGATGCTGGGCACAGCTGAGCCTGTGAGAAGCTCGGTAGCTCCTGCCTTCACCCTGCCTGTAGATATCTCCCACCCACCAGCCCTGAAACCCTGGTCATTCCCTTTCTCCCTCCCATATCAGCCCTTTGCTTTGCCTTTCATTAATAAACAGTTTGGCTTCTTCACTTTGCCTGCATCCCTGTGGAGCTGAAGCAAATCCCCGACCCTGGGACACACAGGCCCTGCTGCTGTTCTCTGCCACACCGTGCTTTGTGCACGGACACAGAGGAACGAGGGCAGGTCAGGCTGGAAAGGTCCCTGTGCTGAAGGTGCAGTTCCACAGCACTGTGCAGTTACACAGTTATCTTGCTGAGCACACTGAAGGCCAGCAGTGGGACAGGTGTGTGTCAGGGACCAAAGTCATGTCTAAGGCCCTGCCATATTTGGTCCGCTGTTTTGCACATCAACAAGATAATGAATAAAACCACGTTCAAAAACGCTCCTGGAAAGGCAAGATCCCAATTTTAACAGCTTTTTCCACCTCCACGTTGCAGGAATTCATGGGTCTGCTGGATAGGGAGTGTTCATTCCAAATTTTCTGCCCACTTGTCTAGGAACACTCTAGTGATAGTGCTGATGTCGTGATTCAGTTTTCTGAGGTTTTTTGGGATACTTTTGGGGGATTTCAGGGGGCTGGGATGGGGGAAGAAAGCAAGACACAATCCAGATCTGGAAAAATCCCATATAGAACTGGAAATGAGCAGAACTCGTTGGAAACAAGCAGAAAGAAACTGGGAGAAAAAGAATTTTTAAGAAGGAAAAATAGGGAAAAAGAAGAATAATATTCCAAATGAATCAACTTGTAAAGAATAACCTGGAGGCGCAATAGGAGAAATTCCAACACAACTGGCTACCAGGGCTTGGGAGTGCCCAAAATTTTACTTTATTTAGGAACATTTTAGAGGTGTTTTTTAAATGTTACTGCATGTTTTTCAAAGAGAATCCCACTTTTCCTTTCTGAATGGACTGGAAGTTGCCTCCTGTGTATGTTGTGCTGGTTTTGACCATCTTCATTCCTGAATTAAAAATTAAAAAACAGAAAAAAAATTTTTAAAATAAGATATATTATTAATATTATTATTAATATTAATAATGATAATATAAACATAACTAGTAATAAAAAAATGTCAAAAATAAATTGCCAAGATCCTGAATATTTCTTTGTAGATTTTTTGGGGAATAAACCTTTAGTGTTTTATTTTACTATTTAAAAGATGTTATTTTGCTATGCGTTATCCTGGAGAAAAAAACTACTTTGGTTTCTTGAGTTGTTTGAGTTTCTTCCCTTGAGTTGCTGGGAATTTTTCTGGTTGAAAATTTAAAGGTGTAGAAAATTTTTAAAAACGGGAGAAAAGAAAAAAGGGGGAAAATTGGGAAAAAAGTAAAAAACAAAGGCAAATCTCTTAAAAATATAAAAAGCGAGCAAAAAATGAACAGTTACACTTTGTTTCCAATGTGTGCCTGAGTGCCTTGATTTTTCCATGTTTTTTGGTGTAGTCCTGAGTTGTAAAGTTCTCCGGGCAGGATGCTGAGCTTGGTGGAGACTGCGGTGCCGCCGGAGGCATTCCCAGTTTTCCTTGCCACCTGTAGTGGCAAGGATGCCATCACACACGTGTCCGTCTTGGAGCACCGAAGGTGCCATTTTTATAAATTCCCAATGCCCAGAACAACATGATTCCATGGGAATTTGTGAGGAGAACTGTAGGATTCGATATTCCCCATGCCCGGAATGCTGTTATTCCATGGATTGCCGGTGTTGATGGGAAGTTGTGAGGGGAAGCAGATGATTCTAAACTCCCAACCCCTAGAATGCTGTTATTCCATGGCATTCCAATGTTGCCCACCAAATGAAACCCTGGACCATCAAATCCAAATTTTGACCAATAAATCCAATTGTTCACCACCAAATCCAACCTTGGACCTTCAAGTCCAAACTGTTAAATTCAAACTTTGACCACCAGGGATGGGATGGGATGGGATGGGATGGGATGGGATGGGATGGGATGGGATGGGATGGGATGGGATGGGATGGGTGCAGGTACCAGCCCTGTTGCCAAGCTCTGCCACTCACCCTCTGGCAGCAGCTGGATTGGCACAACCTCCTCGGTCTCCACTTCTGGGTCAGGGTCAGGCTCTTCTTCGTCCTCCCCCACCCAGGCCAGCTTGGGAACTCTCGGGGGTTTCTGCTCAATGATCTTGCCATCCCTGTTCGGTTCTGTCCATGGGAACGATGGGATGGGATGGGATGGGATGGGATTTGGGATGGGATTTGGGATGGGATGGGATGGGATGGGATGGTGCTGCAGGTACCAGCTCTGTGGCCCAGCTCTGCAACTCACCCTCCTGCAGCACCTGGATAGGCACAACCTCCTCGGTCTGCAGTTCCAGGTCAGTTTCAGGGTATTCCTGCTGTTTGTCCACCCAGGCAAACTTAGACAGTCTTGAGGGTCTCTGCTCCATGTCATGGATTGAAATAAAGCCAGATTACAAGATAAATGCCTATGGAAGGCTATGGGACATGAAGTCCTCCGGACTGGCCCCGAAGTCACATGTAGAAGCAACGCCTCGAAACAGCTCCGGGTGGGACACGAACGAGCGCGCTGTGTGGGGGCTCCTCACGGCACCGCTCTGTCCCGTCCTGTCCCGTCGTGTGCTCCGAGCACTGTGGCCTGCTCCTGTCACTGCCAGCTCCTATGTCACCACGTGTCACAAAGGACACACTGTCCCGTTCCATGCCACGGTGACCGTGCTGCACCGTGTCACCAAGGGCCCTTGCACACGCTGCCGCCTGCCCTGGGGCTGCCCCCAGCCCAGCCAAAGTGGCCCAGGCTGGAAGGAATGCCTGGCCCCAGGTGTCCAAGGCAGCCCCACAGGATCTTTAGGAAGGGCTCAGAGCATCAGCAAACGCTGCCCTGCTCTGCGGGCTCAGGGCATTTAAGTGTCCTCACTTCAGGAAAGCTTTACTTCCCATTGCTCAGCTCAAGGACTTTCAAAATTTGCAAACTTCTAAAATTAAAAGCAGTTGCCAGAGAGTGGGAATGAAGTTCGTTCCCATCTCAAAGCAGCAAGACATATGCCTTAAAATCATCCACTGGAAGTCACTTTACAAAACATAACCCTGCACAGAGCCAAAAAGAAGGCCATTCTTTGGTTTGCAAATGGTTTTCGATGAAGGGATTTTAATCTCCTAAGTCTCTAAAGGAATAAAAGCTCTCAAGGAATGAAAGACAATTCAGTGTTAAAAGAATAACCAAAACAAATGAGTAGATGGGAAGAGGGCTGATCCTCTCCCAGTACAGATATCTAAGTGGCCAATAAAGTACAGCTCTCCCCTCTTGTTCCCTGCAGGGGAAAGAGGACCAGTAAAAGAAATAGTCACAGATATTCTTTCTGCCCTCCATAACCAAAGCTGTGCCAAAGCACAGATGTTGCCTTCAAACTGACTAAAATTCCAGCCCAGACTCT
This sequence comes from Melospiza georgiana, assembly GCF_028018845.1. Classification (NCBI taxonomy): domain Eukaryota; kingdom Metazoa; phylum Chordata; class Aves; order Passeriformes; family Passerellidae; genus Melospiza; species Melospiza georgiana. Next base: position 5,136,838 of record NC_080436.1, read on the forward strand.
CACCTTCCAGACAACTCCTTCCCCAACACGCCCCCCAACACCCACCCCCCAAACACTTGGCAATGCATATTGCCAAGAGTTGAGACACAGCAGAGAGGAAAGATGTGAAAAGTATGTGTGTAAAGGCCTTTTAATTCACAGCTCTCACAGAGAGCTTTGGAGCTCATGGCTGGACAGAGATGCTCCTGCTCACCCTTGGTCCAAAGAGGGTAACACACCCTCCTGCAGGTGCTGGGATTGGTTTGCAGATGCCAAACCTGCTCCTCACTGCCTTCTCCATGCCCCTCTGCCACGTGCAATGGGCCTCAAGCACTGAAAGGAGCACAGAGAGCCAAAGGGGGACACTCGCACCTGCCTCACTGGGAGCTCCCTGGCAAGCACTTTCCTTGAGAAGCAAGCCCCTTTCCTCCAAAGGTGTTTCCCCAAATGTGTGGCTTTCCTAGGTAAGACCAACACACCCTTAAGAAACGCTGGCAAGGCTGACTGACTTCAGGTCCTTTCAGGACAGGCACTCCAGTTCTAGCTCCTCTTCCCCCAAGTGAGTTTGCAGGTGCAGGTTCAGAGGTGCAGCCCCAGGCCCTCCACAAACACAAGCTGCCCTCTGCCTCTTCACCTGCCTCAGCTCCTGCCTGCGCTCACGGCTCCAAAACCAGGCTGTTCCTGGCCAGGGACCAGAGCCCTGTTCCTGCAGGATGCTCTTGCCAGCACCTTCCAGGACACTCTGCTGTGCACGCAGAGCTTTTCATGCCCGCTCCCAACAGGCTCTGGAACACAGAGCCCAAGCTGGCTGGCTCTGCCACCAGCACAGCCCAAACGCAGGCAGAGGAAGAAGCAGCAGGGGCTGTTTTGCGGCCATGCCCAAGAGAGACTGGCAGGGTGCCCTCCCTCTGCTCTCCCTTGCTTGGCTTTCTGACTGGCTCTGAGCCTGGGGCTGCCATTCCTCACTTGTGGGGAGCAGAAGCACAGCCGGGATCCCGGCACTGCCTGACAGCGCTCCGGGCACCGGCTGTCGCAGGGAGGGCGGCTGTGACAAACCTTTGGGTCCCCTGACTTCAGGGTGAATGTGGTGCAAAATAGCAGAGAAGGAGAGGCAACAATGGAATGCCCAACAAGGAAGATACTTATAAAGACAAATAAAAATGGGGACTATGGTCAGGAACAAAAAACAAGATAGGGAGAAGCTCCAAAGAGGAGAAACAAGGAAGATGTATAAATACTTAGTCTTGGAGGTGGAACATTCTAGAAACAATAGCATATATGGAACACATGTAACCAATAGTGGAGTGGGATTTGGACTAATTCTCATAATTACTCCAAAAGCTCCTGGGTGGAGATCTGAGGCTTGCCCTGATGTAGATGAATGTTTCCCAGACCTTGAAGATCAGACTTGGTTTGCTTGGTGTGAAGTCCAGCCTACCCTATGTCTTAGTTGGGTTGACTCCCATATCTTCCTCTTCTCTTTTAAAGCTAGAAATAAAAGTGATGGAATCTTGTAGAACTCCATACAGATGCGGGACTTGCTCCACTTTTTAACTTTTTGAGAGGAGACTGATGTCAAATCTCCTAGAACTTTAACACCTAAAGCTCTAAAAGCTCCTGAAAAGTCACTGAAGCTCTTCTAAAAAGACAAAGCAGACTGTCCTTCTCCAGAAGAGCCCTTGTTCCTTGCAGTGTTAGGCGAAAAAATGCAACTTTATGGTCTCATTTTTCAAAGGAACACTTCTGAAAAAGATCCTTTGTTAATCACACAGTGGGGTTTTCTCCCTTATAGGTCTCCAAAAGCAGTTTTTACAGCCATGCAGATGACAGCTGAAATCATAATTAGAGCCACAACAAGATTGCTATCTATGGCAGGCCAAGATTTTGTAATTATTTATTTACCTGTGAAAAGGGTTGATTGGGCTTTTCAAAATTCAGAAGACTTGCAAATTGCATTGTTAAATTATTCTATTCATTACCCAGGCCACAAATTGTTACAAGCAAAATTAAGTTTTAGAGAAAAACCCATGCTGAGTGAAGAGCCTCTAAGTGCTATAACTCTCTTCACTGATGGAGCAGGGGAAACACACCAATCAGTAATAGTATGGCAAAATCAAACAACCAAAACATGGGAATCAGATGTTCAAACAATAGAGGGCTCTCCTCAGATTGCTGAACTGGCTGCTGCAGTAGTTTAGGGCATTTCAGCTCTTTTCAGAGCTTCTGAATTTAATTACAGATTTGTCTTCTGTTGCTAGGATTCTTAAAAGAATAGAAGGATCAGTTTGAAAGGATGGTACAAATGATATCGTTGGCTTTCATGTCTTTCTACACTTTTGACACTCAGAACTAACCAGTATTTTGTCTCTCATTCCTCGCTTCCAGGATACATGGCAGGAGGAAAAGCGAGAGCAGACAAACTGACAATGGTTTTTCAAACACTTTGCCAAACATTTTGAACAAGCAAAACTGAGTCATGCTTTTTTTCATCAAAATGCACAAGCACTGGGGCCAATGTTTGGCACAAGCACAATCAGCACAGATGAAAACCGCACCTTTGGCACATGAGAGGCACGGACGTCAGCAATTTTCAATCCTGCCATTTACCTTCCAAGTCTTCATGGAATAACAGCATTGCAGGCATCAGGAATTTCGAATGCTCCAGCTGCTCTCCCCAATTCCCATGGAATAATGGCTTCCCCAGCATCAGGAATTTCAAATCCTCCAGTTCCCCTCCAAAATTTCCTCCAAAACTATGGAATACCAGCATGCTGGGCATTGGGGATTTTGAATGCTTCCAGTTCCCCTCCCAAATTCCTCTCCCAAATTCTCATGGAATAACTGTATTCTGGGAGTCAGGAATTTCAAATCTCCCATTCCCCTCCAAAATTCTCATGGAATAACAGCATTCTGGGAATCAGGAAATTTGAATCCTCCAGCTCCACTGTCATATTCCCACCAAAACTGGAAAATGGAATGACTGCATTCCGAGCACCAGGAATTTCAAATCCTCCAGCTCCCCTCCCACATTCCCCTTCTGGGCATTGGGAATTTGGAATCCTTCAGTCCCCCTCCCAAATTCACAAGGGTATTCTGGGTGTCAGGAATTTAGAATCCTGAAGCTCCCATCCAAAACTCCCACCAAAACTATGGAATAATTGCATTCTGGGCATTGGGAATTTGCAATGCTTCAGCTCCCTTTCAAAAATACCCATGGAATTCCCATGGAATACTGGCATTCTGGATGTTGGGAATTTGGAATCCTGCAGTTCCCCTCCCAAACTCCCAAGGAATGACAGCATTCCGGGCACTGGGAATTTAGAATCCCTCAGCTGCCCTCCCAAAATCCCATCAAATTCCCAAGGATTTCTCACCCTTTGCGTACTGTTGCTACCATGAATCCAGAAAAGGTATCAATAGAAACATGGACATATTTAAAAGTGCCAAAGCTGGAAATATGTGTTACATCTGTTTGCAGATGTCATTCAGTTTCAACCCTTGTGGGTTTGTACCTAACATTTGTGGCAAAGAAAGAGTCTGCTGACACTGTGAGCAAGGGTTCACTCCATGCTGTGCTTGTGGCAAAGTCAGATGGAATTGTTTTCCCAGTCCTCGGGCATTTTGATGGTAGAAATCATAAGAAAGTTTGGCCTGCCCTAATTTTGTGGCATAGTGACTGTCATGGCGAGGGCATCTGCCTTCACATCACCTTCCCCTACAGGTCCAGGCTGAGGGGTGTGTGGTCTAAAATGCAGAAGGTTGTATTGCTGAGCCCTGGCAGGGAAAAGTTGTACAGAGAGGTTAATACCAGAAAAAGAACTTTGTTAGAGACTTCCTTCAGGAATGGGTGCTGAATTCTCTCAACGATTCCTGTAACCTAGAGAGAATCACGAACAATGTTAATAAGAGCAATTTGAAACGACAGTGAATCCCTGAAGAGAGTCTCTAATTCTGCTGCAGTAATAGGAAGATGTATTACTGCTGGATCATATCCTGTCAGGCTCAGGCATTGGAGTTTGTCCCATCGACAGCAGCTGAATAAGCATCTCAGGTTGAATGGTTATAGTTTTTGAAAAGGTGTGTGCCAGAAAAACCCACTTTATGAACCAGAGAGGATGCTCCTGTACATCCCATTGACCAGTAAGAGCATAGGCTTGGAAAGATTGCAGAATCATGAACAGTCACAAAGGCAAATCTCGGTTTCGACACGTGGCAAAGAAGTTACCGATTTCATTGCTTACAGACTCTAAAGCCTTTTGGAAAGATTCTGTCAAGTGCCATGGGGAACGGAGATCTGGCTCTCCTTTTCACTGTTGAAATAAGGGGGATAATTCCTTTGTGGTGATTCCCAATAAAGCATGGATCCCATGAATAGTGCATAACAACTTTCCAACTCATTCAATGTGTGTATATTGGTTTTTTGGGTGACTGGCTGTGGGGTGACTGTTGTCTCCAATAATTTGAAACCCAGGTATTTCCAGGGAGGTTCAGTTTGGATTTTTTTTGTGGCTATGCACAAGCCTCTGCTGGCAAGCATTACCTTTAAAGCAGCAAGACAGTCACCCAATAATGGAGAATTGCCAGAAGTAATTAAAATTTTCTCCATGTAGTGATACATCAAGACAGATAGCTATTTTTGCAGTACGGTTGTATTGCTGAGTGAATGATAAAGTGACTGATAACAGGACTGCTCTTCATAGCCTGGGGGAGGTGGCAGTGTGTGCAAGGGCCCTTTGTGACACGGTGCAGCACGGTCACCGTGGCATGGAACGGGACAGGGTGTCCAAGGGCCCTTTGTGACATGTGGTGACAAAGGAGCTGGCACTGACAAGAGCAGGCCACAGTGCTCGGAGCAGGCGACGGGACAGGGCAGGACAGAGCGGTGCCGTGAGGAGCCCCCGCACAGCGCGCTCGTTCGTGTCCCACCCGGAGCTTTTCCGAGGCGTTGTTCCTACAGGTGACCTCGTGGCCAGACTGCGGGCCCTGGTGGCCTGTGGCCTCCCCGAGGATTTTGTTTTCCAGGCGCCTTTGAGGCCAGACTGAGGGACTTGGTGACTCGGAGCTTTGCCGAGACATCTCCTGTCCCTGCAGCCGGTGCCCTCGAGGCAAAACCGTGGGATCTGGTGACCACCATAGTTTATGAGGAGTCTCCTGTCCTTGGGACAGGAGCCCTCAAGACCAGAGTGCAGGACTTGCTGTCCTGCAGCTTTTCTGAGGCTTCTCTGTCTCAGGTGCCTTCAAGGCACAACTGCACAACTTGTTGACTTTGAGCTTCCTTGAGGCATCTCTCTTTAAGGTGCCTCGAGGCCAGACTCTGACATGGCGGGCAGATTCCGTGGCCTGTTAAAAGTGTTGAGGGGGAAAGAAAAGAGAGACCGTGGAACTGCCCCAGCACAAGAGCCTGAAAATCCAGAGCAGTTACATACGCTGCAGGAAGGTGAGCAGAAGACCTGGGGCCACAGGGCTGATGGCTGCAGCCAGCTTGGCCCCGTCCCATCCCATCCCATCCCATGCCATCCCATGCCATCCCATGCCATCCCATGCCATCCCATCCCATCCCATCCCATCCCATCCCATCCCATCCCATCCCATCCCATCCCATGCCATGCCATGCCATCCCATCCCATCCCATCCCATCCCATCCCCTGGGGACATGCCCATGGATAGGATGGAACAGGGGCAGGGCAGACACCCCGCAGTGGCCGTGCTCCATCCCCTGGGCCATCCTGGGGCTCTCCCTGCCTGGGCAGCACAGGCCTGGGCTGTGCTCTCCGGCCTCTCCCGCAGCCCCTCAGCTCTGGCTGTGCTCACTCTTTGTCAGGTGCAGCCCTGGACAAGACACAAGAGCAGGAACCCGGCCGTGGCCGCTTGCGCAAAACCCTGAAGGTACCTGCAGCCACCCCGACCTGGGCTGGGCCTGCTGTCCCTGCTCAGCCCAGCACCGCGCTTGGAGCATGCCATGGAGCATCCCTGGTTTCCCTGTCCTATGTTCTCCTGCAGAGATTCCGGAAATTCTTGCGCATTCGGCGCAAAAAGACCAGCACTGCAGCAGCTGAGGGCACAGCCGAGCCTGACTCGGGGCTGACCGAGCTCCAGGCCGAGCCCGATGTCAGCCCAGATTCGGCTGAGCACTCACAGGACTCTGAGGCTGCAACGAACGAGGACAGGACAAAGGCGGACGAGGAAGTGACTGAGGATGTGCCCATCACAAACACTGACAATGAAGAAACTGAGGACATCTCAAAAACTGGCACGATGCCCATTCCCATTGTGATTCCTTCTCCCGCTATGGATTTTTGTGACGACAGTGCTGTTCCTCCTCAGCAGCAGGTAAGCAGCCTAGGGCCAGGCCTGGAGGCCTTCTAAGATCGTGTGTCCCCTCAAAGCCACGGTCACTGGGCCCCCTCAGCCTTTGAGACCAGCACAGTGTGATCGGTCGGGAAACACTTCCTGGGGGACGCTGAGGAAGTTGCTTCCTTGAACAGCACTCAAAATCTCCCCCATGCCTCCTCCAGGTGCCAGCCATTGTAAGGGGCATCCACCAGAGTCTACTGTCCCAAGACACTGTGGATGCCAGGCTGAAAAGTGACATTCGGAGGCTGGCTGAAGGACACCCTGATGATGTGGTGCTGACCCTCCTGCGCTGTGCCCCAACATGTGACAGGTACGGGGCACACGTGCCTGCACAGCTCAGGGCCCACCAGCCTTTAGGGCCCATGGCCCTGCACAGCCTGTGCTATGGGCTCTGCCAGACAGGCACAGAGGTCCAGGACCCTGGGGCCCTTCTGTTCCCCAAGCCTGCTGCCAATGCTCCCTCCCTGCCCCTCAGGGCACCGGGGCTCTGTCACCTGGGCCCCCACAGCTGCACAGGGCATGGTCCTGGGACTGAGATGCCCCTGACACAGAGCTCTGATCCCACAGAGCAGCTACAATGATTTGGAGAACCATAGGATCACTGGGACAAGCTGTGGACAAAGTGCTGCCAACACTGCTCTGTGTGATGGAGGATTGGCCACTGCACAGCGCATGCACCTCTGATGGGGACGACAGGGACGTTTTTGCCCTGGCTGTGAGTTACTGGATTTGGCCCCTGCTTGCCCCTCGGTCACCTTGCCAGCAGCTCTCCATCCTCTCCATGCGTGAGGCGCTGGGCTGAACCCTGGGCTAGGGGCAGGCTCAGGGGGCACCAGGCCCGCTGCTCCTCCTGCATCTGCCCTTGGGCCCTGCCCCACGGACACCTCGGCACTGAGCGCTGTCTTGGGCTGCTTCTTTTTCAGGCAACTCTGGTGGTCTGGGTCATTGTCCAGGTGCCTGAATGCCACGAGGCCATGATACTTTATTCCTCCCGCCTGTTTGTGGCTCTGCTCTTCCATGTTGTCATCACAACACAGCAGATGCCACCAGTGGAAGCTGGTAACTTCTGGAAAGCATGCCAGGAGGAACACGGCCTTCCCAGCAAGCTTAACAGGTCCCAGTCCTCCTGTCCTTCCCATGCCCTTGTGGCCAGTGCCAGTGCTCCCAGTGTGACCTGGGCTTTGCTCTGCACACAGGTTTGCAGTGCAGGCCATGAAGGCTCTGCTCTGCCGACTGCGCCATGACAATGAGGTGGTGGCTATGGAGCGCAAGCATGGCTGGGACACGATGCTGTGTGCTCACACCCAGCACTATGCCGTGGGTCTGCTGGCCAGGTGAGACCCCCTTCTCCCCACTGCCCCCGGCATTTGTGCCCTGTGTCACACTCAGTATCTGCGGTCGTGGCCCAGAGAGCCTCGTCACTAAGGGCAAGCCAAGAAGATGGGAAAAGGCTGGGAGAGGAAGGTGCCCAGAAGGGGCCATCTCCCAGAGCACCCACATTCCCTCCAGGGATGGTGGGGAAAGACCAGAGCTCTCTGAGTCAGCCCTGGGAGAGGTTTGTCCCCCACGTCAGGGTCCTGGTGCCTTTTTCCCCCTGCCAGGGTGATGCGCCGTCGCTTGGTCCCTTTGTGCTCTCGCATCGCACTCCACTTGCTCCGGCAGCTCAGCAGCCAGGACCCATACACGGATCTGCCCTTCCTGGCATTCCTTGTGGAGGTGAGCCTGGTTCCAGCGCTGCCTGGCTGAGCTGCCTCCCAGCTCTCTGCCCTCTCACAGCCACAGCTGCCTGGGATGGTGCCCACGCCCTGTGCTGCTGCCTGGGCTCAGCCCTGTGCGCTTCTGGGCTCCTGCTGGCCGGCTCCCCTGTCACTGCCCTGTGCCCTTCAGGTCCTCGAGTGCCTGGACTTGAGGGAATGTGGTGACAGTGTCCTGAAGGTCTTGGCGAGGCACCTGCACAGCGAGTCCAGAGAGCGGTGTCGCCTGGCGCTCAGAGGCCTCGTGGTGGTCAGCAAGGATCCCTTGATGGTGAGGAGGGGCAGTGGCTGAATCTGCGCTGTGAAAAGCAGCCCCATGGGCGTGCAGGGCTTCAGGAGCTGAGGCAGCTGCTCCCAGCTCTCCGGCCTCACCTGCCCCAGTGCTTTGGGGCAGGCCTTTTGCCTGTGGGCCCTGCAGCAGCAGGGTGGCCTTGCAGTGCCAGGGCGGTGTTGGTGGGGCAGCCGTCCATGGCTTCCCAGCACAGCCTTGTGTTCCACACAGGCCAGGAGAATGTGCATCCTGTCTCCAAGCCTTCTGGAGCTACTGCATGATGCAGATGGAGAGATGGTCAGCATGTCCCTCTCTGTGTTCACCAATGTGCTCCAGCACAAAGACATCCTGGTATCCAGCACCACTGCCCCAAAGCTGGCTGAGGCACTCCTGCTGCTCTTTGAGCATGTAAGCTTCTGCATCCTGAGCCACAGGCATTGGGTGCTTCCCAGAAACTTGGTGCCCTCTGGATTTTCAGGCCTTTGCCCAGGTGGGACTGGAATAGTTGATGTAGGGCTTTTTGTTTCCTCTAGGACAACAGCCATGTGCAGGTGCTCTCCATTCAACTCTTCAGCAAGGTGGTGGAATTGGTCGTGGATGAGGGGAAAAAGCCCCTGAAGTCAATTGTGAGCAAGAGCCTGTATGCACTTTTAATTTACTGTCATGATAAGAACTCGGACGTGGCAAAGGTGAGGTTTTCTGTGATGCTGGTGCATCTCTGGGAAGGGGCATGCCTGCGTCCTGGCCTGGTGCCTCACGGGCTGACGCCTCCTCCAGGCCTGGGCACAGAGATGCGGATCTGGTGCCCTGAGCTGTGGGGCCATCTCCGGGTCTCTGCTGCTCCCCAGGCCTCTCGAGAAACGCTGCTTTGTGTGGCCGAGTTCCTAAGGAGGAGGAAGCTCGTACAGCTGTTGAAGAAGCAGCCGCCGATGGATGTCGAGGAGTGCCTGGTAAGGAGGGCCTGAAGCCCCAGGCTCAGCCTGGAGGAGGCCCCTGAGGGCGGTGCCCGGTGTGCGGGGCTGGCAGCTGTGCCCCTGCCCGCTGCTGCAGCCAGAGGCCGCCCGGGCTCTTCTCGAGGCTCCCGTGGGCCCGAGCCGGGTGCCCATGGAGCCCCGGCCCGGCGGGGCTGCGGGCCGGCACCGCGGCTCCCCGGGCAGCAGCCGGCCCTCTGCCCCCTGCCCTCGGGAGCCCTTGGCCAGCGGCTGCTGGCCGCGCCTCAGGGCTCTGCGGGCAGGGGAGGCCGGGGCTGGGCGCAGGCAGTGCCCGGCCCAGGGGCTGAGCCCGCGCCAACCCTTCCCTCCTGCCGCTCTCTGCAGCTGGCACAGCACAGGAGCCGAGCGGCCGAGCACCTGCGCCGGGCCCTGCGCTGCCTGGAGAGCCCACAGGAGTGCCTGCGAGAGGCGGCCGTCACGTTCATGGGTGAGCCCCGAGCCCGGGCTCCCTCCCCGGCCCGGCCCGCCGCAGCTCGGCCCCAGCCCCGCCTGCTGCCCCGGCAGCACCAGCCGGGCCCGGCGCCGTGCAGCCCCGCCTGGCCTGGGCATTGCTGCTGCCGCCCTCTGGCAGCCGTGCCCTGGGTGTCAGCGTGCGGCAGGGGCCGGGCTGAGCCCTGCCGGGCCAGCAGCCCCTGTGGCCACAGTGCCGCTGGCAGGGAGCTGTGCCGCTGGGGCCGTGACAGGCTCTGTGCTCACAGGCATGGTCGGGCGGTGCCTCAGGAGGCAGCAGCAAGAGCTCCGGCTGAGCTGGACAGGTGAGTGAGGGCAGCGGGCTGACAGCGGGGGCTGCCGGGGATCCTGCAAGTCCTGTCCCGGCCTTGCAGGGCTCTGCTCCCTGTGCCGAGGGCTGATGTGGGCAGGGCACACAGAGATTTCAGGGACACGTCGGGGAGTCATGGCCAGTACCTCCCAGCTGATTCCAAAGTCTCCTACTCCCTTCTGGATGCGATGGCCCTGTCCAGAAGGTCTTGTAGGATTCCCTCAGACCCGGGCTGTTGCCAGGGCTCTGTTCCTCTCTCTTTCAGCCCTGCAAGCCCGGAGGCAACGTGCCAGCCCATCCTGCTGTGACCTGGAAAATCAAGCCGAGTTTCCCCAAAGAGCTGAAGAACTGGGGACGTCTTCTGGATCCAGTCAACCAGTGCCCCAAGAAGAGCACCAGGAGACACCCAAGGGGACACTGCCTCCCAGCGCTGCTGGAAGTCCTGGCACAGCTGATGCTGGGCAGAGTTCTTGTGGCTTCAGCCCTTTCCCTGCCTGTTGACTGCCCCGTCCCTCCAGCCCTCATTTCTGCCCATCCCCATTTTTTCCCTCCACACTACCTCCCTATAGGTGGCTCCCTCTCTCCAGCCCTAAGACTCTCCATCCCCATTTTTCCCTCCACACTCCCTCCCTTTTTGTGGCTCCCTCCCTCCAGGCCTCATACACTCTCCATCCCCGTTTTTGCTCTCCACTATTCCTCCCTGTTGATAGCTCTGCCCCACTGGCCCTCCGGCTGTCCATCACCTTTTTTTCCCTCCACTCTCCCTCCCTCTTGACAGCTCCATCCCTCCAGCCCTCAGACCCTCCCCATTAGCTTTTTTCCCTCCCAGATCATCCCTTTGCTTCGCCTTTCAATAATAAACAGTTTGGCATCTTCACTTTGCCTGCATCCCTGCGGAGCTGAAGTAAATCCCAGACCCTGGGACACACAGGCCCTGCTGCCGTTCTCTGCCACGCCGTGTTTTGTGCACGGACACAGAGGAACGAGGGCAGGTCAGGCTGGAAATGTCCCCGTGCTGAAGGTGCAGTTCCACAGCACTGTGCAGTTACACATCTTGCTGTGCACCCTGGAGCCCCTGGATTTTGGGAGAGCCAACCTGAGCATGCTCTGAACCCAGCTGAGAGGGATTCCATGGCAAGCATCCGTGGAGGGCAAAGGAGCTTGGAATGCTGGAAGCTTTCAAGAATAGCTTCCTGAAAGTACAGCAGTGCTCCATCCCTGCCCAGGATGAGGAAGAGGGCAGAAGCAGAGAGCATCCTGGCTTAGCAGGGAGCTCTGGGTGTGCCTAAGGGCAAATGAAGCAGCAGCACGGTGCCCGAGACTCGGACACGCGGCCGTGCCGGTGCCCGGAGCGCTGTCAGGCAGTGCCGGGATCCTGGCTGTGCTTCTGCTCCCCACAAGTGAGGAATGGCAGCCCCAGGCTCAGAGCCAGTCAGAAAGCCAAGCAAGAGAGAGCAGAGGGAGGGCACCCTGCCAGTCTCTCTTGGGCATGGCCGCAAAACAGCCCCTGCTGCTTCTTCCTCCGCCTGCGTTTGGGCTGTGCTGGTGGCAGAGCCAGCCAGCTTGGGCTCTGTGTTCCAGAGCCTGTTGGAAGCGGGCATGAAAAGCTCTGTGTGCACAGCAGAGAGCCCTGGAAGGTGCTGGCAAGAGCATCCTGCAGGAACAGGGCTCTGGTCCCTGGCCAGGAACAGCCTGGTTTTGGTGCCGTGAGCGCAGGCAGGAGCTGAGGCAGGGGAAGAGGCAGCGGGCAGCTTGTGTTTGTGGAGGGCCTGGGGCTGCACCTCTGAACCTGCACCTGCAAACTCACTTGGGGGAAGAGGAGCTAGAGCTGGAGTGCCTGTCCTGAAAGGACCTGAAGTCATTCAGCCTTGCCAGCGTTTCTTAAGGGTGTGTTGGTGTTCCCTAGGAAAGCCACACATTCGGGGAATCACCTTTGGAGGAAAGGGTCTTGCTTCTGAAGGAAAGTGCTTGCCAGGGAGCTCCCAGTGAGGCAGGTGCAAGTGTCCCCTTTTGGCTCTCTGGGCTCCTTTCAGTGCTTGAGGCCCATTGCACGTGGCAGAGGGGCATGGAGAAGGCAGTGAGGAGCCGGTTTGGCATCTGCCTGGACCTGTGGAGATTGAATCATCATAGAATCGAGGATTAGTGCGTGTTCCATGGGACCTTAATACCATCTTCTTCCGCTACCTCCCCTGCTCTGGCTACGCCTTCCACTAGATACCATTGCTTCCATCGTGGTCTTGAGTACTTCTAGGCATGCGGCAGACAGGTTTTCTGGTCAACATGTGTTAGAGTCCCATCATCCTCACCAGAAAGAATTTCTTCTTTATATCCTACATAAACGTACTCTTCTAGTATAACGCCATTCTCCCTTGTCCTGTCAAATATGCTCAATATATAAATTCAAACTTGAGTCTGAATTTGTGAATCTAGAAGATGGCGGTCTTCAGAACTTTTCGCAAAAGGCTGAAGAAGCTGAACTTTTTCTTGCCTGACAGGGAAACTTGGTAGGTTTTCAATAAATGGTATCCTTCAAATCGTCTTGTTGGGTGGGTGATGCCTGTTACTGCAAAATATGAGGAAAGGGAAAAATTTTTCTCCTGTGAAGTTTATTTATTACCACCTCTTTCCTTTTCAAAATGATAAGTGGTGAAGGTTGGGGGCAGGAGAAGTGGAGTAAGTTTAGTTTCTCTGGATCTGATGAACTGTAGATCCTCATGATCTACAGGGGCAGAGATCTGAGCATTACAGAGATTGCTGTTATGTTCTTCCTGGCAAGCAACAGAATAAACGAAGGGAAGCTTGGGGAACAGCTCAATTTCTGTTGGAAGGCTTCTTGAAATAACCTGTAGGGAAGGGAATCTTGGAGAACTTCTCAGTTTCTGTTGGAAGGCTTCTTGTAACCTGAAGATGTGAGATCTGTGGCCTTGCTAAGTTGGCTTTTAAAATAAAACCTCCAGACTATGGGGTTTGAGTATTTACCTGAAGAGAAGATCAGTGAATTCTTGTTTGGCTCTGCTGAGTAGCCAAGCAAACAAGCAGATCTCATGGGTGGAAGCAGGCTAGAGATTTAATGTAACTGAGTGTTGTGCCAGTAACAAGCAAAGCATCTTTGGGTGATAATGTGAACACACCCCTGTGTCTCTAAAATTACTGTTCATAAGATCCACTCCAACTTTGATTTCCTCAGGTACTCTCTTCTACAGGATGCTTCCAAGTGTAGTTTCAGCAGATGTTTATCCATGTGATTATGGAAGTGAGAATGTACATTCCATACTCAATTTCCTCTTCCTGGTAATGATTAAAAGTTTTTTGATTGTTGTGGTCAGTAGATTTATAGTTAAGGCTCTGGTTTTGGTCTGTTCAATATAGAAGCAGGAGATGGTTTTGTGGTGGCTCTTTGTCCCAAAAGCAGTGATTTTTGTGTGATCTAAGAGGCTTGTTAGCAGTCTCTCTTGCTAAATATCTCTGTAGACAAGCTGTCAGGAAGTATTGCTCTTCTTTCTTGGACTCCTCCTTTCCTGTGAACATGCTGAGTGATCATGTAAAAGAGCCAAGGTAGCAAGATTAGAATCAGAAGACGACATCTAATGCTGATAGATAGTTAATAGTTCCCATCTGGGTGTTGCTGAAGTAAAAAAGACCTGAAAAGGGAAAACAGGAGAGTGTGTGTGCTTCTAGGGAAGGAGAGAATTTCAGCTGTCCTGTTCAAAATCCTGCCTGTTCCCTCAAGCAGCCTTTTTTTGGAGCACTTATGTTTATCTCAGTGGAGAACAGGTATTTGTCTGGAGATGAGTTTGCAACAAGGACCTGACTTCCTCTCTTTTTTCCTGTGAAAAATCTAAAGGGCAGGCAGATCTTTGTGTCCTCATCTGTCCTTCAGCCTGGGCATTCCCACCACAGGAAGAGATGTTGATTTAAAGAAAACCATGCCCAACCTGGGGAAGCAGAGGGAGATCTGGGCTTGAATGAGAAATGAAAATATGCTGTGGAGTAGAAAAAGACTGAACACTTAATCAGGATATTATAGTGTGGCTCTGGCAATGCAGGTACTTTTTAGAAACAAGAAAAAGGCTTGGTTCCCTAGCGTAGGGAATGTCATTTGCTCACATTCTCCCTGTTCCTGTGTAGATAGGAAGGAAGGGCCTCTGAGAATTTTTTATTATGCTTTGTGAGATTCATGCTAGCAGAATGAATATTCACTATTTCCAGACTTCTTTGGAGAGCACCTTCACAGCTTGTCTCGTCCAGAGTTAGTGTGTTGAACACTTGTTTTTCTTGAAACATGTTGGGGAAGTATTTGTGCTGTCAAATCTGCTTGGCTTTCACATCTGTTTTCAGAGAACCTTTAATATTTACTTGGAGATTTTATTGTCTCTGTGTTGGTGGAAACCCTCCCTTTTTTTCTTGTCATGAAGAACTTAGAAGTCTTTCCATTTTTCTGAAGATAATTCAATGCATTGCAAGAGCCAAGAGGATGTTTGAGAGGTCCGAACCTTTTTTTTCTTGTGAATAACTAATTCACATACAGCATCAGGGATTTAATTTCCAGACAAGCTGCAAAATGCAAGTTTTCATTTCTTCTGTGCTATTAGCTGAAGCTGGAAATACTCTGCAGTGATAGTAGGATATTGTGACTGTCTGGGGGAGGAATGGAAGTCTTTGCTGTTTTAGAATCATGTTTGTTTTAAATTTTTTGGCCTTAGCAAAAAGCTGAACAAGAACAATGTGTTTCTGTAGTTTCCTAGTGTTGTCTCTCCTTGGGGGCGAGAGGTCTCTCTTTAAAACCCATTTCCCATTCAGTTTATCTCTTCTGAGTTCCATCCAGTTCCCACTCTAGTGTGTCACAAGTCTTCTGACTTAACAGCAAGTTGATTTGGGTCAAGATCCATGATTTTAACAGTGTGGAAGTTAGGAGAACTGCCTAACACCTCCAAACAAGGCCCTGCTGCAAATGACATGGATTTTTCCCTCCATCTCCTCCAAAGATGAGCAGGAATATTGACTCTGAAATTATAAGTTTCGGTGTTGGCATTTTTTTATCATGAAAAGTGACAGATAAGGGTTTGGGTTTTTTTCCATAGAAAGGCACAATTTGTTGCATTGTTTGTTTTTTCTTTTATAAGCAACTTCACTGCTTAACTTTCATTTGTAAAAGTAACATTCCAGTGTGAGTGGGATGTCCTCCCTGTGAGACACTGCTGGGAAGGATGTGGGGCTCTGGTCCAGTTGAGAGAAAAGTTGTTTCCCCTTTTAGAAAATTCTTACTGTAACTTGCACTTACCCAATTTTCGGGTCTTTCATGGTATGTGAAGAGCTTTTAATGAAGTATTCTTCACTAGAACATGACTCTTTCTGGCACTTGCAAAAAATGTTCCTATTTTTTTCAAGAAAAAGCCATTTAGGGGTTTCAAGAAAAAGCCATTTAGAAAGGATTTCACAGGAATCCTGGAATGCTTTGGGTTGGAAGGGGCCTTAAAGCCCATCTTGTTCTACGCCGTGCCATGAGCAGGGACATATGCTCCAAGCCATGTCCAACCTGACCTTGGACACTTCCAGGGGTCCAGGGGCAGCCACAGCTTCTCTGGGCCTCACCGCCCTCTCAGGGAAGGATTTCTTCTCAATTTCTTATCTAACCCTGCCTTCTGTCAGTGGGAAACCATTCCCTGTGTCCTGTCACCCCAGGCTTCTGAAAACAGTCAGAGAGTGTCCCCAGTCCCTGCCGTGTGTCTGCAGGCAGAGCAATGCTTCTGTGTGTGCTGGGGCCTTCTGAGAGTGAGGCAGAGCAGATGGGAATCTACAAAAGAGTGGCAAGTACATTAATTAATCTTTGCTTCCCAGTTTCTTCCAACATCTTTGCAAAATAGCCACGATGAATCATCCTGAAGCCTGGTCATTTTTCCTGTGGTTAAGAGTTCCCAGACTTTTGTAGGATGTGTCCTGTTGGAAGCATGGATTTACTCCAGACTTTTTTACAAGGATCTAAGCTATCATAAATAAGAGTCAGGAATCCTTAGCTGAAAGCCTTTTAAATAAAAAAAAAAAAAAATTAAACAGTCTAGGTTAGTATAAGAGTCTATGTCCTGGTTTATGTATGGATATAAACCAAATCCTATTCCCTGTAGGCAGGATTTAAAGATTTAAGTCGTATTGTTGCAGTCCTGCTCCCGCAGAAGCCCATGGAAAACCTTCCAGTGACTTCAGAGAGGACAAGGATCCCATCTCAGATCTAGCACAACCTCCAGAGAACACATCTGGTACAGTGGGAAGAGGACAACTGTGATAAGGAATTTTGCAGGCTCTGTTAGGAAGCCTCTGAGAACAAGACTGCCTAAAGCATAGGAAACAGCAGAGGGAGAAAGAAAAATAAACAAATAACGACCTGTTTAACCTTAAATTCAAATTTATTTCTGCTTTTCAGTGTCTTTTACACGAGGGAGAAGGCAGTGCTGCTTTTGCCTCTGCCTTCATGCTGTGTCTAGGCACATAGTACTTATATTCTGGTAAAGGAGTAAATTTACCACTTATGGCACAAAAATTATTGAGTGGGAGAGGCTGAACTCCAGAAATACCAGCATATCTGCTCTCATCAACTTAGCAGCACACCAAAGGAGCACTTTCTTCTGGTTGTGTTGTGTCCCACACAATGGCCAATGATGCTTTTCCCTGTAATAGTTGCCTTGGACAGAAGTCATGCAGTGGGAGGGTAGACTCAAAACCCAAAGTTTTGACTCCAAAAAAATTCAGAATTACTGGAGGACTTTTCTTGTATGCCACAGATGCAGCTGGAAAACTCAAGACAACTCTTAGCTTCTTATCCCTGTAAAATTTGTTACAGAATTTGACACCCTTCAACATTCATGTTTGAGACCTATTGGGTTTTTAGTTGTGTTTTGTGTTTGTTGGTGGAGCTGGTATCAGCCCTTGCCTCCACAGTGTGTGTGTTGTCACATGTGAGCGGTCAGCTCTACAGCAGCAAAACCGGTCAGCAGGAGGAATAATTTGGGGAAATTCAAGTTACTGCACTGAAAGCATGTTTTTTTAATGTTCTGGCCGGGAAAATTGCTTATTCAGACAGTCCAAATTAGCTAAAACTCATAAAATGTAATAATAGTTGCAAGTAGAGGGACTTTGAGGATGAACTATGATATTTGGTAGTGTGCTCACAACATGAGTGTGACTGGGGGACAGAGTCAGAAAAGGAAATTATAATAAGAATTACCATAGTTTGGAGCACTTCCCCCACATGTGATATGTGATGTTTTTGTGTGCCTAAGCACTGTGGACCCTCTGACATGACTAGGGAGGTGGATTTAGCCCCAAGATCCTGGGGGAAGTAGCTTAGAATCAGAAGGAAGATAAGACACTGTGGACTCAGAGATCTCTTGGCAAGTTCATTAACTCGCCATAGGCTTGTCCTAGGTTTGAGGCTGGGTTAAGAGCTGTATCCTTTGATTCTGTTTTTTTTTTTTTATTTTTTAATTAGGTCTTGAGCACCTTGGCAGTTTTGCAGCTGTCCCAGACATACTGTGTGGCCAAAACAGAAACCCTCCAGAGCCTGGCAGCTTAGGGATCTCTCAAACACTTTCAAGGGTTCTCTCAAACACTTTCAGGGGTTCTCTCAAACACTTTCAAGGGTTCTCTCAAACACTTTCAAGGGTTCTCTCAAACACTTTGCCAGTGTTTGTGACACCGAAGGATCATGGCAGGCCTGTTAAAACCCCTGTGTCCTGCATGACTTGGGCATCCTTGTGTCTGTCAGCCCAGTGGCATACTGAGGAGTGAATCAGTGGGGAGAAAAGCTGTCAGAGGTTCTGCTGGACAATTTGTCCCCATGGCAAGCCAGAACAGCTCCCTGAACTGTTTTGGAGCTTGACTCATGCCAGGAGGGGACCTTTTCTCTCAGCAATTTCCCGGCTGCTTTCTGGGCTCATTTGTTTTTCTTGCAGGGGTGGTTTGTGCTGCGGGGACTGCAAGGAGAGGGCATTCATCCTTCCTCTGACACATCCCTGCCTTGCCCCCCTCCTGCTCCTGGAGAGCACAGTTCTGGCACAAAGCCCTCCTTGGAGAGGTTAACCAGATGGATGGGCTCCACGGCGGGCTGGGGCTGGTAGGAAATGCAGCGGTGTGCAGTGCCAAAGCCATGATGTGTGTGCTCTTTCCATTGGGAGCACTGACTCATAAAACAGAATAAAAAAGCTGTTACATTTCTGCATGATGAAAAAAACGGGCCCCAGTCTAGTCCCTCTTATGCATCCACACAGCCTCTGTCGAGTGAACGCTTTCCCTGTTAGAGCTTGTGAAACCTGGCTTCCCTTGGTAGGAATTAAATTTATTTCAGCTGAAAAGAATTGGGTGTCACCTTGGACGGGCCTTCTCCTCACCCCTAGCCAGGGCCAAGCACTGGTCTTGTGACTTTCTAAATACAATCCAGATTATTCATTTGCTGTTATTTTAATTGAGCTGAGAAGAGCTTGACCGTTTCTCCCTTAGGTTGTGCTGTCAGCTGGTTGCTGATCAGTTATCCAAGGTATGCTTGGTAGAAAATAGAGAAAGAAGCCCTTCCCATGGCCATGGTTCCCACTTCTGGTTCCTATTCCAAGCACAGAGTGTGAGAGACCAGCAGGAGAAGTAGATGAGATGGTCAGAGGCAAGGAAGCTTTGGAGAGGGTGGGAGTATTTTCACTGTATCCAGGATGAGGTGCAACAATTAAACACCACAATTAAACATGGATTTTATTGCATGATGTGTCACAAAATAGTTGTGATGTGGTGCTAGACCTTATGCAATCTTGTAGACAAAGTTTAGGCAAAAAAGCCCTTGAACCTCCAATTATTCCAACTATAAACTGAAATACACAGCTAAGTTTCAGTTTACATTGCTGTGACTATTGAGCCATGGCCTCAAACTACCTGAGATTTCTGCAAATGCCTCTTTATGTTGCCTAAAATAGGAACAAATGCAATATAATTCAAATATTGTGATGGATCTTGAACTGCCTTTGGTAGCAGCAGCATAATAAATGTAGTAGGAGTTAAGCAGACTCTGTCAAGTCTGGAGTTGGATCAATGATCTTTGTGGATCCCTTCCAACTCAAAATATTCTATTATTAAGAAAGAAAAAAAGTATTTTGCTTTGCACTGAGGTTCAGACAAAGCTCGAGGAATCACTGCTGCTTGTCCACACCCTCACAGCTGATAAGTGTGTGAGTTGTGCCTTAGCCAAAAGCTGCTCATGATTTTTTGCGCAGCCCAGGCTTGGATGCTCAGCTCCTGTGGTTTTGCTAGGTGGGGAGGTCAGTTTTTGGGAGAGTGTAACCTGCCTTCTGACAGGTTGAATCCCCTTTTTTCTGTCACATCAGGCACTTGGAAATAGCTTTTCTCCATCTTTCCTGCAGGTTCCTTAAGGAACTGAAAGGCCACAGCTGCATATCTGATCTAGGTGGTGTAAAGACATGGCAATGTTGTTGTGGCAAGGCTTGTCCTCTCAAGCAATACCTTCCATTATTTATTTTTTTAGGGGCAATCCAGAGGGATGTGAAAGCAAGATTACAGTTTCTTGGTGACTACTGCATCTCTCTCAGTGTCCTGCTTGGGCCACTAAGTTCAATTTTCGTGAGCTTAAGGCTTATCCTAGTGAAAAAAAATCTTGTTGCTTGGATTGGACTTGGATTTTTCTTGGATTTTCTTTGACCAGTGGGTTTTTCATGTGCTCTGGGAATCCATCCTTGCCTTTCAGTTCAGTGTTCTGGCTTGATGAACTTATCAGTGCGTGTGAATTTCTGGAGGCAGGGTGGTTTCCTGCTCACAGTGGGAATAAAGTTTAAAGGCCAGGAACTCTGCTTAAATCCTTTTGTTATTAGCAGAATGTACTGTGGCCTTTGGCATCCCTTAATTCTGCTTCTCTGCAAACTGATAGATGATTATAGTGATTGTGGTAATTATGGTAATTAGGGTACCTGCCATTTGTGGGAACGTGAAGGATCCTGGAGAAGAATGCAGCCTTTTTGGAATTGCAAACCAGTAAATCTGTTGAGTATTAATGGTTTGTTAAATTTATTGAGCCCTTTGGGACTGCTGAATGAAAGACCTTACATAAATGACACTTAATTATTGTTATTGCTAGAAAAGGGCTTGCACAAAAGCAGCAGTTATCTGGGAATCTGGGAAACAAAGGTCTGGAGCTCTCTGCCAACATCTGCTACCACTTAAAACTTACAGTATGAGGCACTAATTTGGAGAGAGAGATTCTGCAGCCCCTGAGTGTGGCAATCCTTTGGTGAGGCTCTTCATATCCTGGATGTGTTGTGCCCACCTTCACTCCTTGGGAAGGGACTCTGCCCAGGGTGGTCACAGGGGCTGTGGGACACTCTGGTTACAAATCTGGTCATAAATCTGCTTTAAACACCGTTTCCTTCCTCACAGAATTGAACAGGAACAGGCAGTGATGTTTTTTACTCACGACCTCAGGTGTCCTCACAAACATGGGCAGGACTGTGCTGTGGAGTACCAAGCAAAGTTTTCCAAGGCAGGTAAGGAAGCTTTCTATTTCTAGGAGCTCCTTCAAGCCCTTGGGTCTCAGCGTGTGGAAAAAATCCATTAACGTGTGGTGTTTGGCTTTGCTTCTGGAGCAGTGGGAAGCTCCACCCCTCCCTTTGAAGGGAACCTGGGAACCTTGCAACGCCAATCTGCTGTGAGTCATGTACTCAGAGTGGCTTCAGAGGAGAGAGGAGAGGAATACAACCTTCTACCCCTCCAAGCTGATTGCCAAGGAGTGCTGCCATGTCCCAGCAATTTCATGGGTATTATGATGAATTCACTGACAAGCTCCTTGGAGCCTTTCTGTGCTGCAACAAGAGCACAGAAAGGCTCCAAGGAACAGGGCAGGGCAAACACATTTATTTAATGCTTCTATTTCTGTTCCTGTTCTGGACCAAGAAACTGTGAACTGGCTTTTGACCAGCAGGTTTGCTCACAGTCATGAGGAGCAGGTAGTGGTGACTGGTGGAGTTTTGTGTGTTGACTGAACTGAACTAAATTCTTCCCATAACAGCTCAGATGGATCACTTAGCCATTTTGGGAGCATATTCAGCTAAAAACAAAGCCCACGATTCAGTAAAGCACAGCTTTCTTAATCCTATTTTTAAAATATAATCCAGGGAGCTTCCAAGTCTGTAGAAAGAGGCCAGAACAACATCTCAGATGTATGAACAGCCCTTCTGGGGCACACAAGATCCAACCTGAGCTTTAGTTTTATGTCAGATTGAGGAGGAGTTTGTTTTTTGGAGATCTCCCATGGCACACCGGCTTCCTCATCACCAGGGGAAGAGAGGGCTCCACTTCAATCTCCTCTCTTGTCTCTCAACTAGCCTCAAGTTCCATCTGCTGCATTTGTGCCACTGATGATCATAATGGGCTTTTAACTCCATTTTATAAATAAATACTTCATTATTCAGCAAACCCTTTCATTAGAGGTTGGGAGGAAAGAAAAGGTTCTTTTTCTGAGATCCTTTTTCTTTAGCAGCTCAACTACAAGTGGAGGCAAAGAAGGAGAAACAGTAGTTTCCCTCCTGTACTTTTTCTCCTGTTTGATCTTCCCTGCTCTTAGGACATTTTTGTTGCTCTTTCCACGCCACAGAGATGAATGTTTCCTTCAGCATCTGCCCTCCCTTGAACCCATCCCCACAAAGGCCTGTGGTTGCTCAGCACATTTGCATTAATAATAATTTGGCTGAGAGCAGTGCCCTGTGCTCAGGACAGCTGGGATTGCTCTGGCACTTGCTTTCCCAGAGCACTAGGAAGGAAGATTTCCTCCACAGCAGCCCTGCATAGCTCAGGAGAGAGTGGAGAATGGAATGCCAAGGATCAGTTGGTTCCCAGATAATTTCATGGTGGCAGGAGCTGTAATTTCCACGGTGGTTGGTTCTGGTTTGGACCAAGAGTCCACGGCCTTCCCACTTATGTGCTGGACTGGGACAGTGGAAATATGAATTTGATAATGGAAGGTTCATCCCTTTGCTCAGGAGAATGGAGAACTGGTTTTTGTGCATGGATGTGAACTCTGGTTTTGCAGGGATCTTGTTTCTTTATAAAGCAAGATCCCTGCAAAGCAGACACACATTTCCTTCCAAAGGCATGGAAGCCCTTTTCACTCAGGATTTGCCTGTGCTTTCATGGACTTTGAAATCAGATCATGCTCAGTAGTTCATGTGCACAATCCAAACTGTTTGGGTTCTGCTCTGCAAAGTTATTGATGCTTAATGGGTTAACTCCCTTAGTTAATAAGGAAACTGATTTTTTCTTCCTGATCTTGAAGTTTCCCCTCAGGAACAATTCAAAGCTGACTCCTTCATACTTTTGACAGCCTTTTGACAGACTTTCCTAACAAGGTCTTAAGTAAGTATTGTTGCTCCCTAGTGATTTAGAGACAGTAAGTCAGAACCTCAAAGACTGAAAAATAAAATAAAAATTACTTTTTCCTCATCTTCTGTTTCTAAATCTTTTAAGGCTTGTTAGTTCCTGTTCCCCAGGCCCTGCTGAACTGTAGCTGCTGAAGTGCTTTTTCTCACAAAATTACTCCCAGAACAGCATTTTGAATTAAATATTGGATAATCTGAGAATTTACAGCATTGATTGTGCAGAGTGTTATTGGCTTGTCCCCTGTGCTGATTTTAAACATTTCAGTGGTGTTGGATATCGCTGAGAATCTGATTAAAATTTTGATGTGCTCATCCTCAGGTTGTCTGTGGAAGAGGGAAGTACCTGGGCTGGATTTGAGGCAGGTGGATTAAAATCTAGTTTCTATATGGAGCGCATGGAGCATCTTCTTTACTTACGCATTTCCTAACTGAGGAAGTGAGGTCAGTGTGGTTGGAAAAGATCATTCTCAGTGCTGGACTGAGGGCATGTAAAGGTACAAGAGTCCCTGATGTCAGGGAGAGAGAAATCCTGTGCTGCTGCAGCTCAGTTTGCCCTCCAGTCTTCTTGGTTGTGATCTCTCCAGGCACAGCTACTGCTGAATTTGCTCCTTGGGACCGTTCAACACATCCATATTGGGGATTTTATTTGGAACTGGAGAGAAAACACAATCCTAGTGCATTTTACATCCTCTTGGATCAAGGGCTGGATGCGTTTTCTATCTCCCCCTGCAGTAGTTTCAGGAAATGTTGTTTTGTTCCTGGTGATGCTCCATCAGAGCTGCTCTGAGGAGATACTCTGGCTGACACTCAGCTCCAGCCTTGGAGCCTGCTCCAGAGCCACTCCTGCCAAATGCCTGGCCACTGAGTCCCTGCTTCCCAGCACCAAGAGCTGGCTCCTTGCAAGGTGGGGAGCTGCTGGGGGAGGGAGGCATTTCATGAATCACAACTCCCACGCCTTTGCATACCCACGGCTTCCTGGCCAAAATACTTCCACCCTTATTCACACCGCATCCCACCTGTACTCCAGAATCTTTCCCATCTGTCCTGCAGGCTGCCCTGCAAAAGGGACATGAGAGAATCCAGGGCTTCTCTGAAAGGACAGAGAGCTGACTTGGAGCAATAAATGTGTGTGCTGCATCCAGTGGCCCCTGATCTCCCCTCTTCCTGCTGCCACTGCCACCACCAACACAGGTGACAGCAGGAAGAGGATGGATTTACCAGTCCATGCTGTAGGAATATCTTGCAGCTGGACAAGAAGCAGTCTCGATTTCGAAGTGGGTGCCTTGAGAAGCTTTCTCAGCTCCTAGAGCTTCCAGAGGGACTCTGCTCGTTTTTCATGGGATGTGTATTTGATGGTAGGCCAAGGAGGAGATTTCTTCTGGGTCTTTAGCTAGTGGCAGGGATTTCCTGCAGTGTGGACTGTTTGAAACACCTAAAAGCATGTACTGACTGGTGTAGGGCACTCTAAAATGGCTTGGTTTGGAGGACCTGGGTGGGAGTATTCAGGAAACACCCAAAGCTTTTGTGCTTTTGGGATATTAGCAGTGCCTGGAAAGGAAAAGATAGGGATTTTCTTGCTGGTGGGGAGTGGTGAAAGCAAACCACTCTGTTGCTGGAATATAAATCATGAAGGTACAGGCATCTATTGCCCTTTCTACCATGTGTTGGCGTGGTAAGGGTATTCTCCTCCTCTTTATTTTCCCACATCCATGAAGTAAGGATGGTCTCTTGCCTGTTTATCTTCCTATACTCTTTGAGTTGGTGTGTGGGTACCCTCTAAAATGGATAGGCATGAAGAGGCCAGATCCCACTAGGGTTATCTTGACCTCAAGGAGATTCCCAGAGCTTGTTCTGCTCCGTAAAATAAGAATTCCAATGTGAGCAGAGCCCCTTTAGCTGGTTGAGGATGCTGAAGGTTGGCAGGAGTGGCTGCAGCTGGCTCATGGTTTGAGGAGGAAATGCCAGGCAGGAGTTTGTCACTGTGTAACTGATATTCCCAGCTCCACCCTGCTCCCCGTCCTCCAGCTAAAGCTTTCCATGGAAAATTTAGCTACCACTGGCTCTGGTTGAGGCTCCAGGCATTGAGGCAGCTTCCATTTGTGCTGTTCAGGTCTTTAAAAAAACACAGCAGGGACTAAACCCCCAGTGAGGTCACAGTCTGGGTAGTAGATGATGGATGAAAAGTTGGCCTTGTCCCCCAAAATGGTGATTATTACTGCCTTTATAGTCATGTCTGGGGTGTTCAGGCTACAGAGAGGGGGTGACTCAGCTCCATCAACATCTGAGCTGCCTCACAACGTTGTCTGTCTTCGTGAACCACCTTGGGCAGACTGGCAGCGGAGCCAGTGATAAACCACTGCAGCTCAGTGATAAACCACTCTTCACTTGGGCTGGCACTAAGGGTTGGGAACATTTGCTTTTTTTGGAAAGAAATTTGGCATTAGGCAACAAAGAGTCAAGATGCTTATTCTGTTCACAACTGAGCTGCAGAGAATTTCAGGACGTGGTTCTGAATTTTTCTTAAGCATTTTGCTTTCCTCACAGCTTTGTCTAATGTGATAAGATTTCAGAGAGCTGGTTCAGCCAGAGGTGGGTCTTCAAGCACCTGCAGGTTCACACCAGGTATCTGTGTCAGAGCTAGAAATAAACCCCATGTCTCCAAAGACTTGATCTCATCACTGCCAGGGAGTTGGAGGTGCTTTTTCCTTGTGTTATATGAAAAGAAGGTTGGGCTGGAGTGTCTGCCTTGGCAGACATTGCTTTTCTTTTTCCAGGGAATGAGGGGAAGGGATTCCTTCCAGTGGCAGTGAGAATTGCCTTTGTGCTCAAGCCCATAAACTGCAAGAGATGAAGCTGAACATTATGTACAGATTAGAAATGTAGCTTTGCCCAGGAACTAAAGCTGCAGGAGAAAAGAGTCAGGGCCTTGGCAGCAGCCTGGAACGTACACCGAGTTCTTATGTTGGGTGTGGGATTAAAGCTTCTTCTTATGGCCATTGCAGGGAAGTCTTTGAGACTGTCTTCCAGTGATTCTTGGAGTTTTCCTGTGAAATGGGGAATGGGTGCCGTGGGGGAATGCGGCAGCATTTCTGTAAACCAAACCAGCTGCTTATTAGCCTTAAACTCCACTCCCCAGGCTGAACGTGCTCCACTGCTCCAGGAAAAGTCATGCACTTGAATTAGAAAGCCTGAGGCACTCTGTTGTTCTTTGGGTTTTTTATATGTGGGAGAAGGAGCCACAAATTTTATTTTATTTTCTCCTCACTGTGTTAGGGTGGGGAAGAGTTTTTTTAACAAGAATGAAGAAAAGATGAGCTGTAACTTTTTCTGTTTGGAGTCTGAGGGGGCAAAAAAATCGCGCCTCTAGAAAAAAAAGAGAAAGAATTTTATTGGACCTGTTGAGGACACAAAAAATGTCTTATATTTCAGTTCAGCTTCAACAGCTGAGCTTGGAAAAGAAAATTAGTAGAAGAAAGAAACATTGTTTTAAATAAAACCACTTCAAGTTCTAAACTTGGAACTTTTCCCTTGAAAAATGTTACAGCGAAACATCTTGTGAAATTTGAAACTTAAAACTCATATGGAGTCACTCTTTCCTATGAATATTTTAATTTTCAACAAGGTCTCTATTTGCTCCAGTGCTCTAGTGAAATATTCCTAAATAATGGATGCCCAAAAAAAAAGTGTCTCTTCCCTGCATTTAAACCTAACTGTTGTTCAAGGAACCTTTTCTATGAAGGGAGAAGATGTGTCAAGGTGTTTTTGCAACAGGGAGAGCCTGAAGTACGAGGATACCTTCATTCATTCTGACCAGCTGGGTGATGCTGGAAGATGGAGAGAGAATTTTTGAAAGGCATGGAGCGATAGAAAAAGAGGGAATGATTTAAAACTCAAAGACAAAATGTTTAGAACAGGTATCGGAAAGAAATTCTTCCCTGTGAGGGTGGGGAGGCCCTGGCACTGGTTGCTGTGGCTGCCCCTGGATCCCTGGAAGTGTCCAAGGCCAGGCTGGATGGAGCTTGGCTGGGATAGCGGAAGGTGTCCCTGCTCATGGCAGGGGTGGAACAAGATGGGCTTTGAGGCCACTTCCAACCCACACCACTCTGGGATTCTGTGACCTCCAGGGCTTCACCTGCAGTGGCTGCACATGACCTGTTGAGTCCATGAGGTTGTCCTGGTGTCTCTGTCCGTCTGTCTGTCTGTCTGTCTGTTGGAAGCCCAGCCACGAGGAGCACGTTTGGCACCGTGCCTGCAGCCGTGGGCTGCGGTTCCTGGACAGCTGCTACGTGCACAGGGAGGAATCTGATCCTGTACAAACAGGGCAGCCACGTGCACTCACAGGCAATTCCATGTTCCCTTTCCCAGGGAATATGTGCTGCTCAGCTGACATGCATCCCTCTTGGGTTTGCTTGCCAGCATTTTCCAGCTGACATGTTTGCACAAAGGCTGCACCAAGTATGAACTGTATTAACAGTTTAGTTTTTTACCACCCTCTGACACTCCTATTTTATCCTTTTCTATTCCTGTGTGTACTATTTTATCTAAAACACTTGGAGTAGAAGTGGGGAGAGGGCTTGTTTTTACTTGACATGGGTTGAGGATAGTGTAAAGCTATAAAAATGCGGGCAGAAAGAGGCTCTGAAAGGGAGTGATGGAAACAGTGGGATTGTGGTTCTTGAAGTTTTAGACCAACCAGGCTGCTGTCAGCTGTCTGACTTCTCCCAGCTCTTACACTGGTCACTGTGTCTATCACTGGAATTGGAAATTCTGCAGAGGCTGAGTGAGCTCTTGAGTTAGGAAGACCAGTTTGCTGCCACCAGCATCCATGTGTGTGCTGTCTCCTCGTGGATTCACCTTGGATGCCCTGGCTTTCCGTGTCTGTGAGATGGAGCGTGACAAGGCTGTAGCAGCCACATCCCTGTCACTTTCACAGGCACCTTGCAGCTCAGACCAAGCCTAATTTGCATCAGGGCCGATGAGCTCAAACACATGCAGGGACAATGCCAAGCAGTAACTCTTGCCATATCCCTGGGTTGCACTAGAAGTCACTCTTGTTCTGTGCTGAGGCTCTTCCAGTAACTAACTGGCAGTTCCTGAAGAAATATGTCACCATGGGAGATGCCATTAAACCTAGCCCATTTGTCTCCTGATGGAGACATTCCTTGTCTGACTTCCTCATGAATCATGGGGAGAGGGGAAACTTGCTTGCCAGGCCTCCTACTCATTTTTATCCTGAGAATATTCATCCAGGCTTCTTCTCCAGAAGCCTCCATATAACCAAGCCAGGAGAGAGCAGGAAGGACAGCAGGAGATGGGCCAAAGTCATACAGCTCCCATCCTTGTGTGCGCACCATGAAGAGGCTTTGGAGGACCAGAGAGGGTCACACCACCAAACTGAGCAGTGTGTAAGAGGAAGTTCATGAATTTCAGTGCACGAAACTGGAAAAAAGTGGGTTTAGATCTGATATTGGGGGGGGGAAATCCTTCCTTGTGAGGGTGGTGAGGCCCTGGCACAGGTTGCTCAGAGAATCTGTGGCTGCCCCATCCCTGCAAGTGCTCCAGACCAGGATGGATTGGGCCAGAGTTTGAATCCTGTTCTCAGGAGGCTGATGAAATTTTGCAGGATTTTTCTGTGTTTTAGGCTGACACGCTGATAGCAACGCTGTTACTTTAAAGGCTGATGCCTTCCTCTCCTTTTTGTGCTCCAGAGTCTCAACCACAAGCCTTGCTTTAATTTAAATTTTAAACAGCAGACAGACACACATGCAATGAAGAATTATGGGCTGTTGCTGCCAAGGATGCCATCAAATGGCTGAGTGAAAGGGAACATTTACAAACTAATAAAAGCTGTTATTAAGGGGATTATTAATGAAAGGCCTTCAAGCAAAATAACTCCCTCTCCCTCCAAATGCCTGAGGCTATTTTTTTGCAGCCTCTTCTTTATTTTTCTTTTTACTAAGCTTTTTGGGAAGCTAAATACCAAAAGAAATTATTGAAGAAGCTGTCACCATCATATGGGTCATTTTTCTGGGACCTGGTTTCGCAAGAGCTCATGTCATGTGTCTGTCCACCCCTGCTTTTTTTGCACAGATGTAATGAACTTCACAGCCTGTTCTAATTAACACCAGGCCTAATGAGGGGCTGTGAGTGGGAATTCAGGAGGGGGGAGAAGGAGGGAAGAGAAAAATAATTTGTACTGTTATTGCTTGGTTTTGGTAGTTAGGGGGAAAATGTGACTTGGCACTTCAGGTTTCCTGTGGCAAATGGGGTGAGGAGCTGGGATTCAGGGGAACTGGTGTGTTTTCCTGGGGTTTGGATCATGTAGGTAAGGGTTTGCCTGTCATGTCCTGGTAGGTGTGAAGGTGTTGCTGTACTGGGCGCTGACCTGACAAGGTGGAAGCAGAGGTTCCTTGCTTTGCTTTGATTCCTGGCATTGTGTCCCTCCCAGCAGCTCCAGCTCCTGCTCCAAAGTAAGCAGTGCTGTTTCCTGGTGGGTGGAACATCAGCAGGTTGGGAACACCTGGGCTGTGCCAGAGCAGGCTCTCCATGGGCTAGGCTGGATATATCAGTGCCAGAGGAGCAGATCTTCCCTCTCCTGTGCCCATTTTTCCTTGGAAAGAGGTGGGAGGACAGCTCTCTCAAGTCACTGGATGTCTGAACGCCCAGCAGAGTGGGCAGCAGGCACAGGGAGGAGAATCTTCTGCTCTGCTCTGCTCTCCTACACCCCACCTGGAATACAGTGACCAGTTCTGGTGCCTCCAATGCACGAAGGACCATGGAAGTGTTGCAGCAAGTCCAGAGGAGGCCACGGAGTTGATAAGAGAACAGGAGCACCTTCCCTATGGAGACAGGCTGAGGAAGTTGGTGCTGTTTAGCCTGGAGAAAACTGATATATAGAAGAATTTCTTCCCTGTGAGGCCCTGACACAGGTTGCCCAGAGAAGCTGTGGCTGCTCCATCCCTGGAAGTGTCCAAAGCCAGGTTGAGTGGGGCTTGGAGCAACCAGGTCTGGTGGAAAGTGTCCCTGCTCATGGCAGGGAGTGAGATGATGCTTCTCATAATGTTGTGCAAGGGAAGTGCATTTCTGAGCTGGATACAGGCTTTTCAGGGAAGCCAGGGCATTTCTGGGAAGCTCAGAGCAGTTTGGCAGATGTTTGTGGATGGAAGTTCCTAGAAGAGAAAGGCAGGGATTGATCAGTGCGGAGAAGAGGGAGGGCAAGGCCGGAGTGGCTGGGATGGAGGGGGCAGCCTGTGCTCCATCTGTGGAAGGGACCAGGCTCGCTCCTGCAGCTCTGGGCTGACTTGGGCTGCTAGTTCAGGCAGCTGGTAGAAAATGGATGATGCAGAAGAAGCATCTTTGGAGCTGGAAGCAGTAAAAGGCTTGGCTTCTTCCACAGCAAATGTTTCCGTGAATCAGGATGGAAAAAAAACTTCAGCTGGATGAGTTGTGTGCAGCTGGGAGAGGGGACTCTGCCAGTTCCTCCCTCCTTGCTGTCACTGTGAAGGAAAACTGGGAATGTCTTTAAAGAGATTTTACATTATGCAAGTGCATCTTTTCTGGGGTTTGGGAGGCAGAGGCCTTGCTGGTGTCTCTCTTGCTTGCATCTGATGTGGATTGTCCCCAAGGGCCACATGCCCCTTGCTCCCAGCCTCTGCAATCCATCTGCAGTTAAAATCCTAAGGAAATCAAGGAGTGGAGCTGCTGCTCTGCTGAATGGAGCACCTACCTCATGCGTGGCACTGGACAGCTCAGTGGGAGCCTGGGAAAGGGAATAAATGGGATTTAGTGCTCCCCACTCTCTTCCTGCCATCTCTGTGACCTGTGACAACGCACAGTCCTCTCAGCACTTCTGAGTGTCCTGTGGCACCTGAGAGGTGCAGCTCCCACAAATCCTCGGAAAATACACCTCCAGATGAGGAGGAGTTGGCATTCACAGGAGCACAGTGTTCCCCAGAGAGCAGCCAGCAGGGGCTGAACACAAAACTGAGATCTCCGTCAAGTCCTCCTGTGCAGGAGCTGCCTCACCTCAGAAGCAGAACTTTCAATGTTGTTGTAACTCCTGCACCTGGAGGAGCTGAGAGGCAGAGAGACAAGGAAATTTAACTTAAAGTAGAAACCAATTTTACTAGAATCTACTGTTTAAACTTATTTAATCTGTTAACTTGTGCTCACAAAAAGGGCTGCAGACACAACAGAGGAGATTCAAAGCCACTTAGAAAAGAATGCAAGCATCCAAGCTGAAGAGGGATAAAGGAGATCCAAATCCTTCAACACTGGCCTCCTTGCTGAGAAGCAGCCATGAGGATTTGACATGACATAATGATCTTCTCCCCATGAAGCTTTTGAGTGGCACAGGTGTACCAGGGGTTTGCCACAGAGCAAGATGTGGACAGAGAGATCTGTGAGCAGCTGACATAACCTGAGTAACATTTGGGAATGGTTTCCTGGTTGGGAAGGCTCTGTTGGCTGAACTGGAGGGATTGCTGCTTTGTGGGCTGAGCAGGAGGGGAGGATCATCCGTGCAGCCTGCATCCTCTGGGCAGTGGGAAGGAGCAGTATTCCCAACAAACATCTCTCCCTTCTCCCTTAACAGTGTAAGATGATCAGGGCAGCTGTGCTTTACAGTTTCTGGTCTAAGCCCACGCCACATTTCTTCCAAAAGCTTTCCTGTGTCGGGTGCTTGTGGTCCTGCCTGCAAAATGGGGCTTCCTGATACTCCTCTCTGGTTTCTTTCCTTGTGGGCTGCTTCTTTGCTGGTTTGATTCTAGATTTGCTCTCTCCTCCTGCTTTCTGAACACCCTCTGTGGCAGCCTGAGGTGTGCTCGAGCCTCTCCCAGCTCTTGGTGTGACTGATGTTCCTCAAACACTTTGAAGGCAATGCAGCACAGAAGGTATCTGGGTTCTCCTTGCCTCTGATCCTGGTTCTCCCACCTCAGGTGACACCACAGTGGGTGCATGGCCAGGCAGTGTCCATGGATTTACCCTGTGTAAGGACAGCAATATCACAGAATCCCAGAACCATCTGGGTTGAAAAGGGCCTTAAAGCTCATCTCAATCCACCCCCTGCCATGGGCAGGGACACCTTCCACCAGACCAGGTTGCTCCAACCTGGCGTAGGACATTTTGGGGAAAAAAATCAATCTCAATATAAAAATCTCTGTTTTGTTCAGAATCCACATTTTCCACTGGAGCCAGGACACTTTGAAACAGATGGAACACTGTGCCCACTCGTGCAGCACTGTCTCTCTCCTGGCTGCATGCAGTTGCTGTGGAAGAATGAGCTTATTTAGGGTTCAGGCTATTAAAAACATCTGTTTTCCCATGCATCCTGAAACACTGCAGGATCTGAAAATGGAGAACATGTATCATGCTTGTCCCAGCCACCATAAAACATCGGCTCCATGGTTTAAATTGTGGGATTCTAATGATGGTGTATCTGTATTATTCAGCCCTGTGTAATGCACTTTTGGTTGTGGTGCTGTGATCTCCCTTCCTGTGTTGGACCTGGGCCACCTAGCCATATTTGCAATGTGTGGTTAAACATCAAATGCATCAGAATAAGCAAAATAATCACTTCCAGACTAAACACATTTCAGATTTGTTTAGAATATTGAACAAGTTTCATCACTGGGAGATGTCTCTTCTGTGACATCAAGCTACATCGATGTGTCTCTGCTGATGCCAATTTCTTTTTCCCGTGTTTTTAGACTAAAAACATAAAATCCTGTGAAAATCCTCCTTTGACCGTGGTAACTCTTGGATGAGGGTCAGTCTGAGCATCTCTGAGCGTAATATCTATGTCTTCCTCGGCCCCTGTGCAGCAAAAAAGTTATAGACAGTTATCCTCCTCTTTCATGTGGGAAAACTGGATCATGAACAGACAGTAATCCTCATCTGTTTAGCTTGGAATGAGCTGGGAGAAGCTGGTGACAGCACTGGAGGGAAGCAGAGTTTTGGCATTGGTTGAGTTTCCTACAAGACCCTTAACTATTTTTAGCAAAACTGCTTTCTGGAGATCAGGGCACTACAGCCCTCCTGCTTCCATCTATCCTTCATTTTTTGGGGCTGATCTGTCCGTCTCCTTGCTGGCTACACTTGTGCAGCTGTGTAAAGAGCTTGTAATGCATCTTGTGCTCCTCAGGGATTCTCTGGCTGCCTGTTTCTCTGGAGGGAAGGATGTAATTAAATTAGAGTCTCCCACCAAATTCCAGTGGGTAATCACACACAGACCGTTGTCCCAAAGCATCCCTGACTCAGGCACCAACCACCCTCTGGGTACCACTGCAGGAAGAGCCAACAGGCTCCTTCCTGGCCTTGAAAAACAGTGGGAATGCTGAGTAAGAGTGGGATAAATAACAAGGCTGGGTCCTGAGCCAAAAAAAAAAAAAAAAAGCCCAAAAACCCAACAAAAAAAGGTGCCTGCAGTCAGTAGGTGTTGTCCAAAGCCACGGTGAATGTGGATGCTCTGGAATAGTCAGGTTCCCATTGGGAAGCTTTCCTTTGAGTTTAACAAGGCATTTAAGCACATGCCTCAGGGCAGAGAAGGGATTTTGGCAAGATCAGACATAAATCTGATCATCTGACTGGAGTCAGCCTGAGATAAGACTTAAAAAATGAGTTCCTAATTGAGCCCTTCCCCACCCAGAGATAGTTTTTATCTTGGACTTCTGAAGCTCTATACTAATGAACCCTGGCTTCCCCTTACAAAATATTTCATCTTGGATAGCAATGTAGTCAGTCATTTCAACCTGCTCTTGGAATGTTTCTGCTTGCAGCAATTATTTTTGCAAACTCAAAGTTGTCTTTTTTTTTTTTTCTCATACCTCAGTAGTAAAAGACACATTACCATGCATAGCACACAGGGGTTTTTTCCCCAAATCATTGGAGTAGAGGAGTGAGGATGGAGAGTTTGTGACAAATTGTTGTGTTGATAAACAAATGGGCTCAAAGGAATTAGTTTCCCAAAGTAACTGCAGCCATTAAAAAGTCCGTCTGCATATGTTTGTCTTTTCTGAACACATTCTTATCAGTATGTTTAGTTAGAAAAAATACTTTTTTATCTACCAAGAAGTGTCTATTCTGTTGGGTTTTTTTCCAGAACATGAAGTTTTGAAACTTAAATTTAAAAAGCCTCCATTTATATTCCAAAAACAATCAAGATTTTAATTTAGACACTACTTTCTTCATAGTTTTAATGTCATTAAGAACAGGGCATTCAGAGATGAGGCTAGATGAGTTCTGTCATGTTTATGAAGTCATGGAAGCATCTGGATACAGTATGGAAATCCTCAACCAAAAACTTATTGAAGTCTCATTTTAATATAATCATCCAGGCTTACTCCACTAAACTGTGTGTTTATTTGATTTGGATGGAAGATGAGGCAAGAATCAAACTGATGCTGTGGAACATCAGTTAAGATATAGCATAGCTTTAGGGAAATATCCCTAATTGGGAATGTTAATTGTATGCACTTTTCAATATAATTGAAATTGATCAATTAAATAATTGATTCCCAGCCATCATGAGCATCAAACAAATCAGCTGCAGAGCAGCATCTGTTCAATGTGCAACCTTGAATCAACATTGTGTCATGACCTTTTGCTTTCTGAAACATCAGGGAGCAAAGAAACAAAGTGAAGTGTGTGCATCACTGGTGCTTGGCTTATTTGCCATCAGTTCCTTAATTACCAAGTGGGAATGAATAAGAAATAATAATAAAGGATAAAACCTGAGCCATCACTTGGGATGTGTTGTCACAGGATGAAAAACTTCTCCCTGATTCTCTTTCTGTGTATCCCTTGTTGCTGCTAAACCCCAGCAGACAGAATAATTCAGCATGTGGTATCAATGACCCGTCCTAATTATCATTTACCCCCCCTTATATGTTAATTAAGCTGCTGATTAATGTGGCTTTCACTTTTCCCACATAGCAGGGCCGCAGCAGCTTTGTCTGTGATGGGATTTACCCCTCTGTAGCTGTTTCCAAAAGAAGTCCCTGAAGAGATTCAAGAGGTCACTTGAAATTATTCCATGAAATGAGAATGCAATATCTATAACATTTATCTACAACATTTATTTCTTCCTGTTTGCCACGGGAAGGGAAGGGAAGGGAAGGGAAGGGAAGGGAAGGGAAGGGAAGGGAAGGGAAGGGAAGGGAAGGGAAGGGAAGGGAAGGGAAGGGAAGGGAAGGGAAGGGAAGGGAAGGGAAGGGAAGGGAAGGAAAGGAAAGGAAAGGAAAGGAAAGGAAAGGAAAGGAAAGGAAAGGAAAGGAAAGGAAAGGAAAGGAAAGGAAAGGAAAGGAAAGGAAAGGAAAGGAAAGGAAAGGAAAGGAAAGGAAAGGAAAGGAAAGGAAAGGAAAGGAAAGGAAAGGAAAGGAAAGGAAAGGAAAGGAAAGGAAAGGAAAGGAAAGGAGTATTCAGGAGTGTTGCTCCTCATGTCAGGATGTTTTTCTGCCACTAGCCCACCAGGATAGCTGGTGACACTTCACTGGGGATATTACAGAGCCATCTGGACACAATCCTGTGCCCTGGCATGACCCTGCTGGAGCAGGGAAGTTGGACTATTGACCCACTGTGTTCCCTTCCAACCTGACCCATCCTGGCATTCTGTGAAACCAAAGCCAGCCAAGAACTGGAGGAGAGCTCCCATTCCCTTGAAATTCCCCCACCCTAGCCCAGGTTTGGGGAATTGCTGGGCTGTAACAGGTAAGGGTGAGCAGAGCTACCTGCAAAGCTGCTGTGGGGTAATGGCTTTTATTTGAGCTGGAGAGTGTTGGATCAGTTCCCAGCAGCAGCCATGGGGATGGCCTGCAGGAAGCAGCTGAAAGCAAACAAACTTTGGGTTTTTACTGTTTCTGAGAACTGTCTGGGTCACCTCCTTATCTGTGATTTGTGTTTCTCAAGAATAGGCTGCTCAACTCTCAGGATGAGAGGACTCACCACCTTGGAATTACAGCTGGGAAATGCTTCTGGAAAAACAGAAGATGTGCTGGAGGAAGATATTGTTGTCTCTCTGGCCTGGCGGGTTTGTATAGGTTTGGGGCTTTTTTTTTCCCATTAAGATGAGAAATTGATTCGATTATTTGGAGGGAGGTATTCCTTGGAAAACTCATGATTTCCTCACACGCCATGCCTGCAATGTTCTGTTGCTATGACCTCAAAAGAAACAAACAAGCTTCCTCGTCAAAAAGCCTCCAGCTCTCTTGAGCAGGTTGTGTCCCAAGAGGTCTGCCTGTCTCCCTCCTCCTGAGGGTGTCTCCTGCTCCTTCCTTTGGGATTTCTCCTTAGGTGTTTGTTTCCTTTCCTTTATATATAGGTCTGGTAGATCTCAGAGTCACTCCACAGCTTCCAAAGTAATTGTGTGTTTATAATGTTATGGGAGGAAAAAGATTTTCGCTTGGGAGTAAAACAAGATGATATTTTTACTGACTTTTGTATTTTGTTTGACTTTGGACCGTGCACTGCATTTTACATTTCACCAGGTGTTATTCCTCACCCCTTGTGGACTATAGAATAGGAGGGAAACAGAGGCATAATGGGGGATAATTGGATTAAAACCAGCATTTGATTGTGGTCCTGTGATGCTTCTTTCTGGCCTTGGCCTCTGAATTTATAACTGAGGGCCCAGCAGAGCCCAATGTCAGGGCTGAATGTGGGGGATAGTGCTGAATCCCAGGAGAGACAATTTCCTACAGCAGGGTGGGATAATCTGCTCCAGGTGGGAGCACAGTGTCTCAGAGCACTGTTATTCCATGCATGAAGCATTGCAGGAGTGGAATCTGCTCATTCCCTTCAGCTCTAAGGGAATTCCTCACTCTGACAGTAGTGAGGAATTCCGTGCCAACCACACCTCCCTGAGGATTTCTTGGCTCTGCAATTCCTTACGTGCTGGAGCAGATGATCTCCAGCAACGTGGGGTTTCCCCTCCTTGGGGTGGCTACTGGGATTTCCCAGCACATTCGGGCAGAAATTAATCTGTTGCTTGTGTGGAAGGGCCATGTCTGCTCTGGATGCACAAACAACGTGTGCACAGCTCTCTGAGAGCTGGATTTCCCATCCCTCGTTGTGCAGGTCTCTCAGACACTCAATGAAATCTCTGACTAATGCAGAAAATCTTAATTGTTTTTCAAAATCACCCTGTGGGCAGGAAAAAAAGCACAAATGGAGAGAAATATGACCTTATCTGACAGTCTCTAAGCTGTGACTGATTTATATTCTGTGGTGCAACATGACCCTGCCCTGAGCTGCAACAGAAGGAAACTTGCCTTGCAATCAGAGAGTTGTTAAAAATGTGTCTATTTCTGTCAAGCCAAGTGGGGAAACCTTTGGATCCCATTCAACAGGTTGGGATGACTCAACTCCCAGCTGGGTTGGTCACCCTGCCCCAGTACATACAGTATGTGACACTGGAAGGATTGATTCTTCTTGGCTCGCTCACTGGGAATTTTTCTGTGGCATGTTGCAAAATCCTGTACTCTTAACCCCCCAGAAACCTCATGGTGCAAGCTGGACCCTCATTACCCTCAACATTTGATAAGGAATAGGAAGTTTCTGACCTAATTCCATCATCTCAGTCTCCTCCTTATCACCATTCCCAGGTTCTGTGGGACGTTTCTTCTGACATCTCTCATCTCTTATGAGCTCATCCCTCATGGCCTGCAAGGGATGGGAACAAGATTTTCCTAACCCTTTAGCAGCTGTGAGATGGAGGATGGGATTTTTCCAAAGCACTCACCCTGTGAACAGCCCTTCTGTGGAAATAAGTGGTGAGCAGCCACAATTTTTGTGGGAGCGGGGTCAGAGCAACAATAAGATTTTTTGTAGGATCCCACAGATCAAGCCAAGATTTGAGCAATCTCCATCCTGAATTCTCTTTAAGGACAAAAAGGGAAATCCCAACAGGAGACCCCAAAGGAACATGACATTTTCCCTGCTTGCTTCAGCACACAGTGTGGGAGCAGAGACCTCTTGTGAACTTGCCTGAATGCTCCTACCTCCTTTTTTTTTGTTCAAAGATGGAATCTGAACAAAAGATGGGCTCTTTTCAGATATATCCCTGTGTGATCTTGAGTTAAGTGAGCCTTGGTCTTGAAGTATCAGGACATTTTATGAATCACCTTGGCTCTAGTGTGCAGAGAGTGACATTGGTGGCATTAGAAGGAACAGATTTCTCCCAAAATTATCACAATGACAATCATACTGAAAGGGGCCTTAAAGCCCATCTCATTCCACCCCCTGCCATGGGCAGGGATGCCTTCCACTGTCCCAGGCTGCTCCAAGCCCTGTCCAACCTGGCCTTGGACACTTCCAGGGATGGAGCAGCCACAACAAAAATCCAAACAAAAAAGAATCCAAACAACAGAAACCCGAAACTTGGTAATTTATATTTTTCTTACTTATTTTAATCCAGAGGTTGGGAATTTCAGCCTCTGATCAATGATTCGATGTGAGACTGTGATTTGCAGGTAAAGGAAGTGAGTGGGTCCTATCTGAAATATTTGTAATGTAAGTAGATCAAGGTGGTGCTGTGGGAGAGGGGCATAAAATGATATAGTTGGTTGAACTATAAGTCTCCAAGTGGTCACTCCATTAGAATTTCCACCAGAATTCGGCCCAGGTTGATTCATCAGCCTAAGGCTGTGTTCTCCATTGGTTTGAGGAATGCTGTTTCACTTCCTTGCTTTGGCTGGCTTTGGTTTCACAGAATGCTGTGTGACTGAGCTCTCCATTTCTTGGAGAAAGGCTGAACTTCAATTCCACTCCTCCAGGGGCCTCTTCTTGAGTCCCAGCTAGAAAATGTTGCATCCTCTCAAAAGGAGTTGACACAGCTTTTTCCTGTAGTTTATTAAAATAAAGCAGTGTCCTCAATATCACCTGGTTTGGCAAAAACCCCACTGAAATCTGAGTGAAAAGCCAACTTTTGTTGAAGTTCTCCCTTGTCCCAGATGTGAGGCCTCCAGCTGTGTCAGCAGCAGCAGCAGCAGCTCAGAGCTGCCTCTCCCAGTCTGTGCAGCCCCTGGCTCTGCATGTCAGCGTGGTAAAAATAACCCTCTGTGAAATCTAAGTGGAAATATTAAGGGCTTAATTATCATCTGCTTTGGAGATTTTTTTTTTTTTTTTTTTTTTCCTCAGCTGAGACTGAGGAGATAGGAACGATTTGGCTGCTGTTCCCTGCTCCTGCACCACCCAGCCACACTGAGAGCTACAGCAGCTCCGTGGCTCCTGCATTTTTAGTGGTCCCTCTGGCAGGAAGGGATTAGAGGGAATTGCAGCTACTTCAATACCCCCTTGTTCCAGGCAGGAGTGAGTGCCTGTCCCCAGCAGACCCCTTGGCTGTGCGTAGCTTTATGTGAGAGAGGGAAAGTAAAAATCTATTTTTAGGCAGTCTGAGTGGCCTGTTGTTGGAGGCAAGGTTGTTGACTCATGCCCATCTGATATCATTTAAAGGGTTAGATATTGCCAGCTGACAAAAATAAGTGCTGTTACTCCCTGCTAGTCAATAGAATTAACTGTTCTTAGCTGACATTTGCTTTCATGGCAGAGGCTGTGCATCCCCAGGGCCCTGTTAATAATGTATACATGGCTGAGAAGGTGCAAATCTGGATTTCCTTGGGCTGGTGGTGATGGAAACAGAAATATGAAGGCAGCAGGGTTGCCAGGGAGCCTTCAGCTCTCTGCATTCGTCTCCATTCAAAGAGCCTGCAGAAATTATAAAGGAAGGAGACAAAAGGCTGCTCTGTTAACACCAAGGGCTCTTCCCTTTCCATGGTAGAGTCTTGGAAAGGCCCTTCCCTTCCTCCTCCTCCTCCTCCTCCTCCTCCTCCTCACCCCAGCCTGCCTCAGGAGCATTCTCTTTGTTAAACAGAAACTCTTCTGCTTCCCGTCTGTTGGTTTTTGGCGTCACTTTTGAAGGCCTGAATCGCTCCCTGGGGATGTGCACTGGAAAACTGGTGGGAGCTGCTTTCCTATCACAGCTGAGAGGCAATTCCTGGCTCCACTTTTCTAGGGAAAAGTGTACAGACCTGGAGAGACCAAGCAGCTCTCGTGGGCTGAAGTGTGTGAAATCCTGAGGCAAATACTTCTTGCGAACTCAGGGCACGTGGGAGCTGGGAGGGGGAAAACACCAGCTCCTAAAGCTTTGCCTGCTGGCTCAGGAGCAGGGAAAGAAATGCATAAAAAGGGAATATAGTTCTGTTTGTTTTTTAGGTCACAGCTGGAATTAGCCATGAGGTGTTTAACACTGAAGTGGGAGAGAAGGATGAAACACCAGGAAGAGGAGCTGCTTGAAAACTGGTGAGCCCAATGTTCCTTTTGAACAAGGAAGATGAAGGATTTGCTTGGTATAAGGTCACACCATCTACAGGA
Source organism: Melospiza georgiana (assembly GCF_028018845.1). Lineage (NCBI taxonomy): Eukaryota > Metazoa > Chordata > Aves > Passeriformes > Passerellidae > Melospiza > Melospiza georgiana. The sequence goes on from NC_080436.1 coordinate 5,176,728, forward strand.
TCCTTGTCTTTGCTTCCCTCAGCTGGGATAAGGAAAGCCAGGGCTCCAGGTATCCCACCTGGAATGTGACATTAAGGGGAGATGCCACAAGCAGGTGGCTGTGAGTGAAACAGGTTCCCAAATACACCTTCCACTGCAGCTGCTGTGTCCAGGCTGACTCTGGGAAACCACAGCAGCAGCCACAGAATCCCAGAAAGAATCCCAGAATGGTTTGTGTTGGGAAGGACCTTAAAACCAATCTCACTGCACCCCCTGCCATGAGCAGGGACACCTTCCACTGTCCCAGGCTGTTCCAAGCCCCATCCAACCTGGCCTTGGACGCTGCCAGGGATCCAGGGACAGCCAGGGAAGGATTTCTTCCTAATACAAAACCCTAACCTAGCCTCTGTCAGTTTAAAGAGTGATGGAATCACAGAATCATTTATGTTGGAAAAGATATCCAAGATCGTGGAGTTCAACCTGTGCCTGATCCCAACCTTGTCCCCAGCCCAGAGCACTGAGTGCCCCATCCAGGCCTTCCTTGAACACCTCCAGGGATGGGCACTCCAACACCTCCCTGGGCAGCCCCTTCCAATGCCTGACAGCCTTTTCCATGGAGAAATTCTTCCTGAACCTCCCCTGGCACAGCTTGAGGCCGATTCCTCCTGTCCTGTCCCTTGTTGTGGGGCAAAGCTGCCAATCCCTACCTGGCTCCTGTTTTAGGGTGGGGAGGTTTCCCCTGAGCCTCCTTTCCTCAGGAGACTGAGCTGAATTCTTCCCCAGAGCTGCCCTAATCCCTTCAGCTGCCCGATTCCCAGCGTGGTGGACATTTCTCCCACTGAAGGAGTGCTCAGAGCTGCTCTCTGGGTGCACTCTTTGGCTCACCACAGTGCCTTGATCACTGTTAGTATTCAGGCTAATCAACACCAAATGGGGTCCTGCTTTCAGAACAGATATTTTCTGTACCATGGTAATAGGAGTCATCGCAGAAATATTCCTGGAAAGGGCTTGTTTTTCTCCCAGATGGAATTGGGGGCAGAGAATGGCACTCCGGAGCCAATATCTGAGTCAACCCCAACCCTTTGTGGGGTCTGGAAAGGCTTCTTTAAAGTGCTGCTGAGTGTCACTGGATGTGTAAAACAAAATTTATGCTGATCCCCAGGTTAGCACTGCACGTGCTGGGATATGTTCCTTTCCCCTAACTGAAAATTTATTCCAGATCTGAAAAAAAAAAAAAAACTCTTCCCCAATGTAGATAAATTCCTTTCTAATAAAAACACATTTTATTTTTCTGACAAAACAAGATTTTTCACGAGGGGAGTGGGAGAACACAGCATTCAAAAACACACAGCAAGAAAGCACACCACAAGAATATAGGCCAAGTAGTCATCAAGAATTAGAATAATTTCTTGGAGAGGGCCCCCAAGTAGCAAAAAAATCTTCTTTATTTGAGATACGTTGATTAATTATACGCTAATAGCTGAGGCATGCCTTTAATAATGATTTTTACAAAACCTGAGCAGAGCCAGGATCCTCTTTGGGCTGAAGGGGCATTTGCAGTTTTCCAGCAAGGCAGACATTGGGATCACAGCTGCTGGGGACCACAGCCACGCTCCAGAAAGCACATGCCCAGCTTCACCCTTCCTCCATAAAACTTGTGGCACAGCAAGAGAAATGCTGGATAAAGGCAGAAAAGATGGAGAGGGCCAAGTCAGGCAGGAGGCTGCTGCTGGAGCCAGGAGCTGAAATCACCTCTCCTGAGGATGCTCTTTACCATCACTGCCAGAGGCAGAGCTGACCTTCCCGTGGCTCCCTGAGCAAGATCCCAGGCTCCACAGGGCCTGACACTTGGTTCCAGCTTCCCACTTTTATCTTTTTTGCTCCTTGGCCCTCGGGCTGTTGTTCTGAGTGGACCGTGAGCATCGCAGTGAATTGGAATCGCTGTCAGAGGGTTTTTCCAAGTAGAAAGGAACAAACAAAACCATCAAGCTACGACCAAAAACCTTCCCTGAGGGATTTTTAAAAAGAAATTTAGAAAAAAAGGAGGTTTTCCAAAGAAATTTAGTGCTCTGGTGGAGGACTGTGTTGTGCCTGAAAGGTGGGGAGAAGGGAGGGCAGGAATTAACCCTGTGGTGAGCAAGATGTTCACCTTGCAGACAGAGCTTTTCAGCTGTTAGTGAGGATGGAGTCCCTGCCTAATTGCATTTAGCCAATCCCTGACCTTTTAGATCAGTGGGAAGAGTCCCAGGCAGTCAGCAGATTTGGGAAAAAAGCCCCAAATGACAGAGAAAATGAGACTTTGGAAGTTTAGAACTGTTGTTGTTTGACTCATGGCTGCGGGTATTTTCTTCTCTGCGCAGCTGTTGGGAGAACTGGGGGTGGCTACTGGGAGATGATTGAATCCATGTGACATCCCTGAGGTAAAAGAGCTCTGTGGTGAGGCCTTAAAATGTTACAGCAATCCCAAGAACCAGCAATCCTGACCGGCAGGGCTGAGTCTGGGAGAGCTCTGCTGTGAAATTCCTGGAGCTGCTTGGGCAGTGCTGGTGGGAGAGGCCAAAGGGATGGGTTCTTGCCCCCAGGAAACTGCTCACAAGAGAAACGAGGAACAGCAATTGCTGCTGCAAGTTTGAAACAAGAAACAGGAGGGTTGGTCAGATGTGCGGGCTGACGGCTCCCCTGGCTGCTCTTAGGTGCCTCCTTGGATGAGCTGACTGTCTAAGAAAGGTTTTAATAAGGTTAAAAGGAGCTCAGCTGCTCCAGAAGTTAGGACCAAGGATGGCTGTATCCCTGTAAATCCTGTATCAATTGTGGAGAGGAAGAGAGGCTCAGGAAGCTGCAGGGCTGTGCTGCTCACAGCTGCTGATCCCTCCCTTCCCAGCTCTGCTTCCAGGAGGGGTCAGAGCCAGGGCAGCAGTCAAAGTGCCAGGGAGAACTTTCACTGCTGATAGCCATAGTTTCTCCTCCATCTGCAAGGCTGGAGATGGAGAGAGACCAAGAAAAAGTCTGAAGTACCACAATGATGATAATAATAATCCCCAATTCCCTCGTAGTCAGTCTCAGCTCACCCCACCCTGTAGTTCCTCTCCAGAAATCCTGTTTCCCCAGCATTGCTGGCACCCTGAGCAGGACAGGAGTCGTGCTGGGGGTCACAGAGATAGCATGGGATAGGATGGGACATGGGTTTCTTTCAGGACAGCAGGTTCACATCGTGGTCTGCCAGAGGTTTTTCCATGCAACCTTAAGCCTACCTTTTAAACTCCTCTCTGCCTCAATTTTCCATCAATTAAATGGGGTGCTACTTTTCTCTTTAGCTGTTTGCATTGTGAGCTGTCTAAAGGAGAGGCAGTTCCATCTCCCAGCATGCTGGCTCCTGGCTGGAGCTGCTCCATGAAATCCCTTTTAATGAGGGAATGAGCCTCTTCCTCTCCCTGCTCAGAGCACCAGGGACAAGGAGCCAGGATTTGCCTCTGGATTGACAGATCCCAGCACAGATTAGCCAGGCACACTTACAAAAAGCCATAGGAGATGGAACTCCCTGAAGGTTTTGCCCCATCCCACACTGTCCCCAAAGCAGCTGGGTCCCTCTGGACTGCTGGGCTCTCACAAGCAGGGCTGGCCCCAGGGCTCTGAACAGGTGTTGCAAATTTTCCTGCTTTTGTAGGTTTTGGTTTTTTTTCCCCTCAATGAGGGCAAGGCCATCTGTGGTGCTCTGAGGTCACTAATGGTTTCCAGGATGGCCAGGAAATAGAAAATACTTGTGCAGCCTGTGACCAAGCAGACACTACGCTCACATGTGCAGGAGCACAGAGCAGGGTGTAGGGGCCTGTGAAATATTCCAGTGGGGTGGCTTCCAGCAGTTTCTGCCTTTAGGAAGATGCACAGCTGTTCCCGGGGAGATGAGCTCTATTTGCATGACAAAGGCAAAAACAATCTTGTTGTCTAAGTCAACTTTTCCTCCCTGTGCCAAGCAGGGCTCCCTTCCTGCCCCTTGCTGGGACTGCCTCCACCTGTAGTTACACCCAGAGGTGTTACCTCAGCCCTCAAACACACCTGGAGACCTTGGGTGTTTTGGGCTGCGGCCCAAAAATCCAAATGAAAGCCTGCTGGAGCCAGTGGGAACCTTTCCATGAAATGCTCCAGGGTTTGCTGTGGATTTCATTTGCTCTCTGCAAAGCTGAGCCGTGGCCAGTGGAATGACTCTGCTTTGGGATCCTCACGCTATCCCTTGGAGGGCTGCTTAAAGGTTAGGAAGAGTCTCCAAGCAGGAAGCAAATCCTACCAGGAGCACCAGGGTCTCAATCCTGGATTTAATCACGCCCTGAAACCTTGATGGAGCCCTTTCTTTAATGGGGCAAGGCCACTTGGTGCTGCTGTCACTTGTGCACAAATCCTTGGTGGTCCGGAGGGAGCTGTGGGTGCTTGGGGGAGAGCTGGGATGTGCTTGTGTAGTTTTGCAGCTGCTCACCAACATCTGTCTCAGGATCAGTATCCATGGATCAGCTATCAGGAATCTGGATCGAGTGGGAGGCATGGTGATAGAAATGTCTGGATGTTTCATTTGCAGCCAGGAAGGGGAGCTGAGTTTTTCTAGGCTGGCGTGGGTTTCTTAGCCTTTGACAGAACAGTTTTTGTTTTGACACTGTCAAAACATTTATCTTTTATTTTTTCCTTTTATTTGCCTTTTTGATGGGGATGCTTTTATCTAAAATCTAACTTCAGTATGCTATAGACTGTGATTTTTATAGTATGTTAATAGTTTGATCTATTGTTAGTGCACCAATCTATTTCTGCATCTTTGAGAAGAAGAGATTTTTATGCTATCAGAAAAAAAAAAATTAGCTTTAATAAATCAAACTATACTGATACTTCTGGGTGGTTTTTTAGCAATTCACTGAATAATTTCCACAGTTTTAATTTTATTTGCCTTTCTAGGAGCTTATAGAAAAATACTGGGGCTTTCCAGAGACCAGAAATTATACCTCCCAGCCCACATGAGTGTGATTCTTTTTGCAGGATGCATTTTTTGCATCCCTTTGTAAGGATGCATTTATTCCACTGGTGAGAGAGTCCCTTTATAAGCCTATTTCATGATCCAAGTGGTCTGGCAATAAGAACCTGCAGTAATTTAATGTTGCTGATTTTATATCTGTTATTACACGTACCTGACTTCCCCCAGGGGGGTTTCACTGACCCTGAGGCTGGATGCCATGCACAGCCAGAGGGATTTTGTTAATCCTCCCATTATAACCTGGGGGATTTGGGAATTGGGACAGCAATTATTTTCCAGAGGTGGTGCAGGGAATCAAAGGGAGGTGAAACCATGAGCGCTGGTGCCAGAACTCCCACACAGCACCAGCACCCCCAGCAGGTCCAGCAGGTGCTACCTGTGTTTTCCATTTCGTCTTGCCAATGTTTTTCCCAGATCCCAGCCTTCTGCAGAGAGAGGCCTTGTAAGTCTCTTTCAGGAGCATCCAGTGTGTGCTGTTTAAAGCTTTGCTCTGTCCTTGAGGAAACATAATTTTTGCTCCCTCTCTTGAAACTCGTGCTCTCTTCAGCTGTAGCAAGCATCACAGGAAATTAATTGACCTGATCCTGCATAAAACTGATTTTTTAACAGCTTCATCCCATCCAAAATCCTTGCTTTCTGAAGAGGAGAGAGATGGACAGCACATGCATATTTTTGGATTTGCTCACAGTTAGCAGCTCACCAAGATTGTTCCAAACTTTAAAGCCCAGCTTGGGTGTGGTACAGGGCTTAAACCAGTTTATTTTGGTCCTGCTCAGGTAAAGAAGTGCATCTTTGCAGCACATGCATGGCCTCTATTCCAGTTTATCCAGAGGAGAGCCTGATGTCTCTCTGCCAGCAGAGTTCTGACCCCATCTGGGTGAAACTGGTTGGAATGGCAAGGGCTGGGCAGCCAGATTGCAACAGGAGGGCAGGGGTTGGGGTATCTGTGGAATGGCCAAGCAGGAATCTGGTGCACTGGAGCCTGGCTTGAGGTGGAGACTGCAAGCCCTGCCTGCCCTGGAGAAATCCTGCTGTCCCCTGTGAGGAGTTAGAGGGAGTTACCCAGTGCTTTAGGACAGATTTACATGTTTGGGTTTGCAGCTTTTAAAATGCTGTAAAATAATAATAATAATAATAATAATAATAATAATAATAATAATAATAATAATAATAATAATCTATTACTTTTTCCAAGGAGACACACCCCAAGCTTCCCCTGCCCCATGGAAATCCAGGAGGAAATCTGGGGATGTTTCAGACTGGCCTTTGTGCTTTGTGATTTCCTTTTTCAGAACCATTAGATGCTACATGTAAAGTGGATCCTAAAGTGAAGGATCTTAGGAAAGGACTTGCCCTTTCCGTGTATTGAGAAATGCAGTCCATCCTCCAGCTTTTTGCCCATATTGCAGCTCCCCAGGCTCAGAATAATCAGGTTTAAGATAACATGATAACAGTCAGCTTGCCAGGGGCTGCTTCCTTCAAGTGTTACCCACCAAATGTTTGGGCCAAGCCAGTTCCATTCTTTATGTTTTTTGGGGTTTGTTTTTGTTTTTTACCATTCCCTGAGCTTTCTAGGAAAAACAGCTTCCTTTGCAACCAAATATGGCTCTAACTGCTCCACTAAGAGCACTTTTGATCTGCTGTTCAAAGCAAACCCATCGGAGGAGGGTTCTGTTAACAAAACCCTGGAGAAACAGGAGGTCAAGTGACATGAGTAAAGAGACTTCTCCATCTCTTTGGAGCCCCCATTCAAAGCCAAGAGGAAATTATCCTGACAAAACCACACCAGTTTTAACTTCTGACATTGCTCTTTGAGCCACAAAGAACTAATTCATGCTAGTGGATTGCACAAAGACACTCATCCACATCTTTGCAGTGCTCCCAGATGTAACCGGGGACAACAATTTTATTTTATAAATATATTTTTCCATCAAAATGAAACCCCAAACCCTAAGCCCTAGAGTTTTTTGGGTGTTTCTTAGGTTCAGACATCATTTCTGGCTGGAGCCAGAGGTATTTAACCTGAGGGGGAGGTAAAGGTTTGCACAGGATATCAGCTGGCCAGAGCTGTCTTTACCTCTATTTCTGAGACCTGCTGGGTTTTGTTGGGGTTTTCCTTCTCCCCGGAGAGAAATCCATGTTCCTGCTTTCTTTTGCACATGGCCCAGTGCTTTTATCTGACTTTCCAACCTCCTCTTCACATCACTGAGATGCCAAACACCACATCTTGCAGAAAATGTATGCCCCAGACACTTTATATGGAAGTTCCCCGGCATTGAAAGCCTTTCCTGGTGCTGCCACATCCTTGTTTTCCCCAGGATGAGGAACCAGAGGTAAGGATGGCTGAAAATCTCATTTCAGATGGCCCAGCCAGCCCTGTGGTTTGCCTCTCCACCTCTTGTCATTCAATAGCCTCGAGCTGCTTGTCGGGGTGGGGACCACCAGCAGTGATGGAGGGATGTGCTCATCTCTGGGAAAATATCGTTTTCATGTAGCCACAAACCCGGGGCAGCCACTGCTCCTGGCCACTTCCTCTCCCAGTGTCCAGAAGTGACCTTGTAGAGGCCATCTGCAGGTTTTTCAGGCCTTCAGAAATGCAAGAACTTAAGCCAAAAAAAAAAAAATCTGGCTTTCTCTCCCAAATCTTGTGTGTAACTGAAATACCTTGGCACAGGCACTGTGGGTCTCCAGCCTGGCAAAATCTGTATTTTGTGCAAGATTCTGGGTGCCCTGAAACCTCAGTCCCCATGTTCCCATGTAACCTGAACTTGTGATTTCTGTCAGGAAAGCTTGAATTAAGAAAAGCCTGTGGTATTCTCCAAGAGATGAAAAGAGGTAGGTTGGAAAAGCCCCAGCCTGTTAAATACCCACTTGGGAAGGACATTTAATATCCTGATGGGAAGGGAGTACATGGGATAGACTCTGTGGGGACTTTCTCCCTTCTTCCCACTCCTTTTGGCTCTGTGCCTTTTGCCAGCAATTTCCATGGCTGTCATGCTGGTGACATTCCTGTCAAATTCCCCCTCCCCTTGGCTCCTCAGAGTCACTGGGCAAAAATCTTGCCCTGGTTTGGCTCAGGATCACTGTTCCCAGTCCCTGCATGGATTTCCATGCCCACAGCTGCCCATCCATGGCTTCTCCAGATTTCCAAGCAGCCCTGTGAACCAGCCACATCCCCATGATGTCCAAGGGGCTTCCCTTTCCTCCAAATGACTCAGGGATACGAGGCCCTTTCTTCCAGAAGGCTCCCAAAGACATTGCAGATGTTGCAAAAAAAATTTAAAAAAAAAAAAGGCAAAAGGTTCCTGGAAATTACTGTATTGTTGGGATAAAATGTAAAATATTGCAAAGTGGGGTTTGTCTTCCTAAGGGAATGGCAGGCTGGCTCAAGTATGCATTCCTTCCACCTATCTTTGGAGAGACTGACTCACCCTGTGTCTCTTTCCTTCAGTCGCAGAGTCCTGCACATGTAGCTTAGATGGGCATTTCACTGCCACGATCTTTGAAGGGCTCTGTGGTATCTCAGTTTCTCTTTTCAGGTTGGTAATGGCCAGCCCAGCTCCTGGGCAGCTGACTTGTGCTTTCATCATAAAACGAATCACAAAATTATAGATGGTTTGGGTTGGAAGAGACCCCAAAGCTCATCTCATTCCCTGCCATGGGCAGGGACACCTTCCACTATGCCAGGTTGCTCCAAACCCCATCCAGCCTGGCCTTGGACAATTCCAGGGCTCCAGGGACAGCCACAGCTTCTGTGGGCACACTGTCCCAGGGCCTGCCCACCCTCACAGGGAAGGATTTCTCCAGAAATGCAGTAAATAGAGCAAAACATGCAGAACTTCTTGTTTTAAGCCAGGCACAATTATCTGCGCGCATACCAATGATGTTTGCAAATTTGGGGTTAATGGATCTGAAGGCAGAGCTTGGATTTAAAGACCAGCTCTGTGTGCTGAGCTGAGAGGAGGCTGATTTTACTAAAGGTACTTTTTGCAGGGTTTTTCATATTTCTCTGACTTAAAGAACAGCCCTCACCACAAAGCTATTACATCATGAACTTGATATCTCTCCCTGGGAAAAGAAACACTTTTTAGGAAAAAAGCAAATGGAGTATGGAGGGGGGGGGAAGAAGGAAGTGTTCAGAGGAGTTCAGAAAGCCCGAGATTCCTCCAGGGTCCCCAGCTGTGCTGTGTGTTGTCCCAGCTGACCACCAGACATTTCCTCCCCGCACATTAATGCGCTCACAGAGAGATCAAAGCGGGCCAAGCGTGCATGTCCTACCTCCAAAGAGCCTGATCCCAGAGCTCCCAGCCCTTTGTCCCTCCCTCCTGGCATGCCTGGGGCTGAGCACAGGCCCTCTGGAGCTCATTATGGGCAGTTTAAGGGATGGACAATCCCTCCCGAGCTCCGTGGTGCCGGTGGCCTGGAAGCCACATCCGCTGCCGGAGTACTGCGGGTGATGGAAGCAATTCTCCTTCCACGCTGGGGGCAAGGAGAGCAGCACATCTCTGATGGTCCCACCACAGCACATGGCCTCTGCTGCCACTCCTCTGAGGTGCCTCTGTGCAGGCAAGTGCTGGGGGGTGGCCTTGGGACACGGTGTTAGGAAGATAGAAGAATCCACTTGGGAAGGCTCCTCCAGCTCCGCTGGCCCTCAGGGTTGGCTTGTGATGCAGCCCACATCAAAGCCATGTCCTTTTCCAGTGAGGAAACGCTTCAAAGCAGTATTTTACATCCCCACAGTGCTTTTTCAGAGGATGGTTCTGAAATTATAGGATCACAGTCATTTGGGTTGGAAGGTTCCTTCTTAAAAAGTTCCTTCTTAAAAACCCTCTTGTTCCAAGCATGATCAGGCACACTTCCCACTAAAACCAGTCCTGGCATCTTGCCTTGCTAAGTATTCTGACCATCATTGAGCACAAAGGGAGAGGAAGATCTGCTGAAAACTGAAAGTGCTGCAGACAGTGGAGCGTGTTGTGCAAGGGCTCGGTCCCTCATCAGTGTCAAATTGCACAAATCAATGTTGGCCAGAAGAAGTGAATTAACAGCTCACTTCCTAGCATGGGAATATCCCTGTATCCTGCTCCTGGCTGAGGGCTGGGGGCAAGAGCAGCAAGGGGGTGGCAGTGGCTGCAAAGCCCCCACAGTGCCCAAGGGAAGGGGAACAGCACTGTTTGACACGGATCTGACAATGCCAGGGCACTTTGCACCCTATAAAATCCCCCTGATGTCACTTTAAACCTAAATAATGCATCCTCCTTGAAAAGGAGATGCTGTTCTCTGGGATCCAGCCTCTTCTGGTTAGATTCCCTGGGGCTTGAATGTTTCAGGCATGTTGCTAGCACAGCAAGTTAAAATGGGAGCTTGTAAAATCCTGTATTTGGGGTTTATTTGCACAGTTGAGCAGCGAAAGGCTGTTCCTCGAAAGGGGAGAGAGCAGTCAAGGTCCATCCATGGAGAGTGGGGGAAACAACTGGTAGGTGCCAGTGGAGGAACCCCAAATATACCATGGGACTCCTCACCCTGGGAATGAGCCATCATTCCATCCAAAGGAGCATGCAGCCTGGCATTCTAAGGTTGCAGGTTTATTTTGATTCTAGTTTTAACTACACTCACCATTTAGCCCTGTCACAAAAGCTTTGTGACCTTCCTGAGGTGCTGCTCGTGTTCTGCTCCCACATTTTTTACCTCTTCTTCTTTTTTCTTTTTCCCCTTAAATGGCCACAGCTGGATTGTGTCCTGAAGGTTTTTCCAGAGGAGTTATTTATCCAGATGGCATGTTTGTTTAGCAGTAGCTCTGGACACCAGTTCCTCCCAGATGTCCTTGGAGGAGCAGAGTGTCTTGCCCACAGCTCATCAATCCTGTGCTCTCTGCCTTGCCAGAGCTTGTGGACAGCATCTGTCCTGATGTTGCTTCCAATGCATCCCAGCATTTTTATCCATTTAAGGGCTCGGGATTTGGATTGCTTCTCCTTCCATGTGAGTTTCCCCATCGTTTTGACCAATGCAAGCTCTTGTTTTGCAGTGAACTTCTCCCCACATTCATCTGTTCTCTCCGACCATGACTTGTCCATTTAACACTCCAGAATTTTCTCTCTTGCTCATTTTCTCCCTGAAAGATCCTTGAAGAACCTCTGTGAACCTCTTGTTGGAGCCAAACTCCTCTCTTTTGTGAGAGATTCATGGCTTGCCCCTACAGCCTAGCTCAGATTGGCATTTTATCCATGTCAGTCCCCCCAGCTCTTACATCTCCTGCACCCTCCAAGTGGCTCACTGGAGCTCCTCAAGACATTCAAAAAGCAGTGGTTTTTTTACACAGAATTGATGAAAATTACCTCCAGCCCACAGCTGTTCATGCAGTGGACATTTGCAGCCTTGCCCTCCAGCACAATGAGCTGGGCATGCGGCTGGAGGGGTTGGGAAACCTGAATTTTGCCTGCCTTTGCTGCATGGCAAGACTTCATTTCAGCCCTCTTTCAGCAGTGACTGGCTCAGGTGGTGTCACCAAAGTAGGAATTCCTGCTTGAAAACCAAGGGAAACATTTAATTGGTTTTTCTTTTGCTCTGTTTCTTCTGTCAGAAACAAGAAAAACGAGAGCGAAAGCCGCAGCAGCCACAGGTTGTGGAGCTGCCTGCTTTTCACACAGAGCTCTGGGATCTGCCCTGAAATCCCAGCTTGTGGGGAGTTCCCAGCCCTCCTGGGGAAGGATTCCCTGAAATCCCAGCTTGTGGGGAATTTCCAGCCCTCCTGGGGAAGGATTCACAGGTGAGTTTCAGCATGAATCCCCCAACACTCACAGGAATAAGCAGAACGAAGATGACATCAATTTTTCTTTAAAGCTCCTATTTTCAAGGCAACATCAGGATTTTGCTGAGGTTTGACTTGTTTTATTCTGTAAGAGCTGAGGCAGAGGTGGAAGCACAGCTCCCTGAGGGGCAGGGGCAAGGCTGGAGCAGGAGACCAGGGGGAGATGAGATCCCCAGCATCAGCTGCTGCAGGGAGGGAGGATCATTGCCATTTCCTTGAGGCAGAACTCACAGAAATTGGGAAAACTGGGAAATACTCAATAACACAAACTTCTTTTAAAAGTCCTCAACTTGTGGGTTTTTTGCTTTGATCATTGCCCTAAAACTTCAGGTTTTTTGAATTGGAGGTTGCTTTTATTTAACTGAAAGTGTGGCTAATGGGATTCCTGGGCTAATTGTGCCCGTAGCTCGTTAGCCCTGGGCTGGGATTCATTCCCTCAAGGGGCTCTGAATGGGGTTGTTTTCATTTCTGTCCTCCTTGGCACAGGATGGACAGAGGCCATGACTAAACTTTTCTGGTTTCTGTGCCAGTGCAACCATGTGAGAGGTTCAGGGGCCGAAGGAAACGCTGAGGCCTCTCACATGAAAAAGGAGGGGATGAAAAAGAGCAACCTCAGGCAAAATTCAGGGGACAAAAACCACCCAGCCCTTCCCAGTACTGGTCAGAAGGAGCAGCAAGAGCAAAGGGTAAATTCAAAGGGGAAAAAAGCTGGATCCAATGGAAACTGCTGGTGCAAGATCTCCTAGCAGCAACCTGAAAATAAAGAAAATTAAGAAAAAATTAAGAAAAGGCTGGCATTGATAGCAAAGTCACAGGCATTATAAAGTAGGTACCTCACTTCTGCACTGCTTAGTGACTCTAGAGAGCCCCTGCTCTAAACTCCTGCAGTCAGTGCTTATTAGAAATATCCCTCTGTCCCTTCTCCCTGGTGATGCTGGGGAATGCCAAGGCATTGAGACAAACCTGACCTTGCTTGTAAGTAGCACATCCTGGCCCTCCTGGGGCTGAGTTCCTCTGAGCTCTTCCAGAGAGCTTTGGGAGTGGCTTGAGGAATGTGCCAGCATCCCTTGATGCCAGCCCAGGGCCTGCCTTTTGTCCATGTTTCCCTAAAAACCAATGGAAGGCTTCTAAAACCACCATCCTGGCACTTCCATGTTAAACCAAGTCCCACCTCTGCATCTCCCAGTGGCTTGGCTCCAGCTCAGGCCTCAGCAAACACTGCAGAAAGCTCTGGAATGTGCTGAGAGAAAAGGCAAAAACCAGTCAGAGGAAGGCCAAGCATCGCCTCCTCTTAGTTTAGTAGCACGGTCCCAAATGGGGACCCAGAAAATCCCCAAATGGGGACCCAAAAAATCCATGTCACCCCACTGCCTGGACACCTCTCTGCCTGCTGCCAATCCCTCACGTGGGGAGGCTGAGCTGGGGGAAGCTTTCTTGCCATGCTTAGATAGTCACTGCCCCATCAGCAGCACCATCTGTGCCTCTCACCATCCACCTCCCACCCTTTTGGAATCCCTTTTGGAACCCACCCAGCTGCCCCTCATCTCAGGGAGTTGTGCCCCTCACCCTGATCAAGCTGGGCCATCTTCTCCCCCTTGGTGGCAGGGATTTGTTGGTGCTGCCAGCCATGGGGCAGGATGTCCCTGCGTGCCCTCGGGGCTGAACAAACCTGTCACAGCCAACAGTCCCCACCCAAGGTGTCCAAAACTCTTATTTTGGAAGCACGTGGCCAAAAAGCAAACACAGAAATAGAAAAAATTAGTTTTGGCTTGTGTTGTTTGGGTTTTTTTTTACTTTGTGTGAGCATTTTGTGCCAGGCAAATAAACCACTCAATAACATAATCCCAGCAGAAAAATAAGTGAGGAAAGCAGTTGAGTGCTATAAAAGCAGCTTTGACAGAAGGTGCTCTAAAGCAAGGAGGTGGCATTGCTGCTCTGCACTGGATGGTGGAGCACCTTTAATCACTAAATACCATCACCCCTCCCTGGGGTCTTTCTTTTCTACCCAGTGATTGCCAGGATAGGATCAGGCTCCCATGGAAATAAATTCCTTCTGATCCCTGCTGCTGTTTGGTGATAGTGGAAGCGAAGGGCCAGCTGCTGCATTTATGGGACAGCAGGATGATAAGGAGCCAGGAGAGAGGCTTTGGCTCTCACACAGCATTTTGGGGCAGAGCTGGTGTGTTTCAGCAACGCTTGGCAGCCCTGCTTTAGTTGGTGCCCAGCGAACGTGGAACCGAGCAGCACCCACGTGGCTCCGGGCAGGAGCAGGGTTTTAATGAATTTTAAATTAATGAATTTTAAATTAATGAATTTTAAATTAATGAAATTTAAATTAATGCATTTTAAAGACCTTTGCAGGACTGTTGTGTTGCCACACACCTGGCAACATTAAAGCTGAGCTGCACAAGTCTGTTCCAGCCACCAGAGAATGCAAGCTCACTTTTGCAGTGGTGTGAAACAGGATCTTTTGCATGGGTGGGAAGAGAGGTCTGGATCAGGGTGACATTGAGACCCACAGTGACAGCTTCCAAGCCATGCCATCCCCCTGTGCAGCATGTTTGGCTCCTTCACCCATCAGTCTGGCCTTGCTAACACATCCCTGGGGATTGCCTGACTCTTATCTTTGGCCGTTATGGGATTGGCATCTCCCCTGCCTCCTCATGGTTTGGGAATCTTCCTGCCCCCCTGAGAAGCATGGCCCCCCTGATTTGCTTGCTTTAAAGCTGTATTTCATGGCAAAACTTGTTTATTCCTGCCTGCTAGGGGAGGGCTGATCCCGTTTTTCAGCGCTGGGTGGGATCAGGAGCGGGACAGGGGTGCTTTATCCAGCACAGCCCAGCAGAGTGTGCAGCTACCTGCCAGCTTCACGCCCCAAGTGACTGCCAGGAAACTCGGGCTCTCACGCCTGGCTTTGATTTGCTGCAGAATGTTGTTTCATCTGAAGAAATGACAGGGACAGCAGCCAAAGAGCAAAGCTTTTGAGGACACGCTTTGAGCCAGCCCTGTGCCACCGGGAGATGGAGGAGGAATTCTGGACAGGCAGTTTTCTCCCTTTCTCCCAGGGAATCAGAGGGTGCAGAGTTAAATTAAAGCTTGAGGTTTTTCCCATATTAAGGTATTATTAGGTTTAAGTATTACTAGAAAGTGCTGAGTTTCTTTAAGCCCAGCTTGGGCTGTTTCAAGAAGGTGTTTCAAAAACACGAGACACCACATGCTGCAGAAAAGCTCTCTGCAGAAAATTGTGTCACTGAAGTAAAGGAAAAAGAAACTAATTGGAGGAAATTACTCAAATTTCTGCCTTGGATCAGCCGGTACCAACCCCTGCACTTCTGGAAACGAGCAGAGCCAAGGGCTCGGAGTGCTGGAGGAATTCCTGGATTGTTTCCTGAGGATTGGCCACGTTGGTAGGGTTGCAAGGGAATCAAAGCTCATTTAGCAGCCTGGTTAAGGACTGGGAGAGTGTGGGAACACTGGGAGTTAAAAAGGCATGGGGAGAAAGCTGCAAAGTCAAGGGAAGGAGGATGGAAAAGCCCCATCCCTGTGCCAGTCTCACACTTCAGGATCAAAAAGCCTGCAGGGGATGAATGGGGAAACAGCCCCCTACCCCACCCCAAGCTCCCCACAGCACATCCCTGATTCCCACCCTCATGGCAGATGGCTCCAAACAGGCTTCAGCCTCACTTCTCACCCATTTTTCAAGATATTAACAGGGCTTCCTTTGGGGAGAAAGATCTCCTTTTCCACCCTGCCTCGCTCATAAAATCATTCCAGAAAAATCACAGTGCAGCTGGGATGTGGCTACACCAGGGTTGGGTTCTTCTCAGTCCCCCTGTGTTGGCATCACCAGCTTTGGGTGTACAATCCCCTCGATGGGTGTCCTCTGAGCTGGCTCCCACAGGGACAGTACAGATAAAATCCTGTCTTGCAGCTGTTTTCCCAATTCCCAGGGGATGTTTGATGTCTATCCTGAGGTGGGGGGAGGACTGCTGGAGTACCAAGGTGGGGTAGGTGGGGTTTTGGTGGCTGAGCTCACTAAAACCACATTTCTGCCAAATCTGGAGAAGTTTTATGGAAAATGTAATGGTGTTTTTCCCTGGATGGCCTGGCTGTGACGTGGAGAGGTAGAGGATGAGCTGCCCCATCAGCTTTCCCGTGGGATCCTGCTCCATGATGCCATCCCAAGCGTGCAGGAACCAGAGCAGACGGCGGTGATCTCAGGAGGGCTAAACTTGTTGGGGCTGTTGACAAAAGTCTCTTTTTTCTCCACCAGAGCAGGGACAGCAGCCATAACATCAGCGAGGGACCTCATCCATCTCTCACACAGGGATTCACAGCCACAAATCATCCCCTTGTCTTAACCAGCCCAGAGGGCAGCCCAGCCATGCAGGGTCTCTAAAAACACTTGGCTCTCCACTGATGGGTTATTTCCTTGCATTCCTCACGATCTGAGCTGGTGCTGCTGTTGTTGCCCCCCCACCAGTGAGCAGAGAGATCCCTGAAATCCCAGAAGTCACTTCCCGGCCCCTTGCACAGGGATTTCCCTGCTCATCCTTGTGTTCAGTACACACAGGGCTCACAGCATTCATAGGGGCTCAAAAGGCATGGAGTTAAGATGATTTTCCCCCCAGTTTGTGGAGTTGGCAAAGGAACTGTTTTCAGCAGAGAACAGGCTGCTTTTGCCCTGCCCTGTCCCCATCCCTCTCGTTGTCCCCTCTGGGAGCTGATGTTGATCCGTGTGGACTTGGCCTCAAGATATTTCTTTCTTTTTCTTTTTTTTCTTTTAAATTTTTCTTCTGTTTTATCTTGCTCCTTTTTCCTGATGTTCTTTTCCTTTTTTTTTAAATTTTTTTTCTTTTTTCTTTTCTTTTTATTTTTTTGTTTGTTTGTTTGCTTGGGGTTTTTTTTGTGTGTGTGTGGTTTTTTGTTTTGTTTTTTGTTTTTTGTTTTTTTTTTGTTTGTTTGCTTGTTTGGGGTTTTGTGTGTGTGTGTGTTTTTTTGTTTTGTTTTTGGTTTTTTTATCATTTTCCCTTTCCCCTTTTTTCTTTCCCTTTTTCCTTCTCCTTTCTCCATTCTCCCTTTTCCCTTTCTCTTTCACCTTCTCCCTTCTCCGTTCTCCCTTTCCCCTTTCTCTTTTTCCTTCTTTCTCCATTCTCCCTTTCCCCTTTCTCTTTTTTCTTCTCCTTTCTCCCTTCTCCACTCTCCCTTTTCTCTTTTTCCTTCTCCCTTCTCCCTTTTCCCTTTCCCCTTTCTCCCTTTCCTTCTCCCTTCCCCATTCTCCCTTCTCCCTTTCTTCTTTATCTTTTTCCTTCTCCCTTCTCCATTCTCCCTTTCCCCTTTTTCCTTCTCCTTTGTCCATTCTCCCTTTTCCCTTTTCCCTTCTTCCGTTCTTTCCTACCCTTTTCCTTCCTTTTATACCCACATACATTTCCCATTTCCCTTTTTTTTTGTTTCCTCTTTCCTTTTCCCCTTTCCCTTTCATACACCTTATTTAAATACACATACATTTCCCTTTTTCCTTTACTCCTTTTTTTCTTTTCCCCCTCTTTTTTCCTCTCCAATCCTCCTTTTTCTGGTTTTCCCTTCCCTTTTCCCTGTCTGTCCCTTCCCTGCAGCTGGCGCCGCCCCAGCCATGAGCTCACGCAGCTCCCGGCTGGATCCCGGATCTGCGTGGGAGGCAGGGAGGCTGCTCGGCCCAGGGCTGGCCACGTTTGGGGTCTGTGGGGGCTGATCCCGACATCCAAGTGCTCCTCGTGCCTCTGGGAAGGGATGGCTGCACTCTGAGCTTGGGGTCAGACCCAGCTTCTCTGGATGGAGGAGCGCAGGGGAAAAGCAAAGAGGTTGTGCTGCCTCATTTGGGATAACCATCCCAATCCATTTGCAAGTGGCTTTCCAACATATCCAACTATCCAACATATCCAACTTATCCAACATTATAAACTTCCAGCAATGCCCCTTGGAATGAGTGTGTGCCCAAATATTTATCTCCTCAAACATGAAACTCACAGGAGCCGGTCGTGTCTGAGATCAAAAGCTCCCCTGGAGCTCTCTGCTGAGGCCAGAGCGGGTGAAACTGCACTGAGGGGCCTGTTGGACCTTCAGGGCAAATCCAGGAGCTGTGGAGAATGTTCGTGGTCTGTGCTTCCCAGTTCTGAGCTTGCCAGTCCATGGGAAGCTCATTGCCAGCCTGAAATCCCTGGCAGCATGGAGGAGCCAGGGCAGGGTTGCCCTCTTCCCACAGGGAACAAGGGACAGGACAAGAGGAAAGGGCCTCAGGCTGTGCCAGGAGAGGTTCAGGATGGGCATCAGGAAGAATTTCTTCATGGAAAGAGTGGTCAGGCATTGAAAAAGGGGTCCCAGGGAGGTGGTGGATCCCACATCCCTGGAGGTGTCCTAGGAAGGCCTGGACGTGGCATTCAGCGCTCTGGGCTGGGGACAAGGTGGGCCTCAAGGTTGGACTCCATGGTCTTGGAGTTCTTTTCCAACCTTCATGACTTTTGCCAGCCTTAGTGATTCTATGATTTGCTGCTTGGCCACTGCAGGATTGTCCTTTCCAGCTCTTCCAGAGTCAAGCATGGGCTGCTAGCAGCATTCCCAGGCCTTTACAGCTGGGAAATAGCAGCGACCTCCTGAGAGAGCCTGATGTCACAAGACTGTTCAGCCTGATTTCCAGAGCAGTGGTCTGGATGTGCTTCAAACCTCTGACTGCTTTTTCCAAGCTGCTTTTTTGTTGTTCAGGATTTCTGCCTCTCCTTTTTTTTTTTTTCTAGACTCAACCTTGCCCAGCTCTCAGAGCTTCTTGTGCAATCCGTGTCCCATCGTAGACATGTCTGGGAGAAACGCGGAGATTTCCTGAGAGCGCTGCCATGGAAATTCCTGAGATTTCTGCTGTGGATGGACACGTAGGGAAGGAGGAGGCAGCCCTTCAGGAGGTGCATTTTCCACAGAAATGAATCCTTTCTGCTCACCAAAGGGTTTTTCACCCTGTGGTACCCCAGACCCAAGGGAAGGCTCAAGCATTCGCTGCTGCACCAACTTTTTGTTGGCTGTTTTGTGCCTCTGGCAGGTTGGAAATGTGGCTTGGAGCTCTCCCTGCCTGCTGGAAATACCAAGGGAGCAAAGGCACGATGAAAACTCCTGGGGAGGTGGTGGATTTTGGCAGTGGGCTTCTCCCATGCTGCTGCTGATGCTGGGAAAACTCATCACGTCCACCTCTGGCATGCCTGGAGGAGCCTGGTGGGATGCACAGTTCTGGGGTGTGTAGGAAGGGAAATTAGAATGGAATTAGAAGATCTCCAAGGTCCCTTCCAAGCCAAAGCCTCCTGTGATCCTGTGAGTCAGGATGAGCTGCCCCTGCATAGGGAAACCCATCTGGGAAAAGATCTGAGCCCACACTGCCTCGTGGGCATCCAGGGATCAGCACAGCCCCCTTGGAAAAGCATTCCCTGCCAAAGGAAACGTGCAGGGAGGATGTTCTCCTCCCCATCCTTACGTGACCACCAGCATCAGATGTTCCCAGGATGGGACACAGCTGTGGGGACGACGCACGGGGCTGACCAGAGCACAGCCTGCTCTTTTGCAAAGAGCTTGGCTGCAGGCTGCAAGTAAAACTGCCTTTTTATTCCCAAAAATAAGATTATAAAAGGGAGGCAGCCTTCCAGCTGCTGCCTGTTGCAGCAGCAGGAGAGGAGGGGTGGAAAGGATGAGCAGTTTTCAGTTTTCCCAACCCAGCAATGCCCAAACTCCTGGGGCAGAACTGGGGGCTCAAAGTGGGGGCTTTGAATGGAGAGGGGTCAAAGGGAGGGGTTAAAAAAAGCTGTTGAAAAGCAGAAAAAAACTTTCTGGAATGTTAATGCAGGTGTGCAGGGGATGGTTGCTGGTTCCCAAAGAGATGGGGAGCTGCAAGCCCTGCTTAGGGAGAGTCACCATCCCTTTCCCTATGCCCACAGCCCTTCCCAAGGCAGCTGGGGCAGGAAAATGGGGCAGATGTGGCTGCTTAGGCCAGATTAGGGGAGAAAATGCTAAAATTGGGAGGTAACCCTCAAGCCAGAATGGTCAAATCACAGAACATCCAGAGTGGAAAGAATCCACGAGGATCATGGAGTCCAACACCCCAAGAACCCCACTCTGTGCATCCCTGGGAGCATTGTCCAATTGTTCCTTGGGCTCTGGATGTGCTTGGGCTTGTGCCCCTTCCCTGGGGAGCCTGGGCAGTGCCCAGCACCCTCTGGGGGAAGAACCTTTTCCTAAAATCCAACCTAAACATCCCCTGGCCCAGCCCCAGCCATTCCCTGTGTGCTGTCCCTGTCACAGGGAGCAGAGATTGGAGCTGTCCCCTGGGAGATCTGACCCCAATCTCCTCCCCAGGCTGTTGAATCTGAGATTAACCCCATCCCTGCAGCCCCTGCCCTGCACAGCCAGCACCTGGCTCCCTTCCTCCCTCAGCTCCCACTTCCAGGGTGGAGCTGGCTTCAATCCCAAACACTTCAGGTCTCCTTAAGCTCCTCCAAGCTGCCTGTATTTTTCTAGCACTTAACAAGGCCTTTGCACTTGGGTGTCAAACCTGGCTCACCTGCCTTGTCCTGCAGGGCAAAAAGGGGCTCTGGGCTGCACTGGGAGGATGCTCTGGCTTGGCCAACTTCAAGAAATAATCCCACAGTGAGGAGAGAATTCTAATTCTCCTTGCTTAGTCTGTGTCTTACCCCTGTGTGACAATCTGTGGCTGTCCCCAGACACCCAGGGGCTTGTCCCCTGTGGATTTTCAGGGCAACATTTCCATATGTAAGTTTCCCGTTGCCCAACTTGCTGCTTTTGATCCCAGATTGACACCTACAACCTGCAGGCTTTGAAGGTAGGAAAAGGGGGTGCAGCCTCCAGGCAGCTCTAGGGGTGCCCTTCTGCCTTCCTCCCATGGCTGTTTCCAAACTGGGGGAGAAACAGCATTCCATGATACATCCTGGGGGAGAAAAAACATTCCACGGTCCATCCTGAGGGAGAAATAGCATTAAATGTAAAGCCCCTGACATTCTGGGCCACCTGCATCCATTGCAGAGCTGAGCTGCTTAACAAGCCCAGGGAAAAAAGGGATGGGAGATGAGAAAGCACAGAGAAAAGAAGGAGAATTATGGTGCAAGTGGGGATTTTGAGTGATTGTTCTGGAAAAAGCTTCTGGATCTCTGACTTTTTGCTGGGTGTTCAGTCCAAAATCCATCCCTTCATCACTCCAAACATCCAGGGATCTGGATGTTTCACCCAGCAAGCCATGTAGGGACCCCAGCACCCAGGGCAGCATTTTGGCTTTTCCAAAGTAATTTCTCATTTTTAGCAGCTTAAAAAGAAAAAAAGAACTGGAGCATAATGCAATGCCATGAGAGCTGTGGGAAAGGTCAGGCTCACTGTATGTAACCCTCCTACTGCAAAACTCCTCTTTTAACACTTTTTACTTAGAAAACCATCCTTGCCCCTAAAATCAGGCATAAATATGTGAGCAGTGAGTGAGAATATTGGCTTGCCCTCCCCAGTGGCACCAGCTGAGGCTGTCAGCTGCAGGACAGTGGGTGGCAATGCTGCCACCCCAGATTCACCACCAGTAAAGGGAGGGATGTTCTGAGGGATGGAGCAACAGGGGAGCAGCAGAGGAGCTTGGAATCCAAACCCTGCAGAGGGGCAGCCACAGTGCTGCACTGATTTCCAAAGGCAGCTGTGTCATGGCCCCTGCAATATTCCAGTCAATCTAATGCAATGCTCATTTTGTTTCATTGACCTCCAACGCAACCTCCCATCTGCTGAATTAATCACTGCTGGAGTATTTTAGAAATAACAAACTACTGATTCTGTCCTAACAACCCCCAATTTTTTTTTCTTCAGGCCTTTCTGTTCCACTCCAGTTCATTGAGCATGCTTTTGCAGAGCCCATTTGTAAGGCATAAATATAATAATATAATAATATAATATATGATATATGATATATAATATATAATATATTATATATTATATATAATATATCATATATCATATATCATATATCATATATCATATATCATATATCATATATAATATATAATATATAATATATATTTTATTATATTTAATTATATATAAACTATATTAATTATATTAAATATATTATTAGATATGTATAATATATAATAATGTATAATAATATATATTATTATATCTATAAAATACATGTAATATATATTAAATTAAATATTATATATAATATATAATATATAATATATAGTATATATATATAATATAATATATAATATATAATATATAATATATAATATATAATATATAATATATAATATATTATAAATTATATATTATATATTATATAGTAATATATTAATACATAATATATACTATATAATATATAATATAAAATATATTATACATAATACATATATATAATACATAATACATAATATAATATTTATATTAACTTTCACCCACTTAAATAATTTCTGCCTTTTTTTCTAGAGCAATGGCTTATTTGGCCTTTGCCCACTCCCCATCTCAGAGGAGATCCCCAGCAGCACTTTGGAGTGCTTTCATCCCAGGTTTGGAAGCTAATTTTTGGGGAGTGAGAGCTGGGTGTTATTCCTAGGAGTGCTTCCCTGGCTGCAAGGCATGGGGCTGAGTTTTGGAAATCAGAAAAAAACATGGAATGGTTCAGGTTGGAAGGGACCTTGAAGATCATCTTGGTTCCGCCCTGTGCCATGGACAGGGACAACTTCCTCTGTCCCAGGCTGCTCCAAGCCCATCCAACCCAGTCTTGGGCACTGCCAGGGATCCAGGGGCAGCCACAGCTGCTCTGGGCACCCTGTGCCAGGACCTGCCCACCCTCACAGGGAGCAATTCTTTCCTAATAACTAAAGTAGATCTAATCTCTTTCAGTTTGAGCTCATTCCATGTCAGTTTGAAGCCATTCCCTTTGTACTGTCACGCCAGGCCCCTCATAACAAATTTCTCTCTGTGCTTCCTGCAAGCTCCCTTCAGGTACTGGATGGACACAGTTTGGTTGCCTCAGAGCCTTCTCCAGGCTGAGCAATCCCAATTTCTGCCGGCCTTTCCTCACAGCAGAGCTGCTCCATCCCTCTGATCTTCCTGTCCTGGGGACCCCAGATCTGGACACAGAACTGGGGTACTCACGTGGGAAAGGAAAGGAAAGGAAAGGAAGAAAAGGAAAGAAAGGGAAAGGAAAAGGAAAAGGAAAGAAAGGAAAGGAAAAGGGAAAGGAAAGGAAAAGGAAAGGGAAAGGAAAGGAAAAGGAAAGGAAAGGAAAGGAAAGGAAAAAAAGGAAAGGAAAAAAAGGAAAAGGAAAGGAAAGGAAAGGAAAGGAAAAGGAAAGGAAAGGAAAGGAAAGGAAAGGAAAGGAAAGGAAAGGAAAGGAAAAAGGAAGGAAAGGAAGGAAGGAAAGAAAGGAAAGAAAAAAGGAAAGAAAGGAAAGGAAAGAAAGGAAAGGAAAGGAAAGGAAAGGAAGGATAGGAAAGGGGAAAAGAAAGGAAAAGAAAAAGAAAGAAAGGAAAAGGAAAGAGGAAAAGGAAAAGGAAAAGGAAAAGGAAAAGGAAAAGGAAAAGGAAAAGAGCAAACAAAACAATTCTTATCTCATCTGCTACTCCTGTGTTTTTTCAAAACGTGGACATGTGGCATTGTGTTGGAAGGTTGTCCACCCAAGGTGGTCACTTAATTAGATTCTGGTGAGAGTGTTTTAATTCATTAACCAGTTGGATCCACGCGTGGGTGTGGGGACAGTCAGCAGTCAGCCACAAGTTTCTTCAGTTTGAGGTACTTCTTGTTAGTACAATACAGTGTAAAATGGAATGGAATGGAATGGAATGGAATGGAATGGAATGGAATGGAATGGAATGGAATAATTAATCTTCTGATATCATAAAATCAAATGCACATCATTCTTCCCTGCGTCTGGGGCCATCATAAATCCAATACAGAATTCCCCATTTTGTGCTTTTCCCTCAGGGACCCTTCTCCCCTGGCATCCCCAGGCAGCCCCCACCACTCTCCCACATCCCTTGCCCCCTGCACCTTGCTGCCTGGGAGGGAAAACCCCCAAAATATGGATGTCTGAGCCTCCTGCCCTTCCCAGGAGCGGAGCCCTGGGCTCATCCCCAGCCCCTGCCGGGTCACATCTTTACAATATCGGGTTTTACGGTGAGCTCATCGCAGCCGGCAGCAGCGCTTTTATTTCTCCGCGGCAACGGAGGGAGGAAACAAAACACGGGGCTGGAGCAGCCTGGCTGCTGAAGTTTCCTGGCTGCCGGGGCTCATTTTTCTTGGTGAGCTGGCTCTGGGAGCATGCGGGGCTCATGGAAACTCAAACGTCTTTCCCTCTCCCCTGTCTGCTCCCCCGTCTCTCCGCGCAGCGATGGAGATAAAGGTTACACATCTGGTTCGGATCTGCTCTGTTTAACCAAAACAAAAAAAAAAAAAAAAAAAAAACACCAAAAAAGCCGTGCTGCTGCTGCTGTCCCATAAATCCTGCCGCAGCTGGAGCGCACTCCCGGCCCTCGCCGGGGCTGTTTGTCCCGCCACGTCCCGCTGAGCCCTGGGGGCGGCTTTGGGAAGGCTGCGCTTCCCCAGAGCTGCTGCTGCCCTTCTGAGTGATCCCCGGCCTCTGGGCAGGGTCTGGCAAGGTTAAAGTTGCCGTGGATCAAAGTTTTTTGGGATTTAGAACCACCCGGGATGCTCAGCTTGGCTCAGGGGAATGGAGCTTGCCCTGCCAGGTGCTGCTGCCCAGGACATTCCAACTATTCTGCCCCCAAAACACTTGTGGGGCTGCAAAACATTGTCAAAAACCAATGGAGCACCTAGAAAATCTAGGATCTTCCAGATGCCCTCATTTTACCTGATCATCTCCACCTTACTGCAGTGATTTTGGGGTTGGGGGCTGCAGTATTTCGATCCCACAAGCTGCAGACTCCTGGCCAAGGAAATGCCCACACTCCTGTCCCTGTTTCCCAAAGATCCTTTGCTGCAGGCTCAGCTGCTCCAGGTTTATCTGCATCTCTGCTGAAGCACTTGGATACATTCCTAATTTCCAGGAATGCCCAGCATGGCAGGATGTCGTTTTCCTTGAACTCCTGACCTTGGAATGTCAACACTGGCATTGCTGGGAAACCCAGGAAGGATCTGGGCAGGTACATCTGAGCATCCATGGACTTCTAGACTGGCTTCTTTTAGCGATGCAATAAATTTAATAGTGGCTAATAAAATGTGTCAGAGCCACTTTGCCTCTCCTTGTAAAGGTCTCCCTGGAAGGCTGTGATTAAATGCAAAGCTGCAGCGTTGAGGGAACCCAACCAAGCATTAAATGCTGATGCTGTCCTAAATTTAAGGGTCTGGCCTCAGTGTTGAACTCTAGGACACGTCCTGCTCTTGGTTTTTATGACACCACTGGTACCATAAGTGGTTATGTCTGTGCTCTAGGGTTGAACCCTGGAGTTCTCACCAGCAGGCTCGTAGCCTTCTGGTCTCCAAGGGCAGCAGAGTCATCCAGAACCCTCTGGATTTCAACTGGGAAAAGTGAGATTTGACAGTGACTTTTTGGAGTAGTTTGTCCCAGGGGCTGTCCACTATCACTCTTTAAGGATGAAGTGTGGGTGAAGGAGCAAGTGTAGGATTTTGTGGCTTCTTCTGGGCAGCCCGACTGGGAAATGCTCCATGAGGAAATTCCCTGGTACAATAAGGGCTGGTGGCTCTGCTGATTTTGCCTCACCCATCTCCTTGCAGGACCTGAAGGGGCAGTGCAAGAAAGATGTAGTGACAGGACGAGGGGGTATGAATTCCAGCTAAGGGTTTAGATGGGATATTGGGAAGGATTGTTCCCTGTGAGGGTAGGGAGGCCCTGGCACAGGGTGCCCAGAGAAGCTGTGGCTGTTCCTGCATCCCTGGAAGTGTCCAAGGCCAGGCTGGATGGGGCTTGGAGCAACCTGGGCTAGTAGAAGCTGTCCCTGCCATGAAAGGGGGTGGAACAAGATGAGCTCTAAGGTCCCTCCCAACCCAGACCATTCTGTGGTTCTTTCCTTGGGACAGAATCAGCACTCAGATTTGAGGACACAGCATCACATTCGAGGCTCACCTGGACTTTAGGCATGGTCACCTCAACCTACAACAGCCCTGTGAAGGTTTCCCTGCCCCAATCCTGGAAACCTCCGGAGATTTAGAGCAATTCCAGGGACACACTTCCATCTCACAACGTGCCCTCAGCTTGAAGGGAAATTCTGGCCCGGGGCAGGGCTGTAAGACTGACCTTCTGAACCAACTCCAGGGGCGTGTCTGATGCAGGAGGTGATGTCTGCAGAAGAAACCCTGCTTAGAGGTGGGTCTGGGGCCACCCCAAAAGCAGCAGGGCGCGGCTCTGGGGGCTCCCCAGCGGCAGCGGGAGCGGCACGCGTGGCTCGGGCTATTTTTACTGCCGCAGCCACGCTGGCAGATGCGCTCCCGGCTGCAGATGACTTCCATGTGCAGCCCCTCGTGGCCCTGGCCGGGGGCCCGGGGCGTAGCTCGCTTCCTTAAAAGGCTCGGGAGGCGCCTGCAACGCCCCCGGCATGGGAGGGGATGGAGGGGATGAGGGGCCCCTGCCCGAGCTGCTGCTTCTCCCCCCGGCGCGCTGTGACATCCCGGGACGCGCCCCGGCATCCTGGAGCGCTCCATGGAAAGCAGCTGCCCCGGGAAACGCAGGCGGCGCAGGCATCGGGAAAAGCTCTCCCGTGCTGCAGAGGGCTGGGAGGACGGAGGGAGGGATCGCTTTAACCCAAGTGCAGCTTTTGGGAGCAGAAAGTGAGGGGCTTGGCCGTGCGCGGTTGGCAGTGAGATGCCGAGAGTCCCCCAGAGCCGCTGCAAGAGCCAGTTACAATAATAAATAACAAATAAGCGGAATCGACCAGTCCCCCTCTTTTTCTAATGAAGTGGTGTGCTCTAAGGGGAAGGTGCCAAACAAACAGCTCAGCTTCCCCAGCTCAGCTGCCACGGCCTGGCTCGTCCCCAGCCGAGCTGTCCCCGCTCTGTCCCCACGCAAGCGGCTCGGTGCTGGCGGGAAGTTTTGGGCTCTGGGCTGCTCCTCCTGCCAGGAATGGGATGCCTGAACTGTGAATCCCCGCTAGGACAAAGCCCAGAGCAGCCCTGTGGGCTCTTCTTGCGCCCCTGGAACCCCCTGGATCCAAGGGGGTGCGATAATTCAGTCTTGGAAATGATGTGGTGAAGGGCAGATCCTCCTGGGAGACACCTCTGAAGGAATTGTTGTTGTGTGTGCAGCACATGTGGAATAACTCCTGTCACGACTCATGGGGACCTGCCTGAAGTGCTTCAGCAAGCAGCAGGACAGTACCAGGTGGCCTTGTCCTCATGCCAGCCCCATCCTGACCCCTGGAAGAACACCTGGATAAGCTCTGAATGGCAAGGGTCTCCTTTCCAAGGTTTAACCAATCCTGCCCAATTCTCCAGGAGTCAGTGCCCTCTCCCAGTTCTCCCTCAGCAATGCCCTGGGTTTGGTGTTCCAGCTGCCCTCTCCATGGCAAGGCTCCCCTTTTCCTTCCAGGCATCTCCAGCAGGCCATGGGAAGTGTTATCAATCCCTGCCTGGGGACAGCAACGGAGCCCCAAAACCCAGAGCTGCCCTGTGCCCTGGGATGGCCGCTTTTATCTGCTTTCTGCTTTCAGGGGGGATTTTTGGAGGGGCAGGGAAATGTGCATTGTTTCTGGGAATTTTATCTTCCTTGGGTGAGCTCAGAGAAGGAGAGGAAGGGTAAAACTCATGGCTGTGGAAAGCGAAGGAGACAGATGAAAATACTTATGGTCATTGTGCCATAATACACATAATAATAATAATAATAATAATAATACACAGGGACACCCAGGGCTGGCTGAGGCCAAGTTGCTAAAGGCCATGTCCAGCTCAGTTTAAATTCCTTCAGGATGGAGATTTGACAACCAAGACATCTCTGTTTCCACCTTTTTTCCACGCTGGAAATCTCCAGGTTGCCAGCAGCCTCTCAGTGCTGTCCCCCTGAATACCCTTACTACATTTATCCTCCCTTTGAGGAACAGTGGGATTTCCCCCCCGCCCAAATAATTGCTTTCCAGACCCTGGAAAATTATTCCATTGATGCCCACACTGGCTTTAACAAAGACAAACCCACAAGTTTCTCAAAACCTCCATTAGACTTTATTTAAAAGTTCTTTGTATAGACTTCCTGACACAGAATCCACAATAAAAATAAACCCCCCCCTCCCTTCCACTGCTCCCCCTCCCCAGACTGCTTTGCTTTGTATTTTATAAAACATACAACATCAGAAGAATGCCAGAGGCATCCTACACCACAATTTAAAGATTTGTTAACTGAGGCCTTGGTCCCAGCAGTGCATTTGCATTTGGAAACTTTGCTTCCTTTTCCTTGCTAGTTCGGTTGGCCACATGTGGTACAAATGCATACAAGAGATGTAGTCTGAGACTGAATCCAGCAAAAGGAGAAAAAAAAAAAAAGAGGAAGAGTGGAAATGGAACCAATTTTTTATCAGAATCAGCCACTCTCTTACAAAAAGGCTTCCCCTGTAAAGTTACACTCAGTTATGAGAAGGATAAAAGCAAGCAGGTAACAAGTTGCAGTGAAATTATTATGATTTGATTTTTTTTGACTCATTTTTGTGATGCCTTGTATAGGCAGACAGCCAGAATTGGGGGGAAAAAAGGCTAATTTAGAAGACATGTTGAGAGACAATAACAATCTGCACTTGGGTAAATATTTGGCAATGTTGAAGCTATACAATATAACCCGGGCACGTGTAGCACTCAGTCCACAAACAGTTTAGCACCATATTGATAGGTCATGCAGCAAAACCCTCTCCTCGGGGTTTGCCTGGGAGTTAAAAGCATGAAATATTACAGTGCAAGGTTGTCTATACCCTTAGCTTCTATAGGGGCAAGGTGGCAAAGGTGATGCTGTCTCAGAGGTAAGTGTTGGCCGGCCCCTGGCTCTATGTCCCCATCGCCGTCACCGCGCCGGGGTTGATGGCTCCTGGAGGGGGAAGAAGGAACAAATAAGGTTTTGATGCAAGATTTTAAAGGAAGATAAACAGCCAGGAGCAGCAGAGGGGGGATGCCAGGGATGTGGCTGGCTCTCTTACCAGGGGTGCAGAGTTTTTCACATTCTTTCTGCGTGTTGAACCTGTTGTCGTTGCCGCCGCAGCCGCCGTACCAGAAGCGGGCGCAGCTCTTGGTCTCGGGGTCGTAGTACCACTTGAGCACAAAGTTCCTGCAGGTGCCCTCGTCCTTCTGCAGCCGGCAGACATCCATCACTGTGGGGAAAACCAGGAGCAACAGGGGTCAGTGGCACTCCTGGGTGGAGCACTGCCTTTTCTCAGTGTGTCTGCAGGCTGGGAAAGGGCATCCGCAGCTCAGAGTGCGCAGTCTCCTGATTTAGATGACTAAATCCCATCTCCTTCTTTGCAAAGAGAACCTCTTTCCCTGGAGGTCACCAGTTTGTTTGTCTCCTGTGCTGCTGCCATGCATCCAGGAGTGATGAAGGAGGAGTGATGCATGGCAGTGGTTGTCTGCAAATCCTTTGGATCTGTAGGAAATCAGCTGGCAGTCTCAGAACTGGGAGAGGACTGGCTGGGCTGCAAGGCAAGAAGTACTGGCACCACCAGAATGACTGACTTCACTTAAAAGAGAAATTTTCCACGTGAAGATGCTCCTGGGTGCACCACACTGCATCTTGCATCCCTGGCTGGGTGAGCGGGGGACAAAACAACAGAGCGCTTGGATTGTGGCAAAACGAAATCGCCACATTATTTTTTAAATAATTTTTAAAAAATAAAATTTAAAAAATATCTGATATCAGCCACTGATTTGCCATCAGGTCACACGCCTCCCTTCACACAGGAAAGGAGAAGGAGCTTATGCCACCTCTGCTCAGCACAGCCTAAACACCACAGATAAGGGGGAGTCAGAAATCAGTATTGACCTTCCAGTTCAGCTTTGCTTTTGGGTTCCTACAGCCTAAAGCTTCCCCACGCCTTGGGCAAGCTCTTTGCCTTTTTTATATTCAGATTTTCTTTTTCCAAAGACATCTCCTTTCTTCCCCACTTTCCAAAACACTGAAATCTAGCAGATGTGAACACAGGAATGACTCTTCCCCAAACCCTGCACAAGAATGAAATCCAAACACTAATCAAAACAGAAGGATTTCTTTTGTGTATATAACCTAATTTGCCCCGCTTTCAGTCTGAAATGAAACAAATCTTCCCCAAAATTTTCCAAGAATTGATGGAGAGCAAGAACTAGGGAGTTAAAATATGTTTTAAGCTGTAGGAGGTTGAAAAGATGGGGAGAGACAGGGTTTTAAGACATCCCACAGAGAAAATGTATGCCTGGGCTCCTTAGTTACATTTGAGAGTTACTTTTGTCATGGTGAAAAAGTTTTTAACAATTAAAAAATAAAACCATAGAACCATTAAGGCTGGAAAAGTCCTCTAAGACCCTTGAGCCCAGCACTGCCAAGCCCACCACTAAACTATGCCTCATGTTCCACATCTACACATGAAAAATGATCTATAAAAAGTCCTTAATTAAAGGGGATCACAGCATTTGAAAGGCTTCCAAAGGGAAATGGGTCTGGTGCACGTTTTTGCACCCAAAGTGCCTTAAAGTTTGGGAGCTCAACTAATTTCTCATTGTTGCACCTGCTGAGGACTGAACCCAGAG
Organism: Melospiza georgiana; assembly: GCF_028018845.1. NCBI lineage: Eukaryota > Metazoa > Chordata > Aves > Passeriformes > Passerellidae > Melospiza > Melospiza georgiana. The sequence continues at coordinate 5,207,249 of NC_080436.1, forward strand.
CCTGAGCACCTCAAAATCTGAGCTGCCCTGAAGTCCTGTGTCCATTTTCCATGTGGATTCCAGCTCTGGCTTTGCAGAAAATGGAAAGGGAATAAAGTGAGCAGAGCGCAGCGGGCAGAGACCTGAACATCCCTCCAGGGACCCAAGGCTGCTTTCCTTGACTCTGTGCCCAGGGCAGAGCAGTGCCAAGTTGATGAAATACCACTTTAGCCTCATAAACAGTTGCTGGAAACATCATCAAAGCATGTGACAGAGATCAGAAGGGGCTGGCCTGTGGGACAGGGGTAGCAGAAACTCCTGCCCTCCAGAGAAATCCTCATCAGGGAGGCTTCTCTGCTCTCCCAAGGAGGAATCCTGCTCTGGAGTGAAGCTGTGAGCTGCTTCCTCTGGCAGCAAAGTGCTCAGACTACAGCCAGAGGAGCCATGGTGCCCATTTGCATCCCCAAAGCACCTTGAAATCCCCTTTGGCCACCCCAGGCATCTCTGTGGCTGGTGGTGGCCGCCTCCCCCTTGCCTGCGCATCTTTGCCAGAGACAAAAATTCCCAAATACATTTAAGGATCCTAAAATGAACCTAAGAAAGTCAAATGAGGTGGAAGGGCCTGTAATTTGCCTTTTCAAACCCTGCCATGCCACTGCAAGGACTAAAGCCCTGCCTCTAGGTACCAGAGCTGTCTTCACTCCTTGGTTTCCCTCCCAGCTACACAAAGGGCCCTAAAGCACCTCTGGGAGGGGGAGGTTGCTCTGATAAGGATTTTCTGGGCTCTGTTCCCATCCCAACCCCTGGCTGAACCAACACAGGTGATTTCAAGCCTTTTCTCCCTTCCCAGGTCTTAAAGAGGTTTGCAAACATAACCCCTTAACCTCAGAAAATCCTTGAGGAGAGGAGGGCATCTCCATTTTCCCACAGGCTCCCCCCTCATGCTTGGCTTTTCTCTTTTGGTGATGAAGCAAAACGTCTCCATGCAATGCCCAAGCCCCATGGAGTCACTTTCCATCAGGTGTTTTGGTTCCAGGCAGTGAAATGTTGGGAATTCTCTGCATTCCAGCAGAGGGGTGGCACTTCATGGTCACACAGAGATAACACAAACAGGTTTGGGACCATGCCAGGCTCCAGTTCAGCAACCCCAGGTCCCTGGTGAAATCCAGGGAGCTCTGCCACCCAGGCTGTGCCAGCACAGCACATCCTGGTGGGACAACACACATGCAAAGTGACTGGCTCATGCAAAGCAGATGGAAGGGCATGGTGGTGTGAAGGAGCAAGTGAAAACTAAATCTGTGCTACTTTTGGTCTGGGGCTGGACAGGCTTGGATGCATGCTGTGAAATGGTCAGGGTGGAAGAATGGGTTTGCTTTGTTTGTGATGATTCATTTTTTTTTTGGGGGGGGGGGTGTGTTACCTGATGAGAATCTTTTCTCAAGGGGTGGCTGCTGCATGGCTTTCTCATCTGCTGCTGGAGGAGGAAAAAGCGCACGGGTTTGGATTTTAAATGGTGTTTTCCCTCTGATCCAAACATCATTTGACAGTAGGACAAAATGCAAAAGGGTGAATCCTCATGGGGTACTTACATGGCTTTAAGCATTTGTTATAGCACTCAGCTTCGGTCTCAAATCTATTGGCATTACCTCCACAGCCACCATACCAACCCTGGCTGCAGAACTTGTGTTTGGAGTCAAAGAACCACACAATCTGATAGTCCTTGCACTGCATGCCCATGTCAAAATCCAGCAAGCAAGGGTCTGGCCAATCTGCATGGCAAAAGGTGCAAAGGTTAAGTGATCCTGAGGGGGTTAAAAGCTGAAAAAGCAAAGAGATTGAAAAGAGGGGGGGGAAAAGGAAAAATAAAGTCTGGTTCAGGACTGGTGGCATTTCCCTCTCGTGTGTTTTTCTGGATGCAAACCTTCCTCAGCCTCCAGTTTACCTCTTCTTGCTTTGGTTTTGTCACAGATTCAAACCCCAGATCCTTGGAGCAGCATAGTGGGAACCCCTTACTCCCCACACAAATCCCCCCACCCTCTTTTAGAAGCTCTTCATCTTGGCAGTGACTTCTAGTCCCTAAGCGTGTTTATCTCTAAAAGCAAGTTGCACCTGGCATATGTGAAGGCTCAATGAACACTTAAACATATGTTCCTTTCCTGCCCCAAAAATGATAATTTAGGTCCAAATCACAGAGTTTTTATTAGCTGTGCTGGGCCATCCATGCTATTTTACCCATACAAGGAGGGCAGAGTGTGGGGTTTACTCCAAAATCTCTCTGAAGATTTGCACATGGGCATCTCCCATGAACTAGAGGAGGCTCAGCTAAACCCATCCCCAATTCCCTGCCCTTTTGATAGTCTTCATCCCGTTAAAAACCTTTGGATGAGCATCCTTGGGGAATGCCCCCCCCAGATCGCTGGCTGCCATAAATCCTCAGGCAGAGGTGTTTGCTGCAAATGGAGCTGAGATGGAGAGGTCTGTGTGGAGGTGCAGAGCAAAGCACTCAGCACATCCCTTTTCCCTGGGGCAGGAGAAGCCCACACACCTGGTTTGCCAAGGGCTGGTGCCAGGGGGTTAGACAAGGGGTTAAACAAGGGGTTAAACAAAGGCAGGGGGTGCTTGTCACCTGGTGGGAACAAGGAGGGATGAGGGGGATGGCAGTGGCAGGGAAAAGGGGCCAAATGACACGGGAAGAGAAGGATGATGGATCATGCAGGAAGGAGAAACGAGCTGGTCCAGCACAAGCCCTTGGCCCCTCTGCTGCACAAAGCTCCAGTGGTGCCACCAGCCAGGCATGACTGAGATCCATGCTCATCCCACTCAACACCAGCAGCAGCCAGAGCTCCACAGCAGCTCCACAGCTCCTGGCTGCATTTCCCTGTGATTTCCCTGTGCTCTCAGACCACTCTGTGAAGAAAATGAGCCCCAGCACAAGCAGAATGTCTGAAGGAAAACACAGGAACGATGATTGCAGAGCCATTGTTGGTGTGGCTGCAGTGGCTGTGCTGCTGGGTGAAGGCTGAGAGCCCTTCCAGGCCCTTGGAGGAGGGGTTGTGGCACCGATGGTGTGTGACAGCACTGGTGTGATCAGCTTGGTGTCACCCAAAGCCACGAAAAGAGGCAGAGACCCCACTGCAGGGCTCTGGCAAGGGTGTCACCAGGGCCATGCTCAGATCCCTTGGTGTTAGTGGCACTGTGAGAGCCCCCAGCCCAGCAATCCCCCCACACTCACCACTCTCAGGCCCTTCCAGTGGCTCAGTGTTGAGCATCATGTTGGCCAGGGACACCTGGGCCTGCGCCTGGGTCTCTGTGGGGAGAGGCAGAGGGGCACTCAGGGGGAGGGAGCAGCAGCAGCACCCTCAGGACAGTCACAAACAACCCCCAGCCACAGCACAGGGGCCAGGTCTGTGTTTAGCCCAGCACACACAGAGGAGAAATGCTTATTGGAGGCAGCTGATGGGAGGAGCAATCCCCAAATGCCTGGCTGTGCTAGGGTGGGATTGTCTTCCCTCCCCAGTGTCTCTGCTTGAGCTCATCCTCGGGGATCACCACAGAGGAGCATCCTCAGGGCCCCATGGGGCTGCTTTGGATGGCCCCACTCACCCCACAGCATCGACAGGGATGCTGGATGTGGCCTCTCTGGAGCCACTTTAGCTTTGGTCTCCTGGCCTTGGAGATGGCAGAACAACAATGGCATCCCCCCATGGAGCCAATCCATGATGGATCTGTACTCTCTTGTTCCCCCAAGGGGTCTCTTGGAGCACACTCCTCCCATCAGGCCTCACGTCCCTCTATGGTGAGGATTGTCACAGGTGAAAAATATTCCATGGAGGGGTCTGCAGCTATGGGAAGTGCTGGATTTGCTTTTCTTTAGTGCATGGTTTGGGTGTGGCTAAAGGGGACAATCCTACTCAGTGTCCAGGTCACAGCTTGCCACCACTGCCTACTCCATTTATTCCCATTCAAGGTTTGTTCCATGGGAAAAGCAGCTTCTCTGGGCATTGGGAGCTCCAATTCATCACATGCAAATGTTACTTCTACCCACTGATGTCTTTTCTCAACATTTTTGTGGGCATGTTAATTGCTTGTGAAGGTGAGGGACTGGTCCAAACCCACTGAAGCCAAAGGAAAGGCTCTCCATGGGCACTGGAATTGTCTTGGAAGTGCCAGAGGAAGCCAGACACGGCACTGGCAGGACCAGCACAAACTTCACACCACCAAGCCAAGTCACCTCTGTGCCAACTGTATTAAAAAAAACATTGGCTGTGTCTTAGCAACTTTTGGCCATGGCAGTGAGTTTGGTGATGGATGTGCACACATGGAGTTTGGATCCCCAAGGGACTAAACCTTCCCTTTCATCTCCTCTTTGTGGGTTTTTCTGGGTAGTGTGGGAAGCAGATCAGTAGCCATGGAACTGGCTATTAGGAAAGCAGCTTTTCTTGCTTATTTTGAAATCAGGCTGGACTGAGTTTACCAGTTTGACTCATTATTAATTGCAATAGTGCAGGCTGGGCCCCCACCAAGACCTTTTGCACCGATGTACAAACCCTCCAGCATGTAACAAACCCGCTCTGGGACTGCCTTTAATTATCCCACATTCTGTGCTGATTTAACCCCACTGAAGTGCAAACTCCCATTTTTCAAAGAAACACATTCGCCACGCTGGGATTGCTAGTACCAACTTATTCCCGATCCCTACATTGTTTTTTCCCCTCCCACTTTTTGTGCCCACTTAATGAAACAAAATAAATGCCCACGTGTTTCTGAGAGCCACTTACTCGTGCTGAATGACCCTGTGTAGGTTACTTTGTGCTGGGATTTTTGGGAGCCAGTGATGACAACAGCGTATTTCTGCCCACTCCGGAGCCCCCGGATGACGTGCTCGGTGCCGGTCAGGTTTTGCCTCTGCACGAGGGAGTGGTCCTGTGCCAAGGTGACAGTGACATCAAAGGTGCCGTGGGGCTCAGGGCTGGCCCAGCGCAGCCTGGCACTGCTCTCAGTGACATCTGTGATCTGGATGTCGTGGGTCTTTGCTGCAGGGCAGAATCAGAATCAGAATCAGAATCAGAATCAGATTCAGAAGGGACACCAGGCAGTGGGTGAAGAGGGAAAAGATCTCAAGGAAGAAGTGCCTCAGTGCTGCAGAATCTTCTTTCCACAGCAAGTGCAAGCCAGGCTGGCACTTGGCTGTCTCAAATGCCCCTGCAGGGGAGGCTTTGTTTTCCATAGCTCAGATGATTCACCAAGTGGTTTATTTATCTTTAATAATCTGTTGCAATCTAGCAAATCAAAGACTTTTTTTCCCCAAGATTCTCACAGCTTGAAATTCCCAGTACTTTCCCAACAACTGTAAATGTGCCCAGTCGTATCCTTCCTTCTCTAGGGTGCAATGGATTCACTGAGCTGCTGAAGATTTTCACGCCAAGCCTGCCTAAGAGTGAACATAAAATCACAGACTGGTTTGGGCTGGAAGAGACCTTCAAGACCATCTCATTCCAACCTCCATGCCGTGGGCAGGGACACCTTCCCCTACACCAGGTTGCTCCAAGCCCTGGTCTTGAACACTTGCAGGGATGATAACCTTAACAGGTCAAAGAAGTTGTTATGGAAAGGTTTTCCTACTCTGGCAGATCACTGGATGAGACCTTTATAAACACTGTTTGAAGCACTGGTGGGGCAAGAAACACCCAGAAAAGTTTTTTCCCCTCAAGCTGATAAGAGCATTAGCCTTGCAAAAGCTGGTTGCTTTTATTTATTGCTTTTTGCTTCTTATTTATGCGGGGACTTGCCATCAGTGACTGGATGAGCTTCCCTGTGCTTTTTTGATTTTTTGACACATTTTTTTGAACACATTTTTTGATCCTTGCTCGGCTAGTGCAGATCTGCCTGTACCCCCTTGCAAAAATATCCCTTTTTATGAACTGTGCCCACATGAAAGAGGCTTGGTGTTCCCAAACAGGTCTCCACACACTGATCCATTGATGAACTAACAATTCCTATTAGCTGCGAGCTCAAACAATGCCATTATATGAACCACCATCAGTAGCAAAACTTGGCCAAGGGGCAACGCTCCAAGGAAATCATGGAAACAAATGAGCCACTAGAGTGAGTCACTAGAGAGAGAAGCTCTCTGTAGCTCGATGGATTGTTCCTGCTTGTGTTTTGCCTAGGAGCACCCATTTTTGCACACAATTCTTAACACAAGTTGGCAATGCCCCAACACAGCCTTCCTGATTTATACCTAAAACCGAAATTTGCCCTCTGGGCGACATTTCCCACAGGAATAATCCTCTCAGGGGGAAGAAGAGCCACAGCCTGCTGTGGTTCAGCCCTGCCCACACGGGAAGAGCTGCTCACATACCGCTGTGTCTCCTCCTGCCGCCGGCCGCGGTGCCTGTGGCGTTGGTGGTGGCAGCCCGGCCGCTGGCTTTGCTGTGGCTGGTGGTGGCACTGGCTGTTCCCTGGGCTGTGGCGTTCCCCTGGGCCACAGAGCTGGCTGGGGTGGTCTCGGGGGCTCTGGCCTGGGCCGTGGTGCTGGCAGGAGTGGTTCTGGCTTGGGCACTGGCCGCTGGCTTGATGGTGGCGCTGACCGTGGTGCTGGCAGGGAAGGCGCGGCTGGAAGTCGCGTTGGGAGCCACAAACCTGGGCAGAATTTGGAAATGGAGGTGAGTTGGTGTAAAAACCACTGGCAGGAACCCACCTGAGGTCGAGAGTCTTTGTCAGCTTTAGATTTGCCCAGAGTGAGTGAAAAGTGCTTAGATCCAAGCAGTGAAATGTGTTCCTAGTAGAGGTGTCCCTGCCCGTGGCGAGGGGTTGGAAGATGTTCTTTAAGGTTCCTTCCAACCCAAACTGTTCTGTGATTTTCTGAAAAAAGCGAACTCAGACAGATCTGCATCGTGCCTGATTTCAAGGGGCTTGGCCTTCTAAAGCCAGCACAGCTCTGTGCCACCAGTGTGTCTGGGTGATAACAGGCTTTCACTTCTCTTCAGAAAATATTAGCATGGCTGCTGTGCTGGGTTCTGTGTATCAGATAACCCAGGGCAGCCCAGCCTCTGAAAATAATGTTTGAAGCAGAAAGCCCCAAATTCATAGTAATTTCTGGAATTTCTGACCTACACAATCAAAGTCAACATATATCTCCTTCATATTTTTAAGCATATATAAATACGGAATTTACCCCAAATTTAAACTTATACATCATCCCTTCTCTATAAGATATCTCTGTTGCTCTTTTGACACACAGCACTGAGGGAACCAGTAATATTAATTGAAATACTATTAGAATTATATTAATTAAAAGACAATCCTGATTTTTGAAAGTGAAGTTGCTTTTTCTTTCCTTTTCCCCAAAGCATTACTCACACTGCTTTCTGCCCAACGAGCACGGGGTGCTGACCCTGGACTTGCTGACCATTCTGGAGCCACTCACACTGTTTCCTTATCTCTGGAGACAGGTAGAACGCATATTCACCTGGAGATGGAGAGAGACATTAAATACTGGAGCTGAGGATGGTTCATACCCACCGCCAACATATTACATTTATGTCTTCTTAATTAAAAAGAAACAAAAAAACTAAAACCAAAAAAAAGGAAATTAATTTCCTTTTCTTGTTTGATGTTTAGTTACTGCAACATCCTGGGCTGGGAGATTTGTTATTGCAGTCTACAAACACAAGGGCCTTAACTACAAGAGGGCTGTTTGCCTGAGTCTGTCACTTATAAACACATTTCTTGTAACAGGACACTTCCAACCACACAGGTAATCAAGAGTTAGAAATTTCCAGGACTGCTGTAAGCAGTAAATGGAAAAAGCAAACTGAGATAACCTAAACATTTATTTTCAGATGTTTGCTTTCTATTTAGTGCAAGACATTCCTGAATCTGTGGTATATCAGCCCATTAATCTGGTTTTCAGGAATTTTTGCTAAAAACTAGATTTCCTAAGAAGTTCTACTTCTTATCCTTGCTGGATGGGTGTGTTTAGGATCTGGAGGTCCAGCCAGGGTTCTCTAGATAAGCTGAGATGTAGATTTTCGAGGCACAGTCGGCACATCCCAAGTACAGCAGCTTTATTTATCCCTGAGCAAAGAATCCTGTACATCTGGTCCTTCAATCTGCATAGAGAAACTCCAGATTTCAGCCTGAGCCAGCCAAGGGCCTGCTGGACATGATGTTTATGGTGAAGTTGGGAAGAAAGATCTGCTGGGTTTTGAAGCAGCTCCAAGGAAGTGCTGCAAAGGGCCTCAGTGGGATCTATGTGAGAGGCAAGCCAGGTGGGATGAGATCAGAACCCACAGGTGAGCCCATGGAGACCAAGGCAAAGCACACTGAAGTGCAAACTCTACTTGGTGGATAACATGGAAGGGGATGGGGAGGCCAAAGTGAAGAAAACCCAGAGATACTCAACTAGGTAAAGTATGAGCAGCCCAAATTGCACCAAACAAAAAATAGTCTAACTTCAGTGGGTGCTGCTGCTAAAAACCTTTCAGAGGCCATGTGTTGCCCCTTCCATGACACTTGGGCTGCTAGGATGTTGCACTTACTTCTGATGAAGGATGGCAGCAGTGTCCCAAAACGCAGCAAGGGCTCTTCATGGAGCTCTCCTGGTTTATCAACCAGCTTGAAGAACACGTCGTTGGGCTCGCTGGCGAGGCTGTAGATGTTCTTGGCATTCACCTTCCTGCCAATGCCCAAGATAACAAAGAAGTACCCTTTGCATTTTGCACTGATGACAGCCCTCTGCAGGTGCTCGAGTTCTCTTTTGTTCACTTTTCCAGTCATCATCAGAACGATGACTTTTAGATCCCGAGGGCTTGGCACGCTTTCAAAGACATGAGCGATTGTGTGTTCAATTGCACTTCCCAGAGCCCTCGTGCCATGCAGCTGGGTCATTTGGTTGTGGAGGTAATTAATTATCTTCTCTTTGGATGCATAATCAGTTAGTGAGAACTCAGTTTTCACTGGTGGGAAGCTTGAGTTGATTTCGTGTTCGTAAGGAGCTTGCTGGAGAACGGCCACTCTGGCATGGTGCTGGGATACTTTTGGCTCTGAGCTGATTTCCAGGTTGGTTACAATGTGGGAAATGTATTTTTTCATCTCGCTGAACTGCAGGGGGGTGGTGGACTCGGAGCTGTCCAGGATGAAGGCTATGTCTGTGTCCACGTCAGTGGGGGCTGCCCTTCTGTCTCGGAAGGAAGGTCTCTGGCCAGTTCCAGCACATCTGGGATCTGGGTCGCACACATCTGGGGAAGAAACACAGGGGGTTGGTTTCACCTGCAGGACCCAAACACAGCCCTCCCTCATCACTGTAAACATCTCCTGTGTCACATGAAATACCATCAAGCCCTGGAAATTCACTGGTCCCATTACTGGATACCAAAGTAATTTCATCCCACAACACATTCAGTTATGTGTTCAGTATTTTTTAATGTATTCCTTTGTCCAAGGGGATCCCTGAAGCACTCTGTCATAAGTGGCAGAAGGCCATTTTTAGAGCACTTAGCTATCAGTATCTGGGCTGTAAAAGTGGCAACCAGACAAAAAAAGGAGCTTCTCTTTACAAAGTGGAGTACGCCCAGCAAACAGCATTCACAATGCCAATGTTTTCCGCTCAACCCAAGAATCCCTTGTATCCATCAACAGAAGGGCTGACTCCCAAGTTGGGCTTCCCTTCTTACAAGCCACTGCTGCCTGGCCAGAAGGATTTGGAACTGTCTAGAGGAGAAATTGGATGCTTACCCAAACAAATGTGACAAGTCAAAAGCCTCTGAATGGTTTGATTCAGCTGACCGCCGCTGGTTGGAAGAACAATGGCGTGACCGACCGCCGTGTTGTTGATCTGGTGAGATGGAAACAGAAAGACACAGAGTCAGTAACACTGCCTTCTGCTGCTCTCAGCTCTGAGGAATTCTCTGCTCAGCGCAATGCTCTTGGTGATCCCTTTTGGAGGAGCCTCGTGTCCCCGATTTCAGTTTAGAGCCATAAACTCCAAGAAAAGGGACCACTTGAACCAGTGCTCAGGGAGTTTATCTAGGGCTTTTTCCCGGCTGTCTGTCCACTCTCCCTCTGCCAGCAAAACTAATGTACTCCCACCTTCCCACCCTTTGCCTTTCTGTCAGACTTTTCCTTCTGTTTCATCCCACACTGGAGCCATGGCCTGGGAAAGGAGTGGTCTCACTAGCATTTCCCAGCATGTGCTGTGGGGATTACAAAATTAGTGTTTCTCTCCTAACAGATGGATGACTTTGGCCAGCCTTCCACATATGAGAGGCCTTTGAAAGCCAAGCTTCAAATGCTTGTGGCATCCAACACCATGAAACCAGACCGAGGGCACGAGCAGAAAATAAAGAAAGGGTGAAGGAGCCCAACCTCCAGAGCTCTGGTAAGCACTGCATCCTGCCTGCTGGTGAGGAACACCGGCACAACCCCGGCGTCGTAGAGCTTCAGCACTGCATCGTTGAGCTGTGGGGACGCCCTGGTGTCCCCGTTGCTGAAGAAGACAGCCACCTTCCTCATCAGGAAGCCACTGCGGGCACGCTTGAAGGTGTTCCTGGCCACAAAGGACATGGCGGTCTCCAGGCTGCGCGGCTTCGTGGTCAGCGTTGCCTGGAAGTTTTGGATCTGCTGCAGGAGGCTGGATTTCTTCCTGGCGTCAGCAAAGCGGATCTCGGTGGTGACCTCGTTGTTGTAGGTGACCAGGGCCACCCGTGCCCCCCGGGGACAGTTGCTCTCAGCAATGGTCAAGTTGTTGACCACTCTGAGCACAGTTTGCTTCATCCTGTTGAAAACCTCCCTCACGACGCCCGAGGAGGTGTCAATAGCAAAGGCCAGCTCGGTTGGGAAGACAGGGCACTCCTTGGGACCTGTTGGGAATGGGCATTGGGAACAAGTCATGCCTCAAGCAGCTGTCAGGATGCAGGGACAATGTCCTCAGCAGGGGTAAATCATCCATACATGGGGAGACCAACATGCAGCCACCCTGGGGTTTAAAGGACTGAATGAGACTTACCATAGCAGCAAGCTGTGGAAAAGATGGACAGAAAAGGACAGCTTGGTCAGTGCCATTCTTGTAACATGATGGGCAAATAAGGGTAGAGAGAGGGGGGCTCAGCAAGGCACTGAGGAGGTACTCACGGCATTTGTCTTTGATGTTCCGCACCAGCGCACATTGCTTAAGGAGATAAAGAAAGGGGGGGAGAGAGATATGTCACACAGTCAACCCAGGGGTGTTTCAAAATAAGAGTGAAATTGTGCCACACTTACATCTCTGGATTCTCCTTTCTCGCCTTTAAGGCCCTGTTTCAAAGAAGGAAGAGAAGTTGAGTGCAAAGTGTATCTCCAGGGTGCCTTATGAAACCTGTCAGAACAACTACTGAGCCACGGGGAAATCTGTCTGTTTTCAGCTGTGTTTCCAGCAACAGAGTGCAGGCCTCTTCTGTGTGAGGAGCAAACCTAGCTGAGGCCAAACCCAAAAGGGAGGTTGGAACTGGATGGTCTTTAGGGTCCCTCCCAACCCAAACCATTCCATGAGTTATGGTGCTCCAGGTTCACATGCAAAGCAAGCCCAGCCACCTTGGCCTTTCTAGGAAGCCTTCTGCCAGCCAGATTTGGTCATGGCCCTATCCTGAATGGGGTGGTGAATGATAAAGAGATGAGAATCTCCTAGAAGGAATTTTAAGGGGCATATTGCCATGGGGAACTCGTAAGAGCATGTCCCTTGAGTTTTTCCTTTGGTTTGAGGAAGGGTAAATATTTGTCAGCGATAAACAGCTGCTTAAAAATTTATGGAGACACATCCAACACAAATAAGGAGGGATTTCCTCAACTTGAAATCAGCAGGAGACAGTGATGGACTTGGTTTTCAACCCCTGGCACCCACAGGGACCATTACATGAAGCCAATCAGCAATGCAATGAACACTTACAGATGGCCCAGGGTATCCAATCTCTCCTTTCTGACCGGGTATCCCAGGTACTCCTGCATCTCCCTGGAAAGAGAGAGCAGAGAAATCCCCTCCATGAACATCTGCAGGAGGACTCCCAGGAACACTTGGAGGAAGAGATGTGTCCATCTTTCAGGGCATTCATGCAGAAGGGAAAATTTGTACCACGGTCCAACTTACTCTGCGGCCTCTGTTTCCTTTGGGGCCAGGGCCTCCAGCAACACCACGGTCACCAGGTCCACCCTAGGAGGGGAAAACCACAAACAGCAGCTCTAAACCTGCACAGGCCCATGGAAAATTGCTTGGAAAATAAATGCACAGCTCATGGGCTGCACCTACCTTTGGCCCTGCATAACCTACGAAGCCACGTTCTCCCTGAAACAACAGAAAGGTTAATTTGGATATGTTCTAGAAAATTCCCTCATCCATTTGTGCTGGAGATATTGGGTTCTTCCTTGTCCTTGTTGAGGAGGTGGGAATGCTGAGCATACACCTACCTTCCTGCCTTTAGGACCTGGGCCACCAATTCCATCTCGTCCATCATCACCCTAAAATTGGAAAGCCAGAGTCATGAATATGAAAATGAATAACTTAAGCCCCACAGGTCCAGCAGCACCAATAGAAAGAACCCACTGAAGCCACAGGGCTTTGTGAAACTCTTAAATGTTCCTTAAAATTCCTGAAGTGTCCTTAGAGGTGGGAGGGCATGGCCACACTCACCATCTCTCCTCGTGGGCCTGGCTGTCCGTTCGGCCCTTTGGGTCCAGGGTCTCCAGGCTCACCCTAAAAACAGGAGCATCTGTTAAAGCATGTTCTGAAAATCCAGGCTGCTCTGAGCCTTCCCCACCCCATCAACACTGGTTTCCTCTCACAGAGCAGTCTGCAGCCCTCCTTGTGGCAGAAAGGCATGACTGGACCTACACAGCCCGAAATGCTGCCACGTGCATACTCTTTAGTGGGACCTTTGGTGATTTCAGGAAAGATAAAACTTTCCCACATGGGCATTTTCTGAGAATCTGCCCAGGAAAGTTCATTGGGAATCTCAGTTACTCAGCTACTTTTGCCTTTCTGTTCACTGAAATGGGAGCCTCATGAGAGAATGAGCACTGAGTTGCTTCTGCCCACACTGCAAGCCCAAGAGGTTCACCTCATGTGTTTCTTTAAGCCCATGCAAAATCCAGCAGCTTTTCAATGCAGCTTTAGTTGCTGGTGCCCAGTGCTCCTGAAGACATACCTTCCTTCCCAGAGGACCAATCCTGCCACGGTCTCCTGGGGGTCCTGGAGGTCCACTCCCAGCCTGGAATGGAAACGGGGAGAGGCATGTTGGAAACATTCAGGGAAATCCAGGTGCCTGGAACTAGGGAACTGGATGACCATAGAAATCATGTACTGACTACTTGGGCTGGTGTCTCTCAAAACACCTCAGGAAATTCAGAAGTCTGCTTCATGTTTGGGAGGAGCTGGAGGTCCAGCTCAGTTCAGTGCAAATGCCAGCAGCAATTTATATTGTCCCTAAGAGAACACCCACAGGAAAGCAGGAGGGGGAAAATCATGCTGAGGGTGGGGAAATGCAATGTGGTTTTGTGTCAAAGGATGTGGCTGAGGAATGCAGCAGGAGGGAGAAATAAATACATGGGGTGGCCCCTGCAGGCATGTGAGATGGTCATGCTCTGGCTTCAGAGGATGAAACGTCACAGAGATGCCCCACCAGTCACTCAGGGATCCCCTTTAACTAAAATTGCAATAATGAGCCAAACACTGAATTCCTGACCCCTCTGTGGTTGCTTTTAGCTCTTTCTCTTCTGTAACTCTTCATCAAGAAGTCCTAAGCATAAGTTGAGAGGAGAATCATGCTGGAAGAGAGTGTTAAAAGAGATTAGAGCAGAGCTGGAGCCCTAGGAGAGGGGAATGTGAAGACACATTGGAATCTTATTAGTTCAACAACAGCTTAGTTGGGCCAATGTCTGGGAAGCAGCAGAAGGATTACCCTGGGTCCAGGGACACCCTGCTCTCCTCTGATGCCTGGTGTGCCAACCTGGCCAGGGGGACCCTGTGTGGGAAGAAAAGAGAAGGCTGTCAGCACACGTGGGCAGAAACATACCAAGATCCAAGGGGGAGCAAATTCTGCAGTGTCTGAGGGATGCTCCGCAAACACGTCACACCTTGGCTGGTGTGAACACAGTGGCAGGCAGGACAGCCAGGCCACAGCACACCCAGAAATACCCAAATCCCAACAGCCTTTGTGGGTGAGGGTCTCTGGGGAAGTGGCTGTGACGAGGTAACACCCAGCACCATGAGGCAAGGCCTTCCCTCTGCTGTGCCCTCACTGACCTGTGGCCCTCGCATGCCTTGTTCTCCAGCTGGCCCTGGCTGGCCGGGCGCGCCCTTGGTGCCCTGCAAGTACAAAACAGCACAGGGCAGGTTAGATGTGGTCAGCACCATGGGAAGGGAAAGGGGAGATCAGGGCATCCACAGCTGCACAAAGAGCAGGGAAGAATGGATTTTCAGTCAGGCTTTTTCCTTGTTTTGTTTTTTTTCCAAGATATGGTGATAGCAGACAATAAGCACAGTGATGGTGGGGGCAATTTGCCTCCTGCAATTGATGGCCATCAACCATCATTCATTGGCCCTGTTACACTGCTCCAGCAGCACACAGGGACAAAACATTTCACCAGGGAATGCTGTGGGAGACAGGCAGGCACGTGGACAGCTGGTTCTGCACCAAGTCCAGCAAGGAGCATACAGGGAGATGAGCCTGAGGAGGAGTTGGGAAATTTGGAGGAGAGAGGAGGCAGAGAGGATCAAGCAGAGCCTGCATTTGCCTTCTCCTGGCACATCCCTCTGGGTGCTGAGGCTGCCTGGCCCATGGTGTGGCAGGAGCCCCATGTGCTGTCCCATCACCACCTACCTTTACTCCTATGGGCCCCCTTCGTCCTGCCATGCCCTGCAAAGGAAGGAACAATGAGGCTTGTTGATCTAATATCTAAGTACACCTTTCCCTATTACTTTTAGATAAATACTTCTTATCAATGCTTCTTATAGTCCAAAAATTACATTTGGCTGTTTTAAACTACCGGGGGAAAGAGAGAGGGAAATCCACGTGGTCAGATCTCTTAAATCAGACTTGGGCATGTTTTCTCCCACCTCACATCTCCCACGTAGGTGAGCTGCTCCCTCAAGCATGTCAGAAGTGTGTCACCATCCCTGGGACAGGAGGGACACGCAACAGGGAACATATCCCAGACATCCCTGCTCCAGATGCCTTTGCCTTTTTTCCTTTCCAAAACCAGCAGCCAAATGCAAATGCATATAATGGAATCACAGACTGGTTTGGAATTGAAGGGACCTTCAAGACCACCTAATTCCAACCTCCTGCCATGAGCAAGGACACCTTCCACCAGACCAGGTCGTTCCAAGCACCATCCAACCTGGCCTTATATATAAACCATGTGTAATTCCACTGATCTGAGCACTGAGTTGTTTGCATGGGAATAAATTTGACTTTTAAAGTCTCTACAACAAGCCAGCAAGCCAGGAGGCATCTTCCTTTTGAGATTTTTTTTTCCTTGTTGTTGGGGGGGGGTGGCTTGTTGGGTTTTGAAGTTGAATTCCTGCTGTTTGTTTGAATCAAAATACATGGAAAGGAAGGAGGGGAAAAGTTATGGTCAATCTAAGCTTGGGCCTTGCTGACTGGAGGTCTGGCAACTCTACTCACACTCCTCCCCGCTTCACCGTTTTGGCCCGCCGGCCCTGCCGGTCCAGGATCTCCCTAAGGGAAAAACAAAACTCAAGTGAGAGCCCTGAGATGGGCAGGCACTGGGAAAAGAGATTCAGTTCACAAAAAATGGCTCCTTTCATGCTTCCACACAAGTTACAAGTCCTGCCTTTGGTGGGAATCCTTCTAACAACTCACAGAGACTTTCCATCAAGTTCCTGAGCCAGCAGAAGTCAACATTCCTATTCTTTGGGAAATGCCTTGTGACAAATTAAGTGCATTTTTTATTGTCAGCTGACGCAAAAACAGATGGGGTTTGAAATTTTCCAAGGAGTGTGTGGGGTTTTTTTCCTTGAAAAGGTTTCAGGTGCATCAGGAGGTTTAGATTTGGTGTAATCTAATCAGTTCTCTGCTTTTGTATATGACCCATGAGTACTTACAAAGGTAATTTCCAAGTTCTTTTCAGAGGCAATATCCCAAAAAGGCATTGTAAAATAATAAAAAAAAAATTTAAAAGGTGCTTTTTACACAAAACATCTTCTAAACTGACATCTTCCCAGAGAAAGTTTTGGTCCCAAATCAACAACATTTTCTAGTGGAAAAAAATATTCCATCTGACAAGGCACAATGAGTTTAAGGAACTTGCATCTTTTTGGCAGCATCCCTTTTTCTCCCATTCTTTGGCCCATTCTGCTGTAAAAACCAAAAAACAACACAAAGACAACAAAGAAATTTTACCATTGGTCCAATTTCACCCTTTTGTCCTCTGGGGCCCCGTTGAGTATTATCAGCTCCTGAATCTCCCTGAAAGCAACAGAGCAATGAGAAACATCTGTGTAAGTGGGACATGAAAATCAAATCTCATAAACTGAGAGAGTTCTCAGCTAGAGCTGAGAACCAACTTTTCTTTTATTTTTTTCCCTTTTTTGACTGAAATAGATCGAGTATTGCTGGTGTTTTCAGACAGACACAGCTTTTCAACTGAGAAGTAATACTAAAGAAGAAGAGGAAGGGGAATTTTAATATGGCAAAGCAGTGATTGATGGATTGGTATAACATGGTACTCATGTGTCAACTCTGAGTCCTTGCTCTGTCATGGGGCCTGCCACTGTCAAACAGCATTTAATAGGCCAGAGCCCCCCTCTGTGATGAGCCCAGGATCAGTGGGAAGTGGGTGGAAAATCAAGGAGATGCCTGAGCAGTATTTACCGGATCTCCACGGAGCCCGCGGTCGCCTCGTTCCCCTCGTTCTCCCTTGACTCCCTTATCTCCCTGTGGGAAGAGGTGGAGAGTTAGGAAGAGCAACTCTTGCTTGTGGAAAGCATCTCTGCCCAGCCCTCAGCCCTGAGGGGAGCACAATGGTTTTCCACCCTCCCCTGGCCCAAATCCACAACTACACCATCATTTAGCTCCACTGTAAAAGAGATTAAATCTTACCCTCCTGCCAGAATATCCCTTCTCTCCAGAGGAGCCAGGCAAACCCTTGTCTCCCTAAAAAAAAGAAAAATATTTTAGAATATTTGCCACTTCCAAGGTGCTTTTTAGACACTTGACTGAAGCATCAAGTCATTAAGAGAAAAACAATTAAAATTACTGACCTCTTCTCCATCAATGCCATCCAGACCCATTTCTCCCAGTTCACCCTGTGGAAGGGAGGCAAGGGGCAAATGCTCACTGAGAGGAAGGGGAATGGGGAGGGGGATACTGATGTGCCACACACTCTTATCCACTGCTGTGGCATGAGGAAATGGCTCCCTACCTTCTCTCCTGGGAATCCCCGAGAACCCTGAGGAGATAAAAAAGAGAGTTACTCCACTTTCGTCCAGCTCACTGCCATAGGGAGCAGTGGAGAAGGAGGGCTGGGCTTGGTGGCAGACCCAGAGCCATGACCAGGACAGGACTTTCCCTAATTTCTCCTATGTCAATGTTTGTCTTCAGCTGCCTCCCCAACACCTGTGCCAAGATAAAATATGTGGGGCATGGGAGTTAATCCAGCTGATCCAATAAAATATCTCACTCCTCAGCCACAACTCTTCCTTCACTGACTTTCATTTCTCCCTGCACCCATTTTTATGTTAATCCAGAGCCAGACTTAGTGCCTTTGTCCAAGGCTGAACAGATTTTTAATGAAACTCAGTATCTCAGCTAATGGGCTTGGTTCATGCATTCCTTTTCTCCCTGCCAGAGGATCATGTAGTCAGAGCAAATGGTAGGAAACATCCCCTTAATTTCAGTACTTCCCATTATATGTTTCACCACCTTTTCTGGCATGGGGTGCAGCTGCTGTCCTGGAGCATTAGCTCAAGGTTCCTCTTCAAAGCCCCAGCCATGGCTCACTTGTCTCCCTGTTCCCCAGCAGCAGAGTTCCACCCACTCACTGTCCCAGCCCTGTGCCAAGACACGCACATCCATCCCTTCCCAAACCTTTCCCCCAGAGCCAGACTGCAGAGGATAGATCATCCTCGTCTGTGGATTGAGCCTGGCTCTCTGGGCTGCCTTTTTGCTCTTCACAGCAGCACCAAAGCCACAGCAGCCTCTGAAAGCCCTGGTGCCTGGCCAGGTGGACACAACCACTCAAGTGTGATTCCCTGAAGCAGCAGGAGTTACCCCTGGGGGACTCCCAACCCCTGGACTCTGGGTCTGCTCTTTGCAGGCTTGTTCCACACATACCTTTGTGCCTCTGTGCCCGGGGCATCCCTGGAAACCTTGTGTCCCATTCGCACCCGGTGGTCCACGCTCACCCTGGTGCATAGAGGGGAAAAAACAAGTCAGGAGTTGCCTGCTAAGCCTGTTTCTGTAGCTGCCTGCCACAGGAGGTGGCTTGGAGGCACAGGAGCAGCAGGTTTTGTCTGGCCGCCCCACCATCACTACAACATTCCTCATGTAGAGACCAACTGCAAGTCTTCATCATCATCGAGAGAAACGTCCTTCCCAGTCCCTCAGCTGTGAAAGAGCTTTGTGAAGCTTCTCTTCCAAAACCAAAATGACAAGATGAAGCCCTCAGAGCTCTGCACAGATGTCTAATCCCATCCTGACCTTCAAGCCCCAGGAAAGCATTGCCTGGCACGGGATGTCTCACAGCAGCCTTTGGCCCCTGCCTGTGCTGTTGGAAAAGCTATGAGCTCTGTCAGCCCCTTGGCCTCAGCTTCAGCCCTTGGGAGTGATGCATGCAGGGATGTTTATTCCAGGGCTGACGTGGGATTCATGCAGAGTTTGGATGAAGAGTGCTGGTAAGAATTCATGGGATTCACACTGTCAGCCGGGTGAGGGGTAGGAACATCACTCTTGGTTCCACTTTTGGACTAGCTCAAATCTTCCAGCTGCAGGTGGTGTGGATAACTTTGGCATAGCCTGCAGATTTGATGAAGTTGAGGATTTTATTTGCCTTGGGAATAGCACAGAGATGGGTCACATCAAATAATGGGAGTTATTCCCTCATTATCCTTCTCCAGCTCTCGAGAAGCTCCCTACTGACTTTCCCTCAGGAGAAGCTGGGACCAGCAACTCAGCATGTCAGGTGTGGGAAACTCAGAGTTCTGCTGCCTCTTCTAACCCACATCCACATTCCCAGCAGGAAAAAACGTTTGGAGGCTTTTCATTTAGTGGAAACACCTCCAAACACTTGACTATGGTGAGGTTCCCATTGGAACAGGGGCAGTCACTCACCGGTCCTCCTTCATCACCAGGGTAGCCTCCATAGCCAAGATCCCCTGTGACACCCTAGAAGACAACAAAGAAAATTATTAACTCCCTTCATAGTTCTGTGATTGATATACAAGGTTTTCTTAGATAAGGACAAAGCAGCTGCTTGGTCATATGTGTTAATGAGAGATATAATCTTTTGATGTCCCTAAATTGTTTCACAGGATGTTTCACCCTGTCTTTCCAGATGTTTATCCCTGCCCTCCTGGATGTTTTGCAGCACTGAGGCTGTGGGGAAAGGGAAGAAGAGCAGCCTTCAATTGCTCTGCATGTCCCAGGATCAGTTTTCAAAGGGAGGCAGAGTAAATGGAGCTGATCTCCCCATTAACATCATCCACTGCAACTACAGGACCTGCACATCACCAGCAGGTTCCTGTGCACAGGGAGCCCTCATCCCCAGATGGAGTGACAAACCTTTGGTCCTATAGGGCCTGGCACACCTCTGTCCCCTCTCTGTCCTGAGCACTTGCAGGGGACCTTGCAGCACGTCCTCTCTGCGATGTTGTCCTGCAGGAAAAATGGGAAATGAAAGCGTTAGAAACCTGCCAGAGTCCCAACAGCTGATTTGGACATCAGAGGGAAGGGTTTAAACAGAAAATGCGTGGGGCAGGAGTGCACGTAGTAGGACATCAGTCCCCAGAGCTGTGCCTGTCACTGAAGAGAGAAATCCCATCTCCAAAGGAAAAGATCCAGGCTGTGGAGCAGGCCATGAGGAAGTCGCTGCAATGAGCAGCTCAGCAGCAACCTACAGGCTGAGAACGATTTGCAAGCACACAGTAAAGGAGGAAAAAAAAAGGTTAAAAAGAATTATATGGACTCAGAGAAACCACAGCTTGGTTTTACATCATCCAACAGAAAAAAGAGGTAAAAAAATCACTTTCATTGCCAAGTACATTGTTGGCTGCAAATGTTTCCTGCCAGCTTTGCACATTTACATTTTGGAAGGATTTTTCTGGGCTGAATTACCTGGGGAGGGGCTGAGGACCAACTCTTATCCCAAAACCCAAGGCTCACTCACAAGGGGCTGCACTTTGATTTGTGGGGAAGGGCCCAGCAAGGCTACCACAGGGAGCAGTGGTTAAACCCAATCTTATTAAATCTACTGGAAAAGGAGCTCAATAGTGCTGGTAGCAGCTGAGAAGTTGGGAGGAACTGGACATACTGAGGCTGACAGCAAATTAACCCAACACTCGAGAGGGACTATGCATTGGGAAAGAAGTAAATCTATGAAGAGGAAAGAATCATGGAATGGGTTAGGTTGGAAGGGACTTAGAGGGTAACTCCTACACTTCTTAAAAGCATGTCTAAAATACAGGCAGTGCATGAGATCAGCGAAAGAAACCTCGAAAGCAAGGCTTCTACAAGAGGTTTAGCACTGACCAGGCATGACAGGGCATTACTGTAAGGCTGAAAAAACCAACAGTGTAAGCACAAGCAGAGGGCGGGTTTTTGGCACTGCAGCTTTTGATGGCATCTGATCCCATCCCATTTGACCTAAAGCCTTGGCTGGAGAAGGGTTTCTTCAGGAGTGGGAAGAGACCGTGATCTGCTCTGCACTTTGTTTGCTGTGGCATCCGTGAAAGGAGCTGACGTGAGGCAGGGAGGGGAGAGGAGCAGAGCCAAGAGGGTGTAATCCAGCCACGGCTCAGCCCCGCAGGACGTCCAGCCGTGGGCTCCCCTCCAGCATTACAAGGCAGCACTGCCCGTGCCAAGTTACTTACAAGCTGCTCTGCCAGCTCAAAGTCCAGGTCCAGCAGATTAACTCTGAGTGGCCTGTTGTAGGTGAAGCCACGGCCAAACTCCAGCTGCATCACTCTGTCAAAGTTGGCCACTCGCTCCAGCCCGACGAAGATGAGAGCGTTGACTCCTGGCAGGGAGAAGCAGAGGGGGTTTTGTGATGGGGAGAGGTGCTAACCGTGTGTTGTCACCCTCCCCTGTGATATCCACACCCACATCTTTGATTTCTCCTTTTCAATAGAGAACAAGCTTCTTCAGACACATCCAGTGTAAGTTGCCCACATGCTTAGGTGGCAGCAGGCAGGTAAAACATCACAGGAAGGCAATGAAGAATAGCAGGTGCATGTAGAGCTCACAAAATCCATAGCTCTTACTATCAAAAGCAGATGGATTTAGGAGAAGTGATGGTAAAATGGGCTACATGTTAACATGGACTATAATCACTGCCTGGAAGAGCAAAAAAAGTTACCTTCTGAGTGTAAAGCAGACGAAGCAGCCTCCAGCTGACTTATTGGCCCATCTACACCATCAGTAAAATGGATTATGACCTGGGAGAGAAACAAATTTCTGTCAGGACCCAGAATACTTCAGGTGTGAAACACAATCAGCATGCAACCTGAAGGGCCTTTTTCCAATGCTTCATCTGAGAGAAGGTGAGGGGACTTTTACACCTTTTCCAGGCAATGAAGCTCTGCATTCCTGTGCCAGATTCCTGTACCTTCCCATTCCTGTACATCATGCAGGTGTTGCTAGAGAACAACACAGGAAATATCTGGAGAGCAATAATTTGCAGCTAAGCAGTGATTGTGGGAACTGGCTGCAGTGATGCTCATCAATTGTCAGGACCTTGGCAATGCAGGGAGATTGCTGCAAGCAAGTAGGGTTAAGTGACTACATTTATGGTGAATAAATTCAATTTAATTTTTTAAAAATTATTATTAATTCAGAGTTTCTTTACCAACTAAAGGACACCAGAAGCCAGCTTTGCTGGCCAGTACCACCCCAGAGGCCTTGGCCCTGGCTCACCTTGGTGCTGCCAGCGGGTGAGGAGCGGAATTTGCTCAGGTAGGACCTCAGTGTGTCTGCCCTGAGGTAGTAGGGCCCGCGGGTCCTCATGTCCAGGAACCTCTCCAAGAGCTCGGGCCGGTACTCAGAGAAATCCAGCCCCTCCACGGGTCCCCCCTGGGCCTGGGCCATGATGGCCACCCTGACATTGGGTGCCTGGTTGCCAGTGCAGCTGATCTTCTGCATCTGTGTTATCCTGTTCAGCACAGACTCCACTCTGGACTCCAGGGCTCGCTGGGAAGTGAAGATGCTCTGGCCGGGCCCAACATCACTGACATCGAAGCCAATTATCACTTCTAGGTCACAGTCTGAAAGGGGAAGACAGAGAGAAGAGCATCATGGAGCAATGCAATTATTGGTTTTCAATTTCTAATTACTCTTTTAGCAGTTAATGAGGACACTGCAACAAGAACTGACACCACTTGCTGCACAAGTGCCTTCTGTTTCCTTTCACCATAGCAGTGACAACCTGGGAAAACTTGCGTTTCATTAATTTTCTTTATTTAATTTTAGCACTGGGACGGGCTGCCTAAACCAAGTCCAAGAGAAATTTGCATTTTCATCAGGCAGCTAAGACTGCTTTTCTCTCTCTCCAGCACATGGAAACCTGTCAGTAGTTGTACATTGTGCACCTTCTGCCTGTGCTGGAAGTGACACTCAGAGAATCACAGGGAGTGGTTTGGATTCTCTTTGGTATTAGCCTGGTTAATATCTTAACCACACTCGAGATAAGCTAATACCACCAGCAGTGGTTTGCTTTTCCCAGCACTCAGTTTTTCTTCCCAGCTGGAGCTGCTGCTCAGCTCAGGGCTGTTGTGCCTATCTTTCCATTTCTCCAGAGGTTTAGGAGACGCCTCTGCTTAAAGTCAGAGGGCTGAGGCATGATCAGCTGTGCTGGGAGTAGGACTGGCTGCAATGTAGTAAGTAAAACCAGCTGCTGGGAGCCTGATCCGACAGCAATACCAGCTCACTTACTCACCACAATTCCCCTGCTTGGCTTCTGAAGTAGCCAAATCATGGGATTCCTTCTTAAGGCAATTTTACCTTGAACTACAACCACTCGTGCCCTGGTTTTTCCTCATATACCTGTCATGAGATAAGGTGGGCATCCTGGATGATCTGGCAAGGGAAATTCCCTGGTTTTCCCCTCCACTGTCTAAAGGGGTTATAAGAGAGCTGGACATAGGATTTGGACAAGATCCTGGAGTGACAGCAGGGGAAATGGCTTCCCACTGCCGGAGGGCAGGGTTAGAAGGGATATTGGGAAGAAATTCTTAGATATCAGGGTGGGCAGGCCCTGGCAGTGGTTGCCCAGAGAAGCTGTGGCAGCCCCATTCCCTGGAAGTGTTCAAGGCCAGGTTAGACAGGGCTTGGAGCAACCTGAGATAGTGGGAGGTGTTTCATGGCAGGGAAGTTGAAATGAGATGGTATTTGGGGTGCCCTCCAACTCAAACTATACTAGAATTCTATGATTCTGTGATTTCCAGCATACCATGCATGCCTGGATGGCCAAAAATTCCAATTATATTGTAATAGACACAGGGAGGGGAAACAAGGGCCATCATTTTTCATTTTGGCAAAGAAACAAGTTGGTCTGTCAAGAGAATACTGGTATCATGTCCCTGTGAGAAAGTCCAAAGTAAGATTTAGTCCAAAGGCTAAATGTGGTGGTAGGAGGCCAGTGATTTAGTGCCTGGCTGTCGCATCTGAAATGAGTTCCACCATGGTGGCACCTCTGTGGTGATGTTACTCCAGTCATTCACGGGCTGAAGGCCACGGACAGGCAGCTCTTGTACCAAAAGTTTGCAGCCTCCATCAGACTCCTGGAGGAGAAATGAGCCCATCCTGCACCTCAGGCCATAGGCAAAGTACAAGAGTAAGACAGACAAGTCCAACAAAACACACTGGACATTAAAAGCCCTGAGAACGTCATGAAGGGATTGTCCTTACCTCTTGTCACATCTGTTGTTCCTGGGCACAATCTCTCCTCCATGGCAGCTTCCAGCGTAACCAGGACCTGCTCATTCAGCTCTGACAGCTCCTGGGCCGTGGCTGCTCTGAAACTCATGGCGCTCTCACTGGCCAGCAGGCTGACTTCCTTCAGGTCGATGTTCCTCACTCCGACCGCGAACACCTTGACGCCTTTCTGCGTGATTTCCACGGATGCCCTCGGCCCATCATCCGTAGACTTCCCACCCGTGACGATGAAGGCGATCTGGGGCACCCTCTGGTCAATCCTGCTGCCGGCCTCCTTCACAAAGTGCCTCTCCTGGATGTGCTTGATGGCCGCGCCGGTGTTCGCCACCCGCCCGCCTTTGTAGATGACTTTGTTGATAGCGTCTAAAATCTGAGCTTTGGTGGAGTGGTCCTTGAGGAAAAACTCATCAGTGACATCCGAGTTGTACTGGGCCAGCCCTACCTGGATAGAGTCGCCATCCCTGTAAATGGCATCCACCACGGAGTAGACAAACTGGAGGACTTCTTGGAAGTTATCTCTCCCCAGATTGATGGAGCCATCCAGCAAAAACACAATGTCAGCCTGCTTCTTGCCTCCTGAAAATATTACAAAGAAAACACAGTTGTTAGTAATTGCATGCAGCACCTATAGCTTTTAAGCTGCTCAGGGCTTCGTGAAGTAGCATTTTGCAAATGAAATTTCTCTCCCGTTTCTACCATTTTAATTTCATTGACCCTTGGCAGGATTTTACATCCATACAAGAAAATTTTTGTACAATATTTCATACAGCATTACTTTTGATAGTCACCCTCATCTCCTTTCAGATTTAATTATATTCTTTCCTAACTCAACAACTTCAAAGAGTTCTTTTAATCAATGCAACTAGAGGTTTGAGAATCGAAAGGTGTTATTACAGCATCATTTTCACTTTATACAAATACCATCTGTACTCTGTTCAGGAAAGTCTTCAGGATGAATAGCAGCCTTACCAGGTAGGATTGGTCCGGGTGAGTCCGTTGTAGGTATTGGGAGCTCATCTAGAATGTTCTGCACCCTCTTTTCTAAGGTTGAGAGCCCCGTGAAGTCCTGCACCACAAGCACGCGCCCAGGATCGTTGGTAATGACCTGCAGCTGGTCCCTGTCCACATTCCTGGCTCCGACACCCAGAGGTTTGATGCTTGTGGAAGTGATCACTCTGGCGGGTCTGTCCACATCATCCTGGGACCGGTCTCCAAGGATGACCACCAGGTGCTGGGGCACTCCATCTTCTATCCTGCTCCCCGCAGACTTGATGAAGTAGTTCTTCACCACGAAGTCCAGGGCTTTGCCAGCGTTCAGGGGGGACCCACCTCTAAGCCTCAAGCGGCGGATGGCTTCCAGGACGGCATTTTTGGACTTGTGGGTCTTCAAGTAGAACTCGGGGAAGACGCTATTGCTGAACTGCACCACCCCGATCCGCACTTTGTTCGGCCCCACTTCCAGCTGCTGGACAATTCTGCTGATGAAATCCCGAATGTGAGCGAGCCCATCCGGCCGGACGCTGTCAGAGCTGTCAATGAGGAAGACTATGTCCTTTTCATCTCCAGAATCATCTGTGGGGAAGCAAGAAGAGAGGAAATTATTGGGGTGCCATGCTTTGCTTAAGCTTTGCTGGAGGATTTCTGTGCGATCTCCTGTCATGTGAGGCAGAACCATGTGGCATATTTTGGCCAACTTTTAGGCACAGTGCTTCAGGGAGCCTCTCCAAAAGGGCCTGTGTACAAGTGGGAATGTGTGTCTGCCTAGAATTCGAAGCATGCATTACTCACAGCCTTATCTGTCTTATTCATTAATACTCTTCTCTGGATTTGTCAATGTTTCCAGCTTTCTTTTGCCCCGATTTATGCCTGTTTCCTAGAGAGCTGCTAAGCGAGAACAGGCAATAGCATACATTGTGTATTTGAATTGAAATTGACCCAAACAGGTGTCATGTTTAAAGTACTTGACTTGAAAATCATAGGCTATAATGTATTTAGGTACTTGGGTAGAACTGCCATCTGTCTAAAGCTTTCTTTCTAAAATTGTACATGTGCTATCACTTTGGTTTTAACTAAGGAAAATCTTGACTTAAAGAGAAGGTCTTTTGGGCAACATTTGTTTGAGTGGCAGCCCAGACAGAGCCAGTGTCTTACCTATGGGGGGCTGCACATCTCCCAGCAGCCGCCTGATTTGGTCCACAGTCAGGGTTTCAATTGGAGTCAGCAGCTTCTGCTCGAGGCTGGGCAGCTCCTGGAAGCTGGAGACTTGGAATACATATTCAGGGCTGAGGGAAATCTGTATCATCTCCTCAGTATCCACGTTCTTGGCTATCATCATAGGTGCCACCCCCACTTGCTTGACTTGGAGGGATGGGTACTCAAAGTCGTCGTCAGACTTGCGGGAGGAGAGGATGACCAGGAACTGCGGGACGCCCTCCTCGATGCGGCTCCCGGAGGGCCGGGTGAAGATGGTCTTGGCCACAAACTCCAGGGCCTCCCCCACGTTCACCAGCTGGCCGCCTTTGGACCGCAGCTGCCTCACGGCGCTCTGCACCTCGTCCTTGGTGGAGTGGGTGTTGAGCAGGAACTCCACGTGGGGGTGCTCGCTGAACTGCACCACCGAGATCCTGGTGGTGTCGATGCCCACGTCCAGGTTGTTGACGATCCTCCCGATGAGGTCACGGACGAGGTAGAACTCCTGGGCGGCGTAGCGGGAGCCGTCAACCAGGAACACGATGTCCCTCTTCACGCCCGCTGCTGGAGAGAAGGCTTTGGTCAGGAAGAAGCACCAGGAATTGCTCATGGAGAGCAGCTAAGCTCATCATCTACACCACTAAACCCATGCCTCTGGCCATGGGGATGGTGCTCCTTGTTTTCCCTGCCTGGGATAACTCCTAGGAGCCTCAGCAGGAAGCTCTGGGTTCAACCCAGAGACACGACCAGGCTGCTAGGCACATCCCAGGGGGTGTAAGAACAGTAGATTCCAGAGCAAAGGAAGTGAGAGGGAGCAATAGGACACCAGGAACAGTAATTCCTTGTGAGATCTCCACCCAAGAAAATGTAGCTTGGTGGTAGTCCTTACTCAGGGCAAATTGCTTTACATTCAGAACGACCCCTCCTTCTTTGGCTTTGCCCTCTAGGAAAGATTCAATCCTATTATTCTCTCAGCTTCTGCCTTTCCAGGAGGATTTTTTGATTCCTAAAAAGTATTTTCTGCAGTGGTAATTCAGGTAATTCAGAGCCTGAATTATCACAGAACATCACACTGATAAATGGGGATGGAGGAAAGTGGTCTGGTTTAGAAGGGAATGAACAGAGTAGGACAGCGAATTTCTAAGGGACTTCTCTGGGGTAGATACTCTTCATCCCAGGCATATGCTGGCTGGATTTCATTCCAAGGGAGACCAGAAATTTAAGATCTGATCCTTCTCCTGATGCCTGCCTCCAATTTCCCTTTCCCCAGTGAATGAGGGAGGCAAAAGTAGGAAAAATCAGCATGTCTTACATTTAGCAGAAAGCTGACCTTGATTTTTATTGGTGTGAAGGTGCCCCTGTAGCATCTAAAGGACACAATTTCCATTCCAGAAGGAACCGCACGGACTTAAAATCCATCCACTTAAAATAAGATTAAGGTGATAACATTCACTTTGTGGGTCTTCCACGTGAATGCAGCATGGACCACCTTGAGGGGCTGGGCTTAAAGGTGGCTCAGTTTAACTGCATAGCTCCTACCAACCCTGAGTGCACCAACAGGGAGACCATGACAGAATTCTATCTAATTCTGAATTCTAGAATTCAGAATTGGAGTCTTAGCCATGACCATCTTTGCTTTTCTCAGTTTGTGTTGCAGCCATGATGTTTCTAAACATCATATTTTGCCACTGGCTCTCGGTGCAGACACAAACATCTTCTCACCTGGGCTGGGTGATGTGAAAACCAGGTCAGGAGCCAGAGATTGTATCTCTTGCTTGGTCAGCCGGATGACTCTGTTGGAGACGACCTGCTGCACTGAGTCCAGCTGGCTGAAGTCCGGCACAGAGATAGCAAAATCTGGGAGGAAGGAAATGGTCTGCAGCTCTGTGAGGTCAGCATTTCCAATCCCAATGCCAAAGGGCACCGTGCCGCTTGTCTTCAGGACCACTGAGGGCCTCCTGACATCGTCCTGGGACCGGTCAGCAGTCAGCAGGATCAGGAACTGCGGGACGCCCTCCGCTATCCTGCTGCCGCTTGACACCGTGAACACGTTCTTGATGAGATAGTCAAGGGCTGCCCCTGTGTTCAGAGGAGACCCTCCCATGAGCTTCAGCTGCTGGATGGCACTGATGAGATCTGCTTTGTCCTCGTGGGTGTCCAGCAGGAACTCGGGCTGGATGGTGTTGCTGTACTGCGCCACGGCCACGCGCACCTTGTCGCGGCCGATGTCCAGGCTCTCCACAACTCTTTGGACAAACGTCTTCAGGAGAGGGAAACCTCTTCTGACACCGTCCGAGCCATCGATCAGAAACACCACATCCTTCTTCTCACCTCTCTCAACTACAGTTTGAGACAAGTAAGGGAATGGGGGACGAGAAGTGAGATTCTCTTTTGCAGTGGTTAATGTTCTCCTCGTACATTGAACCCAAGGAGAATAAAGCTCGGGGAGGGGAGGGCGAGGTGTCAGGAAAGGTGGTTCGGTTCCTTTGCCACTGGATGCAACCCCTGCTGAGGGGGCAGATGGGTGAAAGCCGGTGGAAATTGGAGTGCAGTGCATTCCGTGCCTTACCCACCAAGTCATAGAATCACAGACCCATGGGAAATGGGGTGCCAAGGGATTTCTGGGTGCCATCTCCTACCTGAGCTCCCAAGGGCCATGGGAAGCTGGCATTTGACTTTGCAGCATGCAACAGGAGCCAGGGATATAATGTTCCCAAGAAACAAAGAGTTCCTGGATGAAATGGCATACAGGGAGTGCTCACAGGGAGATGGTGAAGAGAGGGAGAGAAAAGCTTTTCTGAACTTAGAAATAAATATTTCTGAAAAGAAATTAAGAAATTGCTGGAGTGGACGTCCAGCTGAAAATGCTGAAATGCTCTTCTAAAATGCTAGATACTGATCTCTGGGGGTTTTTTTTCTTTACTATCTTCAGGCAGGAAAAAAACATGCTAATTGCGGCCAGACACTTCTTCTCAAAAAAAAAAACAAACCCAAACAAACAAAAACCACAAAGAAACAAACAAAAAAATCTCAAAATCAAGACCATGAAGTGTCAAAGATCAGAGAACTTTGACCTGTTATCCTATTGACCAATAGAATTGCAAAGTTTTGGCTAGGCCAAGCAGAAAACATCACTGCCTCTCAAACACAGCAACTGCTGGATGACATCCCAAAAAGTACTCTTGGCTTGCTTAGAGCAAGGTCGAGTGGGACAAGCAGGAGCACGATCTGCCCCTCTGAAGAAAATATTAATTATCTACTTATGAATGCTTAGCCATGTAAAGAGTTAACAAGGGCAGTTGAACTCTTAATGCAGACTTCAGATCAAATATATTTCTTAAGAGGATTGCTGGAAACCTGCAGAGGAGAGGAATATTAATATAGGTGGGAAGAGGGAACAGACATTGCCTGGTGTTTCCCAGTTTCATATACTTCCTCTAAAGTTCAGGAACAATGGCAAAGTCCTATTAAAAATCCCTGTGTAGCAGATAAAGAAGAAAAAAAGTAAAGAAGAAAAATAAGATAAAGATAAGATAAAATAAGAAGATAAAAAAATGTAAAGAAGGAAAAGAATACAGTTGCTCCTATGGAATGGATGTCTTTTAGCCAAGAATACTAGGAAAACTGGGTGGATACTGCTGTCCCTGAGCAAATAGCACAATTATTAATAGTCCTTGGTGGCCAAAGGAATTCCAAACGGGTCTGGACAAGACAGAAATGGTTTTAAAAGGGAGGACGGAATTCAAGAGCTCTGATTGCACAAGTCTTGCAAGAGACAAGAGACAGAAGCTGCACAAATATGGGAAGGGTCATGAATCCTCATGGAAAGGATGGGGTAAGAGATGACCAGGGGATGCCGTTGTCACGCTCTGAACATTTGGAGCAGGCTGATGTTGGGGAGGCAAGGGTGAAAATGTAGAAGAAAACCTACAAGACCTACAAGGAAGGATTGAATGACCTGGGTACACAGATAGTACACAAGGACCGAAACAAGACCTACATGTCAAGCCTAAAGTAGATGAAAAGGCTGCAGAAAAATCTAAAATATTTTCATCTATCTAAAGGAGATGAAAAGATGAACATTAGGGAGCAAGCTGACATCTGTGTCCTCCTCAGGTTGAAGGAGATGTAGAAGACTTGAACTGTGACTAGAGAGACAGAAGTGTGACGTGAAAAAAGCAACTGAGCAGATTGGCTATGGAATCTGGGAAGTCTCCCCCAAAGGGTTTCCAGAACAGATTAGATCAATGTCATACAGTTCTGGACAGAAAGATCCTGCTGGGGACAAGGGCGTGTAGCAGATGGCACCCCGAGATTCCTTCCAGCCCTATTTCTTTCTCATGTTTCTATGATTCTAAGTCCATCTGCCCCCTTAGGAAGAGAAGAGATGGACGTTATCACACTTTTCCTTGTTTCCATCTCCTGTTGGGAGACGAGCTAATGCTTCAGTTAGGGCTGCCTCAGGAAATCACACAGCTGGACATGCATGATTTCCAGTACTGCAGTGTGAATTTGTTGTTGTGGCCATGTAATTCTTTTGAAGACCTTTTAAAAATTATTCTTCAATGAATCCATCTCATCTACTGAGTTTGAATGGTAACTGAGTCAAGAGCATCTGATTTATTGGTGTGTATGTAGAAAATGTAGAAACTGCCATCATATCCTGGAAGAGATAGCAGAGCAAGAGTGAATCCAGTGTGCTGGAATCCACTCCTCCAGAAGAGGGAAGATGGAAAGAGAAATTGAGACAAGCCAGTATTTGCTTCTTTTATCTCTCACCCAGCATTGCACATCAATTATTGCAACATCTCTGGGGCAACAATGTCCTGTTATTTCAGGTTTGTCCTGTGTTCTACACACTGGAAACAGCATCAGCTACAGCTCTTGCAGCTGAACAAAAGCATTTTCCCCACTCATCATCAAAATTTGGTTTGGCACTTAATGCTTTGCCGGATCAGAGTGTGAGCAGAGGAAACTCCAAGTACAACAGCAGTTTCTACACAATCATTTTAAACACCACCAGACCCAGATGCTCCAGTTACCAATTGAGCAGGGCATGTAAGCCATGTCTTTCAGTCTCTTGGAAACCCCGAGGCTCCCTGTACCTGCTGGCTGAAGCTGGACTGTTCTCAGCAGGTTGACTATGCTTGGCTGAAGCTCTGAAATCCGCTGGAGGGATTCGACGTTCAGAAGGAATTGTGGGGCGTAAACAATCCTTTCCAGCTCTACAGGGTCAGCATTTTTGGCCCTGATACCAAAGGTTACCACTCCAGCATGCTTCAGAACATCTGATGGATCCTCCACATTGTCGGTCGATCTCCCAGCAACGAGGAGGACCAAAAACTGAGGAACCCCTTCTTCGATCCTGCTTCCACCTTCCCTCACAAACAGCCTCCTTACAGCCTCATCGAGTGCAGCTCCGATGTTCAGCTGCTTCCCAGTTTTAATCTTCATCCTTTTCACTTTGGTAAGCATATCTTGTTTGGATGAGTAGTCGTCAAAGTCAAATTCAATTTGGATGGTGTCGCTGAACTGCGCGACGGCGACTCGCGTGGCGTCGGGACCCACGTTCAGGTCAGAAATTACTTTGTGTACAAAATCCCGGACGGCAGGGAAGATGCCCAAGAGGTTGGCTGAGCCATCAATCAGGAATAAAACATCCTTCTTGCTTTCTAGAATAAATTCACAAATGAAAAGGGGAGGGGAGGGAAAAAAAGAAATGAAAGGGTTTTTCTTCTCGTATGCCATCCTAGAAAATTGTCTGCAAGTTAGCTGGGTTTCATTCTTTCAGTATTCTTATTTACCAAAGTATTCAAAGTCTGCAGAACTATACAGCATCTGAGGAAGAAGGGAAAGCAAGCACATGTCTATCCTAAGACTCAATAAATTCAGGCACCAGACAGAAATATCATATATTGTATCACATCATGAATTGGCTGGTTCAGTGATGTTTAAGCTCTAGCAATATGTTGACAATACAGACATGAAGTAAAGCAGCAGAGGAGGATTGGTTGGGGTTTTTTTCCTATTGAAAGGCTCAGTAGACAACAAATAGACAGTTCATGCACATAGACACAAAGCATTTTCTGGATCTTCTCCCATTTGCATCACAAGGAGCATCTAAATCCATAAAGGCCTTTCACCTGTTTCAGTTTGATGCCCTTTAGATCTCATTGAATACCAAAGGCAAACCCAAGCCTCTTGTACTTTCACATTAATCTTAATGGTCTCCTTTCCATACTAACCCATCCCAGTTGTTCCTAGGTCTTCCTGGGCACATAGCCATAATAATGGAATTTGTGAGAAAAGACCTGCTTAAAAAGGGTTAAACTTGCCAAAAGCCTTTGGGTTTAATATTGGAGGATAGCTTTGAATTTCTGGAATCAAATCCAGCCTCTGTGACAGCCTGATAACATCACTTTGACCAAGTGGGGATGGATTTGTCCACCTGTTCCTGGCTAGACCTCTGCTCCTGTGTGCTCTTTGGCATGATTTTAACTTTTCCACGCCACTTCTTGTGGTCAAAATCTCATGCTCCCATTGCCTGATTTAGTGCACATGATGCATTTACAGGTTGTGGCCCTCTTACGGGAACAGCAAGGGAACACCAGAGCCAGTGACTGGTGGGCAGAGACTCACTCAGGTCCTCCTTTGGTCCTGACCTACCAAAAGACTTAAAACTGTGCTTTTAAGGTGTGGTAGCAATGACTTGAACAAAATTAAGTGCTGCCAGTGTCAAGCCATGTATTCATAGAATCACAGAATGGTTTGGTTTGGAAGGGACCTTAAAGATCATCAAGTTAAGCACAGCCATTGCCACTTTGATGACTCAGGTCTTGGACACTTGTACTGTGGAAACAAGAAATTCACTTAAACAAGATCAACTTCATGCAGTCAGCATGCAGGAAGGTAGGCATTACCTGTTGGGGCGAGTGGAACCTCTTCCACACCTCCACTAACATATGTTGTTATGGGCTTATTTAACTCCTGGGGTAAAGCTGCCAGGGCACTGAAATCATCCACAAAATACACCATTCTTGGATTAAAGGCAATCTGCTCAAGTTCTGCCTTATCCGCATTCCTAACGCCCACAGCAAAGGTCAGCACTCCGGCCCGAGCTAATTCATTGGAAACTTGGAGGAAGGGATCGGCAGAGCTCCCTGCCGCCACCAGGACCAGCACCTGGGGCACTTGTTCATTTATCCTGCTCCCACCGGCCTCCGTGAAGTGACTCGAGAGCACAAAGTTCAGCGCGGAGCCGGTGTTGAGCACCGAGCCCCCCCTGGGCCTCAGCTGCCCCAGGCGCTGGATTATGTCAGCTTTGGTCTGGTAGGAGTACAGGGAGAACTCGGTTTGGGGGGTGTCGCTAAATTGCACTAAGCCCACTCGCGTTTTGTCGCTGCCGACATCAAGGTAGTTAACTAGGGCGGCCACAAAGTCCCGCACAAAGGGGAAGTTGGCATTTCCGACGTTGAGTGATCCGTCCAAAAGAAAGATGATATCCCTTTTGGTTACTTGAACTGCGGTAGAGCACAGAAAACAACATGAGACATGGCACAAAACGAAAAATGGAAAATTGTATTTTTATCATGTGTGCATGCAGCATATGCCGTACACGCATGTGGACCGTGTTAGGGTGGAGAGAGAGAGAGAGGAGCAAAGGTGTGATCAGCACAGAAGTAACAAGGGCCTTGCTGGAAATGACTGAATTGAGCAGGGAAGGATCAGCAACCCTTTTAAATGTCAGGCTCAACAGCTACCTGAGGATACCTGCCTACTTGAGCGCTGCACTTTACTGTCTGTTGTTACAGACATCTGTTTTGCGGAGGTTGAAGGGGGAGAAATTTCCCACTTTTGGCAGCTCTTAGTTCCATTTTTAAGGTTAAATCCTTCCTGAGCTATCTCCAGGCATCTGAGCTCCAGGATGTAGGTCTACACCCCAAAGACACCACAGGGTCATCACCCTGTGCTCTTTTTTTGCTCTAAACATGTCCAGATTACAGACCAGAATGCCAACCTTTTAAATAAAATCTTGGAGAACTGATGTCATCCAAGACATCCCCCCAGATGCCTTCCTCCAAATGAATTATTCAAGAATTTATTTATGCCCATTGCTAATTCTGCCCATTATATTTATGTTTAAAGCATTTCTGGCTAGATTCATCCACCCTCTAGCTTGCCTTGTCCCTGTAAGCTTGCTGTCCTGTATATAAAATATATAAATACTGAGCTATTCAGAACAAAAAGGAAATAAAGGGCTCTTCGGAATACAGGGATTGCTCTCAGATTTTACAGATTGTCTTGGCTTTCTGTATTTTAAATTTTTCCCAGAAAAGTGCCATTCGAGGCCCATGATGAGACAATAGCCAGTTAAAACTGGCCAGTGTCAAAATCAGTTTTGTTGCTACCAATAATAATTTGTAGGGGCAGGATACGATCCCTTGCTTATTGTGTGTGTGAATAGCTGTAAGCACAAAAAAAGTACTGGAAAAATAGAGAAGCTGCATGAATGACTTTCGAAGAACAAGAAAACACAGGAACATTTTTAATTTACATTGAAAAATAAGCACATCAGCATTGGTGTATAGCCATGCAAAACTGTATTAGCTGGAGACACACTCTAAAACAAAGCTTATTAAATTATAGGTCCTGTGATATTCATCTTCATTAAGGACAAGTATTGGCAAACTGATTTCAAAATGTCTTCTTTTCATGTAAATCAGACACATGCTTTAATTCTTTCAGGATTCTTTCCAAACATTCTGTTTCTTTTCCACTGCGGTTTATAATTTTAAATTACGTGAGAAACTAGAAAAAAGATGGACACAATTCAACAGCTACTTAAGCCAGTGGGAACCTCACTATTGATCTTACTGGGGGCTGGAAGAAATCCTGGTTTTCTAATGCTCACATGCCATGAGACAAAAATACAAGGCTCAAATATGGTCTAGTGCAACATGGATTTCACCTCAAGCATCTGTATTGTGAAGAAATCCTGATAAATTTGATATAAAATCTTTGTGCACCTAAAACAACTCTTGAAATGCAGGGGGAACTTCCTCAAAAGCCGTGACCCTATCAGTTGGCTTCTTCCAAAGTCTACTGATGTCAATGGCAAGGACAACTAAAAAGAGTCCACTGACTTTGTGGAGCTTTGGATCATCTTCCAAGCAGATTAAATGAAAATCAACTCTGAAACATCTTTGCGTGCCTCTTGGGGCTTGAGCTGAGTAAATAATAAGAAAATGAAATATGTTCTTAAAGGATGAGTTTCCGTCCAACGTTAGCTCTGAACATCTCCACAAACAAACTGGCTTCTGTTTTTACACTCCAAAGAAACCTCTACTTTCCTGAGCAAACACCCACTATGGGTAATTCCCAAACTGAGGAAGAGACTTTAACGCTCACAGGTTTCCCATTCATAGGCTACACAAACCCTAAGAGGAGCAAAGCCCTCCACTGAACAATTTGGGTACCTAACTACTAAAGCACATCTTCCACATCATCCAGGCCTTTAAATGTTGGTGACAAAATGAGAACAGGACAAAAATCTCTAGGAAGGAACCATAAATCTGTAACAACAACCATGCTACTGAGTTCACTGACCTGTTCATGCACTCACATTTACCCATGCTGGAACATGCATTTGGTATGGTTTTCCCCATTATCTGTACATGTCACAGAATAAGAATTGGCAAACTTATAAACCACACCTCCTTAATTAGAAAAAGGCCTGTAATTACCTGAGGGTGGCTCTGGGACGAGCAGTCCTCCAGAGAGTGTCCGGATAGGTGACAGTACTTCAGGAAGAATGGCTTGCATGAACTGGAGGCGGAAGTCGTTCGGGTTGAACACAAAATCTTGTTCATGAGCAATTTCTTGAAGCTCTGCCAGGTCAGCGTTTCTCGACCCAACGGCAAGGGTCACTATCCTGTTCCTCTTCAGCTCTGCTGCAGCTTGGTCAACAGCATCCCTGGACTTACCCCCAGTGATGAGCACCAGCATGGGGAGCACCCCTTCCTCCACCCGGCACCCAGCAGCACTGGTGAAGAAGTTGGTCCTCACAAAGTCCAGTGCTGAGCCAGTATTGAGTGTCGTGCCACCCATGAGCTTCATCTTCCTCACATTGGCCATCACATCCTTCCTGGTCTGGTAGGTGTTAAAATAAAACTCTGGCTTCACAGTGTCTGCGTACTGTGCCACGGCCACTTGGATCAGGTCGGGTCCAACCTCCAGCCTTTGGACAATTTTGGCAACGAAATCACGGATTGCGTTAAAGGGGGCGGCCCCCAAAGCAGTTGAGCCATCTATCAGGAAGACTATATCCTTCTTGTTCACTTCAATCACTGCAAGTAACACATGAACATCATGTTAGCCTTCAAAACACTCTGCATCAGTTCTGTGCCAACAGCTCAGCAATGTTCAAGACGTCCTGTTTACGTGGAGTACTGTTACTCTCAACGCCTTTAAAAAGGCCTAGATTACTTTTTTAGACTCCAGCAGAGGACTAATAGTAAATCTGACTGTTTCCCCTTTCTAAAACACCAAAGATTTGGAGAGTTGTGAAAACTGTGATTTTTTTACACACTTGAATATTAAAATATATGTACATGTCAAAGCATAAATGGAAAGCAGGAAGGAAAAATCTAGGCACTCAGAGGGCACATGAGATAAAATAAGCAGGTTATGCTCCTTCCATCTGCAGAGG
The DNA here is from genome assembly GCF_028018845.1 of Melospiza georgiana. Classification (NCBI taxonomy): domain Eukaryota; kingdom Metazoa; phylum Chordata; class Aves; order Passeriformes; family Passerellidae; genus Melospiza; species Melospiza georgiana. The sequence goes on from NC_080436.1 coordinate 5,244,263, forward strand.
AACCACCTTAATGGTGGTGGTTTGGTGTGAGAAGGATTAGGTTCCTGAGAACAATGACACAAGTAGTCTCCACCTACTCAACATACCTGGATTTTGGGTCTTTGCATCCTAAATCTTATTCCTTTTCTAACAAAAATAAGTTTGTTATTTCTTGGCACGGCTGGCCCAGTCATGGATGAGCTGGATTATGTTCTGGTGGCCATGTCTTTAACAAACAGGTTTCCTGGCTTGTAACTTCCAAAACTTTATTATTGATGATGGCACAGGACACAGAAAAGGCACAACCAACTTTCCAGTGCCCTTGCTAAGTTTGAAGAAAGATATAGTCAGGGAGGAAAAAAACCCTGTTTTGTGGCATTGGAACCAAAGCATCGTGATATTTAATACAGCAAATATATTTTCTTAAAAGGTAGATATTAACAAGACCAAAATGATTGTGATAACAGCATTATACATGATTATCATGATGCCTAACCTTGATACCATCTTTTAGACAAATCCTCTCACATCATCACCTCCCTGATTTCATGCTATTGACGTGAGAAAGGAAACTTTGTGCTGCTTCCAAGTAATGCTGGAGCACGATGAATCATGGTGTTATGTTAGATTTGGGGTATCCTTAGATCACCCACCCATCTAAGGGCTCCTGAGATGGGTTCAGGATCCAAGGAGGCAGGTTCATCGCCTCCCAGGCTTACTGCCTGCTCCCACGGGGATCTCACACCCCTAGGGCAAGCGGTAGCAAACATTGCCTTGCCCTGCCTGGATGGAGCAAAGCAGCCCCCAGCCCATCAGGGCTCCTCTGCATGGAGTCTGTTTACTTTGGATTTCAACAAAGAACAAAACTTTGGCTGCAGTCCTCCTTGGCCAGCCACCAGCTGGCCATGGATAGCCGTGCTCCCAAAGGCTGGGTGCTGTCAGGTTTCTCACTAGGGGTGAGTGCCACGAGACTGGGCTGCCCCGAGGGGTGACTTGGAGCTGGGGCTGACATTTGTGACTCAGCTGCCCCTCTGCCCCCAGATCCTGAAAGATCTGCCAGCCTTGCAGCATCTTTGCAAATACCCCTCTCATGGAGTCATGCTAGAAATAGTATAATAAGGCACCAATTGTAAAAAATGGAAGTTTAAAATTGCCTGCCATGGTGCTGTCAGGCATAAAATGATGAGGACATGCACAAAGCAAACGTGGTGGTGCCCTCCTCAAGCCACAACCTCAAGTGAGCTGACAGTGGTCTGCAACTGGCTGCCCAGGCTGTCAGAACAGAGCTACACACAAAGCAACGAGGGTTTGTGTAAATGATCCCTTTCCCGGAGCCATGATTTCCAGAATTGATCCCTCCAGGCAGATTTTTTTCCTCCTCAGTTACTCCAAGGAGGAGAGGGCTGAAAACAGGAAACTTTCCAAATGGATAGCAAGGGCTGAAATCTCTGCTTTGTGTGACCCAGGAGAAATGTCCAAAGCACATCCCAGCAGCTAGAAACACAAAAGTGGAGAGCCTGAAAACTTTTGACTTTTGGGGGAAACATCAAAGGGGCTTTGGAAAGATGAGGGAGGCTGGGAAGGAAGAGTTCTCTCAGCTTCTCATTCCTGTTGCAGCTCTCAAATCCTGCAGTACTTTTCCCTCAGAGGAATGCAAGAATCAAACCCAAAACACACAGGAAGAAACAACCCACAGTTATGGTTTGCATGGACACAATTAATGCAAAAGCCTTTGAGCAGGGCTGTGCACATCTCATAGGGTTTAATCCAAAGCCCTGTAAATCTGATGGCAAGCCTCCCAAGAATTTCAAAGGATTTGGGATCAAAGCACTGTATCTTTGACTCTCAAAGCTGGGAAAGTTGGAGGGTGTCAGCGCTGAACCCAGCCCTGCATAGTTCCATCCTCGTTGCCATGTCAGCTGTCTGGTGAAGCTCCTCATCTAACTCCATCATCCAGGTTCCCCAGCGGGTGAAGGAGCAGAAAGCCACTTTGGAACACCCCTTCAGCCCAGGATGAACAGATGGCAAGCTAAAGTGAAGCGAGATGACTTCAGCACTTCATAGGAGCACTTGGCACCTCAGAGGGTTTGGCATCCCTTTTGGGCTGCAGTGTCTCCCAAACTGCTTTGCACTGCAGCCTTCCAAGTTGTCGATGTCAATCAAGCAAACCAGTCAAAATTTATTTCCATGGGTGTCAGGGGAAGGAAATTCCCTAAAGATCCTTTGGAAATAATCTACTTCCCCATTTAACATCCATCTGTATGTAACTGTGCAGGCTGACCTAGCACCTTCCACAAATGAGCTGGAACTTGAAGTGAAAAATATACAAGTGGAGATGAAAAAAAAAGGTACCAAAATTTTTTAATTTTACCATTCAAACTGTTAAAAATCAGACAAGAGGAAAGAGAGATTTTCCACTGAGTTGCATGGATCCCAGTATTCACATTTTAGCTACACATGCTGACTTCATATTATTTGGCTAAATATGGCTCTTGTAGGGTGCTACAAGAAGTTCTTCATGTTCTTTCCTGGAATAATCAAGGCAAGGTCATAAAATGATCTTTAAGGCAAATTCCTCCCTTTGATTTGAGCCACAGGACAGCAACCATGTTTAGGCATGGATCAGCAAAGACATCTGGAATGCAGTTTTATATGTCAACATACACTATGAGGAACAGTGTGTACAGAACTCCAGACTGACAAGGGGATCCCACAAGTGCTGCTTGCGTTAAGCATCCTGTTAATTAAGTGCAGCAGCTCCAGGCTGGCCCCTTCCAGGGGCCTCTGCAATATGGCATGTTGTGTCTTTCATAAGTCACCTATTAGCCCCATAAATCCAGATATTCATTATTCTACCACACCTGAGCTGATGCTAGTCCAGAAATAATGCAAATGGGACTTATGGGTGACAAAGTAACCTAAGTGGAATATTAACACCTGCATTTTTAATTCCCACAGCCTCATGGAAACAGTAAACTTAGATGATGGATCAAAAGTAGGGATTTCACTCAGAAGAACGAAGGGCTGTTCAGATTTTTAAGTTCAACAAACAGGAATGCCACCCTTTTACCAAGAGCAGCCCAGAGCTTCAGTGAGTTGTAGAATTTTACTGTTTTAGCAAGGAGATAATTTCAACTCTGGTACATAGGGATCCATTTAGCATTCCTGATGCCTTCCTTAGCCACATTTTATGGTCATGACACTTCCAACTGACATATAATGTAAGCTTACATGGCATAAATATTTTTACAACTGGCAGTGCTGCAGTGTTTACTCCCAGGGTGCTTAGATACCTCAATAAGGATTATGTGAGTTTTTTTATTATACTCCTTTTTTTTATACTCTGCTCCTGTCTTTTAAAACACCCCATATATCATGCCAGTTATTGCAACAAGATCTCATGGTTTTTGAGAGATAACTCAGTGGGTTAGTGAGTTTCTGCACAGAAACACTGCTTCTCCATAACCAGACCAGAGAGATTAATTGAAAAAAAAAAAAAAAAAAAGAATAATTAAAGCTTTAAATATGCTTGTAAATTGTGCAAAAGCTTAATCATTCATGGATTCACCGAAATGCAAGGGTCTAGAAAGGCATACATACCTTCAGTCACAATGGTTGGGGCCGCTAACAAAATGAGTCTTTGGGCCACTCCAACAATGTTGGGCAGTAATAATTCTTGAAGAGCATCAAGGTTACGGATATCCAGGGCAGTATAGGCGAAGCTTCCATCAGTAGCAATCTGCTGCAGCTCTGCACTGTCAGCATTCAGGACCCCAATGCTAAACGAAAATATACCAGCTTGCTTCACCGCTAACAAGCCCTCTCGGATATCATCACTAGACTCTCCACCACTTATCAGCACTAAAATCTGAGGCACCGCTTCCTCTATCCTGCTGCCTCCCGCCTGGGTGAAGAGGTTCTCCACCACGAACTCCAGTGCCGCACCGGTGTTCGCCTCCTCGCCCCCGCGGAATCCGAGTGCCTTCACGGCATCCAGGACATCCGCCTTTGTGGAGTAGCTGCTCAAAGAGAACTCGGTTCTGGGTTGATCACTATACTGCACCACCCCAATGTGTATCTGCTGAGCTCCAACTCTGAGGGTCTCAATCAAATTTACAAGGAAATCGCGTATGGCTGGAAAATTGACACCTCCGATGTTGTTTGATCCGTCAATAAGGAAAATTAGGTCAGCGGACTCTTGAGCTTTAAAAAAAAGAAATGCAAAAGGTGAAAGCATTAAAATGGGTGATTACATGCAGTTGTAACAGTGTTCTGACATGTTTCTTGGAAAACCAGTGAGAAACACGAAAATGAGAAAACAAAACAACATGATCACTGAGGAGATGACTTTTGCCTCTTAGTTCTGCATTCTGATTGAATATGAGCTCTCAAGCCCTTCCCAGCAGCATCCACAGCCCATCAAGGGCGGGCTTGAGTGGACACAACACGAGCCAGTGGCTGTAGTAACATGGGGTCAGCATTACTGGCATGCAAGGAGAAACCTCAGCAAAATACAGTTTTTGGAAATCTAGGTACATTCCATCAGTGGCCTGTACTGTCCAAATATTTAGACAGAGCAAAAAGAAAAAGGTGGAATTTGGTGGCAATTCACGGTGAAGGTAGAGGGTGAGGAGGTTTTCATCATTGCTGCCTTCTATTTTTTGGAAGGAAAAAAGCCAGCATTTACTGGATGCAGGGAAAATTTCAGCTTCTCTGTCACGATTCTGCTCTTTTGCTGGTTAAACACAGAAGCTGAATCTATGGGCTTCTCCCACCATGAATAAATATTATTTAAAACACATTTGTTAGAAACAATTGAAAAGGTTATCATTACTTTTCCTTGACTGTAACTCTTTTACCAGTCGCCAGCATCCACCTGAAGTTATGTCTCTAGCAGGCTGACCCACACAGTTCTCAACCCAGGCCACGCAAAAATTGCGTCACTTTAAACATTTTGCACAAAGACGGGTTGATCATTGCCAGAGGGGTCTGGTCTGTACTTTTCATATGGAATCTGGGTATTCAATCAAGGAATGCAGAATCAGGTTAAAATAGGGTGATGACATCAGTCATGACAAAATTATCCAACTCTAGTTGTTTGACCCTACCCAGATGATCACAACATTTGCTGAGATATACACACATCAAACAAAGCTTGCACATGGTTTGAACCTGGTTTTGAATGGCAGTATTTTTGAGACCCAAAATGCCCTGGTGTCTGCTCTTACTCCTTTTGCTCAACTAATGTTACCATCAACATCATCAAGAGCTCTATGCATGCAAAAAAGAGGAGTGGGGGGAAAAACCCCAAAGCATGCTCAGATGTTTCCATGCTGGTACTCTCCACTCACATTAAGAACTCAAATTTCAGACTATTTGCAAATGGCTGACAAGGAACATTCGGAAATCTCTCTGTCAGCTCTCAACTTTGGAAAGCCAAAGGTGAAACCAACAGCAAAGCTGGCGTGTGGTTTAGCAAGGCTAGGAATAAACTTGAGATCTTTGCTATTAATCAGCACTGCCAGTAAAATATTTATTTATTGCCAATTTAGTTGTGTTTCTAGTACATGTTTTCATAAACCAGGAGATTAAGATAATGCTGCAATTCCAGTGACAAAGGAGAAGCTGTCCAAGTCACCATCACTCCCCTGGGCCAACTCAATGGCCAGTGTTGGCTCAGAGGAAATCACCAGGGTACAGAATTTCAAGGAGCTCCAGGATTTATTTTTCCATGGAGGCAAAATTTAGGGCTGCTTAGGCTTGGTTTTACTGAGCCATTATCAGTTGGGATGTACACATTCCATTTCATCGTAAAAATGAAAGGGAAACCTCACAGTGGTTTTACCCAGGGATGCTTTAGATAATCCTGGATATCTTTTTTGGAGGAACAAGATTCCAGGCACTAATGGGTTGCTCCCACGGAAGAGAAAATAGATATGAAACAGATGCGTTGGATAATTTGTCATCACTGTAAAAAATCCCTTGTACTTCAGTGCACATTTATGGAACAAGCTGGTGTGGAGAACAAATAAAAAGCATGCTGGTTACACAACTAAGCGAGGAGGGTCAGATGAGACAGACAGGTCAGATTTAACAAATACTTCAGGGCAAACTCGGGGCTGACTGTTGTACTTACGTGAGTCAGCTCCAGGGACTGCCACAGACCAGCAGTTCTGGTTCTCTTTACTAGAACCACTACAGGACTGGGGCTTTTTTACACTTCCATTTCATATTAGGGCTCTTTTCTAACATAGCATCAATGGCAGTTTTAGACATTTTAATGCCACATGTAGGAATCAGATGAATAAATTATTTTTTAAACTCTTATGCAGATATTTGTACCATGTTTTGCACATTGTTATCATCCAAGGTTTAGGACCTGTAACATCTTTTCCCATGTTTAACAATACTCTGTATATCACCCATGCAAGTCACACAGGGACAACACTACAACAGTAGGATTAACTTAAATTTGTGTTATAGGATGGGAAGGAAATGCTTGCAAAAAATACCTTTAATCAGAAACAAACTTGTAAATGCACAAAATACACAAAGCAGGAATTTGGCTTTAAAGCTTTTAAGGGAATGTCTGTGGTTCCAGATGTTTCCATTCAATGGGGTTACCTGCTGGCATGGCCCAGAGGAGGACAGCCAGCTTCCAGAGACCAATTTCCCAATTGATTTCAACAGGGAATTTCACTGGGTTCCTTCACGACTAAGATGCCCAACAGCCACCAGAGTGCTGCCAGCAGGTTGATTTTCCACCAATATTGGTGTCATCTCCTCAGCACTGGAGAGCCTTTTGTTGCGTTTGTGGGGCAGCTACTCCCCTGTGGCTTTCCTGTGACCTGGATATTTGCCCTGTCAAGCGCTTTGCACGACAAAAAACACACATGAGCACGGCCTCTTGGTGTTGCTCGGTGCCATGCAGTGATGGAGAGCACCCAGTGGCACTGGCGTGAGGGTTAATCAGGCAAGACAACACAGGGGGATTAATGTCACACTGCCTCATCACACTGCTGTGGCCTTACGTCGCCCCACAAGCTCTCGACCTTCAGATGGAGCCTCAGGAATAAAAAGAAAGGTTTGATCCCCAGGACTTCTGTTTTGAAAAACAACAAAGCTGCTCAGAAGGCTCTTGCCATGCTGGAATTTCATAAACAGAGGAGGGACAGAGGAAGATTGTTTTGGGGTTTTTTTTTTTTCAGGGAAATTGGGCCCTGTGTTGCAGTCAGTGCAGATCCATTGAAGCCAACGTGGTTTGCAGGGAGGTTTCAGTTATGGGAAGGGTCCAGTGCTCCAGCAGGTGGAAGCCATGGGCTTGTAGAGAAGACTTTTCAACAACACACCTTCTCCAGGTGCATGAGGAGAGAGGTTAAGGGACAGCTCAGAGGTGGGCTTTCAGCAGAGAAATTCCCCACCCAGCTTCTTTTGCTGTCTTCACCAAGAATGTGACTTTCTAGAATGGCACACTGGCCAAGAGTGTGACTTTCTGGAATGGCACACTGCACATCTCCCTGTCCCCCTACCTGGTTCTAAGGGGACATCCATCATGCTGTCCCGAAACCAGCAGCAACCTTCTCAGTCTCCACAGGATTTTCAGTCAGGGTCACCACCAGGTCTGGTGTGCTCACCCTCTGTTTCCCCACTTTAGAAGTAAACAGGACATGGCAATTTGCTAACTCTGCAGAGCTCCCTACCCTTGAACTTCCATGCCATATGTGCCAGAGGATGGCCACAAGGTGCCACTGCCCATTCAAGGATTCCTGCCCTGGCTCCTGGCAGCCCTGGCTCAGTCTGCAAACAGCACCTCAGCAGCTGCAAACACGGGGCCACACACTTCAAACCTTTATTTTTACACCTCTGAACGTCCATCTCAGTCTTGCCCCTCCAGAGTGGCAATGCCAAACAGCGCAGCGCCAGCAGATACCACCAGCCAGCCAGGCATTACCTGTGATGTCTTTAACCAGTCCTTTGGCCCCAGCCTTTTCTGGAGTCATGGAGGAGCGGACACTCGCCACTAAGTCCCCAACTATGCCGTGGAGAGCGGTAAAATTCTCCAGGTTGAAGCGGTGCGCATCGAGGGGTCCGCTCGCTACTTCCCGCAACTGCCCTTCCACCGGCTCCTCAACGCCGACCGCAAACAGGTTTACACGGGCCGAGTTAAGGAGAGATGAGGGCAGAGCCACATCACCCCGGGGCTGTCCGTCTGTCAGCACTACAATAACCTGGGGCACGCCTTCACTGGCTCTGCTTCCCGCAGCTTTAGTGAGGTGCTTCTCGATTAGGTACTCTAATCCTTTTCCGGGCTCGGCGCCTCCCCCCACGTAAGTCATGTTGGCAATATGGGACAGGACGTCCTGGGTGGAGGGGAAGGTATTTAACTGGAACTCTGTGCGGGGGTTTCCGCTGAACTGGACCAGGGCAAAGCGAAAATCATTTCCTCCCACATCTAAAGCCTTTACAACATCATACAGAAACTCTCGAACGAGTTGGAAGTGTTCCTTCCCAACGCTCCAGGAGGAATCCACTAGAAATATTATATCAGCCGCGGCAATGGTTTTGACAGCTTTAAAAAAACAGATGGGGGTTTAGGATTTTCTATCGGTCAGCACAAGCATGCCTCCTCCTCATCCTCCTCCTCCTCCTCACCCAAACAACCAACAGCCTCCTTGGCACGGTGAAAGTGAAGCTCAGCTTCCCCTTATCGCCCGCAGCAAAATGAGAAGCGCTGGAGAACAACCACGCAGCCACCAGAGCCCCGCAGGTGCTGGGGGACAGCATGCCACCTGCCCTGCCCAGAGAGAGGGAGCTGAGGTGCTCCTGCCCTCCTACACTCTCACCCATGGGTTTGGACACCAGCCCTGAGCCAGACAGAGACACTGGCAGCTCCACCTGTTAGTTCAGGCTCATTCAGCCTCCAGCTGCCCGTGTCTCTTGCATGGTTTTTGCTGGCTCCATGGTAATGCTCAAGGAAGGAAGGACAGCTTGGTTTAAGCAGCCTGGGTGCTGGCATGAGTTTCCTGCATTTTTCCTGCTGTCACACTTGGTGACACCAGGTCTGGTCTCAAAGGCGCCAGCACCACCTCTCTAAACAGCCTTTCTGCAGGTCAGTGGCAGTGCTCTTCTCACTGCTAAAAACTCCTTTACACATGCAGGGAGGGCAGAACAGCTCTGCCCAGAAGACCCTCTCAGGACCACCCTGAGTGCAGGTCCCACACCCTGGTGCCCTGCAGAGCATCCTCCATGGCACAGCACCAGCCAGTGTCATGCTTGGGGAGGCACCGTGAGTGTTGGCCAAGGCCCGTGTCCCAAGGAGCCTCAGCAAGGTGGGAGCTGAGGAGCAGAACACATCCATCCACAACATCCCACGGACATGCACGTCAAACACCAAACAGTGCCAGGGAGTGCTTGTACAGGGCCAAAGTCAGGTGAAGCAGCCTGGGCTCTTACCTGCTTGCTGCTGAGCACCAACCGAGCCAAAGCCTGAGAGCAGGAGGCAGAACATTGCCACCAGGGGCAAATGCCGATGTTTCCTCATTTTGCCCTTTTAGGAGTTTTCCTTTTATTCTCTTTTGTTTCAAAGCACCTGACGTGAGACCTGAGGGAGGAAAACAGGGAGAGTGAGAAATAGCAGCAGTGCTGGCCAGATGAAGCACAACATAGAAAAGCCAAACCATGTGGTTTTACAAGGCTTTTGTGGCACTTTGGCAGGAAAATTTTCTTTGCTGCTGGGTAGAGTGACAATTCACATAACTGACCTTCAATCACCTCTGTGGAATTAGATGATTTTTTTTTTTTACCTGTGCTGTCCCAGGCAATATGTAATACGTAGGAAAATGCTTAGGTTTCTCTACCAAAATACACAGTGGCCTCCCACCTGCCCTCCCCATCCATGGATGACCAGCTGATGCATCTCTGCCAACACACTTCCTCTTGCTGTTGCCTTTTCTCACTTTATTTCTTCCAAACACCACAATAACTGCCCTGAACATCCCCCCTTGCCTCAGCTCACCTTTTCAGCTGTCCCAAACATACAAATGGAAATTTAAGCACTCTAGACCCAAGTGAGCCACATGATCTGGCTGCACAGCAAAAAGCCCTTGGACTCCCCCAGGCTCAGAGCCCCGGTTGTGGAATAGCCTGCGCTGGGCTGATCATATTTTGGAAAGGCACCAAGAATAATATTTTATCTTCTGGAGCCAAAAATATAATTTAAGCAAGTTTCTTATCTGTGATCCACCTGGCAAGCCTTCTGAAACAACGTCTCCGCCATGAAGGCTGTGTTTCTGTTGTCATAGAGATGACCAATTTATTATTTAATCTTCATTTCCAAGCCCACAGAGCAGAAAGCAGCAAGGCTTGCTTAACTGGGAAAATATCCTCCCAAAAGGGAACACAGTGATTTAATACCTTTCGTTCCCCAGAGGGGATCAATCACTCAAATCAGCCAAAAGTTACTCCAATACATCAAACTGCTAACCAGGTCATCATAAAAGGGAAAAAAAAAAAAGTGATTCCATTTTCTTGTTAGCATCCTTGCCAATTCCATCAATCCAGACAGTTACAACCAAAACAAGAGCCTAAAAGGGCTAAAGGGAAGAGTAACTATTATTTTTGAGGAAAACTGTGGTAATTACACTGATGGTTATTGATGGTATGGCAGGAAACAGAAGAAAGAGTTGGGAATATGGGAACATCTGGACATAAGGAGCTAATCCCACTTCTGCTGTAGAGACACTCCTCAGGGATATCAGAGGGCAGCTCTGTGGAAAGGAAGGAACAACTTCCACCTGGTTTCCTGAAATCCAATGTGATCCTGACACTTCCTCTGGCTCCCTGTGTGTCACAGCTGGGCTGGGGTCTGGCCTCTTTTGGGAGAAGAGATTTGCAGCATTTGGTCTTTCCTGTGCTCCAGGTGGAATTTATGACTGCCCTATAGCATGAGTCCGGGAAAAGCTCTCCTCTGCCTTTTCCCCAAAATAATAGTAATAGTAATAGTAATAGTAATAGTAATAGTAATAGTAATAGTAATAGTAATAGTAATAGTAATGATGATGATGATGATGATGATGATGATGATGATAATGATAATAATAATAATAATAATAATAATAATAATAATAATAATAATAATAAATGGAGAGACATTGAACAGGCCCCCAGAGCCAGCGCACAATGTTAATCAAGACATGGCAAAGTCTTCCCTATTATTGGCAACCCCTCAGTTTATAGAGGCAGCTGCAGCAGCCCAGAGGTATCACTGTCATTCCTGAAGAGATTAAACCATCACCTTTGTGAGCTGGCAGCCATCCATCCCCCTGGATGTGCCAGTGCAAGCCAAACCTCCCAGTGCCTCCAGCAGGAGCAAACCTGCTCAGATGGATTGTGTCCCTGGTGGGCATCTTGCTCCCAGAAATAATGGTTTCACCCAAAAAATAGTTTCAAACACAGAAGGGTCTGTAGGTCCTAGACCTTTTTTTTCTGCAAAAAGCACCAAGCTCATGACAACCACCCACCCAACCCCATGGGAGAGTCTTCCCTCTGGGAAGAAATTTACGGAAGAGCTGCAAGTTTTTGAGTGGGATTCGCTTGCAGCATCCTTTGGGATTGTATAGAAGCCTAGAAAAGCCCAAAGTGCTGGACAACACTCTCAGGCATAGGGTGGGGTTGTTGGGGTGTCCTGTGCAGGGCCAGGACTTGGATTTAGATGATCCTTGTGGCTTCCTTCCAGCTCAGGATATCCCATGGCTCTCTGATTCAAGATGTGTACGTCTCAAATCCTCACAGCTGTGCAGCCAACCAAGGATTGCTGGTGATAACAACCAAGGATTGTTGGCAGTAGCCCACCCTGGGAAAGGGCAGGATGTGGCTGGAGAAGAGGCCACATGGAGATAGGGCAGCATTTTATGGGATAAACTTCCTTATTCTGGCTAGGGAGGATAAGCACAGCACAGGGACGGTGTTGAGAAGCAGGAAGGCCTCCGGAGCCCCTTGACCCATTTCAAGAAATGGGAAAACTAGGAAAAACTTGTTGGCTAATTTACATAAAAAGTGAGAATTTTTCTCCAGGGAGGGGGAAATGCAACTATAAAAGGTACAGCCATGTAGCCCAAGTGCATCTGTGCCCCTGGATACCCTGTCAGCTGGATCAATGCTGGAGTCAGGAATGGTGATCTCTCTCTCTCCCTTCCTTTAATCTCTATCTCTCCCTCTCTAATCCATCACCCTCCCTCTTTTCCCTTTCACTCTGTCCTTTATCCAAAAGCCACTGCCACGTGCTTATACTGAAATCAGGGAGATCAGTGATTAACACACCCAATTCCTTGCCAAGTGTGTAATTTGTTAATAAAACTTTGTAAGCTTTTGCAAGCCCTCTCACTTCTGTCTTTTCCTTCAGCCACAAGCACCTACAAACCTTGGGAGCCCCCTTTCCCTTAAGGGTGGGATGTCACAGAGTGAAAAGGCTGCTAGAACTGAATGGAGAACATGAAATAAAATGTGTGCTAAGGAAAACAGCCCACTAAAGTAATTGTGTGCTGTAAAGCTGCTCATATTTCTTTCCCAAAATGCAGGAAGTTATGTTATCATCCTGTTTATTAGCTGCTGGCAGCCAATCCCTCTTCAGACACAACAGCTGGGGATGAGCAGAGCACCAAGATAAACCAGTGAAAATTGATGTCTTGCTGGCTAAAAAGTGACAGGACTGAAGCAAACATTTGGGGGCTTTTTTGGTCTTAATGTCGAGCAGCTGCTCGGAGCCTGTTTACAGCCACGAGATGCAGCCAAAGGGAAAAGGGAAACTCCCTGAGGCTGTGGAATCCCCCCTGCCCACAGGATCACCCATGAACTCCCACAGCAGTGGGAAGCTGAGATTTTCCACAGAATTTCTTAGGTTGGAAAAGACCTCCAAGTCCGAGTCCAACCCGGGGACTGGTTCTCACCTTGTCACCCCGCCCAGAGCACTGAGTGCCACATCCAGGTGTTCCTTGGACACCTCCAGGGATTTCACCTCATTCCCCATTTTCTCTTTTAGGAGCACTCCAGATCTATCTCCAGCTTTCTCTGTGACCCCCATCACGGTATTTATAGTTCTGTGCAAGCAGGGGGACTTGTCCATCAACAAGAGATGAGTTTTAGCATCACACAAAACCATCCCAAAGTCACAGGAGCCAGGATTAGCCATCAGAAGGAAAAAGGCAGCAAAGTCTTGCAGGAAGAAATGATGGATGTCTCTTAGAGACTGACAAGTTAAGGAAAATAGAAGCTTTTAAGAAGAGTTGCTCCTGAGCAGGGTTTTCTCTTATAGCCCCCTCATTAGCTAATGAGGAAGAGTTCAGTGCTTGCAGAAAGGGGTGGGCAAGGAGATGATTTTCCTGTAGAAGAAGATGCAGCAAGACAGCAACTTTTTTTTGCAAAGGTAATTTAGTGCGGGTTGGGTGGGTGGGGGTAATTTGTATTTTCTTTCCTTGGATGGGGGAGTTCACCCAAAACTCCACTCAGCTCTGTTTTGAGTGGTCTAAGTCTCTGGCTCAGTGAGAAAAGTGGGTTTGAAACAATGAATAATGTGATTTTTATTGCTTGGCTTGCCTCAGCGAGGCACAAGAAGTAATTTCCGTTGCTCAATGTGTTCTTGCTTTGCGTCCCAAATCACCACCAGTCACAGGAGCTGGAGGTGGCACCAGCTTGCAGAGGATGGATGATAAAACCAGAGATGTGAAATCATTTTAATACTTGGTTAAGGTAAGTATTTGTGTTGCAACTTTATTCTCTGGCATTGTTGCGTTTTCAATAATGTATTTTCAACAAGGCAATTTAATTGTGGATTTATTTCATTTTTTAAATGAAAAGTTCCTTGCAGTCCTGTGGGGTGAAAGCTCTGGTGAAGCTTTTGCTATATCCATTTCAAGCTGGGAAAAATATGCTGAAAAACCTGACTCCTTTCCTTTAGGAGAGGAAAGAGTTTTCCTGAATTAAGTTAGCACCAAAGCCTGGGGAGCCAATTTCTTCATGATTCATGTGCTAAGAGATTAACTCCTGTAGCCTTCAATAATCTGAAAGTTTTATGTCTGTCTAGAGTTTATATAGTCTGTGCTGACCTCTTAATATTACAGTATTTCATCAGAAGCAATACATCTGTTCCTAATACTACTCTCAAAAAGCAATCATTTCTACCTCCGACACAATGAAGTGATTTCCTTAAATATTTTCCCCAGCAGCTATTTTTTGCATATATTGCATACTTCTCTGCGCATAAAACTTGACTTTTTACATATTTTTTTTCCTTTGAGTGGATGTTTTAAATTCACTTGCTAAGCTCTTGTTTGCTTGTGTTGGGGTGGGTTTTTTCACTAGAGTGTAGTTAAGATAGAATAGATGGGATAATGGGAAGAAATTCTTCCCTGTGAGGGTGCTGAGGCCCTGGCACAGAGTTCCCAGAGAAGTTGTGGCTTCCCCATCCCTGCAAGTGTTGAAAGGGACTGGAACAAAATGCTTTTTAATGTCCCTTCCAGCCCAAACCATTTTGTGATTGCATTTATGACATTTGCTCCCATAATCTCCCTGTTCCTGTGACACATTCCTGCTGGAAAGCTGAGCAGCCTCTGGGAAGGAGCAGAGCATGGCAAGCATGGTAGGCAGAGCCACAGCTGGCACATTTTCTGGGGACAAATGGCCTGGATTTGGGCTTGGCCTTGTGCAGCTTTCCCAGCTGGCACGCCCAGGGACATTTGGGATGTCCCACTACCCCAAATCACAGGATATCTGCTCCAGTTTTCCTGCCCAGCCATGCAGCATCCCCAAAAAATATATTGACTAAAAAACCTGAGGAGCAATGGCAGCTCTTAAATTCCCTTGTGCTTGTGGGGTGGATTGTGCTTTTCTCATGGAAAAAGAGGTGCATTTGCAGCTGGGTCTCAACAGCTTTTCTGAAAGGGGGACTGGGAGAGCAAAGCATCATTCCACAGCTGGTGCAGGATGCTGTGAGAATACTCTAGATTTCTCCAGAAGTCTCTCACGGGGATGTCAGAGCCGAAAAAAAAGAGGTTTCTGCCTTCACCAGCATTTGCTTTGAGGGGATTTTCCCAACCAAACTGCTCAGCCTCAAATTCCCTTGGCTTGGCTGCTCTCTGCTGCATCCACAGCAGCTGTAAGCCCTGCCAGTGGCTTGGAAGTGGACACCAGGCACCCAGAACAACTAAATTTATTTTGCATCCCCAGCAGTGGGGATAAGATTGCAGTCATGGCTGTGGAGTGAGCAGCTGGGAGAAGCAGCTCCCAAACTCCTGATGTGGATGGAGCCAGGGAGCTGCAGATTGCCCTCTGGAGGCGAGGCATGCTCCTCTCTCGCCTGGACGAATTCCCCCTCATATTTCCCTGAGCTGGGGAAAACGTTAGCCAAAAGCCACTCCCGGATTCTGAGGCTGAATGCCATGAGTTTTTCCGTGAAAAAAAAAAAAAAAAAAAAAAAAAAAGAAGCTTGGTCACCTTTTCAAGGGACAAAAGTGTCCCATGCCTGTCCACCCCTTCATCACAGAAGAATAGAACACTTTTCTGCCTGGTTCCACAGCCCTTGGGAGAAGCAAAGCTGGTTCTAGAGACTCAGGATGGGCTGAACAGGACAGATCCTGGATTTATTCATGGCTCCAGGTGGAGACATTAAGATTTGTCTCATCTCTTTTGAAGTGTAAATGTTGCTGCCAAGTGCTACTGGGAAGGTGAGGCTTGTGGGGTTGAGGGCTGCCCCTGAAAAAATTTATTCCTACCAAGGCAGACCTGGACATTAAAAAAAAAAAAAAAAAAGAAGACAGAAAGGATGGAAAAAAAAAATCTCCCTGCTTTTGCAAGCCACTGGAGCTTTGATTTTTTTAAAACCAGTGTTCAGCAAAGCAATAGAGTTATGGTGCTTCCATGTCCTACCCAGGCAAGTTCCCTGGGTGCTAGAATTTAATATGAATCACATATTCATTGCTGTCCTTCTAAGCATGCTGTTGGCTTAAAATCCAGTTGTTTTCTCCATCCAAAGACTGAGACCAAAATAGAGTCGTTAATAAGAGGAAAGGGAGTATTTGCTAAAATAAAAAAAAAAAAAAAAAAAAGAGGAAACACCCTTGAAGATCAATGACTCTTTATGTATAGTAACCAGAGCCTCCCGGAGCCTCCCCACCCAAACAAATCAGCTCCTTAATGTGGAACACAGATCACTTAAAAAAGGTGGAAAAAGTGATGGGCATGTGGAGGGGTAAGTAAGGCTGGCTGTGATTCAGGGCAGGGAGCAGGCACACAGTGCCACCCGGCGCCGTGCACGCCCAGCACAGGGCAGGCTCACCCCTCTGCTGCAAATCCTGTGGGGAGCACAATCCAAGGCTGGCAAGGCTGTGCACTTACCACAGCTTGCGCTGGTGGAAGGAATAGGATGTTCTCTCCTGTTCCTGGACAGGCACGTAGCAAAAGTAGAGGAGGAACGTGATTTTTTTTTT
Source organism: Melospiza georgiana (assembly GCF_028018845.1). Lineage (NCBI taxonomy): Eukaryota > Metazoa > Chordata > Aves > Passeriformes > Passerellidae > Melospiza > Melospiza georgiana. Next base: position 5,260,720 of record NC_080436.1, read on the forward strand.
TTTTTAATTTTTCCCCCCTCCTTGACATGTGGGAATAAAGCAGGGGCTGGTTTAGCTCACCCTGGCATCAGGGAAAGTTACTGAGTTTGAATGGAAAGTCGTAGAGATGTTTGAAAAACCAGAAAGGGGACTGGGGAGGGTGCTGGAAACTGGAGAGGGAATGAATGAACCGTGGTGTGGTGGCAGCAAGCACACAGCCCTGCACTCCTGTCTTAAACACTGGCACAGCCCTGCTCACGGTCAGCCCCTCTGCAAAGACAGAGAAATTTTGGGGATGAAAAGCCTGTTTGCCTGAGCTCTGACTGAAGGGATGGTGCCAGGGAGAAGTGGAGTTGAGTCTCTCCTCTGCCACCACTGCATTCTTACATGACCTTGAAGGAATTCTCCAGCTCCCTGCAACAGCATTAGTCTGGAGGCATCTCCCTACAAACCTCCTAAACTGGGCATTTGTGCCCCAGAACAAACATAATACATATCACTATATAAGCACCATAATTACACAACCACAAATACTGATTCTTTTTTCCCTAAACCAGCAAGAAATGGGGCAAAACCAAAATTTTGAAAAACAGCGGAAAGATTCCTCTCCCCCAAGAGCATGCACATGAATCATCACAGCAACCAGAAATGAGCAGAGAGTTTCCCATTGCACTCACTGGAACCAGAGGGGCTTTGGCTACCCCCATTCCAGCCACTTTTGGTCCTTCTGCTTGGTCAGGAAACCAGTTTGGCCACAAGCATCTCTCGCCCCAGCTCTGCTTGGGAAGGGATGGTGGCAGGGTGTCTCCAGATTAGTCATAGCCGCCCCCTCAGCACGTCCCAGGAGGCTCAGGGCAACTGGGGCTGCAGGGGGAAAGGGCTGGGGAAGGCAGGAGGGAGAGCAGAGGGAGCTGTGGAGGGGGACAGTAGCTCCATGCATGGCTGGAGAGCCCTTTCCCTTAGGGGAAAAGCTGCTGTTTGGGTAATTTCCCTCTCTGTGGATGACCACAAGAGGATGAGGATTATCCTTGGAGCCATATGCTGGCCCACCCCAGAGCAGTGGGGACACGCCTGGCAGCAGAACCTGAGTTGGCACAGCTGAACACCTCTGCTGGGTTCATCCTACCTCACCTCGGGGCAGGAGGGGTGAGGGCAGCTATCCAACATCCCCTAGCCCTGGGAGCAGGAAAGGGGCACTGAGATACCCCCTCAGCACGTTCCTTGCAAGGTCCCATTGACGCCTCCACCTCCCTGTCCTGATACATCTTCCCAAAAACCACCACATGCCCTCCTTGGGGCACTGCTTCCCCTGTCATCCTGCTCCCATCCCATCCCATCCCATCACTCTGCTGCTGCAGCAATTCCGAGGCACCAAATCCAAAACCCACGCTGAGGCAACGGGGGAAATAGCCTTGAATGGGTTCAGTTCCCCTGCAGTGGTGGGGACAGGAGTGCTCCCACACACCTGCGGTGCATCAGCTCCAGGAGGAGCTCACGGGCTGAGCGAGCCGGCAGCTTTCCTGAGAGTGATGGAGACCAGGGGGTGGCTGAAAAACCGCCAGATATACCACCCCACCAAGGAGAAGAGCCATGCCTTAGCAGCTGCCGAGGGGTAAGCAGCACTTACCCCTGAGTGAACCTCCAGAAGAGCTCCTTACTCCAGGATTTTCCTCTCCGGAGCGCCTCTCACCGCTGCTTCATGGCGTGCGGCGCTGCTCAGCCTCCCCGGTCCCCTCTGGCGGGGTGCAGGCGGCGCTGGGATGAGGGAGCAGCGGCGGGACAGGGCTCTGGAGGGACGCTGGTCCCTGCGCGGCGGCTGCCGTGGGTCTGAGCGCGGCCGGAGGAGGCGGCTGGCTCGGCAATGCCGGGGGGCCGGGCGTCGCAAATGGGATCCAGATGGTTGGTGCTGGCGTTCCCGGGGCTGAGGTCAGAGCTGCTCATCACACACACACACACACACACACACACACAAAGTCATTCCCCCCCTTCTCTCTTCGGGGGACGCCTCCGCAATCTGCGGCTTCCCCCTCGCCGCGCTGGCCCTGCCGCGTTCGAAGCGCTGCTCCTCCCTCGTTGGTGGGAAATAGATATTAAAATTTAAAAAACAAACAGAAAAAAAAAAAAGAAGGAGGAAAGATTTTTAAAAAACAGCCCTGTGGGATTGGAGGAAGCTGATTGAACCATGTCTTTGGGTGCTGGATGTTTGCAGGAGCAGGGATGTGCCAAGGACCATCCCGACGGAGCAGCGCCGCTCGGAGATGCTCGAGGCTGGGTAAAGCACAGCATCTCTGCCTGAATGGTTCTAACACCAGCACAAGGGGAGAGAGGCTGGATAAAGCATTTATACATCCCCAGATGGGCAGGCAGAAGTGGAGGATTTATGTTATTCATAACTTAGAACACCTTAGCATAAGGATATGTATTTTAAAATATATATAAGTTTAAAAGGCAGCCAATCCAGTCTGCAAGTTCCTGACTGGCTGTTTTTTTTAAATTTTTTTAAAATTTTTTCACACATGTGAAGTGAAAGAATACTTTAACCTTTCATTAAGCAGAGCCTAATAAATTTGGGGCTAATTTAATCCTGTTTTCTGTTCCTGTATTCTAGCAGGACCACTGGCCAAAGTCAAAGATTTCAGGCTGGGCTGGGCTGTGTTTTGCAATAAGCACTGGTATGGAAACTTTAACTCTTATCTCTTGTTCTTGCTCGGTTCCATATAAGGCTGGAGTGGAGATGGAGTCCCTGGAACCAAACAGTCAAGTTCTTTTCTTTTCAAATGGGGGATTTATGATGTTTGCTCTTGGGTTGGTGCTGTTTGAAAGAGCAGCCACATAAAGAAATAGCTGGAATGCTTCAGGGAAGTGCTGAGACCTTGGACTGAGGCAATAACTCCTTTTAGAAATTGTGCTTGGCTTGGTGCTGGCAGAGGCTGGAGACAGAGTGGAGAAACTCCCCAGCCTTGTGGCCAAAGGCAAGCAGGGCATTATGCCACCCCTCCAAAATCTGTCAGGCTGCAGCTTACAGGCAGGGAGTTCCCAAATAACAAATGAGCCTGGCCAAAGGGAGCTGCAGCTCCTCACTGGGTGTCAGCGGGCACTGAACTGGGGGTGGTGGAAACAGGAACTGCTGGAAAGCCATGACAATAAGCTTATTTTATTTTATTTTATTTTTATTTAATTTTTAAAAAATTTTTATTTTTATTTTCACCCAGGGTGAGGGACAGCTGCTAAAAAATAAAACACATGTGATGGAGGAGCATTATGTAGGCAGAAGGATCCAAACCAAAGGCCTTTCCAGGTGATTTCAGCTGTCAGGCAGAGCTCAGCTTGGATGCCCCATCCCTAGAAGTGTTCCTGGCCAGCTTGGACAGGGCTTGGAGCAACCAAGCCTAGTGGAAGATGTCCCTGCCCATTGCAGGGGGATAGAACAAGGTGGTCTTCAACATCCCTTCCAACCCAGGCTATTCTGAGATTCAGCAAAGCAAGAACTTGAGGCTACAGTTGCTATTGCAATGAAGAATTATATTCACCAGTGGTAACCAGTATGCAGCTGGGATCTGCGTGGCCTTTTCTTCAGATCTGCCTGGAAAACCAGAGTTTTCTGCGTGGCAGTGAGGGAGTGCAGGGGAACACTTTATTGGCTGAAAAAAAAAAAAAAAAAAAAAAAAAAAGAACAAACCACAGGAAAGCTCCACGCACCCCCAGAACAGTGGTGAAAAACAGCCAAGTCAGAGAATTCCAGATAAATAATGTAACAACACTGGTGAAAATGTGTGTGAGCAGTGTAATGTGCCTATCACAGCTCAATTGAGAACACGATTAACTGGGGAGTTAGATTGATTTCTTTTCGTGCTGTTAGCATTTCTTTTTTTGTTTTTTCCTTTGACTTAACATGGTTTCAATATTGAAGTGACTTTTACCAAGTGCTCCAGTAATTAAATGAGGCTGCAAGAGCTCTTCAATTCCCATCTGACTGCCTCATGGCTGTAATAACCAAGCTGGAAGATTTTCCTTTCCAAAAAGGGGCTTTATCACTGACACATAGCAGGGGAGCAGCCAGATAGGATGCTCAGGGCATTTTGGGGTGGGGTTATTTTTTCCCCCCCTTTCACTCACAACCCTTTACAAGCCTTCCTTTAGCAGTTCCCTTACAATTTGTGTTGGTGACTCCTAGAGAAATGATTCCCATCCAGCATGGGAACCTGGGCTGTGGCTGCTGTGGCATTTTGGGGGTGGGTGACACCCCTGGGAAGAGGGTGACATCTGCAGGGACAGTCTACTTTCCACCCCCAGACACCAAACAAACCCTCTGACAATTAGTTGAAGACTGGATCACATCCCACTGGTAATTTCTAGAGGCATCTGGGACTAAGTTCAGTAATATTTCCTCCCTGGTGCATTAGTAACTAGACGTGATTAATGCTATGAGTCAGGAAGAGGGTTTTGAGGAATTCTCTTTCTACCCATGAAAAAAAATTAAAAGCCCTGTGTGCTACATCATCCCCAGGATGCAAAGGTGGCTTTGATGTCCTCCCACTGCCAGAAGGAGGGTCCCAGCTTAAAAGAACATCCAATGAAACTGGCAGAGAGAGGTTAAATTTCGCAGTTCTTTTCCGATGTGCCTCAGCTGGGCAATTTCCACCCTGACTTAGGAAACCTCTGAGGATTTTGCTTGGCTGGCTGCGGGTCCCTGGGGACACATGGTGACACCCAGGAACATCCTGGCTCCATCCTTGAGCACCATCTACTGGCTTTTCCTCCAGGGACTCCTTGGGCATCTGCAAAACCCAAAGTCACCTTTTCCCCCTCAAATAAAAGCTGCTCCTGCAGAGAGAGAAGCTTCTTACTCTGAAATCAGGGAGTACCACCAAACCCCAGGCTTGCTGCACTACTTTCCCATCTGCACAGCAGATCAGGGGTGCAGGATCCCACCTCTCACAGCCCTATTTTAAAGAACAAACTCTTTGTGCTGCTTGGAAGTGAAGGCAAAGAGCAGCTCTGCTGGGACAGAGGGCAGGGCTGCAGATTGCATTTTAATTTTGCTTGCAATAGATGGTTTTCATTAGCTCCAAAGGATTTGCTATTGCTTTTATCCAAATGCCTCCCCAGCACCCTGGTTAGGAAGTGGTCCAGGAAATATTTTCCTGAAGTTCTCTTGGTTCTGCTCTTCTCCTGTGCTTTCTGTTGGTCTGTCTGCCTTCATGCAAATATTTCTTGATGGTTTTTTGTCTCATCAAATGGCTTTGGAACAGTCAGGGAAAGGGGCAAGAGCATCTCTAGATGGGCAGGTCAGAGTGGGAATTAAGAAAAGATAAGAGACACTTGGATGTGCCCTTCCCATCCTGCAGCACTGGCCAAGAATTTAAAACATCTCTGCAAAATCTCCCATCTTCCATCCCTGGGAGTGCTCAAGGCTGGGTTAGATGGGCCTTGGAGCAACCTGGTCTAGTGGAAAGTGTCCCTGTCCATGTCAGGTAGTTGGAACAAGATGAACTTCCAAGTCCTTCCCAACCCAAACTATTCTGTGATTTTTTGATTCTGTGGGGGTTTTTTTTCTCCCTCTCATAAAAAAAATCTCAGCAACAAAAACAAGCCCACACCAGGCTGTGTGCATTATCTGAGTGTATATACACACACTTAATCCACAGCCTGCAAAAGAGATCATAATTCAGAAGGTGAAGCTTGGAGCTCAAACCAACCACATCCTGCAAAAAGCCCTCCTGCTAGAAGGGATTTTCAGTGATTACAGGGAACAAACTATGCTCAAGTATGTAAATAATGTGGATATTTTCCCCTCTAACACAATGCACAGCCTGTAGGTCAGTAAACTCTAATGTGAACTGTGATGCTTGGCTTCTAGGAAAGATAGCTCAGCTCTTTTTCAGAGTAAAAGATAACTCAGGGAGCACGAAATGCATTTTGGTCAACACAGACCTTGCCAGCCTTTGCTTTGGGTTACTCCTGTTTTCTTGTTTTAGACCCTTCCAGGGAGTGAAAAAACCTTTCCAAGTCTCGGCCTCAGTGTCCTGTGGCAACTTGTGCTGCACAAAAAGAACTGTTAGGAATGGGCTGGATTTCAACAGTTCAACGAAAATTCCAACTTTTGTGATGGAAAAGGCTGTTACTAACTACAGGGAGAGAGGTGAGGTGGCTTGAAAAGAGCTGGAGTCAGAAAAACGGAGAGGCCAGAAATACTCACTGCCCACACGGACAGGATGATGTAACAGCAGACGAGCCGAAGAGGAGTTACAGGGAATTATTTGTACTCCAGGAGGAATTGTAAGGAATTATTCATACCCATGAATGAGTGTTGTGTTATTTGGGAAGGTGCAGAGGGGAAAAATAGACCTGGGGGGGTTTGCTGTAGGCAGTTCCTTGGAAACCTGTGGTCATTGTGTCCCAGCGCTGAAGAGAAAAAATCATGTGTAATGGCAAAAGGGAGAGGAGAGCCCAGGAAATGCAGAGCCCAGGGAGTTGTTCCCCAATAAAGAAATAAAAAAATACATTTTTTATCTTTTGTCTTATTTTTTTTACATGATAGAATATTCCATGGATTTTCTTGCCCGTTAGTAGGGTGAGATGGAAGCTGGGGATCAGCAATGCTGGAGTCTGAAATGACCTGTGGGGGTGGTGGCCCACACCCCAACCTTGCCAGGGCTTCTGCTTCTCCCCTGGGGCACCAGGTCAGCCCTGGCTGTGATTTCCTGACAGGGTGCCTGTCCAAAATGCTGCTGCTTTTTAATCTTGGGGCTAAGTTGAACAGGTTTAATTCAGCTGTGAATATTGGGCCACTCTCCTGACTTTTAATTAAGATGTGGGACAATCCCTGCATTCTGCCCACAGGGATTTTGAGGAGGGCTGAATCTACTCTGCATCTCTTTCCATAGAATCACTGAAGGGTTTGGGTTGGAAGGGACCCTAAAGCTCATCCAATCCCACCTCCTGTCATGGGCAAGGACACCTTCCACTATCCCAGGGTGCTCCAAGCCCCGTCCAACCTAGCCTGGAACACTTCCAGGGATCCAACCTGGCCTGGAACTCTTCCAAGCACCAGGTCAGCCCTGGCTGTGATTTCCTGACAGGGTGCCTGTCCAAAATGCTGCTGCTTTTTAATCTTTGGGGCTAAGTTGAACAGGCTTAATTCAGCTGTGAAAATTGGGCCACTCTCCTGACTTTTAATTAAGATGTGGGACAATCCCTACATTCTGCTCACAGGGATTTGAGGAGAGTTGAATCCACTCTGCATCTCTTTCCATAGAATCACTGAAGGGTTTGGGTTGGAAGGGACCTTAAAGCTCATCCAATCCCATCCCCTGCCATGGGCAAGGACACCTTCCACTATCCCAGGGTGCTCCAAGCCCCGTCCAACCTGGCCTGGAACACATCCAGGGGCAACCACTCTGGGCAACCTGTGCTAAGGCCTCACCAACCTCACAGGGAAGAATTCCTTCCCAAAATCCCATCTAACCCTTCCCTCTGGCAACAGGAAACCATTTCCCCCCACCCTGTGATTCCATGCCTCTCCTAAAAATCCTTCTCCAGCTCTCTTGGAGGCTCTGTAGACACTGGAAGGTTCTCTGAGGTCTCCCTGGAGCCATGGGAGTTCCCCTGGGTGGGCAAAGGGATCCAGACTGCATCATTTTCCTCTCTTCCCTGTAAACTTCCCGTCGGTTGATGGGGGAGCTTACATAAACATCATCTCCACGTCGTGGCTGTTTTGTTTGGAGCTCATGTCCAAAAAATCCCAGGAAACAGCACGTATGTGGTCGGCATGTATTTATTCCTGAGGGGCTTGTCCACAATTTATATGGAGCATATGGAACAACTTGTGCTTGAGATGTTTGATACATCTGGAGATGCCGAGTTTCAAACAAGGAGGGAAATCTCTGGAAGCTAAAAAGCCAAAGGTTTTGCCTTTAGAAGCTCACTTGAAGCTGGTCTAGGCAATTTTCAGAGAGATGGGTTTTGCTGCATGACAGCTCCGTTGGAGAATTTTTCTTAAAGCAAACATCAGCACTGCCAGGTTATTCCCACGCAGTCAAATGCAAACTAGTAAGAAAGTGGGAGACCTTAATTGGGTACTGAAGTCATTTTCAAATTGTGAAAAACAAACCAAATTAATCTGGTACAGCGGCACAAGTGACCAGGTGTAAGCCTCTGCTTAAAATTGGGATAAAAAGGGTTAAAAAAAAACATTAGGAAATTACTTTCCTGAGGAAAATAATGTAGTTTTGCTAATTTGCTTGGCAAGAGGATTTGTTGTTTTTTGGGGTTATTTTTTTTTTTTGCTAAGGAAGCCAGCCTGGTTTTAGAGAGCCAGAGGAGAATTTGAGTTTTTTGTCCTGTAGTTCAGTTTTGAGAAACTCAGGAGGTTGTTCAGTTTTGAGAGACTCAGGAGGTTGTTATTGGGAAGCATCTCCAAATTAATGGGAAACCTCTAATGAACTTTCCCCCATATTTAGGTGTCTCTTTGGGCAACCAGCACCTGCAGCTCTCACAGTGCCAGGATCCTGCTGCAGCCCCTGGCCTGGGGATGTCCCTGGATGTGAAAGATCAACCTGTGCTGGGACAGGAAGAGGTGGGGATGGCTTTGCATGGTTACAGTTGCTGTTTATCACCCTTTCCAACCACTCGTGGCAGGAGGAGTGGAAAAATAGCCTTCAGCTCTCCATATAAAACCTGGAGCCAGAGGCCTTGCCAGCCTCACAAAGTATCCTCTGTCAAATGGCTCATTCATTCATCCTGCAGCGGGGACACGTGAAAATCACATCATTTCCCCGAGGTGGAACAGCAGCGTGCTTGTCCCTAAAAACTCCCAGTGTGGCAGCAGGTCACCTGTCACCTACAAGCAAGCTGGAACAGGGATGATCCTTACGGGACTGGGCATCTGTGGGAGCAAAGCTCAGGCAGAATGAGCCTGATGGAGATTTCTGGCTGCCTGAGGAACAAAACCAACACGGCCAGGAGTGCTGTCCCCTTCCCTCCGGGCTGGCACATCCCCATGCCGAGGGAGGAGGTGCAGGGAGAGGATGAGCTCACAGTGAGTGATGGCCTGTCCCAAACTGTGACCAGGCACTCTGCACTGTCACCCCCAAGGGTGTCCCTTTCATCTGAACCTGCCCTGCAAAGCTCAGGCACTGGATTTTTGGAGTATGGAGCCTGCTCCATTTCCACAGGGGAGTGTTTAACCCTCTTGACAGCAAGTCCAGCTGCAGCCTGCCCAGTCCAACCCCTTCCAAACACAGGGAACCTCCACCACCCTGTCCCTTTGGCAAAGTGCTGCTGCCCAGCCATGTGCCAGGACAAGGCTCTGCATCCCAGATAACTGATGCTCCAGCTCAAAGCTCACCTGTACCTCCATGGCATGCATGAAAACAGAGAGGAGTGTACTCACCAGTAGGGATGGGTCCTAAACCTTGGCTTGTCTTGCTTTAATCTGTGTGTGGCTTTTTATCTAACACTCAGGGGTCTCTGGTCCCCCAAGCAGCAAGGAGAGGGATGGCAAGTTGCCAACAAGCAGCATCCACAAACACCAGCATTTCTTTCACAGTTAATCTGCACTAGGCTCCCTCTCTGCCTTCAGAGCAACCTAATTCTTTGGAATTTTGGGGTTTTGCCATCTGACATGGCAGTTCTGATTCATCAACCCATCAGGCTTGTTGTCCTTTAATTAGCAGGACCTGCATCCAGCCTGGCCAGCGGTGAGATTATCACTAACCAGAAAATATTTGTGCAATTTATTGGGTGAATGTGATCCTTTTTTGATTCTAAGGGAAGCTTTATCCATCTTTATGTATCCTGCAAAGGCCCAGCCCAGGCTGCAGCACTCTAGGCAATCCCTCAGCTTTTCCATATTGCCATTCCCTCCCCAGTTTGGGTGCACACCCCAGAAGGTGAGCTCTGGAAGGGCACTTAAATTACCTGAATAGGAACAGGACACTGGGCTATAATAGGAGTGGCTTTCCCTCTGGCATCATCCTGGCAGCTGCATAAATCCCTCATGGAAGGCAACAAGCTCAGGGACCATCCCTGTGTCTAGCATCTCCCAAGGCCTGCTGACTTCTAGTGACGTTTTGAGGGGGTTGGGCTGCATTTTGTGGCTTTAAACTGATTTGTGTGGCTATAGAGATATGAGGTTCTGTATTGGGAAATGCCTTGAAGGCAGTGGTAGCCCAGGAGCAGATAAATGGCAAAAGGGGATCAAATCTTCTTTACACAAACGACCTGAAACTCCTCATAGAAAAGCCAGTTTGGTATTCAGCTAGGATGAGAAATACCAGAGAGAGAAAGAGAGGAGGAGATTTGGGATTTTTTCCCCTGGCAGAGGCCAGCCCTGGCCAGGCTCCACCAGTCATGGGATAGCAGCTGTGATTTTCCTTCTCTATCAGCAGAAGGAACGGGGAGGAGAAAACTTTGATTTTAAGCCTTGCACAGAGGGGCTGTGTGAGGCTATAAGTGCTCTGAGGTCTGTGGGGGCTGTGAGGACTAGAGGGACCTGGAAGGTTTGGGGTCTGTGAGGTCCTTGAGAGCTCTCAGGGCTGTGAGGATTCTGGGGGCTATGGGATCCATGAATGTTAAAATGTGACTTTGAGGTCTGTTGGGGCTTGTGAGGGCCAAGACAGCCATGGGGACAGCAAGGTCATTTATAGGCGGGAGGAGAAGTGATTGACAGGTGGGACTAGGTGATTGACAGGCTACCAAACTGATTGACAGGTGGCTCTAAGAGTGATTGAGAAGGGGGTGAGCCACTCAGGGTGATGACAGACAGTGAGGGTGACAAGGGACAGGGCAGCTGCAGGGTTCAAACTGAGGGGAAAGAGGACAAAAAACGAGTGGCAAAGTTCAGGGGGAAAGGGAGACAAAAAAAGGGTGAGGAATATGATGGGGAAGGGGCAGGGAAAGGTAGATAAAATGAGGGGGATAGGGCTGGAAACATGAGGTGAAAAAGGGTGGGAAAGATGAGTGAAAAAGAGTGGGAAAGGTCAGGAGAAAAGAGAGGGGGGAAAAGGGTGAGGAATATGATGGGGAGGGGGCAGGAAAAGGTAGATAAAATGAGGGGGAAAGGGCTGGAAATGTGAGGTGAGGTGAAAAAGGGTGGGAAAAGGGGGGAATAATGGCGGAAACGGTGAGGGGCAACGGAAAAGAAAAAAGGGTGGGAAAATGAAAGAAAAAAGGGCGAAAAAGATGAGGAGAAAAGGGAAAGAAAAGCAGCCGACAGCCCCAGCAGGGTGAGGACGAAGGCTCCCAAAGCCGAGCTGCCGTGCAGAACCTTCCAGGGAAGCTTGGTGTCGCTCCAGGCCTTGGGAATGCAGCAAACCGGGGCGGCCAGAAGGGAAAGGAGCCTGGATGGAAGAAGCTGTGCCGGACCCTGTGCTCTCCCTGTGCTCACCTGCGTTCCCAGGAGGGCGCAGAAGGAGCTGGGACACGAAAGGCTGGAGCCGGGACACCCGCCCGGCTGCCACCCGCGGCCGCTCCCCTCATGCCGTCCGCGCCATCGCCGCGCCTTCGGGTTCCGCTTTGGAGAGGGGTTTTACGTATTTATTTGTTTTCCCGGCGGAAAACAAGTAAATAAAGGAGACAACTCAGACCCACCAGGAAAAAAAAAAAAACAGAAAAACAACAAATAAACAAACAAACACAACAAAACACAAAACACGCGCCGGTCCGGAGCGCGGCTGGAAGGAAAAGGGATCGGTGGTGTCACACCCCGGCCGGGCCCCAGAGCACGCCCAGCCCCGGGTGAGGGATCTCAAACAGATTTAAAGTCAGTTCTTCCCCCCAGAGACCTCTCCAATGGGAGTCTGTGGGGTTTTTGTAGAATATATTGCCTTGGAAGGGATTTCAAAGCTCATCTCATTCCACTCCTTTGCTACAAACACCTTTCACTGTCCCAGGGTGCTCCAAGCCCTGTCCCGCCTGGCCTGGGACACTTCCAGGGATGGAGCAGCCACAGCTTCTCTGGGCAACCCGTGCCAGGGCCTTCCCACCCTTATTTAAAAATCTTCTCCTATTATTTATATTTATATTTACCTCTATCCTTCAGCTTAAAACCATCACTCCTTGTGCTGAGGGGTGGGGCAGACCCATGTGTGGCTGGTGAGGGTGATGAGTGCAACAGCATTTGGGGGTGCTGGGAAGATGTTTTTTTTCCTTTCTCCTTTCTATTTTATCCTCCCCATCCCTCACCAGTGCATCCCAGTGCCTCCAGTTTCTCCCCAGTGCATCCTGGTGATCCCAGAACAAAGGCAGAGAGCTCAGGAGAAAGGGGGCTTAAATTGAGGAAAAAACCTCCTTTTCCATTATTATTTGTGTTTAAACTGGGGAGGGAACCCTTTCACCTGTGATTTAAAGGTAATAAATTGAAGGAAAACCTGCATTTTCTTTGTTTTTAGGGGTATCAATTAATTGACCAGGAATTCCTATTTTCTAGTTTAAGTGGAACTGAGTGATTTTTTATGTCATGTGATGGGTTTGAATTGAGGACAACACACCACTCCCCATTTTCATCATCATAGGGTTTAAACTGAGAGGGAACCCCTGTTGTCCCTCACCTTTTTATGGTTAAAATTGAGAGATATTACCCCATTTTCCCATCATTTGGATATGTATCCTTTGGGGTTGTGAGGGCTATGGGAGCTCTCAGGGTCAGTGTAGGCTATAGGATCTGTAAGAGTTATCTCTTATATGAGGGATGTGACAGCTATGGGGTTTGTAAAGGGTTGTGGGCTGTGTTAGGGATGTGAGGGGCTTTGAGGTCTGTTTGGGGTCTGTGGGCTCTGAGGTCTGTGTAGGGTATGGGGGCTTTGGGGGGATGTCAGTACTGTGAGGCTCATGGGGTTTTTGGGGATGTGTGAGGGCTGTGATGTCTGTGAGGGCTGAGAGAGCTCCCTAATGTTCACATTGATTGGAAATAAATGTCCTTATATCTTCAGCCCCATCAATGATAATCCACGAACTTTGTTTTCGTGTTCTCAGTTGATAGTTTCCTAATTGCTACAGATGTCAGAGCATCGTTATCCATGATAATTAAAGCTGAATGGTTATTTTCTCTAAGTGAGGCTGTTGGGGTCATTCCAAATGAGATGTGGTCATGCCATAGCATAATTTAATTGCTGTATTAATAGATGAAACCCATGGCAATCCCTCGTGAGTCACATACAGAAATAGCAGTGGCATTGTGCACTCCTTCCCTGTCCTGCTTGTTCTTCTCCAGCATGATGGTGGTGATAAGGTGTCTTTGTAAAGCTGCCAAGAAACTGAAGGGAGAAGGAATGCCATCCCAGCCAGATCTCATGACTTGGAGATGATTGCAGGAGGATGGAGGGGAGAGGAGAGACACCCAGAAAACTCCTGGGGTCAGCAGCAACGTGCTTGTTGGAGCTCCTGTTTTTGTTATGCTCCTGTGAGTAAGGATCCTGTGACCTCTCTGCCTGTGGCTTTGAAATGGGCTGGAGCTGCTGGTGGATGCTCCTGGTTTGACTCCACCTGGCTTTTGGAAACTCCTCTAGCTTGGCCAGGTGTTTGGGATGACCCTGTGTTGAGGGGAAGCAAAACACCCATCAGTGCTGATGGAGTGAGAAGCAAAGCTGGAGCTGACTCCACTGTAAATCACCATTTCAGCACCTTGTGTAGGCACAACTTCCTTCTGCAGCTCTTAAGGCAGCTGTTTGGAAAACTGGGTACTGGAGAAATTATTGGGGTTTTGCCCCTTGGTTTGGCCAAGCCCCTTCAGCAGGAAGAAAATGAGGATGTGGGAGTGTTGGGTGGCTTCACTGAGGTGGTGTTTGCTGTCTTTAGGAGCAACTGGATATTATCTTCCCTCATCTGTTTTGTTGAACTCAGATTATGGATTTCCTTCCAGTTATCAGTTAAAACATTGTGAAGTGAATGGCTGGAGGAGGGCCAGGCCACATGTCCCATATATCAGTTCACAGTTGTCTTACAAATAATTACCAAGACCTGCAAAGATAACAGCTCACATGACTGTTATTTTTAAAAGAGTGGCCCTGCAGCTAGAAGATCTCTTAAAGATAACCCAGAAATCCATTCTTTTCCTCATGTGGCAATAATGAAAATTAGAAATGGTGCCTGGGATCCATCTATGCCTGGTTTCCCATGAGAGGCTTAGCTTATTTTGCCACCAGGTCCTCAGTTCAACTGGAATCAAGGTCCATTTGAGCTTCCCTTTTCCAAAGGGTGGAAAAGATTTCCAAGGCTGACCCCAACCATCAACCTAACGCTGCCAGTTCCACCACTAAACCATGTCCTCAAGTGCCACATCCACTTATTTTTTGAAGGCTTCCATGTCACAGTGTCTGCCTCAGAGGTTCTGGTTGTGTAGGGGTTTTTTTGTTGTTGTTTTTGTTTTTCTTTTGCATGATTTTGTAAGATTTGGGAGCCTTTATTCAGGGTTGTATGATAGGAGAGGGAGCTGTGGGCGGGCAGGTTTAATTGTCCTCCTTAAGGCAGAGGATTGCTGGGTCTGAACTGCTACAAAATCCAACAAACTGCTTTGAAAGAGGAAAAAAAAAAAAGAAAACAATTCTATCTTTGCTATTATACACACCAGTGAGCTGAGAGAGGAAAGCTTTCCTAACGACACTCTGTTCCCAGGCAATAAATACTTTGAATTTACTCCTGCACCAGGGACATTTCCCTTGAGGTGGTTTTCTGGCTAAGCCAGCCCTTTTTAGAGGGTATTGGCGCTGCTGAACTCTTGCATTTTTTCCCCCCCCCCATTTTCACTGCATAGCAGGCCTCATCTTCCTGGTTTAAGCAACCTCTTTATCCTTTTGGAGGAGGGTGTATTGGGATCTGGGGCGGTCGGGGCTGCCGGAGCCGGCGGGAGGCCCTGGAACAGGGTCTCGTTGTGATGTTAATTAGTGGCTATTGACCGCTCCCTGTTCGGGTGCAGTGGGGCGCAAGGGCTCTCCAGCTTACATAAGGACCTGCCCGACCGATGTCTGCCTCCTGCCAATAAACTGATTGCTTTTGTCGGCACCTCTGCTGGAAATCAATATTTGGCTTCCAGAGGAGATCATGCATCCCCGATATCCCAGCTCAAACGCTGCATCTGTAGTCATCACCTTTCCTGCACAAAATCCATCCTAATTTGGGTTCAAAATGCTTTTCTGGCTCTGTTCATGGAGCTTAATCTAATCTTTGTTTCAAGTGAGTTATCAGGGTGGATAATTCCCTGTACCCCTGTGTGAGCAGCAGGGATTTTAGTCCCACCGGGCAGAAGTTTTCCTCTTTGGTCTTGCTGTCTTGCTCCCTGTTTACATTCCTGTCAGGGTGGAAAAAAAATAAATAGAGTACTATCATCACTTGCTGTGATGAAGGTGAGAAATGGGTTTGCTTTAATATCCCTAGACACATAGGGAGTGTTTTACTGAGCAATAGACGGCGGTTGGATATATATATATTACAATTTATATCTCTTTGGTTGCGTGGTGTATTTAGCGCTTTTCTCCAAATCCTGTCGAACCGTCTTTCCTTGCTCACGGCAAGCGAGGGAAGAAGCGCTGCGTCCTAATTAAGCTGTTTGCCACAAGCAAAGAGCTCGGCTGCCCAAATTGCTGCGAGAGCAGCTCAGGACGCCAGTGTCTGCTGCTGAAGTTTTCCTCACAAACTGCTGCCGGGGGCAAAACGAGATGAGACGCGGGAGATGGGAGCAGAGCATCCCGATGGAGCCGGTCCTCCCGGGCGCGCAGGCACGGCTCCTCCCGGGGATGCTGCGCTCCCTCCCCGAGCCCTTGGCCTGCCTTCCCCGGGGAGGCTCCCTTTCACTCGCACACCCTGCACCGGGCAGGCACACACACACAGAGAGGAGGGTAAACACCTCCCGCAGCCCCAGCCGGGCGGGCGAGGCGTGCCGCTGCGGGCAGGAGCCCGGGGCAAGGCAGGGCGGCCCTGCCGGAGCGCCCGCCGCGATAGGCGCCGTGCCAGCGCTGCTCGCCCGGCAGAGCGGCTGCGGTGCTGGCAGGAGCCGGCTGGCCTGCCCGCAGCTCTGCCCCTGCCCGCTTATATGGGCAGCCGCGGAGGTGGGGCCGGGCTCTCCTCGCCCCTCCGACAGCAGCAGCAGCAGCATCCCGACAGCGAGCGCTCGGGGGCAGCGAGTAACGGGAGCGGCTTGGGCGAGATGGGCAGGAAGCTGGACCTCTCCAAGCTCACCGATGAAGAAGCCAAGCATGTTTGGGAAGTCGTTCAGCGGGACTTTGATCTGCGGAAAAAAGAGGAGGAACGGCTGGAGTGAGTATCTGATCTCCCGTCCCCTGAGTTGGGGGCAAACCAGCCAGGACATCGCGGGGTGTAGGGATGAAACGAGCACAGCGGGCTGTGGAGGTCGAGCACGGTGAATAGATTACGTTATCAGCGGCAAGGTGACGCACTCGGGCAGCCAAGGTGCGAGCTGGCGCCGTGCCACAGGCAGCGATGCGGATCGGTGACACCGCCGCGCTTTATGGGGACAAACACCAGGAAATGCCTCCGTGAGGCTGGAGGCTGGTGGGGCTCTCCCAGGGGAGGCTTCTCCCGGGAGCAGAGCATGGGATTCGGCTCCCTTGGTTTGGCTTCATGTGTTGGGTCTCGTGTGTTTAGGGCAGGAGTTGTTCAGTGGGTCGTGGGAGTCTTCAGATCCCTGACGACTCCTGGAAAAATAACTGAGAGGAGTAGTAAACCTACTACTACTAGCAAACCTAATTTAGTAGCCTTAAATATGCAATGCTGGGGGCTGTGCTGTCCTGGAAAAGTTTTAGGGGCCCACAAATTGGGAAAAGATAGAAAAGTCACTGGAGCAGCAAATTCTGTGAACTTCAGGGTGTTGGACGAAAGTGTTGTTTAAAAAATGTTCTATCAGATCACATTAAATTTTAAGCATGAGAAATCACAGGGGTTCAGGTTTTGTTCATGAACTGCATCAGATGCTGAACTTAATAACGCCTTAACATATTTCAAGAAGCTGCAGCGACCCTCTTCAGGGTCTGGCCAAGTTCTCACTATCCCAGAGGGATGGTCCATGCTCTCAGACTGGGTTTGGGCTGTGCTGCACTCCCACTGAGCTCTCAGACCCTCCCAGCTCTGAATTTTGTGTGCCAGGGCTGGTGCTGATACCACGATAATGCCTGGAGAGCAGGAGCTCATTAGTTCCTCTATCAGATCCAAAAGGAAGGGTGAGGAGTGATAGCCATCCTCGGTTTGGGATATCTGCATCCCCCAAAACCTTCCAATCGTGGGATTTACACCAATGGCTACACAAAACTCTCAGCCATGTATTTTTCATCCCCCTGATTACTTTTTTTTTGCCTAAGAAAAAAACAGCCTGCGTGGGAAGCAGAGATAATTCAATATCATCATCTGCTGCCTTCCTCTGCTGGTGGCTCTGAAGAGCAGGAAGGAGATCAGACAGGGGTATTTAGAAAAATTATCACCCTGCAAAGGGTGAATGTCTCCCTTGTGATGCATCTGAGCTCAGCCTGCAGGGAGGAGATGGAGACCCACATTGCTGTGCCCTGCAGCAGAGAATTGGGCGAGGTGAATTCCTTCTTTACTCGACCTTGGCGCCAGACTGGCTTATCTGGGTCCCCTCTGCTGCCCAGAAAGCTTCCAAATTGAGTTCCATGCTCTGGGAGATGCAGGATGGGGGAAGGTCTTGGGATGCTCCTTCCCAGCTGCTGTCTCTCCTCCCAAGGATCATCTCCCCTGGTTTCTTAGTTTTATTTTCTTCTTTAATCGTGCCCTGCAGAGGGATGGCATTAAGCATTCTGAGCTACAGAAATTCCTGTGCTTTCTGAATAATTTCTGCAACAGACCAGACCACCAGCCTGGGAAAGTATGCCGCATTCCTGAGTGCTGGACATGGAGCTGCACAAGAATTTTCTGCCTGCAACAAGCTGGGACATGATGTGACATTGTGTCAGACCCTGCAGCCATTCACTCTGTGCTCTGACCAGCCCCATTTACTTTTCTATTCATTTACTTTTCTATTCACCGGGCTTGTCCCAACCTGCCAGCCTTGAAGAAATGTCCTGTCCACCCCCTCCCCAGCTTGGTCTTTTTCTTCCCTTTTTGCTGCTTCTCTGTATTTTGGTTTTGGCAGAAGTTATTCACCAACAAGGGACAAAGGCTTCAGCTGACCACAAGCTGCACAGGCATGTGAGGGCAGTGCTTTGCCCAAAAAATTAAATAATGCCCATTTTGAGGGGTCTCTCCCTGATTCTTTCCATGCCCACAACCCCATTTTTGGGGAGTGGCTCCCTGCATCTCTGCTGGGGCTCTGTAGGTCCAGCCCTGCTGCAGCTGTCATCCCAAGAGCACAGATTTATTCATGCTGCCGTGAGCAGAGCAGGGAAGGGGCTGGCTGCTGCTCCTGCCGGCAAGAGGAGACCAGAGGCATGCGGTTCCTGCGGGTTTCAAACTGGTTTGGCTGAGACTCTTCCTTCCTTTGGCAGGTCTGGTGGGTGAGGGAGGAGAGCTGAAGGGATCCAACCGGTCTCTGGGAACCAGAAAAAGCAGTTCCAGTAGAAAAGATCGGATCCTGCTGGCTACGGCCTCAGCACGGGAGTGGAAAAGGAGTGCAGAGTACAACCCAGGGGTTTTCTGTTTGAGGGTTTCTTTTCAGAAGTCACTTAAATTCACTGCTGGGACTTTTGCACCAGTTTGAACAAATCACTGCTGGGATGGTGAAGGGCGGATTATACAAGCCAGGTGCCCAGTTTTCTGTCTTTTTGCTGGTTTTTACACCTCCCAGATGCAAAGGCAAGTTGGTGTCACTCCTGTGTGACCACAAGCAGAGGGAGTGACCCCAAAAAATGTGTCTTACGGTGCGCTGGCTGCCAGCTGGCCAGAAAAATCCTTCCTTGGGAAAAAAAAAAAAAATATCAAAAGCTGAGCCCTAATGTGCAAACTGATTAGGTTAAACAGAGATTAGCTTGCTTGAGATGCCTGCCCTTCCCACTGCCAGTCCCAGCACTGCTCCCAGGGCCAGCCAGGCTCCTGCTGTGGTCACCCTGGCATCAGTCGGGCCCTGGGAGCATCACCAGTGCCTCGTGCTCCACACTGAGATCCTGGAGCAGCCTCCAGACCTGATTGCTTGGGGGCTTTAACCCAAGCTGACTTCTGCTCTGGGAAACGAAGCTTCCTAATCCTGTCTAGAGAGAGAACAACTTTCTAGGACCTTCCCTACAAGTCAAACATTTTCCTTTCAGCCGTGGCCCCAAAGGCAAACATGCCTGAGGCGGTGCGTGGCACGGGCAGCAAACAGAGAGCTTTTGGGCAGTGCAGGGTGCCCCACCGGCCTGGCAGGCATCTCAGCTGTCCCCAGCTGCTGCTGGGGCCTCAGCCTGGTGCAGACACTGCTTCCCATGGGGATCTCCTCTGGCAGCCAGGTCTGGAGAGTGAAGGAAGCCTGCACGGATGCGCTGCAGGTGAAGGTGCTCTTGGAAAGGGCTTCCCTTTCATGGGATTGTCACAAGCCTCTTCCCCTGCTGCATCCTCTGAACAGCCAGAGCCTTGTTGCACATAACTTTATAAAGTTCTCTGCTGAATTTTAATCCTTTTTAATCCCAGAATTCTTTTCTTCCTTCTCCCCCCCACCCCCCCACCTTTTTTTTTAACTAAGAATTCCAGAAAGATTTTAATTCCCTGCAGGACTCCAGGCTTGAAGGTTGTGTCATGTTGGGATACAGCCACAGGGTTTGAGAAGAGCTGCTCTCCCGAGGTTCCTGGCATAAATGATCAACACCCTGTGAAACAAACAGGACAGGTTTTGGCACAATCACTTTTTTTAATGATCCTTGGGGGCCCTGAGCAACTCAGAATATTCTGTGATTCTAATATTAAATTAAATCTAATATTAAACTCCAGTTGCCCGTCCTGAATCTGGAGCCCACTTTGTTGTTCGCTTATTTAACTCGTGATATGTCATTTATTAGATTTGCCCTACAGCTGTTTCCACAAGCTGCAGACTTGCAACGTTCCCTGGAAAATCGTTCCTGAAATGATTGTGGCGTGATGGGCTTTGCCATGTGAGGGTTTGCAGTGAGACAGCACCAAACTCAAATTCCTGCTTTTTGTGGGGGGGCTGTTTCCTGCAGGGAGCTGAAATGCAAGATCGACCAGGAGAGCAGCAAGAGGGAGTTCCTGACCAGTCAGTCCCACCTGAATGAAACTCACTGTGTGCACTGCCTGCAGCCCTTCAAGTTCCTGCTGAACAGCAAGAGGCAGTGCCTGGACTGCCGCTTCTACACCTGCAAGAACTGCAGCCGCTACCACAAGAAGGAGCAGGGCTGGGTCTGCGATCCCTGCCGCCTCTCCAGGTGCTGCTCCTCGGGGAATCACAGGGTGCTTGGGGCTGGAAACCCAAAGCCCATCCCATTCCTTAAAGCCCATCTCGTTCCTTAAAGCCCATCCCATTCCTTAAAGCCCATCTGGTTCCTTCAAGCCCATCTCGTTCCTTAAAGCCCATCTCGTTCCTTCAAGCCCATCTGGTTCCTTCAAGCTCATCTCGTTCCTTAAAGCCCATCTCATTCCTTAAAGCCCATCTCGTTCCTTAAAGCCCATCCCATTCCTTAAAGCCCATCTGGTTCCTTAAAGCCCATCTCGTTCCTTCAAGCCCATCTCGTTCCTTAAAGCCCATCTCATTCCCTAAAGCCCATCTTGTTCCTTAAAGCCCATCTGGTTCCTTAAAGCCCATCTCGTTCCTTAAAGCCCATCTGGTTCCTTAAAGCCCATCTGGTTCCATCCCTCTGCCCTTCCATTAGAGCCCTGTCCAACCTGGCCTGGAGCACTTCCCAGGATGGGGCAGCCACAGCTTCTCTGGGCACCCTGTGCCAAGGCCTCCCTACCCTCACAGGGATGAATTCCTTCCCAATATCCCATCTAACTCTGCCCTCTGGCTGTGGGAAGCCATTCCCCTTGGTCCCGTCACCCCAAGCCCCGGTCCAGCTCTCTTGGAGCCCCTTTAGACACACTCTAAGGTCTCCCCAGAGCTTTCTCTTCTCCAGGTGAGCACCCCCAGCTCTCCCAGCCTGGCTGCAGAGTAGAGGGGCTCCAGTCCTCAGAGCACCTTTGTGGCCTCCTCTGGTCTCATTCCAGCTGCTCCATGTCCTTTTTTTGGGGACCCCAGGGATGGAGGCAGCTCTGCAGGTGGGGTCCTACCTGACTGGAGCAGAGGGGCAGAATCCCCACTCCCCTGCTGCCCACACCAGGGATCAGCCCAGCACTGGCTGCCAGTGCACATTTCTGGCTCTTACCAACATTCTCACCCTGCAGCACCCCCAAGTCCTCCTCCCCAGAGCTGTTCCCAATCCATTCTCCACCCAGCCTGTATATTCGCTTGGGATTGCTCCAACCCAGGGGCAGGACCTTGCACTTGGCCTTGTTGAGCCACATGAGTTTCTCACAGCCCCACCTCTCAAGGCTGCCACGGTCCCTCTGGGTGTCATCCCTGTCCTCCAGCACGTGACAGTGTGTCAGGAACTGAGGGAACATTCAATCCCAGTGCCCATGTCACCAACAAGTATGTTAAAGAATTCCAGTCCAGCCATGGGAACACCACTCCTCGCTGCTGTGCTCTGAGGGACAAGGTGATGAGGCTCAACAACATTTGCCCAAACTCAGCATCCTTTTAGATGAAAGCATGCTGTGTTTTTGCTAAGACAGAGTTTTTTGGGTGAGTGCCTGCTGACCTGGGGTGCCTCCTCTCTTTGGGCAGGATTGTGAAGATTGGCTCCCTGGAGTGGTACTACGAACACGTGCGCTCCCGCTTCAAGAGGTTTGGAAGTGCCAAAGTGCTGCAGTCCCTCTATGGCAGGCTGCAGCCAGGCCAGGGGCTCAACTCTGCCTTTCTGGGTGAGGAATGGCCTCTGCTGCTCCTGGGGAATCTGTGCTGCACCACCTCGGGGAGGTGCAGCAGTGGTGGTGCTGCTCTGAGTGTTGTGGGGGACCAAGAATGCTCAAAATATCCTGGGGAGGAAGCAGAGGTTCAGGGTTGTTCGTTCAGACTCAGAGCAGGTGTTCTTGGTGGCTTTTCTACTGTTAAGTCTTAAGTTTTTACCACAGGCTAGAGAATGTAAGATCATTACAGCTGGAAAACACCTCTGGATCATCCAGTCCAACCCAGTACTACCATGAACACCATTAAACCACATCCCCAGCTGCCAGATCCATGTGTTTTTGAACACTTTCAAGGAGTGTTTTTGACCACTTCCAAGGATTGTTGTTCCATGATCACCCTTTCAATGAAAAAAATTCCCTAATGCCTCATCTTTAATTTTCAAAGTCCCACGTCCTGCAGTTTGTAAGTACGTAAATTTGCAGCTGTTTTTTCCTTTATTTTTGGTCCTCTCATCACAGGGCTTGTGGAATTAACCCTAGTTTAACCTGCAGGATAAAGCCAGCCCTCATTTTTGTTTTTCCCCCAAGGCCTGATGATTTTTACAACCAACCTGATTATCCCCTGGCACTGACAAAACCGTGCCAAAATTGGTGAGCTACCTGTCACCATAACTTTTTTCTTCAGAACTTCATGGACCTTCTATATTTCTGATTTTGGTCCAAGTGTGCATAAATATACAATTCTATTAATATAGCATTATTACTAACCAGCTCCTAGTTGTTATTCACAGAGCTCCTACTCCTTGGCCTATTTCCTTTGGAAGCCAGTGTGGAGTTTATTCCCATCTTGAGGAGCCACAGAAAAGTTTGCACATATACCATTGACATGACCTGATTCAACTGCTCCAATCACTCTTTTAAATCACTCTTTTAGCCAGGCAACTCATGGCAGAAATAGCAGCAAAAAAATTTAATGGACTGAGAGACAATCCATGCATTGTTTGGACCGAAAATGCATCAGAGCACACAAAAACCCAACCAAGCATGAGGGTAACAGCGCCTTGGCCTGCTTTAAATTGAGATTCTGATGCCTTTTTCAAAGGGAAATGATTTTGTTGTTTATTACTTCATTAACACCGGTGAATTGTCTTGACCCTCGAGCGAGCAAGGATCTCCTCCTGGGATGTATCCCTGTCCATCTGCAGTTGGCTGTGCCTTCCCCTGCAGCTCCCAGGCACGTTGCATCAGCCTGGGGAAGCTGTGGCGAGCAGCTCTTTGACTTTTAAAAGTCAAGCTCCATCTCCAAGCGCCTGTTTTGTTCTCTCTAAAGAGCCTTTTTAACCATTGTTTCTTGTGAGGGCTAGAGAATGAGAATTCCAGTTAGCCATGGCTCTGAGGCTTGCCCTCTGCTCCAGGAACAGGAAGAAAATGTGATTATTCATTTTTCCCACCATTTTTCTCTTTGTTTAGGTCTTCACGACAGAGTTTATAGCCTGCCAGACATTAACAGTAAGTAAAAAAGGGGATTGAAGTTGATTGAAGGTGATTGAAGCAGGGGGCTTGCAGTTCAAGCAAGGTTTCCAAAACCTTTATGTCTTCACACTTAGAGCTGTGGGCACTTCTGAGGAGATTTGGAGTGGTCAAACCAAGGAAAACATTCCCCCACTGCAGTGGAGATGGGCTGTAGTGCTCAACCCCTGCATTGTGGTACATTTGGGTAGATTTGGATACAAGAGGACTTTTAGTTACATGCCATACTTGAATTTTGCAAGCACTCCTGATCTCAAAGCAGTGGGTCATGGATAAACAGAAGAGCTGATGGGAATCAGGAAAAGCTCCTGAGCCTTCAAGCACTGGAGTCACCCAGGTGGACCTTGGGGTGCCCCTTCACTTCCACATCTGTGATGGTGCACATCAGGCAGGGGAAGCAAGGAGAGGCCAGCAGAAAAAAAAATAAATTTGGGGAGTTACTTCTAATCTGGGCTTTCTCACCCCATGTAAGAAGCATGGCCTCACCTTCAGGTACTGGTGTGACCCCCAGGGTGGGGACTCACTTGCTGCCTGTGTCCCCTACAGGAGAGTGCCAGCTGCTCAGCAGCTGTGACCCCGCTGGGGATGACAGCGATGAGGAAGACAACGTCCTTCGTGGGGCTGAAGCAGAGCGCTACAGCAGGGTGAGTTTGGTGTTTACAGCAGGGTGAGTTTGGTGCTGGAGCTGCCTCACTCTGTGTCCCTGGCCTGCCCTGGGTGATGGTGGTGGTGGCTTTCTGTGCCACTTTCAGAGCTGGACCTTTCCCTCTGGTTTTCTCCTCTGAGATAAGCTCTTCTCCCACTTAGTGTAAAAACAGCCATGTCAGTAACATCAGAAATACTTGTGCTCTGGAAAAAAGGCCCACTCTTAACACTATGGAGGTCACTAATTAATGTAAAAGTCCCAGCTCTCACCTGTATAATGAGAACCCACCTGTGGTGGTGTTCACAGGGGTCCCAGGATGAGGGAAGAGACGAGGATCTGACTCCATGTTTCAGAAGGCTGATTTATTATTTTATGATATATATTACATTAAAACCACACTAAAAGAATAGAAGAAAGGATTTCATCAGAAGGCTAGCAAGGAATAGAAAGGAATGGAATGATAATAAAATCTTGTGACTGACCAGACAGTCTGAGACAGCTGGGCTGTGATTGACCATTAATTAAAAACAACCACATGAGAGCAATCACAGATCCACCTGGTGCATTCCACAGCAGCAGATAATAATTGCTTACATTTTGTTTCTGAGGCCTCTCAGCTTCTCGGGAGAATCCTAACAAAAGGATTTTTCATATAATATGTTCATGACACCCACCTTCTTGGGGTTTTTTACTAATGACCTCAAATATTCAGAGAGCTCTGCCTGCATCATCCTTCCTCTGAGGATGGGGAGATGCTTCAGGGCTCAAAAGCATCACCTGGGTCTCTCTCTGAGCTGTAACCTGGCTCAGCTTCCCCAGAGTGCCTTCACAAACCAGGAGAGAGATTCTCACTCTGCTTACAGAGGCTGTGGAAATCAGGAACCCACTTTTCCTTGCCTTTAGCATGAGCACACGCTGTACCTGGCTCCCTTCAAGCACGACAGCGTCAGGCCTAAATTCCCTCTGCAAAAAGCAGAGCAAACTCAGGCTAACTAAGGAGGGAAAGGTCCTCCCTCCCCCTTCCCTCAAGGCCAACTGAGTGTCTGACACTGAATTTGCCTTTCTTGCACTTTGTGTGCTAAAGATGTGCAAGACAAAGCGGCTGCTGTCTGTGCACCCCTTTGATTTCGAACTGGACTCGGATTACTCTGCCCAGTCTCGCCGCCAGTCTGCGCAGCTCTCTCCAGCAGCCAGCAGCCCGGATGCTTTCCAGGTACTGGGACACTCCTGGGGGGTTCCTTTCCTTTCTTCCTCCTCCTCCTTGCTTGCTACCACTGCTCCTTCAGCCTCAGAGCTCCTTCAGCTGGTGTTGGGAGGCAATGGGCCAGGTCTCCATCGCTGCTTGCAATCTCTTCGTCCAGTTGAAGTCCTTTGCCTCAGGCCAAGTCAGGAGCAGGACATCTGATCCAAGTGAGGATGAGTGCTAAGATGACACAGCAGGAGGTTCTCTGGCCCTGTCCCTGCAGATTTCCTTGCTCTCAGCAGACAATGGTTTTCTTGTATTGTCCCAGGCTATGGAACACACCCTGGTTTCCTCCAGATTCGGTGCTCGAGGGGTTAAATGAAACCAGGTTCTTCTCCCATGTTCCCATCCAGTTTGGGGCTGGGTTAGCTCCTGGCCAGCAGCTCCACGAGGCACAGGATCTTTGTGAGGTTGAGGTGAATCCCACGGATCCAGCGTGAGTGAAGGCCAGCCAGGGGGATAAACACTGCAGGAATGCTGGATACTTCTAAATAGGAGACTGGATGTGCCTTAGTATCCAGAGCTTCTGGCCAGGAGCAAGACTCAGAGAGATCCAGAAAGTGCCCTGTGATCCCACCAAGCCCAGGGGCTGACCAATTCCACCTTCTTGCTCTGGGGAGGAACATGGATGGGGCACCCTGGGTGTAGTAAAAGGTCTTCCAGCCTGGGAGGCTTCAGGTCCAGCTTTTTGGGCTGCTCATTTGCCTTTCCTGGTGAAACCGCACTTTTAAAGCATTAAAGAGCTCCTTTCTTTTTAAAAATGCTCTGATTAAACTATTCTTGGGTAGAAATAGGATGTGCTGAGATCTGTAACAACTTAAACAAATCTGCACAATTCCACACAAAATTACTGGAATTGGGGGGGAATAATTAGATCCCTCTTTTTGTTTGTCTTTTCCCCCTATTTTTGCAGCAGAATTCAGTGTGAGGGCTGGCCTCTGTCAAACTGGATTTATGGATTACAGATTATTTGAAGTGGTGGCTGTTCGAATAAGTGTTTTAAAAGATCAGAGGGCGTTGCAGCCCGGCTGAAGGAACTCTGTGCTTGTAAAAATTACCAGTGCCCCCTGGCAGTGATGGGAAGTATTGCTCAGGGTTCTGCAGCCAGGCAAAGCCTTTAAATGGGATTATTAGGAACTTTTATATTTTATTTAAATATAACTGGCATTATAAAAGGTCAGTCCATGCATATATTGAAGAATGAAGAGAGGAGCTCTTAGTGGAGGTCAGGAGGGACAAGGAGTCGTAGAATCATGGAACAAGTTGGGTTGGAGGGACTGTAAAGATCATCTCATTCCACCTCCTTCTACTATCCCAGGTTGCTCCAAGCCCTCCCAACCCGGCCCTGGATGCTTCCAGGGATCCAGGGGCAGCCACAGCTCCACATTGTTCTTACTCTGGGGGCCCCCGAGCTGGAGGCAGCGCTACTGATGGGGTGGGGGCGACACCAGTGGAATCTCCGTGGGCAGCTGCTCAGCAGCACCCTCAACTCTTCAGTCCTTCCCAGATTTCCCCACCTCAGCCGAAGATGTCTCCCAGGAGTCGAGGATGGGGGATGCAGACCTGGTGTTCCACCACGTGCTGCAGGAGCCGGGGGCCAGCGCTCCGGAGCAGCACTTCAGCACCGAGGTTCGGCTCACCGTCAACGCGCGCAGGAGGAGGAGCCTGGAGAGGAACACGAAGCCTGGTGGGTGCCCTTGGCCACATTCCTCTTGTACCCTCTTGGGACAAGTGGCTGCAGGCGTTGGAACAAAGTGGAAACAGCTTTGGGGTGTTTTTTCCTGAACAAGGTCAAAGCCACTAAGAGCGTCAACACGAGTTATCCGTCTGCAGAAGGGATTTTCCTTAGGAAAGGATCTTGCTGACGTTATTTAGTTGTAATGGGGCTGATTTTCTCCTGGCAAAGCCAAAGGGGTTGTTCCTCAGGTGTCCATCCCTTTCGTATCTACTTGTGATTTCCAGGGTAGAAACTAGATATAATCCAATGGGATGTGTTTCCTGCTGCAGGCAAAATTCAACTCTTTAGTAAAGGACCATGTGGCTGCAGAAAGCTTTGAGTTTTTAGGGGACTGGAACAAGAACTGGAGGTTGCTAAGTGGCATCCTTGTGGCTGGGCAGGGTGCATGGGTAGGCTAAATGATCTGTGTGTTTGTGAGTCTATAAATACCCTCTAAGAGGCAGAATTTGCCTTTTACAACCTCTGTCTTCCCTGCAGGGATGGCAGAGCCAGGAGGGTTGGATATTGGTTTGTGCATATGCAAATGTAGAATATGTCCTTCTGTGTCTCCAGTGGCTTGGATGTATTTTCAGGACATTTGGGAAGGCTGGGTAGACCTTAACATGGCTGTTTAAATTCCCATTCCAAGTCCTGCTGGGGCATCACAGAAAAAAAGTCTCCATGCATGTTAATTCCATTTTCTCTTGTTGTTTTTGCCTCATTTGAAATTCTCCTTTACACAGGACACTTTCCACTCTCTTTTAATGCTCCGTCCTAGGCTGGTACCTCTCTAGGCTGAGTCTAAACATCTTTCAGCACCTGGGCAGTGCACAAAGGGCAGCATCCAAACCTGGGCTCCCACAAAACTGGGAAGGCAGTGGTGGTTTCTGGTGAGCCTGTTCAGGGCATGACAGCAAGGATGGTGCAAGCCTCATTATTTATTTGTCTTAAGGATAGAGCCAATGCCCAGGAAGGAACTCAGGGGTGTTGATGCCCTATGAAGGCTGACCTAGAGCAGAGGCCAGGCAGAGTTAAAGAATAAGGTAGGGATTTAATAAATGGCCTCCATGGATCCACCTTGGGCAGCACAAGAGCCCAGTCAGGGCTGCACCCAAGATGAACCAAAATGGTCACAAAATGACCACGAGGTCTCTCGCTTTTATAAGTTTTGGTCCATTTGCATATTGGAGTTAATTCTCCGATATGCAAATAAAGGTTATGAGGTCCCATCCTCCTTGTTTTTCTCTCTTCATTCCACATTGTTTGTGCTCTTGGACCTGAGATTTGGATCATTTGTCCTTGGTGCCCAGCTATAGAAGGAATTGTTTTGTTTCCCTGCTCTGTGAAGAGACCTCACCGTGCCCTAATATGAAGCTCAGAAATGCACACTTAAGCAGCACAGAATTTGAAAATTATAAAATCCACACGTGAGCACCCCTGTGAGTGCCCTGTCCCTCTCTGTCCCCAAGGCCTGCCCTGGAACGAGCCGCCCCGGGCGCGGTACTCGGCCGACATGGACACGTCCGACGAGGAGCTGAGGGGAGCCCGGCTGCCAGGCCAGCCCAGCAAGCGCAGGAACAGAGCCTCCTCCCAGGAGAACATCAGCCACTCCTCCAACCAGGTACCCAACAGCCTCTGCTGACACCCCTGGCCACGTCCCTCTCGTTGCCTCTGAGGTGCAGGGGGGTTCAGGGGAGAAGAGAAGCGGCAGTGGCCAGCTGGGGTTTGCTTTTCCAGTCACAGAACAAGGAAAACCAGCTCTGGTTGGTGCTTCCGTGGCCCGTGCTGCCATCACAGTAACAAACCTGTCCTTGTTGCTGCTCATTTTCCAGCTTGTCCTTATTAATCTGAGTTACTTGTGGGTTCTTGTGCCTCCAGAAAGGCTTGCTTAAATGGGATGTGCCAGTGCTTAATAAGCAGATGGAGGTCTGGAGATGGATGTTTATTAAGCACCAAGATCCTTCTCTTCCTCTGCAGTGTGTTCCTGCCTCGGCAGGAGTGGGTCAGGGTGACCTGTCACATACCTCTCCTGAGTGATGAAAATGAGGGGAACAGCCTAGAGAAAGGTGTCAGACAGGATCTAAGCTTGTGTTTTAATTGCCAAGCTAGGACCTGCTGTTCCTGGTGCTCCCTTTGCCAGCGGTGGGCAGTGAGGATGGCAAGGCTGATCTGGTTCCTCAGATCTCATGAGCAGCAAAATGCTGAGTGGTGTTTGGCTGCAGATGCAGGGGCAGAATGACTTTCCAGTCTCACAGCTGGTAATTTGGCATGTCCTGGAGCCCTCTTTTGGCAATCAGTGAGATCTGTGACCACAGCCATCCCTCAGTGTGACGGTGTTCACAGGGGTCTTAGGATGAGGGAAGAGATGAGGATCTGACTCCATGTTTCAGAAGGCTTGATTTATTATTTTATGGTATATATTACATTAAAACTATACTAAAAGAATAGAAGAAAGGATTTCATCAGAAGGCTAGCTAAGAATAGCAGAAGAAGGAATGATAACAAAAGCTTCTGTCTCGGACAGAGTCCGAGACAGCTGGACTGCGATTGGCCATTAATTAGAAACATCCACATGAGACCAATCACAGATGCACCTGTTGCATTCCACAGCAGCAGATAATCACTGTTTACATTTTGTTCCTGAGGCCTCTTAAGCTTCTCAGGAGGAAAAATCCTAAGGAGAGGATTTTTCATAAAATGTGTCTGTGACACCTCAGCACCACACTTCACATGCCTGGCTAGGCAAAGCTGGTCTTTGCCATTTACTTCTGTGGGCACATGTTTTAATTAACAAATACCATTCCTTCCTCAGCCAGCAGTAAATGGGAGAACCCTGGACTGGGTGTCCTTAATGAAGCCACGCTGTGTTAGGCATGAAATGTGCACCATGCTTTACAGCGGGCAAATGGGCCCAAATTCCTACCAACGCCTCCCACGACTTCCTCCAGGAGCTGGGAAAGCTCCCACATCCCACATCGGCCTGTGGTTTGTTCCCTCACACCCGGTGGTGTGCAGCCTTGTCACCCTAATGGTTACGAGGCATCTTCTCAGTCCCACTTTGCCCCCATTTGCTCTTGTGGCAGCGTTGCTAACTAGCTGAAATAGCTCCCCATCCTCGCTGCCCTTTGTGCTGCTGATGTGTTTACAGCCAGCAACCATCCTCCCACCCAGCTCTAGCTAAATCAGGGGCTCTTCCCTGTTCCTGTGACTCCAGGAGCTGAAGGTTCAAGAACAAAACTAGAAAAAAAGAAATACTCTATTTTAAAAAGCACTTGTGAGGCATTCAGTTACCTGAATTGGTAACTGTGTGGGTCTTTGCCTTCAGGTTTTTGAAAGTCAGGTAGCAACAGGACCAAGCCATAAGGAATAGCTCCAATATAACAAGTTTCTCCCCAGAAGCCATCCTGCTGTACCTCAAGGGAGCTCAGTGATTCTGGATTCCCAAAGCTTTGATGCAGTCTGGCTCCTCTTTTTTACACAAAGTTTCTCTTAGAGTAACCTGTCCTCCCCCCTCAGCAGCAAGGGGTAGTTTCCCCTACCTGGTGTTGTGGGCTGTGCTTTAAGCTCACTTCCCCTTGAATGTTTTAGTGCAGAGCCCACTTTGCCAGCCTTTGTCACACTGGGAGAAGTGCAGGGTGACCCAGTCCCTGCTGGAGAAGTGCCCTAATGGGGTGCATCAAAGCCAGCCTTGACTGGGAAGGAGAATGAAGCTTTTTTCCAGCTGGTGGATATCCATCAATATCAACAGCAGCCCATGCTTCAGGCTCTGATCTCTCTTCCTGATGCAGATGGGGCAGTGGTGACTCCTGGTTTGTCACCATCATCAGAGGCTTCTCATTGTCCCTGGGAGCCCTGCAAGACTCAGGCCTCAAACAGGACTGAAAAACCTCTCAGCAATGGGGCTGAAGTGCTTCCTGCCAGGGGTTTAATGCTGCCTGGAGGTGCTTTCACTTCGGGGTGGTGATGACTGCTCTGCTCTCCACAGGGCCAGGTTTTTATATTCATCTTCCCTTAAGCAGATGCAATCATGCCTGGCTGTTGTGAGGGTCTAATTAATCAAAGGCTGGCGAGCACAAAAACTGAGTGAGAGGATGGAAATTGTTACAAAAACAAAACCCACCCCTCACATCTCTTTGTTACCACCTCTGCTTGCTGCTTTTGCTGCTTGCTCCCCTTTGAATGGGCAGAAGCCACTCAGAACAGCAGTGATGCACTGGTAGTGTCATGAAACAGGCAATATTTATCATCATTTATGCTTTATTTGTCTGGATCAAAGGAAAGAGATTTAGTTTTTTTTCAAAGAAAGAAAAACTTCAATTTCTAAAGGGAAATAAAAAAGCTTCCTTTAATGTTTACAGTGATCATAGAGACATTTTGGTTTAAATGGATCTGAAAAATATCTCATTCCTGCCATGGGCAGGGACACTTTCCACTGTCCCAGGGTGCTCCAAGCCCCATCCAGCCTGGCCTTGGGTACTTCCAGGGATTCAGGGGCAGCCACAGCTGCTCTGGGCACCCTGTGCCAGGGCCTGAGCACCTTACAGAGAACAATTCCCTCCTAATGTCCAATCCGAATCCACCCTCACCACAAAGGTTTGTCTTGGTTCTTGAGCAAAAGAAGTAACTTCTCTTTGATTTCCAGGGTTCTGTCTGTCTTTAATGTCTCTGCCCTTCTCTCCGTGCCCCATTTTTAGTCAGAAGACTGAGGGAGAAGAGAGGGGCGAGCATCTGCATCAGAGAAGTCAGAAAATTTCAAAGTGGTGGGGAAAACTTTCAGGTTTTTCTACTCTGTTTTTTTTTTTGTTTTTTTTTGTGGATTCCTCTCCACCACTGTGTTGGCAGGCATGTGATGGGGTGGTTACAGCTGGAAAAACATATTAGTAGGAAGTGAAAATGGATGTTGACTTCAATTTGGGGCAGCATGGGAATGATGGTGAGATAGGTGGCTTTATTACAGGCTGGCGCTTTTATTGGTGGTGGGGTTTTACATTCACTGCATCACAGCTCCAGATGCTTTGGTGGGAACTGCCTCGTGCTGGGGGCTTGGGATTGCTTGGAGTTTTCTAGATTTGAGGTTGCTCTGCACCTCCTGGAGCTTCCTGGCATTTTTAAGCCATTCCTTTAAAAGATTTTATTTTTTAATGTCTTTCAACTCTGCCCACAGCGGCAGTGTGCTGCTGCTTGCTTTGCCCTGCTGGTTTCCTCACTGTGGTGGCTGGTCTGTTCTGTTCTCTCCTCCTTTTCCCTCTCCCTGTCTCTCTCTCCCCTTCCCTGTAGATCCATGAGCTCAACACTCGCATGTCCGCAATCGAGCGCGTGCTGAACCGCTTGGAGGAAAAAATCCTGGCGCGCCCTGACGAGGTAACCAGGCAGGAATCCTGCAGGGATGGGCCCTGGGCTCTGCTGCTCCCCTCCCCTGCCCGCTGCAGAGGCAGCCAGTGCTGCAGGGAGACACAAAATCATGGAAATGTTTAGGGTGGAAGGGAGCTCCGAGATCGTGGAGCCCAACCCTGCCGCTGCCAAGTCCTTCACTGAACCCTGTTCCCAAGTGCCACAACCACCTGGGCTGTTTAAATTCACTCCTGTTTTGGCTTTGGGGGGCTGTTCTCCACTTCCAGGTGATGGAGAGCCTTAGAAAACATTGCATGGCAGGGCAGAAACAGCAGGAAATTGAACCCATTTAGACCCAGTGCCTTCCTTGCCCCCTCTGCACAAGGGAAATTTGGTTTCAGGCTGATGCTTCATGAAGTGTTAATTTCAGGAGTTTTGTTAGGTGGTGTCTGTGTCTGCAGAGCTGTGACAGCTCATTTGAACTCATGGGACACTCAAGTGTGCCTATGAGGAAGGCACCAGGTTATTGTGACTGTGAGAGCTGAGTCAAGGAGCATTTCTGCCTCTCTTCTGAGCTGCCCTGATCTTACCATGCCATCAAACTTGGAAGAAAGCAGCTAAATTAAGTTAAAGCTGAGCAACAGTGCAGAATCTGTGAATACTTAGACCGCTTAACATTGATTTTTGGGCTTCTAATTTTAGACTATGCACTCTTTTCCTTCATGTGAACCCATCACCACTCTGGCAGCTGATGGCTCAGTAGAATGGATGGTGATAATTACAGGCAAAGCCCCCAGGCATGGATGGAACAATGCAATTTCTCTTTTTTTTTTCTGAAATTTGCAGAGGAGGGTGGCCACAATTTTAATCGTTCATGGTTTCCATCAGAGTAATCCTGACCAAGGGAGTAAGAGGTTTTCACAGTGTCAGGTTCCCACACTTTATTCCCATATCCAGGGCAAATCAGAGCACAGTGGGTCCAAACAGCTGTGGGACAGGCTGAGGTTAACTACAGAACAAAGCAGAAAGGATAGCACAGCCATGGAATAGGTTGCCTGGGAAAAAAATATTGCCTGCTGCAAATGCTGCTGTTGGAGGCTGTTAAAAAACAGCTCAGACAAAACCCCACCAGGTATGACACGGGTAATTGTATTCCCATCTTAATGCAGGGATCAGCAAGTTCAGGAACTTCTGGAGATCTATTCCAGTGCCTAGGAGTTTAACAGGATTCTTCCCCAGCTGCCATGAATTGCACCTAACAACGGGGGTGGGTGGAAATTTGCCACCTATCCTATACAGAAGTTTGCTGTGTGGGTTCTCATCCCAAATGAGATCACCCAGAGGTTCCAGAAGTGACCTCAGGGAGTGGCCATTCCCATGGCTGCTTCCCTCTCCCTGCTGGGCCTTGTTTCTGGCTTGCTGTGATCTGTGACCAGCCATGCCACGGCTCCTAATGAAAACATGGTGATTTTTGGCCCCAATCCCTCATGCCCACCTTTTTAAGGGTGGGAGAAGGGCAGCTTTCCATGGAGAAAACCTCGCAGGTTCTGTGTGCGGGGGAAAACGGCAGTGGAGGTTCTTCAGGTCAGGGGTTTGTGTTCCTCAGTGAGGAGCTGGAGCTCAGCTCTCTGGGCTCTGCTGTGCCCTGGGGTGGTTTGGAAGCCCCTCTGGCCCTCAGAGCCACCAGCCATGCCACGGCTCCTAATGAAAATGCGGCGATTTTTGGCCCCAAATCCCTCGTGCCCACCTTTTCAAGGCAATTTTCCATGGAGAAAACCTCGCAGGTTCTGTGTGTGGGGAAAACGGGAGTGGAGGTTCTTCAGGTCAGGGGTTTGTGTTCCTCAGTGAGGAGCTGGAGCACAGCTCCCTGGGCTCTGCTGTGCCCTGGGGTGGTTTGGAAGCCCCTCTGTTGTCCCAGTCCTCGAGTTCCTCTGCTTGCTGAGCCTGTCTGGGCCCAGGCAGGCCCCGTGCCCACCACAGGAGGTTCTCACACCTTTCCCTTCTCCTGCTCCTCCAGTCTCTGGCCCCAGAGTCCCACACTGACCCTGATGCTGAGGAGGAGGAGTTGAAGAGGAAGCTGGAGGAGTTGGCCAGCAACATCAGCGACAAAGAGGTCTCCTCTGATGAGGAGGAGCGTGAGGAGGAGAAGAGAGCAAAGAAACCAGAGATGAGTTCCTCCACCGAAGCCATGACCAGGGATGTTAGAAAGGTAATCTGTGTCCTACCACCCACATCATTCCAGGCTGCATCCAGGGCTCCTGCTGCTCTCAGTGCTTTGTGGTTTCACACCATGAAATGGTGACTCTCCTCCTGTCCCACACCCCCACCAGGGCCGTGTCTGTGTCTGCTTTAACAATGCCAAGGGATAGGGAAGTCCCGGGGTGTTAGATCTGGATATTTCTCATTGTAGGCTCTCCCAGCCTCTGCCAAAAATCAAAAGTAAAGCCTCTGAGAGTTCTTGCAGGCTCCTACCTGTCATGGAGAGGTGCACAGCCTCCCCATCTACCTACAGGAGTGATCCCAGGATGTGGAAGTCACTATGGAGAGGAGCTCTGGGGTGGGAGAAGAGCTGGGTGATGATTTAGTACCAGCAGCCTTTGTCAGGCACCTGCTACAGCCTGAAATGTCTTTTCCACACCTGTCAGTGCTCCTGAATCCCTAAATCCCTGAACCCCACTCTGCTAGATTTCCAGCTCTGTGCTGCCTCCTGTCCCTGCTCTGAGGTGGGTGACCCGTGGGGACAGGGGGACAGATCACAGCAGTGTGTCCCCAGTTGTGCAGAGGTTCCAAAATAATCCATTAGGGATGAACACATAGTAATTTATGCATCTAAATGCAAATCAATGCACCTGCATGAAGATATTTCAAATCCCCTCAGTCCCCAAGAAATTGTTAAATGAGAATTAAATGGATAAGCTTCTGTTCCTGCCTGCCAGGAAAAGGTGGAGCTTGTGCTGACATGGTTTTATAGTTAATGCAGTTCATTTTTGGCAAGCAGATCTTGATTGTTACTTGATTTTGGCTTTTTTTTTACTGAAGGAGGTGAGTTGTTTGGTCTGCAGCAATAGCAATATTAATACATTTATTAATATTAGCACAGACGGAGAGGTCAGCAGGTTTGCTCATCCCCTCCCTCCTGCCTTGGCTGTGGAAAGGGGATGTGTGAATTTGCTCCAAAATGGTGGCAAAGGAAGGGAACAGGCACCATGCTGCCCCTCTCCTCTCCTGCAAAGCCTGGAGGTTGTGGTGACTTTCATGGTGCCGTAAAGCCTCCATTTAATGTGCATTTGTTCCTCACCACACAAAACCTGGTGGGTTTGAGCACCACTGGCTGTGCTCTCACTGAGCAGCAGAGCTTCCTCACCCACAGCATCCTTTTCTGCCTCCTTTTTCCTCATCCTCACCCACAGCATCCTTTACTGCCTCCTTTTTCCTCATCCTCACCCACAGCATCCTTTTCTGCTTCCTTTTTCCTGATCCTCACCCACAGCATCCTTTACTGCCTCCTTTTTCCTCATCTTCACCCCCAGCATCCTTTACTGCCTCCTTTTTCCTGATCCTCACCCCCAGCATCCTTGTCTGCCTCCTTTTTCCTCATCCTCACCCACAGCATACTTTTCTGCCTCCTTTTTCCTCATCCTCACCCACAGCATCCTTTACTGCCTCCTTTTTCCTCATCCTCACCCACAGCATCCTTTTCTGCCTCCTTTTTCCTGATCCTCACCCACAGCATCCTTTTCTGCCTCCTTTTTATAGATCCTCACCCACAGCATCCTTTTCTGCCTCCTTTTTATAGATCCTCACCCACAGCATCCTTTACTGCCTCCTTTTTATAGATCCTCACCCACAGCATCCTTTACTGCCTCCTTTTTCCTCATCCTCACCCACAGCATCCTTTTCTGCCTCCTTTTTCCTCATCCTCACCCACAGCATCCTTTTCTGCCTCCTTTTTCCTGATCCTCACCCACAGCATCCTTTACTGCCTCCTTTTTCCTGAGAGCTGCTTTCAGATGGTTGCTGCAGCCAGACTTAACTTCTCCCAGACTGAACAATCTGCATCATCTTAATAACCACTCCTAATTAAGTGCAGATAAGTGGTAACTCACCAAGCCAAGGTTTCTGTGTTTGAAACCTCTGTTTCTGTGTTTGAAACCCTGAACTGTTGGTTTGGTATCAGTGTAAGATTCTGGTTTCTTATCAAATGAAGCCTGGATCCTCCAGATTTTTTACTTTTATGCCCCCAGGCCCTGCTATGAAGCAGGGAGGAGTATTGAGGTAGAAATGCCTGCAGTAGCTGGACCAGCCTTGGTTAAAGGCTGTCAGCATGGATGATGTTTAGCACCAACTTTCCTTGTACTTGCAACAGATCCAGGTTTGGATTCTGTGTGATTCTGAGGGATTTTTTAATAGGAGGTTCTTCCTCCAGTCAAGAGGAAATCTTCTGACTGGGGGAGCACTGTGATGGAAGCACACGAACCTAATGGAAAATGTGGAAAAAAACTCTGCTGTACCGTGAAGGCACCATAAAATGATAAAAACATCATCTGCACTGAGTTAGCTGGTTCTCTGCAGGACAGCTTGCCCGGAAATACGTGCAGCTGTAAACACAACCAGCACGTATGTCACCCCCATCTCCTTGGTTTCTAGGGAATTATCAGCTGGGAGAGACCTGATGAGTTTCTTGGGGCCGTTTTTACCCGTGTTTAGCACCTCATCAAAGCACTTAGGGGCAGTTATTGCCATCAGCGCTCCTTGGGGTGGGAAGAGAGGACATAATTAGCCCCGAGTTCTGTCATTGTGGCAATGCAATCATTTTATGGGGTCAGGCTGGTTTTGTTCCTTTGCCACCGACTCAAGGAGTTGTTTGCATGCCCGCTCAGGCCCGCTGAGGTGTAAAGCAATACGCTGCAATTAGATCTCAACTGCTGCCTAACCCGGCGGCCCTCAGGTGCTTCCAGGGAGAGAAACATCCCTGCCTAAGCTCTTCTCCAAGCCTTTGGAGGTGACCTCTTTTGTCACGTCAGAAAGCATGGGCTGAAATCAAAGCTCTGCTGCTGGAGAGCCCTTCGTGAGCCCCTCAATCACCACTCCTGCCTCTTCCCACAGCTCCTGGAGCTCTGGTGCCCCTCTCCCCCCTGGCTTGTGCTGTTTTATGCACCGCATCAACATAATGTTGTGAAAAACGCCAGCCACTTGGTTTTGAAAATTTTTAAAGTTTAATAGTAATGAAATGGTTATAAAAATAGCGATACAATTAGAGTAATAATAATTTGGACAATTTGGATTAGGACAATATGAGACAATAGAAACAAAGAGTTATGGACAATCCAGGTACCTTTTTCGGGGCAACATAAGCCCAAAAAAGAACCCATGTTAACAAAGGATTAACCCTTAAAAATAACAACCTGTTGCATATTCATACACCTCATACATGATGCATAAATTCCATTCAAATACAGGATTCTGTCTGGTCAGTGTCAGCTTCTTCCTCTGAATCCTAACAGTGCCTTCGAGGTGGGAAGAAGTTTTTTTCTTCTGATAATGGAACAATAAATTCTCTTTCTCTGAAAGATTCAGGTGTCCTGTGGCTGCTACCTCGGTGCAAGTCCTTTCTTTACAAAAAAAAGTATCTTACACAGCATAGTTTCTATTTTAACATTTTTTTATAACCTAAAACTATATTTAACAACACTACTTAAGAGAATTAATACAGCATCACTTTCTAACACAACACATATAATATTCATTTAAAAACTTGCGAAAAGCCAATCCTAAAACGCACATTTTTCACAACATCCATTTTTTTTTCCCCCCCTCCCTCCCTGTGCTTTGGCTCTGGCAGAGGTCGTCGGCTCAGGCTTTGAGTGAGATCACGGCCAAAGTGCTGAGAGCCATTAACGCCACAGAGGAGGCGGTGTGGGAGTCGGTGCACGGACACAGCCAGGGCTGGGCCCTCCCTGCAGGGCACCTGCCGGCTGGGAGAGAGGTGGCCGGAGTGTACCAGGAGCTGGAGGAAAATGTAAGGCTCCCCAGAGGTTCTGGGCACAAGGCGGGTGGTGTGGTGGTGTTTGCGGCGGGCCCAAGACCAGGGAAGAGGTGAGGATCTGACTCCATGTTTCAGAAGGCTGATTTATTATTTTATGATATATATTGTATTAAAACCACACTGAAATAATAGATGAAAGGATTTCATCAGAAGGCTAGCTAAGAATAGAAAAGAATGATAGCAAAGGCTTGTGACTGACTGAGACAGTCTGAGTCAGCTGACTGTGATTGGCCATTAATTAGAAACAACCACATGAGACCAATCACAGATGCACCTGTTGCATTCCACAGCAGCAGACAATCACTGTTTACGTTTTGTTCCTGAGGCCTCTCAGATTCTCAGGAGAAAAAAAATCCTAAGGAAAGGATTTTCCATAAAACATGTCTGTGACAGGGTGGGAACGCAAAGGAATCACCCACCCTGGAATTCCTTGTTAGGGGGTAGGTCAGCATTGAAGGGATGGTCAGCAGAGGGATTAAAAAGTCTGGACTTATGGTACAGCAGCAAAAGAAGGTGCTCTGTCTTGTGGCTTTCCCTCCCTTGGTTCCTGGTCCCCACCCTGCTCTAGCATGGCTTTGCTGGATCTCAGCAAAAGAAAACCTGCTCCAGCAAAACTCGTGTCCCATTCCCTCATTCCCTCCAGCTCCTCCCCAGCACTGTGTGTGTTTCATCAAGGGGTTCATGAAAGCTGCTTTTAGATGGTTGCTGCATCACCCCCTATTCACTAAGGCTGCTTGTGCCTGGTGCTGATGGACCGGGGCAGGTGACAAACCCACAGCCAGAGCCCAATCCCCCTGCAAGGTTTGTGTGACCCTGGAGCACTGACAGCTTCTTTAGCCACCATAAACCCATAGGAATTTGTTCCCTGTGGAAATGTTGTGCATCCACAATGCCCTGTACCAAGCTCCAAAGAAACAGTTCAGAGAAGAGCTGGATCTCCGTCTGGGTGGTTGGGTTTTGCTGCAGGGAATGCCCTGCAATGGGGAGCAGGGTTTTGGGGACACACTCTGTGGCTCATCTCTCAATCCCTGTGGCTCAGGTTGGGTGGTGCTTGGCCTTGGGATGTGCACTGGGACCCCTGGGAGTGTGGTGCTGTGATTTGGGTGAATGGGCTCTGCAGTTCAGTGTATACAGAGGGAGCTTTGCACAGTGCCCAGCGCAGGGAAAGCTGAGAGGGCTGGAGGAGCAGAAACTGCCATGGCAGTGCTGAGATCCTGGGATCAGTCAGCAGAACATCTGATCATCTGGTGGGGCTGCATACTGATGTGATAATGCTTTCTGAGCTGCCTTGCTTGGACCTGTGTCCTTGGAGTAACCTGGGAGGGGACAAGTGGCAGTAAAACCAGAGGTTTTATTGGGATAGATCCTTTTAGCATTCTTCTCTAGGCAGCAAAGGCTGCCCTGCTCTGAGCCTGCTCCCAGCAACACAGACACCCTTCAAACAGACTGAGCAGGTTTGGGAGAGTCAGTTTTCCTCCTCCTCACA
The DNA here is from genome assembly GCF_028018845.1 of Melospiza georgiana. Taxonomy (NCBI): domain Eukaryota; kingdom Metazoa; phylum Chordata; class Aves; order Passeriformes; family Passerellidae; genus Melospiza; species Melospiza georgiana. Next base: position 5,300,532 of record NC_080436.1, read on the forward strand.
GGACACAGCAGCCTGAGCTGGTTTGCAGCTGGTACCTGCTTTCCTTCTGAGCACACAGCACAAAGTGCTGGCTGCTGCTTCTCCAGCAGGTCACTGAGTTTTGGTCCTTCCTGAGCCTCTCAGCACTTGACACTGTTGGTAATTGCTCTCCAAAAGCCCAGGGAAGGGATGAAATAAGAAGAAAAGCAGTGTCAGAGCTGACTGGCACTGTCTGTGCTGCAAGGCAGCAAGGCAGTCAAAAAAGAGCGGCAGGAGCTGCTGCCCGCAGGGCTGCAGCCACAGCATGAGAGGAGAGCTCCAAGAAGGTTAATTCTTCAATGCAATTTTTCCTTTTGCTGCATTTCAGGTGTACCTGGCTGCTGGAAAGACCTACCAGCTTGAGAAGACCCTGAAGGAGCTTGAGGAGGGGGCTCAGCACAGCGGCACCACTGACTCGGAGCTGTCGGAGCTGGAGGACAAAGTGGCCTCAGCAGCTGCCCAGGTGCAGCAGGCAGAGAGTGAGGTGAGGGCCTGACCCTGGCAGATGCTCTGCCCAGCCAGAAGTGGCAAACAGAGCCACTGATGGCTCCTCCAACCACCACCTGTGTGCCTTTTCTGCTCCTCCTGCAGATATCGGATATCGAATCCCGAATCGCGGCCCTGTCCGCCGCAGGGCTGACAGTGAAGCCTGTGGAGAAGGCAAAGAAGGCAAAGTCGAGTGTGCTGGTGAGCATGGAGGCTGGTGGCTGTGATGTACCTGCTCCCCAGGGTGCTGGGAAGGGCTGTGTAGCTCACTGAGGCATCCCCAGCTATCCCCGTGCTGCCTGGTGCTCTGAGGTGTCTGCCTCCTCCTCCTGCAGCCCCAGAGACACCTCTGCCTCCCTCTGTCCACAGGCTGCCTGCCTCCATTCTCCTGCTCCTGCCAGCAGCAGCCCTGGGGAGTCTCTGGATGACATTAAAGTGAGTGTGTGTCAGTCACAGCCTGGGCACAGCCTGGGGGCTGCCATCAGAGAGAGCAGTGGCCTCATGGAGACCCCTGCCCTCCCGGCCCTTGCCCACAGCAGGCTGCTCTCCTTCTCTTGCAGGCAATGCCCGGGCTGCAGAGGTTCAGGAGGAAGTTCAACAGCCCCCTGGAAATCACCAGTAAGGAGCAGGGCCCTGCCCCTGGGAGATGGGCACTCTGGGGGGCTGGGCTGGATTTTGGGGGTGCTGCTCCCTCTTTCTCCTCCTCTGCACCCTCCCTGCGCTGTGTGTCTGCAGTGGAGTCCCCTTCCCTGTGCTCATGGGCAGTGAGGGCAGAGCAGAGGTCAGGCTCAGGTGGCTGAGTGCTCCAAGAACCAGGAATTGTCTGCAGCCACCCCTCGGTCCAGGGAGACACCTGTGTGCCTTCATCCCCTGGGCTGCTGGGTCTCAAAGCCTCACCTCAGCCCATCCTCTCTTCTGACAGCAATTCCTCCCTTGCTTGGCCACCTTGGGGAAGGTATCCTTCCCTGGATGGCGTGCCTCACCTCTGGAAGTGCTCCAGGCCAGGCTGGACGGGGCTTGGAGCAACCTGGGACAGTGGAAGGTGTCCCTGCCCATGGCAGGGGGTGGGACAAGAGGGGATTTCAGGTTCCTTTCAACCCAAACCATTCCATGACTCTGTGGATGTTGACCCTGCTGCCCACCTGGCTCAGCCACTGCTGGGGACAAGAATCCCTCCAGGGCCCAGCTATGGACAGAGAGCAGCTTGGGAGAGCTTCAGAGTGGATGGTGACCTGAAACTTGGCCCAGCAGCTGGTGTGGTGGGGGGACAGTCACTGGAAACGCTTCATTCTGACCAACATCAGCGAGACCCATTAGGAAATGGCTTTTCTGTTTCTCCCTTATCTCTCCTCACAAGCTTTTAAAGGCAGAAAGAGTGGCTCTCCTTCCCGATAATGGGAGATGAAGGGAGGGAAGGGGGGAAGGATCATTTATTGCAGAGGCAGAGCAGCATTTCCCCCATTCACACAGACAATTAACACTGCTGTTCCCAGTGATGGCTGGTGGAAAGGTCCCTTGTCCTCGTCCTCCTCAGGAATCATCTGCTCTCCTTCCTGCAAAGGGCAGGCAGGTGAAGGTACAGCTGGTGGAAGAGGAGATGAATGAACAGGGCAAGAGATTCTCAAGAGATGAAGAGGAGAGGAGATGAATGAACAGGGCAAGAGAGTCTCAAGAGATGAAGAGGAGAGGAGATGAATGAACAGGGCAAGAGAGTCTCAAGGCTGGGGCAGGGCGAGCTGAGAGCTTCTCCCAGGCTGGGGTTTTGTTGCACCACCAGAGCAGAGTGTGGAAAGGCTGGCCCAGCTCACACAGAGCTCTGGAATGTGACTGAGCTCACAGGGGTCCGAGGATGAGGGAAGAGACAAGGATCTGACTCCATGTTTCATTAGGCTTGATTTATTATTTGATTATATATATTTCGTTAAAACTATACTAAAAGAATAGAAGAAAAGGATTTCCTCAGAAGGCTAGCTAAGAATAGAATAGCAAAGAATGATAACAAAGGTTTGTGGCTCGGGCTCTGTGTCTGAGCCAGCTGGGCTGTGATTGGCCATTAATTACAAACATCTAACATGGGCCAATCACAGATCCACCTGTTGCATTCCACAGCAGCAGATAACCAATGCTTACATTTTGTTCTTGAAGCTTCTCAGGAGGAAAAATCCTGAAGAAAGGATTTTTCATACAAGATGTCTGCGACACCGGAGAGCTGAGCAGCAGCAGCTCTGTCTCCCCCTTACCAAAGCGCTCCCATCCCAGAGAAGAGAAGTGCTGGGATGCCCCCAAACCCGCAGCCAGAGGGGGATCGGTCCATCCCAAGTGACTTGGTGGTGGCTGAAGGCTCTGGTGGGGTGGGTGAGGAGCTGCTGGTCACCTCTCCCCTGTCCCTGCAGGTTTTGACGACTCCTTTGACCGCAACTCCGCGTACCGCGGCTCGCTGACGCAGCGGAACCCCAACGGCAAGAACAGGAGGGTGGAGCGGCTCTTTGCGGTAAGGACCAGCGCAGGGCAGGGCTGCTGGCCTGGATTCCCCTGGGAATGTCCTCCCCCAGGTTCTCCTCAGGCTGATGGAGCCCTCAGCTCCCTCCCTGCTGCCTGCTGAGGGCAGGAACGCCCGGGCACCACCCCTGAGCTCGGGGGTGTCACAGCCCCAGAGAGGGTGAACGTCAAGGAGTTCCTGCTCCCTGCGTGGTCTGTGGGGTGGGAGAGGGACTCCTCACTCCTAGAAAGGGAACAAGGGGATGCTGGGCTGGCTCAGGGTGGCGTGGACACTGAGGTTTCTCCTTCTTGTGCCCCGCAGAAGCCTGTGATGACCCACCTGTCCTGAGGAGAGGGGACCTCTCTGCTGCCGCATTTCAGCGAGGGTACAAGACCTCAGCAAAGCCAAGCCTCTCACAGCCTTCCCTGCAACTCTTCCTCCTCCTGAGTCCTGAGCCTCTCTCTCCCTGAAACCCTGGACAGAAAGGAAGCCAGAGGCCGTGGGAGGAGGAGCAGAGCACTGGGGTGCAGACACGTGGCCAGGGGTTCTTGTGGGAGGATGCTGGAATGGGACCTTGGGCTGGGGCAGCTCTTTGGTGCTGGGGCAGCCAAGGGGACCAGAGAGGTGCAGAGCAGGAGTGACCTCCTTGGGGGACAGCTGGGTGTCAGTGTGACATTGGGGACAGGGACAGGGCAGGGACACAGCCCTCCCTTGGCAGAAGCTGTCAGTGCCTGTCCCTGCTCTCTCCAGGCTGCTGTGAGCAGGGACAGGAGCTGACAGTGAGCATGGAATGCCCTTGGGATGCCCCAGGTGGAAGAGGGATTCAGGTACCCCAGGTAGCAGAGGGATCCAGGCATCCCAGTGCTGGGATTCACACCCTGGTGCTGGTCCCAGTTCCCTGCCATGTCCTTTGTTTCCCTGCCCTGAGCAGCACAGCAGGATGAGAGCAGTGCTGGTCCCCTCCCAGTGAGCTTTTTGCTCTTTGCCCCAAGCCATGCAAACACCCAGGGATGGCACTGTGGGGCCTCTTGGGGCCACCCCATCCTTGGGCAGGGCTGTGCTGCCCTTTGGGGGCTGCAGCAGCCCTGGGCCCTTGGTGTCAGCCTCCCCCAGCTCCCCCAGGACATTTGCTTGCCTCCAGTATTCAGCTCTGCACTGATCCCAGTGGATCAGCACCAGCCCCATTCCAGGATGGGCAGAGGGTTGCTTTCCCTGGCAGGTCACTTTGGAAGAGGTTTTTTTGTTCTGTCCCTGCCCTGTACAGCCCCCACTCTCCTCCTTGCCTCCCTCCCCAGTGGGCAAAGTGGGGAGGATCACTCACAGCTGGAGCAGGGACGTCAGACAGTGCTGAGTTTCCCCTCCATGGCTGGATCATTTTAGGCAATTCCTGAGCATCTGAGCTAAAACCACTTTAGTTAGGAGCAGTAGGGCGAGTTCTCATGCAAGTAACACATTTGTTTGGCTTTGCTAACAGTAGAGGCTGCTAACTGCCTAGGAAATTATCCTGTGGTCATCCCAGAGAGTATTGTAAGTCCACAGTCTGGGCTTCCCAGCTGGAAACAAATCCAGTTTCTTAATTTAAAATGAAATCCTTGTGGCCTGAAGCTCAACGGGGTAAGTGCAAACCCTCTGCTGTGGCAGAAGCTCCCAGGCACTGCAGCTTCACTGCATCCAGCCTGGGCTGTGCTGGGATGGCAAAAGGGAGCCATCCTGGGCTGGGAAAAGGGAGCTCCACCAAAGGGTTTGCACCCACCCTTGTGGCATCAGGGCTCAGCCCTCACCCCAGCCCCATCCCCTGCTTGTGTGGTTCCAGCCCCGGCTCCAGTCCTTCCACACCTGACCCTGTGCAGGGATCCCCACAGGGAACCTCAGCAGTGCCCACCAAGGCGTCGCTCAGTAGCCGCTCACCTTGTTCTTTGCTGGTTCCCTGACCCGTTTGCCTGTGTAGGGATGATAATAAACGTTCACTAAATCATGCAATAAAGCCAATTCTGTGTCCAGAACCACCCACCCATCTCCCAGTGTCTGTTTTTTCACTCGAACAAAGGCTCCTTTCCCTTCCCATGGAACCCCAGAATGGGTGGGCTTGGGAGGGACCCCAAAACCCATCTCACACCCCCTGCCAAAGCCAGGGATGCCTTCCAGGTTTTACCAAGCTCTGTCCAGCCTGGCCTCGGACAATTCCAGGGATCCAGGGGCAGTCACAATTTTCTGAGGGTCTCCCCACCCTCACAGGGAAGAATTCCTAATTCCCTATATCCCATCCATCCCTGCCCTCTGGCAGTGGGAGCCTGTCCATCCATCCCGTGTCCCAGGTCCCTTTCCAGCTCTCCTGGAGCCCCTTTAGGCACAGGAAAAGGGCTCTAAGGTCTCCCCAGAGCTTTCTCTCCTCCAGGGGAGCATCCCCAGCTCTCCCAGCCCTCAGAGCATCTCCTTGGCCTCTTCTGGAGTTGTTCCAGCAGCTCCATCCATTTCTTTGCCCATCCTGTGCACTCCTTGCTTCAAGGCTGGCCAGGTGGAGCGGGCAGGAGCTGGACCAGCAGCACTGAAGCCAAGGGTGGGCAAAGGGGACACCCAGGCTGGTGCTGAGGAGGGGCTGGCTTTCAAATAAAGGCTCCAACTTGCATAGAAACCCTGAGCAGCTGAAGCCACAAGAAGCACAAGCCCGCAGCATCAAGGGGCTGCTTTAAACTTGTATTAAAGCCTTAAACCTGTATTAAAGCCTTAAACCTGTATTAAAGCCTCAAACCTGTATTAAATGCCAGCAGCCCTGGGGTGGAGAGAGGCCTGCAGAGCCCAGGGTGGGGATTGCCGTGGCTGGAGCCCAGGCTGGGGCAGGTTCCACTCTCTGCAGCCCTGTCCCTGCTTTGCTGCACATCCGTGGCAGTGCCCTGTGTGCCAGCTGTGCCCAGCACGGGCTGTGCTCAGGCAGGGGAGCTGGCACTGCCCCATTTGGAGCTCTGCCCAGGGCAAAGCCACCCCACAAGGGTGAGATGACAGAGCCCTTTCCCTGCTGGTGACAGTGCCAGCACAGAGATGTCCCTGCTTTGGGATGTCCCGTTCTGTCTGCTGGGACACACCCTCACGCTGGCTCCTCCAGCGTCACATCCAGCAGCATAAACAGCAGAAATCCTTAAAATCCGTTTAAAATGGGAGTGGGGGGCAGGGAAGGTGGGGATTTGGGGAACAAGCCCCTTCTTGCCAGCGCCTTCCCCTGGTGTCTGTATTTAGTGTTCTGCTTTCCCTAAAGAAAAATTTTTGGGGGGAATGGAGGGGAAGGGGTGGTGGTACCGGTGTGAATCCCGCGGTGGAATTGCACTGTTCCCTCCAGCGCTCAGGGCAGCAGCACACCCCGACCCCGGCAGTAGAAAACTTCCCCTTGTCCCGAATAACCCCGCGGGGAGGTCGGGCATTGACAAATAAATCCCCAATCCACCTCCCTGAGCCAGCTCCAGCTGAAGCGCTGCTCCCTCCTGACTCACCGACACCCCGGTGCTGATTCGATGAGAGGGGACTGCGGCGAGGGAGGGAGGGAGGGAGGGGAGATGCCCCGGCTCGGGGTTCGCCTCTGACATCAGCGGCAGCCCGGCCATAAAAGCAGCGAGCGGGGGGACCCCGGCTCAGAGCGCCGGCCCCGGCTCAGCGCACGGAGCGGACCCCTCTGCTCGCCCTCCCCGCCCCGGTAAGTGCGATCGGCAGCGACGCTTTTCTCCTTCCCTCTGCCTGCCGCGATGCTCCCGGCGATTGCCGAGCCTGCTGTGCCTCTCCGTGTGTCTGTCCGCTTTGCCTCTCCGTCTGTCCAGCCGGCTGGCGGCGATGGGGAGGTTCACAAGTTGGTGCCCGCAGCAAAGCTGAGCTCCCCGAAGCGCAAGTGTCTCCTGCTCAGGGCTCTGCCAACTTTTCCTTGCAAAAGTGGCTGGAAATGGAGCAGTCCCGAAGCCTCCCCGTGTCCTGCCTCGCCCGGCTCCTCCTCTTGGCTGCCCTGCCCTGCTCCCTGTTTTGGGCGGCTGCGGAGACCCAGCCCCTCGCCCAGCCCGCCCCGCTCAGCGCCTCGGTGCCCTGAAGGGTGGCACAGGGGGATTGTCCCCAGGCTGTCACTGCAGCAGCCGCGGGCAGGGCTGGGTGCCAAGGGGGCAGAGGTGGTCTCTGTCCGTCCATCCGTCCATCCATCCATCCATCCATCCATCCATCCATCCATCCATCCATCCATCCATCCATCCATCCATCCATCCATCCATTTTGGTGCTGGTCCCCATCCCTTAGGCTCTGGGCTCCCTCAGCTTTAGTCCCTGAGAAGATCAGGCCTGACTTAAGGCACCAGGCCAGGACCCAAACCTATTTCCATGGCCATGAGGTTTGTGCAGCTCATGTTTGGAGGTGCTATTTTCCCCAGAGCCCCAGCAAAACCCCTGGGTTTGTTCTGCTGCTGTCCCACCAAGCCCTTTGCTGCCGATCCACAGCCAATCCCTTTTCTCCTGCAGCGGCATCGGAGCCTTCAGCAGGGCTCAGGAGTCTCCACGGCCAGGTCACAGCGTGCTGGGGATGAGGCCGGGGATGAAGCTGGGCGCCGCCTGCCTCCTGTGGCTGCTGCTGCTCTGCCTGAGCCTGCCCGCCACGCACGGCCGCGTCCTGGAGCGCTCCGTGGAGATCAGGAGTAAGGAGAACATGAGTAAGGGACCCATCCCTCTGCATGCCCCCGGCTCAGCTCCACTTGGGGGGTGAGGAGCTGCTGCCACTGTGTGCTCCTCATCCCCCTTCCCTGCTGCTCCTCATCCCCTCAATGGTGGGCGCAACGCCCCTTCCATGCCACCCAGCCCCCTGAGGGTCTCTCGGCTTTCCCCGCAGCCCCGGACATCGATCCCTCGTGGTACACGGGCCGCGGGATCCGGCCCGTGGGGCGCTTCGGGCGGCGGCGGGCGCTGGGCGGGCCCGGGGCTGCTCTGCGGGGCTGCGCTGCTCCTGCCCGGCTGGAGCCGAGCCCCTGAGCCCGGCTGGCAATAAAATCCCTGCTCTCTCAGCGCCGTGTGCCAGCCTCTCTGTTGCTAACCTCACCCCAAATCCGCATGGGCGCCGTGGGTTCCTGCCCGCCCTGGCGGTGTGACAGCCCTTCCCTCTCATGGTTATCCCTGAACACCCCAAGGAACACCCCAAAATAATCACAGAGGCTCCCCCCTTTCCCAGGGGTGTTCCCTTGCTGTGCCAGCTCCCCAACACCTTCGTTTCCATGGGCTGGGGACAGAAACAGCCGCCTCATTTCTGTGGGGTCAGAAACTCCCAGGGACGATGTGATGCTCTGTCCACCCCGCTGCCGTGCCCCAAAACCTCAGGGATCACTGCCCCGCTGGCAGGCTGGGTGCTGCTGCCTCTGCAGAGGGCACGGGTGGGTTGTGCTCCTCTTCCAGCCGAGGGCAGTGCCCACAGTGCAAAGGCAAGGCACAGCAAGGCACTGTGACACCACACGTTGGGTTTGGCCCCATTCTGGCTCAGTGATTGCCCCCAAGGATGGGCTGTGAGCCCTGCAGTGGGGTGGGTGGGGTGAGGAGAGCACTGGCCCTGGTCCCTGCCACCCCCAGGCTTCCTGTGGCTCCCTACAGGCTGACCTGCAGGACAGGAGGGGAAAGGAATACACACCTTTAGGGCAGAATTCTCTTTATTTGCAGCCTGGGTGTAAAACCACCGGGATCTTTGCTCTGGGGAATTAAACCCTCCCTTTCCAGAGGGAAGGGGAGATGGAGGAGGTGACAGCCAGGGGTGGGGGGATGTCACCACTCAGGGTTGGTGGCAGTGCTCCTGGCAGGTTGTGCTTTAACCTGCAAATGGGAGATTGGTGGGGGAAACCCCTGTGCTTTATGTCCCGGCTAAGGATGGAGCTAAAGGGTTGAAGAGGCCCCTTGTACCAGGCCAGGGTGAGCTCTGGGTGGGATTTCAGAGGGAGGGTGGCCAGGCTGAGCTGTCCCTGCAGCTCTGAGCCCCCCTGTGAGCTGTCCCAGAGCTCTGAGCTCTGTCTGTGCCCCTGTGGAGGTGGGCTGGGTGCAGTGTCACATCCTCAGCTCCTGCAGCACCTCGTCCCCGTGCCGCTCGTCCTCAGGTCCACGGTGGGGCTCCCACGTGGGGATGGCCTGGGCGCCTTCTCTTTCTCCCTCCTCAGGAGCTCTTGGACTAGGAGGAAACACAAGGCAAAAAAGGGGGCTCCCTTTTCCCCTCTTTTCTCCTGCCAGAGTTTGGGATGCCACGGCCACCCCGTGTCCCACCCCAGGGCACCATCCTGCAGGAACAGCATTGCACTCACAGACTGGATACCAATGCAAAATAAAATTGTGGCGCTGGGAGGAGGCCTGAAAACCATCCCTGACACTGGGATATCTCGGGATGGATGTGTCCATCCTTCTGCCTTAACGGGTGGCTGGCTGGCTGGAACATCTCAGTGACAATGAAGGGGCTGAGCCTTTCAGGGTTCACCTGCCTCTGCCCTCACCTAGAGCCATCCCACAACTCACCTACAGCCATGAAGACATCGTTCACCTGGTGGTTGGATTTTGCAGATGTCTCCATGAACAGGAGGCCTTTTGTCCGTGCAAAGTCTTCCCCCTCCTAAGAGAAACGAGCAGAGTTATTCCCCTGTCCCCTCTGGGGCTGCTTGTTCACTTTTGTGGTGGGTTTCACGGACAGGCACTTCAGAGGTGTCTGAAAACCTCTTAAATGCTTGGATTTCCATGGAAATTTTCCCTGGATGTATCCCAGTGCTTTCTGTGAGAGGTAGTGAGGGAACCCCAGGCACTCACTGTGGTGTTCGCAGGGGTCTCAGGATGAGGGAAGAGACGAGGATCTGACTCCATGTTTCAAAAGGCTGATTTATTGTTTTATGATATATATTACATTAAAACTATACTAAAAGAATAGAAGAAAGGATTGCATCAGAAGGCTAGCTAAGAATAGAAAAAGAATGATAACAAAAGCTTGTGACTGAGACAGTCCGAACACCTGGGCTGCGATTGGCCATTAATTACAAACAACCACATGAGACCAATCACAGATGCACCTGTTGCATTCCACAGCAGCAGACAATCAATGTTTACATTTTGTTCCTGAGGCCTCTCAGCTTCTCAGGAGGAAAAAATCCCAAAGAAAAGATTTTTCATAAAATGTGTCTGTGACAACTCACCTCAGTGGTGACCTCTCTCTCAGCAGCAAGGTCTGTCTTGTTGCCCACCAGAGCAACCACGATTTCATCAGGCAGGAATTTCTTCTCCAGCTCCTCCAGCCACAGCTTTGCTCTGCTGAATGTTTCCTGGAGAGATGGAGACAGAACCCCCCAGTGATCAGGTTTTGATTTAATCCCTTTGTCTCACACCAAACCAATGAGGGTGGGGAGGTTCTGATTTTCCCCTGTCAGAGAAACAGGTCACCAGCCCTCAAACACATTGAGGGATAAATCACCTTTGGATGGGATTCATGGCACTAGAAACCATGGTGGCAGGGTCCTGCCAGGGGCCTTACCTTGTTGGCAATGTCATAAACGATGAGGGCAGCGTGGGCATCCCTGTAGTAGAGGTGACAGACACTGTGGTACTTCTCCTGGCCCGCCGTGTCCCAGATCTCAAACTTGACAGTGGCCTCGTCCAGCTCCAGGATCTGTGTGAAGAAGGAGCCTGCAGGCAAGATCCAGGGGGTGTGTGTTCACTTGGAGCAGGAGCAGGGAGCTCAGATGCCCTGCCCTGAGGCCAAACCCATCCTGAAGGTCATTAATGATGTTCTAACACACAGAATCCACTTCTTGTGGCCATGGCACTGGGCTGAGGTGGCCCTTCCTGGCAGCAGATTTGGGTGGATGACCCCAGGTTTGATGTTGGGTAACTCTGAGCTTTGCGGAATGCCCCCAGACAGAGAGACAGCTCCACTTTGCTGGTGGGTCAGAGCTGTGAATGGGAACATCCATGGAAAGGGCTCCCACTGGAGGGGAGCCCTCAGGGAGCAGATGGCTGATCCACAAGCAGAGGGACAAGAAGAGAAACTCCACTTTGCTCTGCTCCACCAGCTGCAGGGTGGATCACAGCCTCTGTACCTGCTCAAGGCAAAACCCAGGTGCATCTCGTAAAATAAATATATATAAAGTCTGGGTGCTGTAGGAATTGAAACCAGGTGATCTTCAATGCAAACCTTTCTAAGAGACCCTCCTGGGGTGCCTGAATAGCTGGGAAGGCAGCACAGCATGCAAAGAGCAGATGGGCTGCACAGTTTACTCATTTTTTTATTCTGCTGCTCACCTGCCTCTGAAAAGCAGCACAAAGCCAGAGCTGTGTGATGTGGATGTGGCTTTGCTTGCGTGGCCTGGAAGTGCAGAGGCGTGAAGGGGGAGCGTAGCCATGATATTTTCTGAAAAATCCCTTTGCCAGGATTTTTTTTTTCTCCTGAGAAGCTGAGAGGCCTCAGAAACAAAATGTAAGCAATGGTTATCTGCTGCTGTGGAATGCAACAGGTGCATCTGTGATTGGTCTCATGTGGTTGTTTCTAATTAATGGCCAATCACAGTCAGCTGGCTTGGACTCTCTGGTCAGTCACAAGATTGTTATCATTCCATTCCTTTCCTTGCTGGCCTTCTGATTAAATCCTTTCTTCTGTTCTTTTAGTATATAATTTTCTTTTAATATAATATATATATCATAAAATAATAAATCAGCCTTCTGAAGCGTGGAGTCAACATTCTCATCTGTCCCCTCGTCCTGGGACCCCTGTGAACACCATGAGGATCTGGCTTTTGGGCAAACCTGCACCAAAGTGGGCCTGTGCTGCTGCAGGATGGAGCAAGCAGCTCCCCTGCATCCCACCCCCCTGCAGGGAAGTGCACCAGGCTTGGTGTCTTATCCAGAGCCATGGAGCCCCTCACTCACATCCCACGGTGGGCAGCAGCTCCCTGAAGTCGTTCCTCACGTATCTGTAGGCCAGGCTGGACTTGCCCACGGACATGCTGCCCAGCAGCACCACCTTGTACATGTGGGAGGCTCGGGGCCCCTCTGGCGTCACTGGCTGTGCCATGGCCTGCAAGGAAACCAGCTCTGCTCAAGGGGTGCCCGCCAGGAGCGATCCCAGGATGGGCTCGGCCTCCTCCAGCAGCTCCTGACTGGAAATGCTGAAACAGGCTGGAATAAAATCAAAATCGTTAATAATATCGTAAGATGCAGATTTAATGCATCAAAGCATCTGCCACTGTCAGCTAGGACCAGAAGGTGGAGATGTTCAGGAGGAAACCTGATGCCAGAGGCCTCCTTGGACGTGGGCAAGGAGATTGGTGCATCTCCTTTAGGAAGGAGCTGGAGGAATTTCCCAGCAGAGGGAAATCCCTTCTGGCTGTGCCCTGCCCTCCAGGACACCTCCTTCCCCGCAGTCCTTAGGCTGATATCCCACATTTATTACCCTGCTTAGGAGTTCCATCAGGAGAGCCTCAGGAGTGAGCAGCCCTGCACACAAAGCAGGCGGCAAATGCCGAAGACCCCCAGACCAGCCAAGCCCCCGGAGTGCCACCCCCCATGCCACCCCAGAGCGTGACACACCGCCCTGCCGTGCCCAGGGATGGCAGGAAACACGGACCCAGCGACGGGGACGGCCTCAAACCTGACTGAAGAGAGCTGCTGCAGAGCCTTGGTCGGTGGGAGCCCTCCCGGGTGACACGGGTGTCCCCTGCTCCCAGCCCTGGGCCAGGGAGGTGCCACTGCTGGGTGGGACGTGCCCGAGCAGGGCAGCAAAGCACACTTTGCCCTGCTCTGCCCTGGTTCCTCCTCACAGAGCTCCTCCTCCACAAACACTCAGCCCATGTGGACGCTTGTAAAGGACAGAGGGAAGTGCATGGGGTGCTGGGCTGAGCAGCACGCCAGGCTGAGCTCTGCTGGAGCGGGGAGCATTCCCTCCACCTGGAATAAAGCCCTGGTGGGGCAGACAGCAGGGATCTGCAAGATTTGTGATGAAGAATTGGTGCAACTTCTACCTGGGCCTCGGGGATTTGGCTGTGGAAGCAAGAAGGACCTTTTCAAAGACACCTACAGCAGCAGTGGAGTTCCTGCAGTTGCCTTCCTGCAGCTCCCTGCAGCTTCTGCAATTCCCTCCCTGCAGCTCCTGCAATTTTCTGCTCCCTGCTCTCTGCAGCTCCCTGCAGCTCCTGCGAGTCCCTTCCTGCAGCTCCTGCAATTCCCTCCCTGCAGCTCCCAGCAGTTCCCTCCCCTGACAAAAGCCCCTTGTTCCTGCGAGCTGCTCATCCCACGTGCCTCCTTTATTGTGCCTGTCCTCCCCCTGCAATCTGGCAGGCTCCAGACCTTTGATTCTTCATTAAGGCTTGTCATTAAGAGCGTTCCCTGGCTGAACCCAGGTCTGGGTCTTTAGATCCAAGCAGTTTTTCTGCTGGGTGAGACAGGGCTTTAATCCCCTCAAAAAACACAAGCAACATCATCTCTCCCAGCTCATGCAGGCCTGTGATGAAGAGCAGGATTTTAGTTTGTGCAGAACAGCTAGTTAGTCATATTTTTCAAGCAGGAAGATAAGCCCTGTGGCACAGCATGATTGTGCCCCTTAAGGTATTGATTACATACATTGGCCTCTTTGGAGGCTGGAAACAAGATTGCCACCCATTCTGGGCAGTTATTGTCAGTGATTAGCCATAAAACTCTCTAAGGAAACAGGAAGCTGCTTGAAAACTACCCAAGGCTGTGTGTATTAAACACAGTTTCTCATCATTTCCCTCTGCTACTCTCTGTTCACCCTTAGAAAGGTGGGTTGATGCTGGAACAAAACCCACCTGAGATTTACTGCAATGAGTATTGCCAAAGCTCACTTGAAACAATTTTTTCCCCCATGTTAGGAGGCAGAGGGTGAGGCTCCCTTCCCACCTGAAGGAAGCAAAACAAGTGGCTTTGTTCTGATTCAATGGAAAACAGGGAAATGGTGGGGGCTTTGACCTCTTTTTTTTTGTTGGAAAAGGAGAGTACAGATTAAAACCTTGCATTTCCTGGATGAGGGACTGTGGGGAAAGCATCCAGATATCTACAGTCATCAATTTGGGGAGCAGCAGCTGAGGTGGTGCAGGTCCCCTCCTTGTGCCAAGAGGCCACACTGAGGGGCAGGGAAAGCTCAACCTGCTCAGATCCAGTGCAGTCAGAGAAAACAAACCAATTTATCTTCAATCAGCTGTGAAAACCCTGCTGGGGGATTTAGTCTTCAGGTACAGCTTAATATTTTGTGGCAGCTGTGTTTGGCAGCAAGTATTAGGGGCAGGATTGCTTGATCCTACACGTGTCCTGAAGGTGAGTTCCCAAACAGCCACAACACCAATAATTTCTCACTTCCCAGCAGAGGATTGAACATTGCTGCACCCAGGAAATTGTGTTCAGCATCTTTCACCTGGGCTGGAGGGATCCTGGTGTATTTGTTGTCAGGGGATAAGCCTTTTATTTCCAAAGGAAAGCGGTGATAAAAGAAAAGTCAAAGGCATCCTTTGGGGATGGAGTCACTGGGAAGTCTTATTTAAAACCCTGTTTAGCTTCCTGAGAAATTAGTGTTGTTTAGGTGTAATGATGTCTAACTCTTGCATAAGCTTTTCTAGGTCCCAGATACCATTAAAGCCATTTTCTGAGTTTCTGCAAAGGGGTGCAAGGGTGAACCAGAACAAAAGTTACTAAGCACCTCAGAAAAATTACAGGACTTCAACACTTAACAGTGTAAATCTGCAGTGTTTAACCCTGCACGTTTTGGACACAGTATTTCAGGTTCTTTCAGATTTAGATACTTAACTTTTCCCCCTCAACACACACAAGATAGTGGTCATGCACCTACCTCCCCAGTTAAGTTCTAGCATCCAGCTCAAAGCTCTCCTCTGCTTTTGGGATCCTCCTCCCACCTGCTTAAACTCTGGCTTAAATAAGAGGGTGGTCACTCAGAAAATTCACTTAAGCCAGGGCTGCCAGGCGATACAGCAATCCCAACTGCAAAGACACCATGTGTAAATATTAGATTTCCAAAGACACAATGTGTAAATATTAGATTTACACAGCGCTGATCTCCCAGAAGCAGCAGCTCCCCTCAAGGCGAAGGGGAAGGGACCGAGGATCATTAACCACGAGGGGAAGTAAAGCTGCAATAAGTGAAGTGGGATTGCCCGGAGACCCTGGGAGCTCTGGGAGGGTGGGGGTAGCACACAGAGCTTGCCCAAACCTCTCCTCCCGGGCAGGAGTCCCTGCGGACCGCGCCGGGGCTGCCCCGAGAGGATGGGAGGATTCCTTTCCCATCCTGGCAAAGGCACCTTGGGGAGGGTGGGCGATTCCCTGCCCGGCGGGCGATTCCCGAGCGGAGGATGCCTTTACCTTGCCGAGGGCTCGCTGTGCCCGCTGCGTGTGCCAGGGGTGACAGAGTGACAAACACCCGTGTGTCGCAGCCCCTCCGTGCCGGGAGCGGCCAGAAGCGAAAGCGCCGGCCCCGGGAGGGTGCCGCAGGTGAGAGCGGCAGCGTGGAGCAGCGAACCTCAGACCTGGCACCGGGAATGAGCTCTGGCAGCCAGGCGAGGCGGCGACAGGCTGGTGTCACCGGGGCCATCCCTCCCTCGGTCCTTCCGACCCCCCTTCCCACGCTGGGATGGATGGGCGGACAGACAGACAGACAGACGGACGGACGGATGAACGGGTGGGTGCGGCTTTCCCCATGTCTCGGGGTCCAGGAGTGTCACCGTGATCTTTTCTGGAAAATCCTCTCTGCCCAGGATGTTCTCCAGGAAAGCTGAGAAGATTCAGCTTCTCCCGCGCTTGCTGCTCCGGAATGTGGTCCGGAGATGGTTTATCCGAACGTGTGAATTGTTTTTAGTTAATGGCCAATCATCATCAGCTGTGTTGGACTCTGAGGAGTCAGTCACGAGTTTTTATCATCATTCTTGTAAAGCCTTCTGATGTGTCCTGTATCTTTCTTTAGTAGAGTTTTAGTATAGCATTCCATCATATCATATCATATCATATCATATCATATCATATCATATCATATCATATCATATCATATCATATCATATATCATATATCATATCATATATCATATATCATATCATATATCATATCATATCGTATCATAATAAATCAGCCTTCTAAGAACATGGAGTCAAATTCTCAATTCCTCATTCTTTTCCAGCCTTCTGTCTGTATCCTTTCTCTTTCTTTAGTATAGTTTTAGTATAGCATAATATAATATAATATAATATAATATAATATAATATAATATAATATAATATAATATAATATAATATAATATAATATAATATAATATAATATAATATAATATAATATAATATAATATAATATAATATAATATAATATAATATAATGTAATGTAATGTAATATAATGTAATGTAATGTAATATAATGTAATGTAATATAATGTAATGTAATATAATGTAATGTAATATAATGTAATGTAATATAATGTAATATAATATAATATAATATAATATAATATAATATAATATAATATAATATAAGCCTTCTGAGAACATGGAGTCAAATTCTCAATTCCTCATTCTTTTCCAGCCTTCTGTCTGTATCCTTTCTCTTTCTTTAGTAGAGTTTTAGTATAGCATAATGTAATATAATATAATGTAATGTAATGTAATGTAATGTAATATAATGTAATATAATGTAATATCAGCCTTCTGAGAACGTGGAGTCAAATTCTCAATTCCTCATTCTTTTCCAGCCTTCTGTCTGTATTCTTTCTCTTTCTTTAGTATAGTTTTAGTATAATATAATATAATATAATATAATATAATATAATATAATATAATATAATATAATATAATATAATATAATTAATATAATTAATATAATTAATATAATATAATATAATATAATATAATAATAAATCAGCCTTCCGAGAACATGGAGTCAAGTTCTCAATTCCTCATTCTTTTCTAGCCCTCTGTCTGTATCCTTTCTCTTTCTTTAGAATAGTTTTAGTATAGCATTCTTTAATATAATAAAATAATAAATCAGCCTTCTGAGAACTTGGAGTCAAATTCTCAATTCCTCATTCTTTTCTAGCCCTCTGTCTGTATTCTTTCTCTGTAGTTTAGTACAGGTTTAGCATGTAATTTTCTTTTAATATAATGTAGTATCATAAAATGATAAATCAGCCTTCTGAGAACATGGAGTCGGAGTCTCATCTCTCACCTCGTCCTGGGCATGAGTTTTTATCATCATTCTTGTTAAGCCTTCTGTCTGCATCCTTTCTCTTTCCTTAGGATAGTTTTAGTATAGTATAATATAATATAATATAATATAATATAATATAATATAATATAATAATAAATCAGCCTTCTGAGAACATGGAGTCAGATCCTCATCTCTCACCTCGTCCTGGGGACCTCACAAACACCACACAAGAGCATCCCAGCTGCCAAGGAGATGGGGGTAAAACCCCCCAAGGTTTGAGGATCAGGGAGGGCAGGGTGTGGCAGGAGTCATGGCACACATGGGATTTGTGCTCTCTGGGTTTTGATAACACGGCAATTTCTGCTGCTGAACATTAGACCTGGCTTTGGTCTCGTGCCAGGGGCAGGCTCAGAT
The DNA here is from genome assembly GCF_028018845.1 of Melospiza georgiana. Classification (NCBI taxonomy): domain Eukaryota; kingdom Metazoa; phylum Chordata; class Aves; order Passeriformes; family Passerellidae; genus Melospiza; species Melospiza georgiana. The sequence continues at coordinate 5,318,098 of NC_080436.1, forward strand.
ATCCCAGGCTTGGGATTGCAAAGGGGATGTGTTTGTGGGAGAAAATGTGCACACTTGTCTGGCAAAATGCTTCAGCTGATGATAATTCTGTGTTTCTGTCATTCCTTTTGTCATAGTCAGTGTCTTTCCTTCAAGTAAGAGATCTGGAAGTGAAACAGGCTTAGCAAAATCTAGTCCTAATTGTTATAGGGAACAGGGTGAAAAGCAGAAGTCCTGCAAGAAAGTTTAAAAACAGTATCACCCTAGTTTTGAAATTAAAATTGTGTCTTGTGACTTCCAAGGCCCAAGCACCACAGTTCAATTACTTCCCACTTCAGTGATGAAAAGCCTTGAACAGTTTACATTCCCAGGTCCTTCCCATCAGCTCTGCAGGGGCTAGAGCTGGATTTGAACACAGCTCCCATAAATATATACAGTTTTTCCAGTCCAGAAGCAGTTTAATGTGCTCCCAAAAGTTTAATGGGAGTTTAACATGCACCCCTTTCTTATAACTTGTTTCCCAAAGGAGCTGACTTAAAGCCTTTTTATTCCTTTTTTTTTTTTTTTTTTTTCCTTAAGGCTTTGGATTAGTCAGTCCTCTGTGACCCTGGTACAGCAAGGGGGTAGGAAGATGTTTCAGGATTTTGGAAGAGCTGGGTGTGAATATCTTGAGATGGGGTTGCTGCAGCAGGAATCCTTGCCCACAGCAATGATTTTACCCACTGGTTTGGACCTACAGGCTCTGGTAGAATCATGCACCTAAACTCAGCATCTAATTTTTAGTATTAAAATAAAAACGGCTGGGAGGCTTTGAAGCCTAATGAAAGGATGGCTTTGTCAGGGCTAAGAGAAGCTTCATTCCCAGTTTGTGCCGCTCTGTTATTTTCATTCCTGCTCTGCCCCAGCAGGTGTCACATCTCAGAGGCCTCTGTGAAGGGCTTTCACAGAAGAAGGTGGTGGGGAGAGGTGCCCAAACGAAGTGCCATGGCCTGGCTGGTGCAAATGCCCCGGAGGCAGTGTGTCCTTGTGTGGGATGGGACAGCCTGCCCTGGAAGGCTCCTCTGCCGAGCCAGACCCCACTAGAGGGCACAGCTCCTCCACCTTTGGAGACAGCGAGCATGCTGCTGCGGCTGCTGCCCAGCCCCATTTCTGGCCCGGACAGACAGACAGACAGACAGACACCAGTCCATGAGAGACAGACCGAGGTCTCCTGCCAGAGGTGTGGATGGACAGCCAAGCTTCTCTTGCTTTTTGCTCTCCAAACAACTGGAATGTGAGCACCTCTGATAAGCACTGTAGCAGTGCCAGGGAGCCGATTTTTTTTTCCAGTGTATCTCTGTCTGCTTGCCTGCTTCTTCTGAGGGAAAATATGCAGGATGCTGAGGATCAGAGCCCTTCAGTGGTGAGTGGTTTGCAAATGGACACTGTATGGACACTGGCTGCATATTACAGCGTCCTGAGTGGGTCGCTGCTGGTGAGAGAGAGATGGACGAGAATCTTGTTTCTGTGATCAGAAGGCTGGATTTATTGATATATCATATATAATACATTATAACTATACTAAATAGAATAAAGAGAGCAGTTGCAGAGCTGCTGCTAAGCTAAGAATAGAAAGAAGGAATCTATAACAAAGTTGTGTCCAGGGACTCGGTCCCTAGCTTGTTCCTGTGATTGGCCATTAATTATAAACATGGGAACATGAGCCAATCAAGGTGCCCCTGTTGCATTTCACAGCAGCTGATAATAATTGTTTATGTTCTCTTCTGAGGCCTCTGCCTTCCAGAAGACACAGAAATCTGAAAGAAAGGATTTCTGTGAAAAAATGTCTGCGACAGCTGCATTGGTAGAGCACCTGGAGCATCCTGCACAAACCTAGGCATGCACCTTGCTGTACTTGTGCAGTGAGGGGTTCCTCGCTTGAAATAAATTTTACTGGGCATGAGTTGTTTTTCTGAGGTTTAGGAACTGCATTTCACTTTACAGCCACCTGATGTAACTGTGTCACGAGAATTTGGAGGATGGATCTGGCCACGGGAGTGGTGTGGATCAAATACACCTTGTAGACCTTCCCCCACTGCTCCACCTCAGCCATTTTATTTGATTTTTGACTGTGAAGGAAAGGCGGAAAATTCTTGTACACATCATTGGTGTACAAGAATTCCAGAGGAAGTTAAAAAAATAAAAGTTCTAGGCTAAGCACTCAAGAATAATTCCAATAATCTTGTATTTCTGGCTCTGCCTGCTGCATAACTTGGAGCAGGATGCCTCTCCTTCCTCCTTTTCCCGAATTAAAGGAGGTACAAGCACACAGATCTTTGTGGGGCAGTTTAGAAGCTCCTGGAGGGTTCTTTGTCAGTGGTTGTGCAGCACCTGGCTCTCCCTGGCTGTGAGGAAGCATCGATGTGGGCACTGTAAATCCTCCCTTGCTGAAGGAGGAGTGGTTCTGTGGGAAAGGCAGCAGAGTCTGGCAACAAAGGCACAGCCCTGAGCTGAACACAGAGACTGAAAGCTCAGCTTTGCCCCTTGTTTGCTGTCTGCCTGTGGAAAGAACTATTTTTCCTCCTCTGACATGTTTCTCCCCCTCTCCTTGGGCTCATCCACATGGATTCCATGTGGTCCCTGTGCAGGCAGCCCAGCTCAGGAGGTCTGATCACTATCAAAGCTCCCATGCTGTGGAAATGAGGCTTGGACTTTGTGTACTGCTCTGAAATTATGCTCATCTTCAGCATTTTTGGTCCTCTGAGGCGCCTGAATACTACAAAATTGTTCCTGATGGGTCAGTTTGTATCCAAAACACTCTCATTTCTTAATTTTTCAAGAACAAGCACCTGAACCCATGGTCAGCAAAATAAATTCAGAATAATTGATCCATCCAGAGGTAACAGCAAATGATGTTCTCAAAACTGTTTGCCATACCTGTGCTGTTAAACATGCCATCCCTTGTTTGTGTGGTGGTTTTCATACACAACATGGCTAAGGAGTTAAATCACAAAATGGAAATGCTTGAAGTGTCCTGGAATTTGCTGTTTCTCCTATTCTGTGTGTGATGAAGTAATGAGAACCCAGGGTATTCCACTGGTGATCATCCAGGCAAGGTCTGTCACCACTGCCATGCAGCATTGAAAGATCTTTTTGTTTTGAGAGGAGCAAGAATTGTGCCGTTGCTCATGAAAAAAAAAAAAAAAAAGATTGACGTCCTCACTGTTACAGCGCCAAAAAGTTAAAAACATATTTTAAGGATTGGTGGAGCTGTAATGGTGAACAGATCATTTACACTGTGGCTCAAAACTGTGAGCCCGCCCTGAACTGCTCCAGGCCTCTAAAATGCTTGTCTTCCTGTTAATTAATTATTAACGTTGCTAAAACACTCCAGAGATTGGCTTGGAAACATTAAACAAACTTAATATTAATAGCTCCCAGATGATAAGTGATGGTGAACATTAGCATGTGTTAAAGACCGAGGAGGGAAAATAACCACTGACTACAATAAACATTTGAAGTCTGGTGGCATTAAATTACAAAGAGAATACAAGTGTGAACCACAAGAAAGGCTTTCCTGCAGCATTAGCACTTGAAGAGACAGGTGAGATTGTTTTCAGCCCTGAAATTGCACTTGGCAGGTCACAATAAATAGCCTTGAGGCATGTGCTGAGGTTCTTGCCATGTGTCTAATGAGCAAGGTGCAGCTTGGGTGACAAGTAAATGAACGTGGCTTGCTCGAGTAAAGATGCCTGCATTGAACAGTTTGTTTATCTCAAACTTCACATCCTCATTTCTTAGCAGACCTTGGCCAGGAAGATCCCTGTGAAAAATGCCAATCGCTTGTTTTTAAAATTTTAAAAGTTTAATAGTAATAAAATGGTTATTAAAATAGTGATATAATTAGGGTAATAATAATTTGGACAATTTGAATTAGGACAATATGAGGCAACAAATACAAGGAGTGATGGACAGTGCCAGGTACCTTTTTCTGGGCAGCATAAGCCCGAAAAAGGACCCACGTTAACAGAGGATTAACCCTTAAAAGCAACAGCCTGTTGCATATTCATACACCTCATGCATGATGCATAAATTCCATTCAAACACAGGATTCTGTCTGGTCAGCGTCAACTTCTTCTTCTTCTGAATCCTGACAGCGTCTTCGAGGTGGGAAGAAGTTCATTTCTTCTGATAATGGAGCAATAAATTCTCTTTCTCTAAAAGATTTAGGTATCCTGTGGCTGCTATCTCTCTGCAAGTCCTTTCTTTTAAACAAAGTATCCTACATAGCATCGTTTCTATTTTAACAATTTTTATAACCTAAAACTATATTTAACAACACTACTTAAGAGAATTGATACCGCATCACTTTCTAACACAACACATAGAATATTCATTTTAATATTTGCAAAAAGCCAATCCTTAAATACATGCATTTTTCACAATCCCCCTCCATGAGTCCAGCCCCCCTTGCCAGGAGAGCTGCCACGAGAGACCTTTGGCTCTAGGCTGGGTGCCCAACTTCAGAGGAAACAAAGGAAAGGCCAGCTCCCAAGGGCCATGGAAATGGAGGAAATGGTTCAGTGAAACAAGAGACATCTTTATCTGACAAGGTGCAGGTTTGGCAGCATTTCACATGACTAAAGCATTTAAGCAGTCTCATCCACGTGCAGGGTCTGGTGTCTGCCCTCAGCTCCATGTGCTGCTTTCCATCCAGTGGGGATATCACATTTGGGATGGACCTTGACCTCTCAGGAAAACTTGGTGGCAAGCGGCCAGCTGGCTCCAGCTTTTAGTGTGGGACTGGCAGAGTGATCACACATGTTCCCTTAGGAAACCGGGCTAAAAATGGCTGTAGGTGGTATCTTTCCAAGCCAAGGGCTATGGAGGAGCTCCCTGACAGCCAAAAGTTGCTCAATAATCTCCCCCAGAAGCGCTTCATCTCTCTGTGTTTGTGAGGAAACTGTATCCAATGCAACTGAAAATGTTTTGCCTGTGCATGGAAAGAGAACTATTTAAGTCATGCTGTCTAGCACAGACTTGAAAAGCTCATGTGGGTGTGAATATGAGCTTCACTTCCCTGAAGTCCCCACCCAGCTTTGGGGATGCCTAGCCCAGGAAACTTCACAGGGCATTTTATGACAGGTTTTGCCTCTCCATGGCAGCCACAGCACAGTTTTGCCTTTTCAGGTCACATCGAAATGTTTGGCTGGTTTTCAGCTGGGTTTTAGTCTCAGGCACTGTGTGTTACAGGCATGGTCTGTATAGGCACAAGAATAGAAATTATTTCATCAGTTTGAGCCTGAGTAACCTCGTTTAAGGCCAGATGCTGCTGGAAGAGTTGTAAAGCAGTCATCTTGGGCAGAGGTGAAATGAGTCATCTGTTGCCAATAAACTTGGAAGGAACAGAGATGCCTGGGGGCAGGGGGGGACAACACCATTATCTGCTGTTACCTCCGGCAACTCCTTTTATAATTGAAAAAGGTATTAAAAATTATTTTGGGAATTTCTAATTAGCTGAGCTGAACCACTAATGCGCTCCGGATGTTTCAGAAACTTAACCTAGCAGCTTCCCCAAAAGAGGCCACGCAGAGAAGTGTCTTTCCTGCCTTTCCCCTCTGCCACCACCAGCTCCAAGGTCAGAGAGGATGAAAACCTCGGCAGAAATTGAAGTTGAGCAACAAAGGCGGTGCCTGTCAGCCCCTGGGGAGGTGCCTCCTCCTAACAGCGCCCAGACATCCACGGCTTAAGGCTGGAAACCCTAAAATGTATTGAGTAGCTGTCCTTAGGGAAAGGCACAGGTAGGAAAGGCAGAAGGCAAGAGGAAGGAAAAGCAGAAACTTGGTGGCAGAGTCCATTCTACTCCTGTCTCTGGCTTCTTTTTTCCAGTATGGTCCTTGACAAGTTGTTGGGCTGGCTGCGGAAATTGGTCGTTTCTAGGTGCAAAATGTTTTGCTTTCTGTCCAGTTTGGGTTATTCCATGTTTTATCTACCTATTGATTTATTTATTTACTGTTTTTACAGCAGCTGAAACAAAAGGGTTCTGCAGGAACTCATGTTTGGAGGGAAGGAAAATTATTCTCCTTATTCTTGCTACAATGGGAGGGAAAACCAAAAACTGGAGACTTTGACAATGCTTGCCTGACTGTCTTGTTTGTTGATGGAGAGTAGCTGATTCCTTCACATTCCTACAGGGAAGGATCAGAGGGGTTTTAGTGCTGCAATAATTAAAGCTGAGAAAAATGGCAGAGCACAGTACCTTTCACAGGAAAATGGCAGAGCACAGCACGGCAGGGCTGGGATGGATGAACTGGGCTGGGATTCCCAGCGAGGCACTGGGCAGGTGAGTTAGCCCCATATGCATCAGTCACTCTGCATGGAAAACCAGGAATGCTGTGGACGCCAGAGAAATGTGTTTTGATTTAAAATCAGATGCACCAGCTCTCTGACACACTGTGTCACCTCAGATGTTTTGTCTCCATTTCCTCTGATGTTTTGTTACCAGTATCATCTTTCACTTCCCAGTTTAGGCAAAGTCCTTTATTTCAGGAAACTATAATGACCTGTCTTCCTGCCCTGCTGGTGATTATCCCAGCTGGAATGTGAAATCCTTTAGGTAAGCCAGGAATTGTTAGCTGCCACGGCTGGTTTGCTGCCATTCTGTGTGACAGGAGAGGTGACAGGAGGTGGGGCAGGGATGCACAGCTTCAGATGATAAAGCAGAACCACAGGACATCACGCAGGTGCTCTTCTGTCTGATGCCAAGTGGTTGGAACCATTCCCTGAGAACAGGCCTGGCCATTTTTCACTTTGCTGTAGAATAGGTGAGTGGAAAATACCTCTTCCCTGACAAGAGCGAAAGATGAAAAGTGAAAGAAGTGAAAGAAGCAGAGCACAGCTTTCTGTGCTCGAGGAGGGGGGTGCTTTGCCTCTGGTTTGTGCCTTGGAGGAATCTGGATAGATTTCCATGGGGACAATAAACAGCACCTCCTTCCCCTCTTCCGCTCCAGCTGAGGGAGTTTTAGCTGTGATGTGGTTTCCCAAAAGCTCTCCCAAAAGCACGCTCATATGGCATTTTACAGAACACTATGACTAATTAGTGCAAGCACTTGGTCTTTTGCAAACAATTGGTTGTTTTTAGGCCATGTGTTGTGGCTGTGTTTTACCCCAGCCCAAAACAACTGGCGTTTCACAAAATCTGGAGGGCCTGCTTGGAAAATGTGGCTCAGCTTAACGCTGCAACATTTGGGATGGGAGTGGAGGAGGCCACACAGCATGGAGCAGGAAAAACACAGGGAAACTTGTATCAAGGCCATGTGATTCCTCACTCCCATGTCTCTGGGCTGTCAGTGGGGTGAGGACACCGGCACCACGGCAGCAGGAATGCTTTGATGTATTAATCCCAAAGTGGTGCAGGGTTAGCCCCTCAGCTGCTCCAGCTGATGTAATGCATTGTTTGCACCGAAGCCAGGCCGATTTTGTCTGGCTGAAGGATTTACTAGCTCAGACTATGTTTTTGGACAGATGTAGAGGCTGTATTCCCAAATTAAATATGTACATTGATCTCTCGCCTGCATTCCACCTGCAGTGCAGGCAGAGGGGATGCAAGGCATCCCACAGTCTGGAATACAGCACTTGAAGTAGGGAAGAAGGGGTGGTTTTAGATTAGGTGGAAGAGACTAGCATGTCTTTTCTTCTGAAAATAGCACGGGGCTCTCTTAAAATGTAGCTTTTTTTACACATCAAGAGGGGAAGCCACAGGAGGAGCAGCCAAATTTGGAGCTCAGCAGTGCTGTGGCAGGCTGGGAATAGCAGATAGGAGCAGAGAGAGCAAACAACAGCCCGTGGCCATCCGGCTTTGGGAGACAGCCTGGGGTGGGTTTGGCTCCCCAGCACAGCCCCAGCTGCTGTGGAGCTGGCTTCACTTTGCTCTGCTGGAACACCAAGCCATGGCGTGTCTGCTGCTAATTAGATTAGGTGCACAGAGACTGCCTTGAGCGGGTTCCCATTTTTGCCTGGGAATTTTGCGCCCCCATTTTTTGTCACTGGGCTGCTCCCAGTGAGCTCAGTCGTGGATGACACGCTGCAGGTGAGCTCCGTGCCTGGCACAGTCACACAGAGCCTGCACATGTTGGTCTGGGTGAAGGCTGGAGGTGCCCTCCACGCAGGAGCATGGATGGGACAATGACAAGGACAACCTCTCTAGGGTCACTGAGTGTCATCTGGGATGGACACACATGTCCCAGATTTCCTGGCAGGGCGAAAAGCCTGCAGTGTTTGCTAGGGCAGACAGACCCTCAGGGTAGTGCTTACCACAGGCTTGACATACCCACTCACAGCCTCTTTTGGGGTGCATGTTCAGAAATTTGGCAAGAAACCTCTGCTATCCAGACTAAAATGATGTATGGTCTGTTTAGCTGTATGTTTTTGTGCTGCCTTGGCTTTAAGCTTCATTCCCATCCCACTTATCTTCAAAGGACTTTATAGAAGAGAGATGCACTTTGAACAGACAAGCCAACCCCTTCTCATCTCAGTAGAGTCCTCCTGCTGCTTATCCTAGGAACTGCTCTCTCCACAAGTATTCAAGTTTGATTTATTTTTAATATGGAAAGGTAGGCTTGTGGCACCATTTTAGGTAAGGTCTTGCAGAGGGTTGTGCAATGACCCTTTCTTGAAGTGCTCTCAATGTTTTGGTGTTTCTGTTGTGATGGTGGCACGCAACCAACCCTTGGCCAGTTTGTGACCCCAGAACTTCCTCCTTTTTCCCTATTAACAGTTGGTGAGATCATGAATTTAGCCTTTGGCAAGGCACTGGCTGTCTGCTTGATTTCACTCCACTTGTTTCTCAAGTCCTTAACCTCTTGTATGACTTTACCCTCCTTTTTTGGTGACACTGTAACACTGTGTCGTCAGCTTATTTCATTAGCACTGTCCTACTTGTGCTGGGGTGCAGATGGAAGTACTAAATGAAATCAACCCCAAGGTTAACCTTTGAAAAACTCACTCCAAGGGAAGATTCTTCCTCAACCCTAAAAGCGATCCAACGCCGAGACCTCAAGCTTCCTGAAGAGGCACCCTGAGTGACCTGTCAAAAATTCACAAATGGAAAACTATCTCTCATGGCATGCCAAGGTGATTAGAGGAGGCCAATAACTCATTGAGGGGTTTTGGAAAGATGAAGCCAACCAATGAGCTTTCTTCAGAAAAAAAACCACATCACATTGCTGTTGGTAAAAGCGATCAAGGGCTGCTGTTGTGGGATTTTTTTTTCTCCTAAAGTCCTCCTAAAGCTTGGCTTGGAAGCCCCACAGTATTGTCCTTGGCCAACCCAAGCCCATGGATCTCTGTTTTGGACCAGCTGGGAAGACACTAATCAGTTCTGGCTTTGCTGTGTGACTACAAACTCCAGGCTAGACATGACAAAGCTCAGCAAGGCTCCCCAAGGGCCAGGGCTCTGCTGATGCAAATAATGACCCTGCTGACTTGCAGAGACAGAATAACAGTAAGGAATTTATTTCATCCAGGCAAAATACACATGGACACCACCAGTCTCCTGAGCCCTGTCTTGACACTGCTCAGAGGTGGCAGCACACCTGAAAGCTTTTCCCAGGAGATCTGGTTTGCTGGAGAGGATCACCTTGGTTGCACCAGTGTTTTGTTCATTTTTCTGCAGAATTTCAGTGCCAGCACATATTTGTCTGTGATGTAATTTTTTTCCATTAATAAATCTGCAGACCCGGCTGGATGCCGCTGCTGTTATGTTTGCAAAATATTGCAACGCTGAAGGAGCCCTGCTCATCTCATGTATCCTGACAGTCTCAAATATTGGCCTCCTCAGTGTGGATTTTCCAAGGTCTTTAGAGTGTTCCCCTCTCCTTGGACTAATGGACATCTTGTTAAAGCTGCCAGGCTTCATTTCTGGTTTGGCAGATGCTGTGACCTTACAGTGGAGTGGAGAGGTGCCCTTGTGTTTGCTTTTAACACCCTCAGCCACAGGATTGCCCTATCCCAGGGCTTGCCTCTAGTATAAATGTAATCACATTTTCTTTCAGGGGACATGAAAACACCAGTTTTATTATGTAAAAGAGGTTCCTCAAGTACACCACCACCAGTTTGAACAGCTGATTGCTTGTTCTGATTCTCAACAGTTGGGTTTTACAAGAGGGTATGGTTTAAGAGCAGCACAGGGGGAAATTGTATCTTTTAGGGTGTGCTCTGCACAAAGCAGCCTCCTTGCACACAGGATACTGGAGAATGAGGGGTTTATTATGCATTTATAACAGAGCCCTTTAAAGCTGGCAGTGTTGTCCGACTGTCATTCATCACAGTCATGACTTTCAGACAAAACCAGCCTCGCCCTTGTGTTGCTTGTTAAAACAAGGAATGTATGCTCAGTGTTTCTTTTTCACTCACAGCGCTCCACAGCGCAGCCAAAACCAACGTGGTTTGAACCATTTATTTCAAATTTATCTGGACGAATTATCTATGTATAGTATTTTTATAACGAGATGGCTTATTTTGTCTATATTCAAAGAAATAAAAAATTACTGTGCGTGTCTGGAATGCAGGGAAGGAAAAGGATTTCTTACACTGCAGAGCACATTCAGTGAGTGGTTTGAAATCTGACTGCAGTCTCCCACCAGCGTGTTCTCTTCCAATTTCTCTGCTTTACTCTTTGAATTCTTCCTTCCCTCCTTCACCTTTCTTTCTGCTATCCCCTGTATTTCCTTTCTCTATTTCTTCCTTTCTCCCCGGCTCTGTTTCTCTCTTCTCTCCCTTTCCCGTCTTTCCCCTGGATTGTTTTTTTCTCTGTTTCTTCTCTCTCCCTTTCTCCCACCTATTTATTTCCTCCTTCCCCTGTATTTCTCTTCCCCCTTTGTCCCCATAAGATTTCTATTCCCCTCTACTTCTTCCTCCCCTTCCCTTCTGCCTTTCCTTTGTCCCCTCAATTTTCAGTTTTTGGACAAAAAAACCTGTCCAGCCCAAGGCTCTGCAAGGCTTTCAGCCAGGCAGGCAAACAGCACTGATGCAAATCCTCCTGCACCCCTGAGCAGGGAAATTCCTTGCATGGATATCGTGATGCAGCTGCACAGGTGGCCAAAATCCCTGGGTAACAGGGACCTAAAAATAAGGCACTGCTCCGTCTCTCCAGCCAGAATTCCTCAAAGGGCAGGGGCAAATGTGAGGATAAGGGCTCAGGGAATGAGTAATGCAGAGCCTGGAAGGGTGGTAGTGCTAAGCCAGGGCTTGGGGAGGTGGAAAAGGGAAGCCTGAGGGATATCTAGGAAAGCCAGACCCAGCAAAGCTTTGCCTCCAGGGTGAGAGCTCAGTTTAAAGCCCCTTGCAAAGCAGGTCCCTTTTAATCCACTTGTGTGGGGTCAGAGCAAACCTGACACCAAATCTGAGGGGGTGACGCACGTTCTGCTGCCCAAGCAGTGTGGGGGACTCATCCACCTGCTTCTGCTGACAAAATAATCATTTGATTCTTGCACAAGATAAACAGCCCCAGGTGCAAGGAGCAGCATCCATGCTGCATCACTACCCAGCCAGTCTGAGGATGACTCAGATCTCAGGTGTTGTACATGAAAACTGCCAATAAATATTGAGCGGGCAGGTGCTGCCTTTTACTTCAATCAAGTTTAAATCGATGGTAAAATTAAATCATAAAGATTAAAAGCAGCTTTCTGGTCAGAAGTGAGTGGGTGGGGTTTGTAGCCTTTTTTGTAGTCCTTTTCTCTGTCTATGTAACAATGAGAGTTTGAGCCACTTTAATTCATATTTAGGGAATTAGCATGAAAATTGAGGTGTAAGGGCTGCAACAGGAATCCCAGAAAATACATGTTCCTTGTCAATGTGAGTTAATTAAGCACTGATGTACTTGAAACTAAAATTAATCCCGTCCACTTACACTTATTAGGAAAACTCATTGTTGAAAAGACCACGCAGGGCTATGAAGATGTGTAAGGTGTCAGGGCACAAGGAGTGTCTCGTTTCTGTCCTGCTCCCCCTGTATTTGGGGCACAGGAACACCCCAACTTCACAACTGGCAAGGTTTTGATGCCCATTTCCATGATTTCTGGTAAATTTACTGTGTCCAGTTCTGAGCTCCTCGGGACAAGACAGGCAGAGCTCCTGGAGGGGTTCCAGCAGAGGCTGCAGATATTTATACACATTAAAGAGGTGTATCTTTGCCAAAATAACCGCAAAATAAAAGGTAGCTCTTGAATCAGTCAGTCTAGAACATCTTTAATGTGTATAAATATCCAAAGGGTATATATTTGCATATCTGGATATTCCAGAGCATGGAGCAGGCTCTGCTCCACGAGGCCCAGCAATGGGATATGAGGAACAGGCAGATGCTGATGCCCAGGAGTTCCACCTGAGCAGGAGGCAGGAATTCTTCCCTGGGCAGTGACTGAGCAGGGAACAGAGCATCCAGGGAGGCTGTGGAGCCTCCCTCACTGGGGATATTCCAGAGCCATCCCGACACAATCCTGTGCCCTGTGCTCTGGGATGACCCTGCTGGAGCAGGGAGGTTGGACCAGATGACCCTTTGTGCTCCTGTCCAACTTGACCCATTCTGGGATTCTGTAAATTCCTACAGCTTGGCAGGGAGCCCAGGCACTCCAGTGGGAAGGGGGTTGGTCCACAGTGGGGCTGGGGGAGCAGGAAGGGGACCCCACACATCCCGATTTTGGGTGGTGAAGAGGAGAGTGAGCAGGGACCATCCCACAAACACACACTCACATCGATTTTAGATGGTGAGGACTGCGAGCAGGGTCCCTCAAACAATCCCTGCAGATTTTAGGTGGGGAGAGCAGAGATCCCCAAATACACCCTGATTTTGGGTGATGATGGGAGTGAGGAGGAATCCCACAGGCATCCTGATTTTGGGCGTGAGGGCAGCGAGCAGGACCCCCAAACACACTTCAGGTTTGATGAGAGGACAGTGAGCCCCAAACACAGCCCGGGTTCAGTGTGAGAGCAGCCGATAGGGAGCCCCAAACACAGCCTGGTTTTGGGTGCAAGGGCAGAGAGCAGGAACCCCCAAACACACCCCAGTTTTGATGCGAGGGTAGCGGACAGGGAGCCGCAAAGACACCCCAGGTTCGGATGCGAGGGCAAAGATTAGGGAGCCCCAAACACACACCGGGCTCCGTGTGAGGGCAGTGGGCAGGGAGCCCCAAAAACACCCTGGGTTCGGTGTGAGAGCAGTGGACAGGGAGCCCTAAACACAGCCCGGGTTCGGTGTGGGAGCAGCGAGCCCCAAACACAGCCCGGGCTCGGTGTGAGGGCAGCGAGCCCCAGACACAGCCCGGGCTCGGTGTGAGGGCAGCGAGCCCCAGACACAGCCCGGGCTCGGTGTGAGGGCAGCGAGCGGGCACCCCCAGCCCGATTTCGGTGCGAGAGCAGGGAGCCCCAAACATAGCCCGGTGTCAGTGAAAGGGCAGCGAGCCCCAAACACAGCCCGGGCTCGGTGTGACGGCAGGGAGCCCCAAATACAGCCCCGGCTCGGTGTGAGGGCAGCGAGCGGGCACCCCCAGCCCGGTTTCGGTAGGAGAGCAGCGAGCTCCAAACACAACCCGGGTTCGGTGCGAGGGCAGAGAGTAGGGACCCCCAAACACACTCTGGGTTTGGTGCGAGGGCAGCGGGCAGGGAGCCCCAAACACAGCCCGGGCTCGGTGCGAGGGCAGCGAGCGGGCACCCCCAGCCCAGCTCGGGCGGGCGTGAGGCGGCCCGTCCCCGCAGGGCGGGGGGCGGCGGCGCATGCGCGGGGCGGGGGGCGGTGACGGCCGCGCCGGCGGAGGCGGCGGAGGGAGCGGGAGGGTCGCTCGGGGCCGGCGGCAGCGGCTCCGGCTTCGGCTGCGCTCCGGACCGGGCCGGGCCGGTCGGGACCGCCCCGCCATGGGGACGCCGGGCGCCGGACGCAAGCGGCTGCCGAACCGGGAGCGCCTGACGGCGGAGGACGATGCGCTCAACCAGATCGCCCGCGAGGTGAGCGGCGGGAGGCGGCATCCCCCCTTCTCCCGTCTCCATCCTCCTCCCCTCGCCTTCCCCCACGGGCTCCCCCGAGCGCCGCGCAGGCGCCCCCGGCCACCGGCACCGCGGCGGCTCAAGGGCAGCGTGGAAGCCCTGCTTCACCCCCGCCTGAGCTTCACCGAGCCCGGGCTCCGTGAGGGAAGGGCGTGCGGTACCGGAGCCGCCCCGCTCCAGCCCCGCCGCAGGGCATGTCCATCGGCCGTGCTGATGGGAGCCGCTGGGGTTGGTGTGAAACACTGAAAATAGGCCGCTGGGGTGTGTTATGGGTAGGTGTAAATCATAGAATGGCAGCGTGGTTTGGGTTGGAAGGGATCCCGAAGATCATCTCCTTCCAAGCGCCCTGATGTGAAACACCTTCCACTGGACCGCGTTGCTCTGAGCCCGATCCAAGCTGGCCTGGAACATTTCCAGGGATGGGGGTGAAAAATGAAAAGCAGAATACTGCAAGGTGATGCTGGGTGTGGGCATAAGTGACCCCTCTCACTTGGAAACTGGTTTTTGTGTTGCTGCCCACCAGATGCTGCATTGTGCTCAATGTGACTTTAACCTTCCAAACCAGCTGATTGCTGATGCTTCCTGCCTCCTTTTTCTTCTTAAATTGGTGCAGTGGTAACCAAGATAATGTGAATTTGTTTTTTATGTTTGCTAAATCTGACAAAGCCTGTTCTCCATCCTTGCTGTCCTCCAATGGGGGAAAGGGGGATAAGCAGCCCTGGGGTTCTTCTCCAGTAGGAAACCTACGAGAAGGATGGAAAGGGGACAGCTTACAGGAGCATAGGGACAGCACCAGCGGGAATGGATTCAGACTGAAAAAGACCAGGGTTCGATGGGATATTAGGGAGAAATTCTTCCCTGTGAGGGTGGGAAGTCTCTGGCCCCAATAAGCTGTGTCTGCTCCATCCCTTGAAGGGATGGAGGGTCCAAGCTCAGGTTGGATGGAGCTCTGAGGAACCTGGTCTGGTGGAAGGTGAGCCTGCCCATGGCACGGGGTTGATCTGAGGTCCCTTCCAACCCAAACCATTCTGTGATTCAGTGTCTAAAATGCTCCAGTGCTGCTGCTGATGGTGGGCATTCTCTTCCCACAGTGTGGGTTATGTGTGTCAGCCCACCTGGTGGTGGTGTGACCCCAAGATGGGTTACAAGATAAATTGCTCTTCTGGAAGACTTTTAGGTCTGCCTTGGTTTCCATTCCTGATTCAGAGCTGCAGCAGGATCAGGTGAATGCTAATGTATGGCTTATTTCTGGTGGCACTGGTAGGTTGAGTTAGCTGTGGCATTGTGCTCCTCATTGCCACCAATGCCTTTCCAGTTGTTGTGCACCATTTTCTGGTAGTTTGTAGCATCTTTGGAGTGCATCCAGCAGAGTTTTGTGTGAGTGATTCACATAGTGTGTTCTCTGAAGGCAGATTTTTGTGGCAGGGTGCTGAGTAGGTTCCCAAGGATGGAGTTTGAGGTAGGAGGACAAGAATGTCTGATGTCCTGGACATGAGATAGCAAGTTAGAGTGATTGTGCTGTCTGTTAGAGTCATGATAATATCCTAAGAATTGTTTTGGGATGAGGGTTTGAATTCCACAGATGTGTCCTGGCTGTGCTGTCATTTGATCAAGGAAGGCATCAGTCTCTAACAAGGAACCCAGCTGCTCTTTTCAGTTGCACGTTTTTCTCCCACTTTCTCTTTTCTTTATCTTAGATCTGCTTTTCACTGCATTGTGTTTGAGGACTCAAACATTGTGGTGGTTTATGTTTTGTTATTTTTTTCCCCCCTTCCTTCTCCTGGGGTTTGTTTAAAGGACAACTCCATTTGCTCAAAAAGCCCAACACAAGCATGTCTTTTATCTTTTCCCTTGAGTGCTAAAACTGTGAACTGCCAAGTTCAAGGTTCAGCATTTTCCCATATTATTTTATCTATTTGCATTACCCCGTCTCGGAGCTCTTTAATTGTTTTGTTGTTTAACTGCCTGTTCTCCACACAAAGGATCCCAGATGAATCCTTCTGGATGATCCAGAATATGTCAACTAAACCTTTTGTCTCTTCTTAGCAAGGATGTTGGGAGCCTCCATGTTAAGAAGGTGGGAGGGTTCCTGATATTTTGACTCTTCCAGCTTTCCTCACACGTGTTTAACAAAGCTGGGACACAGACATGTGGCTTTTGCACATAGATTTCCACTCCTCTCTTGGATTTGGTCCTTTGTTATCCAGAAGCCAGAGGTGATGGCAAGTTTTTTGCAGATCCTAGAGTCTCATTTAGAGTCTCATTTCCCCATGGGAAATATATATATTCCATATGGGATAGCCCAAGAGAGCATCCAAACCAGGCTGATTCACAGAGCTACCTTTTATTTTGTGGTTATTTTGGCAAACCCGCCGTTCTCACTCTACTACGTGTTCCCATAAGAAGACAGCAAGACTTGCAAGGACTTTGTGAAACTCTTGCCATTTGAATATTAAATTTGTGTGGATTTGCAGCTGGGATGCCTTGCTCTGTGTCTTGCAGAGCCCAGGAGAGACCCTGGCGTGGTGAAGAGGGCCGCGAGAGCGAGCGTGAGGGGAAGCAGCTGAGCAACAGGAAGGAAATTGTGAGAGTGAAGCATCTTGTAGTGACAAGGGTTTAGGAGCAGTATTAGTCTCGTTAATCAGTAGTAGTTTTAATGCTTGAGGCACTTTCTGAAGTAGTTCATCACCTTGTTTGGAGCTGTTCAGAGGTGGAAGGTGCAGATCCCTTCCATCGGGAAAGGGTAGTGCTGTGCCGCCAGCTCCTGCTGCAGGGTTTGACAGGCACGGTAATTAAGTGGATGGCAAATATGTAAATATAATTAACATAAAGCACTGTGTTCTGAGTGTCTGACAGACTCACAGGCTGCCACTCACAGGGTTTGCTGTTGACACACCTATTTGCTGTTCACACACCTGCCCTGTGCTGCTGAGCCTGTTTTCTCCCGGGCGGCAGCGCTGCCGATCGATGATCGGCTTCTCCGCTCTCAGGCCGGCCTCCACACCAGCAGATCATTCCAGCGTTTGGGCCAATGGAAACTTTTGGGCTCTTTCAGTGCCCTGGGTGAGCACATGGCAGCAGTGTTTGCAGAACCCAGCGCTTTGATACTGCTCAAGGTCCGTGCCAGCAGAGCCAGCGGGCGCCGTGTGCTGCGCGCTCATCTGTGCCTCGGGAAGGCACAGCTGAACCTTCCAGGAGCTGCCTTCCTGCCTGGATTACATGCCTTTGATGTGATTACTCCAGACATTGTTTCTTCAAGGAATTTTTTTTTTTTTTTTTGCTAACTTCCACTCCGCTAGCCGCGGTAATAATTGTTCCGTGCTGCAAATCCAGCGAGGGGCTGTGTAAATGAGATATTTCTCTTGCAGGCAGATAATGCTAGTTACTGTTTTTCATTTTCATGAATGAGGAAGGACAAGGTCAATTTCTTGTTTGCATTAGGAATGTAATTGACACCTTGTTTTGCCACAGTTTTGCCGGCAGATGTGTGTTACACTGCTCAGAAAAATGATCCTGCCGTGTGTCCTCTCTCTGCTAGAAATCTTCTTCATCCACCATTTTATAGAGCAGAGCTCCTTAGGTAATAATTCGTTTGCAATTAGGAATAATTAATTTGTAATTCAAGCAGCATAATTTATTTTTTATTGTCAAAGAAAGTAATGTTGCAAGGGTTGTGCCTTCACTCTTTGTACACTTTATGTCGCTTTCAAGAAGTCACCTACATCTTTGTACATACATAATTATTACTTGGTTAAAAACCAGCACGATCCATTTATGGACTATGCATTTAATTATTTCACTGAAGTAACCAGTTTGGGCATTGACCTGCGTTCTTAGAGATTCAAAAATTGGGATGTTACACTGCTATGAAGGAGCAGAAAGTGTTGCTAATTAGAAAAAGCTCAAAATGCAAATGAAACCAGCCAGCCAGTTTTAATGGTTACAGTAAGAAGGCACTAAGTAACTTCAACAGGCTAAATTGGAGTTTGGAGACTAGTGAAGAGATGCTGTGATGGTTGAATGTGGAATCTGTTAAATTGAGGGGTTAACTTGGGGGAGAAAACTCTTTTTTACACAGCACTTTGGGTGACTTCCATAAATAGAGATGGAAACAATTGGCTACAAGTTGAAGCTAAAGCAAGCACACAAGCCACACAGATTTTATTGAACTGTTATGCAAAGCAGAGCATTTAAAGCAGCGTGTTCCCTAAGGATATATTCCCTTAGGATATATTCCCTATAAGATCTGGGTAGGGTAGGGGTGGAACTTTCTGGAGCAGTGTTTGGCATTACAGATGTGTGAAGGCTTTTGTGAGCTGGGTGGATGTTCCAAAAGAATCCCTTAGAAACAGCCTGGCTTATGTAGCACCAGTACTTGACTTATTTTTTTATTGCATTAGGAGTGTTAATGGCTGATCCAAACAGATGATCTGAGAAAAGCATGTCTGGCTTTTCTGTTCTAGAACAGAGAGTTACGAAAGCAAGGGATGCTCTTGGAGGCCTTGACTCAGCCTGGCTGACCTAAATATAGGAAGGAAGGAAGGAGGGCTCTGTGGGCGAGGCTTGCCGGTAGGGCGTGGGGAATTGTTCCAGATCTGAGATGATTTTATGTGGCAAAAATGCTCTTCATCAAACTCTCCTTTTTTTTTTCCTAATGCTTTGCATCCATAGATCAAAAAAAAAAAAAAAGGTGTTGGCATCACTTACAGTCTCTCTCCCCCAAGGTAAATGTGGGAAGGAGCACTTTGAAGAAGTGAGATAAAAATCTCAAGACCCATCTCATGATGGTTAAATGGGTGACTGGAGCCTGTCTTACAATCTGCCTCTCAACTTGAAATAGTTACTTGTCCTTTTTTTTTTTTTTTTTTTTTTTGTGTGTGTCCATGCCTGGCCTGAGTCCCCTTCAGCTGTTCCCTTGCTGTCTGAGGAAGCAGCTGTTTAGGAACTGTGATTCCTGTTTCAGTCAAGCAAGGGACTACCGGTAGGATTAGCAGCCTGGGAAGCCCAGCCTCTGTCCCTGTGAGCCCAGATGCTGGGCTTGGCTGCAGGATGTAACACTAATCATTACCTCATCTGGAGGGATGTTTTTCCAGGCCTGCTGCTGGATAAAGTTGGAGCTCAAATGTGCTTGCAAGGCTTTCAACACTGGGATATATATATATATATATATTTTTTTTTTTCATCCTTTGCTTGCAAGGAGCATAATCCAGGTAGTATTTTGGGTTTGTGGAGCGAGGTATTTGTCCCTCCTGTCGAGTCAGCAGGTTGCCAAGAGCAGTGAATGTGTCTAGCTAGGCTGGAGCACTCGTAGGCAATCCTTAAAATAGCAGCTCTGAAATATCAGCTGTTGTCTCGCTGGTGCTGAAATACTTTTTGGGGAGAAGCTGCCCACTGGAATGTGGGGTGTGGGGGGGAGGGCGTGAGGGAGCTGCAGTAAATCAAATTTTCCTTCAGAAAGGTGACTTTGAGGGTTTATATTAAACCCCAGAGAAGGGGAGGTGCTTGATCACTTCAATACCAGAAGCAGAGGAAGCTCCCTGATAACTGTGCTCCTGCACCTCTGAATCCACCAGTGGCACAGCTGGCTTTGCATGGAGTAGGAAAATAGTTGATTTTTGTGCTTCATCACACAGTAAAATGAGAGAAGTGCTTCAGGGCTTCTTGTCAGAAGACATTTGTAGCCTTTAACTCTCCTTCACCCTGTTTTAGTTATGGAGCAAGAAGTAGGCTGAAGGACTTTCCTGGCTAATGCTGGGAAGATAAACTGGCATGTGCACTGAAATGAGAACATTACATCAGGCAAAAATAAATTTCAAAAGGATCTTTATGGGCAGGCTTGGTGTAGAAGCAGTAGGTTGCAAGGAATGTAAGGCAGCTCTGAAAGGCCTGGCTGCAGAAGATTCACCTGTTGAAATGAAAGCTTGCTGTGGCACAATAAATACTAAATAAAGCAGTGCTTCATTGGAAGGCATGTGATGGTTTTAGATAGGCAGGAAGAGCCTTGCAGTGTGCAAATGACTTCAGGTAGCTGAATTAATTTTCTTTATGAAGATGTGGAAGTTCTGCTCATGCTGTTAAAAACTCAGGGATTCAGGGGTCTGCAGTGAGGGTACAGAAATCTGGGAAAACACAGAAATACCACTTGGATGCTGGCAGGAATGGGCCAGAACTGTGCCCAGTGGGAGTTTGGAAATGTCCTCACCTAGACCTCAGCACCAGAGGCATTTCCCATTCATATTTGGGTGGTTTCTCCTCCTGCCTTTAAACAAACTTTGCTAAGTGGCATGAGGTGTGAAGGGCAAGGCTGGGAAGCATTTCCCAGTGAGCAGGGCTTGGAGCACTTTTCTGGCCCAACAAGCTGGGAATTGTGAGTGTTGGGAGAGGAGAGAACTCAAACAAACTCAAACAAACTCTGACTAATGCTGCTGTTTCCAAAACTGAGCGTTGCTTGTTTTGGGGTGTGGATGTGTGCCTAAACCAACAACTGGGCAGAAATGGGTGGGTCCCTGGCCAAATGAAGGCAGTGTCCTCCCAAGATGGATTTGACTTGCACTTGAGCATCCATCCTGCAGTTCTGTGCTCTGTTCCTCCATCCCCTCAGTGTTTCATATTTTCCTTCCAGTGAAATTCTGGTTCACTATGTGCTGCTTCAGGGTGTGGAATTCTGAAAGGAGCAATGTTTGTCTTCAAATCATTTGGAAAGATGTTGGTTTTAATTTCAGACATAAAAATGTACAGGTTCTAACAAAACTATCTATTTCTGGGTTAAGGAAGGATGAATGTTTTGGGGTTTGGATATACTTGAACACAAAGGGCACAGCTCTGGTGTAAAACTTCAAGTGACTAGTTCTGACTTGAAAGTTTCACTGAATACCTTGAAATAACTTTTGTTAATTTAAGGACTTGAGATCCTGTTTGATGCCAAAAAAAATGAGTGTCTGAGCTAATTGCTCATTAAAAATGTCTGACCTAGAAGTGGGAAGTTGATTGCTTTGGGGAGTGCTTTCAGTAGGAAATAGCCTGGGTGTGATGGGAGGAGAGGGGGATTTGCTCAGTGCCATCTGCCTTGCCCTTCTGTGAGCCACCTTGGCATGGGCTGTGGGTTTTATCCACCTTGGCATGGGCTGTGGGTTTTATCCCCCTTGGCATGGGCTGTGGGTTTGTCCCCCTTGGCATGGGCTGTGGGTTTTATCCACGTTGGCATGGGCTGTGGGTTTTATCCCCCTTGGCATGGGCTGTGGGTTTGTCCACGTTGGCATGGGCTGTGGGTTTTATCCACCTTGGCATGGGCTGTGGGTTTTATCCACCTTGGCATGGGCTGTGGGTTTTATCCCTCTTGGCATGGGCTGTGGGTTTTATCCCCCTTGGCATGGGCTGTGGGTTTGTCCACCTAAACACTCCTGCAGCCTCTCACAGTTGGGCTGGAGACAAGGGAAGTGATCTGAAAGTGCCAAATCCGAGCTGTGTTCCCATCTCAGATGTGATGAGGAATGAAGAAGCTTCTCCATTTCTTATTGCTTCTACTCCTGGCTGGTTTATCACCTCTCCTTCCTCCTTCCAGCACATTGCTTTTCTCTGCCAGAGTGGAGATCTTCTGCTATACAGCTTAGCCCTCACATTAGGCTTGCAAAAACACTGTGTGCCCTCTGGATCTCCAACACTTTGTGAGCTCTTGGAGACAATATTTAAATTATTTTTTTGTGTTATGTGTTGCTGTACCAGAGATCTGAGGCTTGCAGGTGCACCACTGTGGCCATGTTCCTGTTTTGAATAGCTGGTAATCAGGTATGAGAGTGCTTGTTATCTTTGGCATGGGAAGAAATGCAAAGGCAGTGGTTGGGTCTCAGAGCTGCAGTTTCCTTTCCTTTGGAAGGTTTATGTGAACGAGACTGGAATATTCAATTTGCATCCAAACCTCTGTCAAAGAAATAGCAAGATGGTATCTCCAACTGGCTTCCTCAGAAATAGAGCTGGGCTTTTCCTGCATGATGTCATTACTTGCAGTTTTTGGATGTAATTAGTGTCAGATTGATTTATCTCTCCCAGAGCGGCCGGGTTTACTGGAAGAGAGTTCCACAAGAGGAGTTTATTTGTGTGTTTGCTGTTTGGGCAGTGCCTTGTGTGTTAGTATTGCCTGCAGTGCAGTGGTGATGCCTCTGCCCCACTGATGATCCTCTGCAAACCATTCCCCAGTCCAGCAGATGCTCTGCTCAGACAGGGAATGTGAAGGAGTAATATTTCTTCCCTCCTGGTTTCTGCTTGTGCGTATCTTGTGACCTTTCCCTTCGCCAGCATCTGATTTAAATTTAATATTCCCTTTTTTCCCCTTTGCCCTCCTCTTTTGAGTACTTCCTACGTCCCAAAATAACCTTTCTCTAATCCCACTGAATACCATGTTTAGTTGAGTCTGTCTCTCGTGTGTGCCTCTGCCAGCCCTTTCCAGTAGGCAGGAATGGAATACAGGAGGATCTGGCACGCTAAAAGCTGGGTCAGGTTTTTAAACTCATTCCCTCAGGTCAGATGGATTTCAGGCATCCCCACTTGGGTCTTCTAATTATGGAGCATTTATCAGCTAACATGCTGGGATGACAGGGGAGCAAGGAAAGGCTCTTGGTGTGCCTCACATGCGGAAAAATCCCTGGGCTCTGCTCTCCTATCGGGCTCTTGTAGCTTCACATTTTTTCCCTTTTAAAACACACGTTGCTTCAGAGTCAGATAGTTGAGAGATGTCTGGTTTTATCAGTGCCAAAGTGCTGCAGTCTTCACACAAACCCATGAAATTGTATTTGCTTCTGCTGACTACAAACAGAGGAAACAGCCTACTTCTTTGGGTTTTTTTGTGTTTTTTTTTTTTTTTTTTTTTTTAATCTGTATTTATGTTTTGTTTCTCTCTGATGGCAAACTTCAAGTTCTTTCAACATATTTGCCAGTAGATACAGCTCTTAGGGAACAAGTTAATTTTTTGATGGTCTACAACCCCTATTTCTTTGCTGTGCAACTGTGCATTTCCCATAAGCTGTTTTCCTTAGAATGTCCCTTCTCCCACATGAAAAATATGCGTGTGTTGGTCTTGGTTTGCTTCCTTTGCTGCATGTGCTGCCGGGCTCTAAGAGGATTTACACTGACAAATATGTTGAACCAACATCTGTTGGAAATGAAAGTGGGCTTTTGGGACATGTTTTGTGATACCCAAAGGTCACTCTGCTCCATTGTCTCTTGCATATGAAATTGAAATCTGCCCCGATGTGAAATGAGTGCGTTGGAGCAGTGATGTGACCTAACCTTTACATGAACTGTGCAGGAATCCAGGGGCTCTGGGAAATGCTGTGGATACAAGAGATAATGTTGGTGTATGTAGAGAATGTCGCTGTTTTATTTATAGAAGGTTACACTGTGGTTTTAGGAATATTTGTGCGTTCTTGTTTAATTACCCTAGGGGAAAAAAAAATCATTATTTGGTGAACTGGAGCAAGTGAGGAAAGGTTCTCTGTATGTGTTGGTGAAGTGATTTTGTATCACTGATAGGATGAGCACATCCTGTCAAACTGAGAAATAATTTTCAGTCAAGAGGTAGCCCAGAACTTTCTGTCTAACCAACCTATAAATTTAGCATTAGAAAATAAAGGTCATTTGTGACGGTGTTCACAGGGGTCTTAGGATGAGGGAAGAGACGGGGATCTGACTCCATGTTTCAGAAGGCTGGATTTATTATTTTATGATATATATTACATTAAAACTATACTAAAAGAATAGAAGAAAGAATTTCCTCAGAAGGCTGGCTAAGAATAGAAAAAGAAAGAATTATAACAAAGGTTTGTGGCTCTGACTCTCTGTCCGAGCCAGCTGACTGTGATTGGCCATTAATTAGAAACAACCAACATGGGCCAATCCCAGATCCACCTGTTGCATTCCACAGCAGCAGATAATCAATGTTTACATTTTGTTCCTGAGGCCTCTCAGCTTCTCAGGAGGAAAAAATCCTAAGGAAAGGATTTTTCATAAAAGATGTCTGTGACAGTCAGTGGGTTTGCAGGGCTGTTACAAAAACCTAGCTTCATTTTTTCAGGGGAGACTGAACCTGCTCGAACAGAAACAAGCTTTTTTAGGGATCTGAATTATCCAGAGGTGCTTCTCTGGGGTCTGCTGCCTGTGCTGCTGGCTGCCCAAGCTCCTCTTTCAGTCTTCCCACTATAAAATCAATAAAGTGCACCCAAAAAAGTCTTTTTGCTCTGTGAGTTACAGCAATCAGCTATAAACCCCTTAGGAATAACCTTCCTAAGATTTCCTTGCTGCACCTCAGGAACCGGTAGAAAACCTTAGGGGAATTGGGATTTCATTGTAATTTCCTCTAATAGAATGTGATTCTCCAAAGGCTCAGCTTTTGCTGCTGGCCTACCCCATTCCCTCACCACTTGCTGTTTCTTTGCCATTTTTCAAACACAGCTGCTGCTGGCTTCAAACTTACAGGTCTGCACAATTCGGGTGTTAAATAGTTTGTGTGACCCAGGATACAATTTATAATTCTGTCTGCTGGGTGGTAAAGGCTGCTAGGCAAAAATGGAGCAGGCAAGGGAAGGAGCTGCCCAGGGGTGAGCTACCTCGTGCTGGGATTTCCAGAATCCCAGTAAAATTCCAGTAAAAGCAGCTGTGGAGGTCCCTCTTGCTGTGCCCCCTGGACCAGGTGTGTGTATGTAGCCCAGTAGCACATTTCAAACTGAATTAATTTGTTGGTGGGAGGGTCAGGGCAGAGATTCTCCAGGTAATCCATTAGTGCTCAGCCCCAGTTGGGAGGCAGTAATCCCCTGCCACCCCCACACAAAAGCTGTCCAATCGTTTCTCAAACAATGCTGTTTTTTTAGCCCTAATCCCACTTGAGGGGTGGTTCAGTGCCATTGCTGAACTCTGGGCAAGTTCTCCTACCATGTCCTGGCTCTCTCTCGGGGAATTCCTCTTCCCAGGAGGGAGAGGATTGTGGAATGACAGCAGCATGAGAGGGTAACTCCTGTCCACCAGCCAGGTAAGGCCATCTCAAAAAATTTCTGAGCTGATTACAGAGAACAGTGTGGTTTTTAATTTTTTTTTAAATTTTTTTTTTTGACAGTTCTCTTAAAATTACCACAAAAGTGTGAATTTTTTTTTTTTTTTTTTAATTTTGTTCCCTGTGAAACATCCTCTGTGTGCTTTTTCTGCAAACCGAGTGCAGGGCTTGGCTCCTCTCCTGCAGCGCCGTGGTTTCCGCGCCGTTGCTAAATGTTTGAAGTTTGGCATTTGTGCTTGAAGGACAGAAAATCCAGTCCAGCATGGTGCAGTGGAAGCTGTTGTCCATCCTCTGCAGCATTCCAGCTGTACCAACAAGAAAAGCCCAGCTTTTTTTTTTAAGGTGGTTTCTCTGGATTTAGGCACTTTCCCTTCTGTCAGATTTGCTGGAGCAGGTTGCGGCGTTCCCTCGGTGGGTGTTACAAATGGAGAATTTCAGCCCGAGTTTGAAGTGTTCTGCCTTTCCCTCGAGGATATGAGTTAGCCTGAGGGAGAGCTGTGGGCTGTTTCCTGTGGCAGAATATCTAAATTCACCAGAAGCCCAGGCCCTCTGCAGGAAGGTGGTACAGTCTGAAGAATTCCATGTAATTCTTTCCCACCTGGATCTCTCCAAACACTTCTTACTCAAAGAAGTGGTCCAGAGCTTAACAAAAATGTATAGCAGTGAGGGGGCATGAAAAAATCACAATTTTTACAATAATTCCCTTATATATGGTGATTTTTGTTTTACGGGAGTTTCTCTCATATGGCAAATTTGAAACATATTTCTTTTAT
Organism: Melospiza georgiana; assembly: GCF_028018845.1. Taxonomy (NCBI): domain Eukaryota; kingdom Metazoa; phylum Chordata; class Aves; order Passeriformes; family Passerellidae; genus Melospiza; species Melospiza georgiana. Next base: position 5,343,901 of record NC_080436.1, read on the forward strand.
ACATAAAATAAAAACAGTCACCACTGGTGACATCTCTTGTAGGATCCCTCATGAAATATATTTTAAATACTGCGTTTCTGATCTTCTCCAGTGTTTATGATGACTCTGGGCCCTTCTTTTAGATTTCATGTAAATCAGTGCAGTTGGAGAGGGTGAAAAACCAGTGCCTTGCAGCTTGTAACCATTGCACAATATCCAACACAGCAGCACATTGTAAACATAATAAAATGGTCTATTAACAAATTGCTTTATTAACTCTAATCAGTCTAAAGAGCTAAATTTAATTAAATCTGCTTGTGGATGAGAACATTCCACTCATGGAAGGGTGCACTAAAGGTCATCTCCTGTTTTGCATCTTAATGTTTGCATGTGAAAGTTTGTTTTGTCTTTCCTCTGCTTGAGGTCAGGCAGGGATGTGCCTTTAAGGGTTTATTAATATTAATTATTTCAAGAGGTTTTGCCTCCCTGCCTTTTTGTGAGAGAAATTAGGAATATACCTATAAGGCATGAGGAAAAACTTGGATGTATATAGTGGTAGGTATCTAACACTTTTTGAAATGGAAGTGATGTGCAAAAGGAGATGAAACCCTTTGTTCTATACTTGAATGTTTCTGCTTTGAACTCCCACTTATTAAAGTACTTAACTCTAAACAGTAATTTGTTTTTTAACTATCTTGAATTTTAGGTCAATCCTTTCCAGGGCAAAAGGCTCTTAAATGAGGAAAAAGGAGAATATCTATTTTCAGATACATGGTGGGGAAAGCAAAATGTCACTGAGTGCAGATATGAAACCTTTTCTCACTGCTCAAAAGTTGTCTTGGACTTATTTTTTTAAAGGATGCTCAAACAGTATTGAGTGTCCACATTTCTGAGTGGCTTCTGCAACATTATCTCTTGTTTGGACATTTTTAAATTAAAGTTTGGAAGAAGGCTCTGGACGTCTGCCTTACCATGAGAGTGTTCCAGCACACTGATTTTTCTCCTGTTGTCAATGAACTGTGGGATTGAGGATCAAAACTGTTACAAGAAGAGCTTAGCAGAGATAAAATAAAAATGATTTTGACTCTTTAACAGTTTAAGTAGTGCTGATAGCAAATGATAATGTGGGGTCTGTGTAACCTGATTTGATTGTGCAGTCTGGTCACAGACTTTAAAAGAAGTGCACCTGAGGTGGAGGAGTGCTGCCCAAATACTGGGGAGACACGTGCTGGAGCAGAGGACAGGAGTTCTGGGAGCTGGACAGGTTAAAAATCCTTCAGCAGTCATCAGAAAAATTAATTTCACTTGTGTTTATTGCATTAGACTCCAGGAAGTTCCACGAGCTGACACCGTGGGCATGGCAGGAAATCCTGCCTGGCAGCCAAAAGTCTCAGTGTCACCTTGGGAAGGCCTGCAGAGTTTTATATTTATATAAAATTTGATCATTTGTTATGCCTGTGTTATTGTGTCCCTGTGTATAAGTTACTGCTGAAGACCTCAGGTGTTTTTATTTCTGTGTGCAGAGTTTTATAAATTTGGTCAAGGGTAATTGAGTTATACCTGTGTTGTGTTATTGCTGAAAACCTTAAGTGTTTTTATTCTTGTGTGGGTTAAAACACACTCTCTTCTGTGTGTAAATGCATGATGGTTTCTTGGATGTATTTTTAACATTTAAACAAAGGGATGGGGAGGCAGAGGGGAAGAAAACAGAGGCCTGGGGGAGAAGTGAGATGCAGTGGTACAGCTTTGTCACTCCTGCAAATCTTTGTTTCTACTGCCTTGAATGATGTTCTTTACAAAAGAAACTTAAAGAAACTCCACAATGAAGTGTAAGTGGTAGGTGTGATGGCTTTTTTTTCCAAGACTGTGCACTCCTCCTCCTTGAGAATTATGGGGTGCTTTGAAAACAACTCCAAAGGGGGATTTTATTTTTTTTTTTTCCCCCTCATCCAGGAGAGCTTGGATTTGGCGTCAGGCAGGCTGTGTAATTCAGACATACTGTGCACCAGACAGGCAGTTTATATATAGAAGCAACACACTTCTGGTGCTGTCTTTAATGTGCTAAGCTTGACAGAATTCCATCTGAGATGCAGTAAGTGGTGGCTCTGGCTGGATTTGCTAGCTGGTGAAGGCTGGGGGAAAAGAGGGAAAGTGTGCCCTGGCAAATAAGGGAAATGCAGATAATTAACATCATACATTGAATTGTTTCCTTCAAAATATTATATGTGCTTTCAAAAAGGTCAATAAAGCAGTTATGTGATTTATTGATTTATTTATTGTCACGCTCTTCACTTTGCTTTTGCCTCAGTGAAAGCAGGCATGGGATGCACTGAGATGAAATATTCATCCCAATGCTGCCAAACCAGGACAATTATATAAATGGATTTAATTTCCAATTCTCTAGTGTTTCAGGGGGTTCTTTGTGAAGTGTGACCTGATTGTGCAGGGGACACCTTGGGAAGTACAGAAATGAGATTTTTTTATTTAGCATAATGGGCCTAGTTGATAATCTTCTATGCTTAGTTATTTATTTGATACAGCTTTTCTTGCACAATAGTTTTAAAACCAGTCCTATTTTTGTAGTACATGAAAATACTTAGGCAGGGTGGGAGTCAGCAATAAATATTTTTATTCCCTAAAGTGGTGGCTCTTGGCCAATTTCTGTGCTCTTACTTATCAGCTGCTGGTCTTAATTCTGCTGAATTCAAACTTTTTATTTTTTATCTCTGAGAAGCAGGAGCAATTATTTATGCAGGATTCCTGCTCCTGAGTGTTGTTTCATTAATGAGATGCTGTGATTGCACCGTTCCTGGAAAGGAGCTCATTCAGGGCCCTGGCTGTGCCCCTGCCCTGTGTGACACCGTGCAGCTCAATCAATGGAGATGCTGGCTTCAAAGTGTCCTTGTGTTTTCCTAAGTTTTATTGAAGATGGAGTCCCTTGAAACATTATATAGCTGGCAATGCTCAGTGTGATACTTTTTGGATATTTTTTTATTGAAGAGAGACCTTTACGCTGGGAGTTTGATTTTGTTTATTTTTTGTGGGATAAAAAAATGTGGATCAGAGCACAGCAAGGAATTTTCACTGTGTTGGTTTATCTCCTCATCCTGCTTGGTTGCTTGTGCTGGGAGATTACGCTGCATAAAAATGAAATCCCAAGATAGAAGCAAAACACCCCCAAACCCCACACACTTAGAGCTTCCTAGAAGTTTTGTCAGTCAGTGCTTATTTTAGAAATGGACTAGTTCAGGGGCAGGAGAGAAAATTATGGTGATGCCGCTGACTGCTTCAGTAGTCAGATGTCAAAGCACTCTGCATTTGTTTTGCTTGAATGCCATTTATTGTTGCTGCTTTTAGAAGATAATGTTCTGCCTGCTCACTTTCATGCATCCCATGCTGGCATCAGCTTGTCTCCATTATGGAATGTCCCAAGCTCATCAAATCCAGAAGCTTCAGTCTTCTTTTTGGTTGCTCTTAAGTGCAGGGCAGAAAACAGGAGCCTGGTTTGTTCTGTTGTCTGGTGGCTTTTTCTACCATAGCTGGAAATTCCAGGGGAAAGGGAATGGAAATGGAGAATGAGCTTCCCTCACTTGGGCATGGATTCACACCAGGAGCAGAGTGATCCTGGCAGAGAATTCTGGGAAGATCTGTCAAATGCGCTGTAACACATATTCAAAATAAGAAAAAAAGGGAAAAATTAATTGATTGTGGGGGAGAAAAAGGATAGAGGTGTTGTTATACCTTAAAATATCTTTGAAAGCAAATGCTGGTGTTGATTTTACCAGCTGCTTGGAAGTTGTGCCTTAATTAAGGGAGGGGATGTGATCCTGTGTGTCCATCCAGGGCAGCAGTAAAGAATGAGAGCAGAACCCAGTTATGGTGCATCTTTACCCCCCTTTCTCAATTCCCAAGCACTTGCTTCCCTCACTTTTCCTGTTGTTGGAGAGATGAAGCAGTGCTGGCTCTGGGATGGGGTCACCCTGAGGTTCTGTCTTCCCCTCCCTGCTGCTGACTCACATTTGCACCCCAATGGCAAAGTTAACCCCTTAGAGGAGCAAAACCAATAACTCTTCTGGGAATGCACAGTGCAGGGAAAGTGCTCTCCTTTCCTTTTTTATTTTCCTTTGGGGTTTGGATTTTGCCTCAGGGCTGGAAATGTACTGAGCAGCTCTGCAGGCTGAAGTAGGTCAGAGTGTGAAGTGCCTCAGTCTCTCTGGTTCAGGTGTCACAGAGCTTTTCTGCTTGCTGGCCAACTTTCAGTTCCATTCTGAAGCAGATTAGAGGCCATTGGCAGCTTTTTTTTTGGATACAGCACCTTGGGTATTAGTGAAACCATTGCAGGAAATGCTTTTTTATTTTTGTTTCTTGAAGAAGACCTGTCTTCTCCTGCCTGGATTTGGCAAGGTAGGAAGCCAGAATTGAAGGATTATTGAGATGAATTGACTGGAAGGTTAACCTTGCTGTTGATAGTGCTTCACTATCTCCATGTCAGGATGGTTTTAATCTAGTGCTGGTCTTTAGCATCTGAAATTCATTATAAAGTGATTATATTGGATGGAATTGCGGTTCAGAAAGCACAGCCTGAGTTCAGCAGAAATTGCACTGGACCTTCTTTCTGTGAGTAAAAGCTCCCTGGTGCAATGGATATTGTCTTAGGATACTCCTAGAAGACAAGGATGTATTTAAAAGCAGTACTGATTTACTAGCAGAACCTAGGGAAGAACTTGGCAGTTCTTCTCCTCCTCTAATACATCTTTTTTCCAGTGCAAATTTGAGAAGTTGTGTCTGTGTGTCCCCCAAGTTTGGCAAGTTCAAAATATATAACTTTAAATATTTAATTCTGGAGTGGAGGCTCAGTAGGACTTATGAATGAGGTGAAAGAATAGACAGGACAAGCCAAGAGATTCTTAATAGTTCTGGCTGCTTTTGTGTGCAGTGCACCTTTCATCACTGCTTTTGGACTGGAGTCACTTCCTCACATCCAAGATTTTTGGCATCCTGGCTCTTCTCTCAGTGTAGCTGCAGCAGTGTTAGACCACTATTGCTTAGCAGTAACCTCCAAGAGCTTTTTGAGGAGAAGAGCTGGAAAAGTGTCCTGGTGAAGTTCAGGAGCAGAGCTGTCCCTTCATCTGTTCCTCCCACCCTCAGAGTGACCAAGTGATGTGTGTGCAAGCAAAGGGGGCAACAGATGACAGCTCAGAATGGGCTGGGAGTGCTCATGTTCACCTACTTCTGCTAAAAAAAGTGAGAAAACCTCACCTAGAGACCTTTGCATTCTGGCTGTGGCTGGGGATTTCTCCCATGCAGGAGGGCTGAAGGCTTAGCTCATCTCTTTTACGAGGTTGTGTTGCAATCACTTGGCATGTGAAGCCAAGCTTTGTCAAAAAAGACATTGGAGATGACAGCTGAGAGCTGAAGAAGTGGCACACCTAAAAGGGGAGGGACTTGTCACACTTGCTGCTGCTCAGATTCTGTGCAGGGCTCTCTGAAGGTGCTGCAGATGCAATATTTAACCTTCCCATATGGTGTGTGAGAGTGGGGTTTGAGGGGCAGAAATCTCTGTGTGGCAGCTCCTTTCCTCCCCTATTTCTGCTCCTCAGATGTGCCAGTGTCTGCTTTTCCCGTTGGGACAGTCATCCAGGTGTCACTCCTTCCCTAAAAATCAGATTTCCTATTTGCTGCAAAATACCAGTCGAGGTCTGAGCCTAAATGTACCCCTGATTTTTTATTTATGAAGCATGGCACTCCAAACAGGCATGGAAGTAAAAGGATTCATATAAAAGCTTAAGAGGAGAGCATAAATTCTTTTCAACACTTCCTCAAAAGCCAATTTTGTATCTCCAAGTGAATTTTGAAAGTTGCAGACTCATAGTTGGATGCTAAATCTTGTCCACAGAGATATTCGTGTTTATGTTTATACTCATTGTACTGAGTGAAGCAGTTCCATCATCCAGAGCAGTTCAGGATGGCAGATGATCAAATTGATTCTTTCCAAAAAAAAAAAAAAAAACCACACTCAAAAAATTGCTCAAAGCTTTGATTTGTACTGGTAATTATGGCTAAAGACCTCTCAGAGTCTTGCAATTAACTTTAATAACCTCATAAATATTCTGCAAATATAATTAAGGGAAATTACATGTTAGGGAAATAAAGATTAAGTGGCTGTGTTGGTGAGGACTAACAGGCCCTAGCAGAGCTGTGATTTACAAACAAGACCTCACAGAGAAAGCGGCAGCTGTCTGGCAGGGGTTTTGTTGACACTTCTAGTTTGAGGAGATAGTTTTGCTTATACACCTTGTGCAGCAAAATTAATAACTATATTGGATAATTTGAGACTGGCCAACACTAACATCACCGATCTGTGCTTGGATTTTTGAAGGTTTAAAAGCTAAGCTGAGCTTGAATCCACTCCCCTTTGCCTTTTCCCCATTGGATGGGCAGGGTGAGAGAACCTTCCCCAGAGTGATTCCCAGGCAGGCACAAATAAGGAAGGGCTGTGTTACATGGGGCAGTTGTGGGAGTTATTTGGACTTGCCCGACAGCTGCAGCCCCCTCTGCTCTCGTGTGAATGGTTTCCTTTTTGTCACAGTGCTTATTTTAATGGACTCCATCTGCACTGAGCTCAGCCCCTCGCAGAGAGCAGCTCACAGTGATCCCTGTGCGTGCCATGAGTTGTCCAGTCTGTCAGGTTGCACATGAAAGCTCTACATGAAAATGAGCTCATCATCTGCAAAATTTATTTTGTAGTGAAATCCCTGGGGGGGGGGTTGTTGTCATTTGGTTTTAATTTTTTCTTATTTTTCCTCCCTTCTCCTCCAAAAGTCATGGTGATAGTGGCTTACCATTTGGGATTATCCTGCTGTGGAAAGTAATCTTTTTTTTTTTCTGGAATCTCTGGTTCTACTCAGATATTGGTGTAGAAACTCGATGTCCTATCCTTCAACCTCTTGCCAAGACAAATATGACAAAGGAAATACAGAGTGGGATTATTTTAAGGCAAAATTCCATCTGAAATCAAAGAACTTCTTTTAAAACAGAAACAAGGAAGCAGAATCAAAACAGAAATAAGAAAAAGAACTTGGATTTGTTAATAAGACTTAATTTTTAGCCTCAGATTTCTCAGGTAAAGTTGCTTCTGCCTGAGTCTAAATATATGAAGGATGGCATCCAAAGCTTACTGGGAATATATGGTGCAGCATATTTTCCTTTTCCCCTGCCATAGGTTGCACATAAATCCTCAAACAGCTCACCACACCAAAAATAAGGCTGTAAAAATATCTGAGCCCATGGAAAAATACCTCTCCTGTTGCTAGCACATTAGAAATTAAAAGAATTAGACTGTTTGAGGCACTAGGAGGGGACCTCTTAAATTAGTAACAATTCCCTGAACACAAACATCCAGGTTTTGGGCAGATTTCTGGAAATGAGCAAGGCAGTGCTGGCACTGAGATGACAGTTCCTAAGTAGTATTTCAGAGGAAGTGTTTGTCTGAGGACTTGAACAATTTCCAGCAGCTGACATTTTGCACCCAAAAGTGTGCCAAATTAGGTAATTCACGTTGCTTTTTCGCTCTCTGTGCTCCACTTGCTTCTCCTTACATTGCAGCATCGACACAGAGAATTCCTGACTTAATCTGTGACTGCCTGAGAGCGTGAATTAGTCACCTGAGCACTTCTAATAATCTTAAAATGACACTGTGGAGGGGAGTTAATGCCTTAGGCTGTCGCTGGTGGGATCTGTAAACTCTCATCTGCAGCTGTCAGGTCTGTATTGATAAGGAATTGCTGTTGCAGTTGGATGCCTGTGATAACAATTAGGATGGAAGAGATGCAGAAAAGGAACTCAGCTGTTAATCTGGGCATGGTTTGCTGCTGGAGGCTCCTTGGTGCCTCCTTTGGACACTTTCTAGTAACTTTCTATCCTCTTTATATTGCGGGGCCCAAAAGTGCAAACAGTAATCTCTGCACTCAGTAATCTCAGCCTCCCAGGCAGATTTGGGAGCACTCTCAGTGCTTTTCCTGTTAATGAAAAGTTAATGCCACCCACTCCCCACAAATCCCCCTGTGGAAGCAAGAAAGGGAGAGTATTTTACAACTCCCTCTGACTGGCATAGCTAAGAAGGTGCTAAAATTCAGGATACTGCAGCTTCTTGGTCCTGTTCCTGGGGCATTTCTTCATTTAAAGGTTAAAGATGACTTCAACATCTTAACCATCAGAATACAGGATGTTCTTTCCTAGGTTTTAGCCACAAACTGAGCTGTTTGTGTCTGGTGTGGCTGAATCTCATGTCTGTTCAAAGGAAGCTAAGTTTACATGGATGCTCTTGCTCTCCTGGTGGAAGCAAGAATTCCTTGCTGTGTCTCCAGGCAGCTTTTTTCCAGCATGTGTGGCTTTCATTGCTTCCAGTCCTGAAGTTGGGAATAAAAACATTCTTTCAGGTGAAATCAAGTGTTCATGAAGAATTTAGCCTGTCTAGATTGTGCTCTGTAGGACTGAACTTCCATTGCTCCCAGGGCTGTGGATGCTTATTCAGTGTTTAGTTGATTATTTTCATGAACTTGTCCTTTTTCTGTTTGTAATAAACACTCTGCTCAGGTGTATGAACAAACTAAGTGTCAGCTGGCAAAAATAAAAACTAATGCTAACCACGGGGTGAGAATAAAGGGATTGGGACTGGATTAACCAGGATTTTGCTGGAGAACTGGGTTAGAAATTCACTGTATCGTGTGCCAAGGTTCCTGTCTGGTTGAATTTGCTGAAATGTTGAGTTTTAAAAATTGCAAAACTAAAACAATGATAGACCCTGCTATACTAATGGTGTAGCTGATGGGTATTTCAGATTTTTATGTAGGATGTTCTTGATGTTGGTTTAAGTTTAGGTTTGGAAAAATCAGGACACTGCCCATTTTTAAATGCAGTATTCTGTAAATAGCTGTGTGTTAACAGAACTTAGTAACTTTTTATTTAAGACCACTTCATCCCTAAGTCCTCTGGAGCAGCATGGACACTTTGAAACCTGTCAGCTAGCAGTGAATTTGAAATCAAAAGCCTGAGGCTCAGATCTGTGAAAATATTTTTTGGACTATCTCTCAGTGACTTAAAACCCCTATCTTTGTAGTTTTGCACATTTTTTAACATCGTGGTCATGCAGTTAAGGGTCAACTCAGAGACCTTGGAGTGGTCTCCCTCCACTGTGGCTTTGTCACATCAGGGCTGATGTGAGCATTGCACAGATCCTGGTCTTGTGTTCCCTGAAAGCTTGAAGGAAATGACTCCTGTAGGTTTGAATCCATGAAACTCAAAACCTGTTTACAAGTATCTGAGGGAAAAAGTTCACATTTAAAAGGTTGATTTTTGTCATTTCCAGTCTGAGCAGTGGTTGATAATGGTGGTGACAAGAAGGGAAAAAGCAATTTTAAAGTACATTTTAAAGTAATGGGAAAAAATGAATTTCTCAATAAGTTTTTGTATTCCAGTTTCTCTTGGAAATGGTTTCCTGGAAAGCCTGGTGATGTGCAGATGGACCATTGCTTGGGAAGCTGGGACTGAGAGTGCCAGGGGGAAGTGCAGTGTGAGTCCAATGCAGTGGCCTTTGAGTGCTTTAGTGAACACATTTTAAAGATAAAACCAGCACAAAACTGTGCTGAATCCACGATGAAACGCCCCTGTAGCACAAAGGGTTTAAATGTCACTGTGAGGCATGAAAGTCTTGGTTTGAGGAGAAAAGACTATTTCTGTACAGCTTGTGTGCTAGAAAAAAACCTGGTCACATAACTGTCAATTCTGATGCTCCTTTAAGATCAGGAATATAATATTCCACTTATATTTAGCAGGACTATGGCTCTGTGTGAACGCTTGAACATTTGTTCTTTTTGTAAAGGCTGTGGCAGCTCTGTGGGATTCAGGGCACTGCTGGTGCTTTTTGACACTGAGGGGCTGCAAAGGTGGGGTTTTAAGTACTCTTCATGTCCAGACAACATAGAAAAGCCCATAAAAACCCACTAAATAATTATATTTATAAAGAGCATTGTTGCCAGCAGACAGGCAGGAATTTAGTTTTGGAGGGTGATGTGTGCTGTGAGGAGCATGCAGCTTTTCCAGAGTCCTTTCCTGGCTTTCCTGTCATCAGAAAGGCATTTGCTCGTAGTAAATGCATTTAATGAAACTAATTTTAGAACTCCAGGTCAGCACTTAAATTTGTTTTCTCCTTGTTAGTCTCACAGCTAGATCAGGCCCTAAATTTTATAACAAACAGGACTTGCAGGTCTCATTTCTTCTCCCTGTGCCAGAGCTGTCTTTCACACAAACGAAAGAACACAATTGTCACCAGTTTTGTACCTTTTCTAAGTCAGATCCCATTTTTTAACGCTTGAATCATATTTCCATCGCTGGGGTGGTGCTTCCCCCCCCTTTCTTACTCAATTTTCCCTTTGTTCCCTCTCCTTTATTTCTTTTGTTAGCAACAGAAATAGCGGTTGTGCAAATCAGCAGCGTTGTCACAGGGAGACATCGCAGCGTGAGCGTGGTGAAAAATGGCCAATTTCCTTTCCTTCTTTTAGTTTTCTTTCTGCACTGACACACCACAGAGGGATGAGCAGGGAAATCACTGATTTCCTATGATTTTCCAGCCTGTGGCTGGACAGGGAGCAGTGCTTGGTTCAGCTGGCCTGGACCGGGGAGACTCTCGGACTATCCCTGTGTGAAAAAGCCAATCACTTGTTTTTAAAATTTTAAAGGTTATAAAAATAGCAATATAAATAGAGTAATAATAATTTGGGCAATATGAGACAATAGAAAGAAAGAGTTACAGATGCCCAGGTACCTTTTTTGGGGGCAACAGAAGCCTACGATTTTCCAGCCTGTGGCTGGACAGGGACCAGTGGGGTGGTTGGTTCAGCTGGGCTGAACCAGGGGGACTCTCAGATTATCCCTTGTGTGAAAAACACCCATCACTTGTTTTTAAAATTTTAAAGGTTTAATGATAATAAAATGGTTGTAAAAATAGGAAAATAAATAGGGTAATAATAATTTGGACAATTTTAATTAGGACAATGTGAGACAATAGAAGCAAAGAGTTATGGATGTCCGGGTACATTTTTTGGGGCAACAGAAGCCCATAAAAGGACCCACGTTAACAGAGGATTAACCCTTAAAAACAATAACCTGTTGCAAATTCATACACCTCATACATGATGCATAAATTCCATTCAAACACAGGATTCTGTCTGGTCAGTGTCAACTTCTTCCTCTGAATCCTAACAGAGTCTTCATGGCTGAGCGAGGTGGAAAGAATTTAGTTTCTCCTGATAATGGAGCAATAAATTTCTCTGAAAGATTCAGGTGTCCTGTGGCTGCTATCTTGCTGTGAGTCCTTTCTTTACAAAAGTATCCTACATAGCATATGTTCTATTTTAACATTTTGTTATAACCTAAAACTATATTTAACACCTATACTTAAGAGAATTAATACAGAATCGCTTTCTAACACAACACACATAATATTCATTTGAATATTTGCAAAATGCCAATCGTGAAATAGGCATTTTTCATTCACACCTTGGCCATCCGAGCCGGGCTGATTCCCTGGAGCAGCGTGGCTGGAATGCCAGTGCCATCTGTCCCCTGTCCCTTGGATCCGTGTGGCTGGGGCTGGGTGGCAGCTGCACTGTGCCTGCTCCAGGCATTAATTCCCTGAGGAGATCGGATCAAGCCGTGCCTGAGGAATGGGAATAGCGCAGGAGCTGCGGGCTCAGCGCCGGAGAAACATGGGAATTCCTTCTGGAAATGCCAAAGGGAATATTCAGGCTGTGCGGCTGCCCCTCAGGGCACCCTCTGCACAGAGGGGTTTTATGGGGTTTTTAATGGGCCTGTTTTGGGTTCTTCCTGCTGCAGGGGTTTGGTGGCCCTGGCAGTGTTTGGTGGCCCCCTGGCAGTGTTTGGTGACCCCCCGGAGGGTTTGATGAAGGTTTGGTGGCCCTGGCAGGTTTTAGTGGCCCCCAGGAGGGGTTGGTGACCCCCAGGAAGGTTTGGTGGCCCTGGCAGTATTTGGTGGTCCCCGGGAAGGTTTGGTGGCCCCTAGGAGGGTTTCTTGGCCCTCACAATGTTTGGTGAAGGTGTCGTGGCCCTGACAGGGTTTGGTAGCTGCTAGGAGGGTTTGGTGGCCCTCCAGGAGGGTTTGGTGACCCCCAAGAGGGTTTGGTAACCCCCAGGAAGGTTTGGTGGCCCTGGCAGGTTTTGGTGGTCCCCGGGAGGGTTTGGTGGCCCTCAGGAGGGTTTGGTGACCACCAGGAGGGTTTGGGGAAGGTTTGGTGGCCCGGGCAGGTTTTGGTGGCCTTGGCAGTGTTTGGTGGTCCCCCAGGAGGGTTTGGTGGCCCCCAGGAGGGTTTGGTGCCTCTGGCAAGGTTCGGTGGCCCCCAGGATGGTTTCATGGCCCTGGCAAGGTTTGGTGAAGGTTTGGTGGCTGTGGCAGGGTTTGGTGGCCCTGGCAGGGTTTGGTGACCCCCACGGAGGGTTTGGTGACCCCCAAGAGGGTTTGATGGCCCCCACGGAGGGTTTGGCGGCCATGGCAGGGCTTAATAGCCCCTGAGAGGGTTTGGTGGCCCCCATGGAGGGTTTGGTGGCTGTGACAGAGTTTAATAGCCTCCAGGATGGTTTATTGGCCCTGGCAAGCTTAGGTGACCCCCCAGGAGGGTTTGGTGAAGGTTTGGTGGCCCTGGCAGTGTTTGGTGGCCACCAGGAGGGTTTGGTGAAGGTTTGGTGGCCCTGGCTGTGTTTGGTTGCACCTGCTGCTGTTGGTGGAAGGACGTGGCAGAGGCTCAGTCCTGGACATCATCAAAGGAAAACAATTCCTTCATCTTGGCTTGGTGGGGGTGAGAATTGGTTGTTACTGCAATGTCACAGCAGGATTTAAAAGCTCCGACAGATCCAGGGAGAATGATCAATACTCCCAGCAGGGCAGTTCTGTGGGATTTACAGGACTAATAAAAAACACAATGCACAAAGAGGGAAATAGGATAAACACTTAAATTTCCTCATAAAAGATGGGTGGAATGAAAGCTGTGCAATGTTTTGCTGTAAGGAGGTGGGAGTGGATAACTTCACTGTGACTGTGATAGAGCTTTCCTTTCCTAGAGTGTATTTAATCCATGGGAATCTGCATGAAAGTCAGGAATGTATTCTGGGAGTAGCACACTAAACCTGTCACCTACTTTGCTAATTGTGTGCCATTTTGAGAACAAAAGCTAAAGCATGTGAAACATCCAATATAGAGCAAACTCCATGTTTAACCCTGATCAGCTGAGTGGTTTGTTGTCTGTGGGTGATGGTATTGGCCAGATAAATCAGGTACTGCTGATGGTGTCAGTGCTGTATTTGCATTGTCCCTCACAGCTAGAACCCTTATACAGTCAAATATTTAGGCAGGCAAGCTGTGATCTTGGCTGAATATCGTCAGAACACCAGCATTTAAAAGGGTATTTTATAAATAAGAGGTGAAAAATCCTTATTTGTGAAGAGTAAATATTGCAACCTAGCTGCAACGATGTTCTGTTGCATTTAAGTGGATAATTTATCTCCAAAGGTGATACCTGGTGAAAACAAATGAAGAGTATCAATTAATTAGTTAAAGAGTATCAATATGAATTTTGTATCAGTTTCTTGAAATGAGTCATCCTGGTTGTGTTTCTAGTGGGAGAATCAGCCAGAGGAGATAAAATAATCAGAGATGGTTCAGAAGTGGCGGAGTTAAAGCATCAGCATGAGTGTGGTGTGTGCTGTGTCCTTTGCAGCGGGGCAGCTGGGCTCTCCTTTTGGCACCTCCCAAGCCGTCCCTGGGCCTGGCTCTGCAGAGCCAGTGTTTGTTTTGCTGCCTGAGATAAGCCCAGCAGGGTCCCGTGCCTGAAATCCCATCAGTGAAATCCCAGGAGCTGAGTGGGCTGGCATTGTGTGCCTGGCTTTGGGAGGTGGGACAGGGCTGGGTGGGCTGGCATTCTGTCGTAGGGGGATACAATATAAGAAAATAAAGATAAGTACAGAAAGTGAGCTTACCCCCTAAAGAGTTGCAGCTGAGCCAACTATTAGAGATTGGGAGCAGGCCTGATGTTAACAGGCCACACCTGTAGCCAGTAAGAAGAGTGTTATAGAAGAGTGGATTGGTTGTTTGAGGGGAACTGGAGTCAGCTGGCTGCTGTGAGGACAAGGAAGAGTCAGTGCCTAGAGGAGCTGCCTACAAGAAACATCAAGGAGGTACAAAACTCTGGCAATATGGAACCCTTGTAATGTAATGAAAATAGAACTCCTTCAATGTAGCGACAACATTCTGTGCCTGGCATGGGGAAGTGGGACAGGGCTGGGTGGGCTGGCATTCTGTGCCTGGCTTGGGGAAGTGGGACAGGGCTGGGTGGGCTGGCATTCTGTCGTAGGGGGATACAATATAAGAAAATAAAGGTAGTATAGAAAGTGAGCTTACCCCCTAAAGAGTTGCAGCTGAGCCAACTATTAGAGATTGGGAGCAGGCCTGATGTTAACAGGCCACACCTGTAACCAGTAAGAAGAGTTATAAAAGAGTGGATTGGTTGTTTGAGGGGAACTGGAGTCAGCTGGCTGCTGTGAGGACGAGGAAGAGTCAGTGCCTAGAGGAGCTGCCTACAAGAAACATCAAGGAGGTACAAAACTCCAGCAATATGGAACCCTTGTAATGTAATGAAAATAGAACTCCTGCAATGTAATGACAACATTCTGTGCCTGGCTTTGGGACAGGGGGACAGGGCTGGGTGGGCTGGCATTCTGTGCCTGGCTTTGGGAGGTGGGACAGGGCTGAGCCAGCTGCTGGGCTGGCTGCCAGGGCCCTGGAGAGGAGCTGCATGGCCAGCAGGAAGGCTTGCACCCATCCCCAGGGCATTCCCTAGTGATGGATCTCCTGTGGGTGTTTCCCCAGTGAAACCCCTGCAGGTCTCTGCTCCGGCTGGGCATCCTTCCCTGCCACCCTCAAGGCAGTGTTTGGAGGAGAATTATTCCTAGATTGGGCTGGCAGAAGTGGCCAGTGAGGAGTGGAGGCTGGGCTGCAGCCCTGTCCTGGCTGCTGCTTATCCAGTTTTCAGTGTCAGTGCTCAGCTTTCGCTCTGCCATAAAGCAAATGCTGATATGTGCCTAACGTGAAGTGACTTGTTCTTCCTGAATTGTACATTGCCTAAATTCTTCAGAAAGAAGCCAGTTAAGTCTTTCTTGCATGGAAAAACTTAAAGCAAAGTGGTTTTGTCTGAATGTGTGTGTAAGTTCTTATGTGCACTTAGGCACACAAAGGAGGAGACTGATTTCTAGAAAGGCTTCAGCATACAGTTGTATCTGAGATTTTCACGTGTATCTTTGTATATATCATCCTTGGGATGATACTCTACACTTACTTGTCTCTTAAATATTCCATGGATCACGTTTTATCCTACTGTTCAGCTGAAAAATAACACTGGAAATTTTTAACAAATAATTACACTTAGCCGTATTCTCACACATCCCAATTTTTAAATGCTAAGTGAGGCCTTTGATATGGATTGCACTGTGACCTATTGCTGTGTGTAACTTTTCCCTGTGCTGGGATATGAGCTGTAGCACCTTGGCAGGTGTAGTGTGATGTGACAAAGTGCTCTTTTAAGCACGTGAGCGTTTCCCAGCAGTTTTTTGCAGCAGAACAGTTACAAAGGCATTTCTATAAAGACCTGGCCTGTTTATCATGCTTATTCCTACTCTACAGCAGGATTTGTGGCAGAGCTTCTCCCGTTTGAAGGGATTTAGCCTTGCTTTTCCCAGGCCTGCACCGTGGATTTGCATAAGCTGCAGTTACACACTCCAGTGGCTTTTCCAGGCTCTGTACTTTCAGGGAAGCAGACTCTGCTGACTGCAGCTCTTGTCGAGCCATTAACTGAGCTGGGCAGTGTCCTCTGAATGCTCAAGGTGGTTTCCAGACAACCTTGGCCTTGCCAGCACTTCAAAAACCCTGTCAGGTTAATAAGGGTGGAGCTCCACAGCCTTTCCCCTGCTGTATGGATGGAGCAGGGGCTGATTTTGTGATATTGCTGCCCACTGAAGTGACAGCTCCATTAATTGAGTAGTGCTGGTGTGAAATCTGCAGCTCCCCACATGTTTTATTCAGAGGAAACCTCAAACCTGCTGGTGGCTAATGCACGGTGTAAGCTGGGTGTATTCATCTGCTGGCCCAAACCTCAGCACTCTGAGCTTCTGTCTTCACTTCAATGTCTTTTTCAGAGAAAGAGTTCCCTTTTTTACTTCATTCTCTGCTAGAAACTGTATGAAGGAGAAAAAAATTCCCTTTTTTACTTCATTCTCTGCTAGAAACTGTATGAAGGGGTGGCTGGATAGCAGAAAATTGCATCACCTAGATAGAGTGAGGCTTGATGACCTCAAGGGGCTTTTTAAAACTTTTTTTGGCACTTTTATCTCCATGTATAAATAGCTCACAAGTCTCTTCCTCAGCATTGGCTAGATGTAGTGTTAAATGCTTTTGGGAGGTGAAAGTAGGCTTTCTCAGTTCCTTGTGGATGCAGCAAATCCAAGCTGCATGCTATATTTACACACTTAGGTTCCCTAGCAGCTTTTACTCCCTATGTAATATGTGCTGGTTTGTTGCAGTGTATTTAAAATGCACTCCTAACAAAAGATTTATGCTGGACTTAAAAGACAGAGAAGTGCTTTAACATCAGTAGGTGTGTATTTAAAATGCACTCCTAACAAAAGATTTATGCTGCACTTAAAAGACAGGGAAATGCTTTAACATCAGTTTGTAGCTGTGTGCTGTCAGCAGCTCCATCTTAATTTATTCATGCAATTTTTAGGTAATATTTTGACCAGCAGCAATTCTCACATCTCTGGAGAGGAGTCATTTAAGGTGGCCAGGTTGTGCTGCTCCCCTCTCTGGTGTGTGCTGGGAGCAGCTGAATAAGTGAATAAGCTTGTCACTCCCGCCCTTGAGCCTGCACTGATTGATTTTTTTTGGAATTGGCTTGGCAAGGGTACGTTTTTCTCAGCTCACTGCTCGTACCACAGGAGAATTTCTCATCTGTATCAAGTGCCCTGGCAGCAGATCCTCCTCCTGGAGGAGTTCGCTGAGGACAAACCCAGGGGTTTCTCTGCGTTTGCAAAAGGTCACCAGGAATTCTCAGTGACCTCAAGGAGACTTTGCCTTTCCTTTCAGGCAGCGTCTCAGGTTTCAAGGAGCTCTCTTGCTTCCCTGCTTAATCGGTGTGCTGTTGAACCATGGAAATCTGGAGATTTTTCCGCTGGCATGGAAGGCTTTGAGGTCTTCTCCCCAAATTTTAGTTGGTTTAAACCCTTGTGCTGTCTGACATGGCTGTGAGCATCACCACAGCTTGGGAGAGGTTGCTGTGAGTCTTTTCAGAAATGCTACTCTGCACGAAATTGTTTTCAGGGCTGAGATGATAATGGAAGTTATTCTTTGTATAACTTCCATATGCATTGTGGGCTGGTTTTTTAATATAGCTTAAAACCCTACTTTAGCTTTAGTCATAAACTGTGTTGTTATGATTAATGCTTGACATTAATATTCTGGAATAATTTACAAGAAATCTTCTGTTCTCTGGCAGACATGCCTCTAAAACCTGTTGTTTTGTGTGTCTGTAGCTTCAAGTATTTCCACATCCATAACAGACAGCTTTAAAAAATTAGTCAGAGCTTTTATTGAAGTCTGTATTGGGGTGATTGATGTGTGTGCAAAGGAACCCAGAACATGTAAAAATGCCTCGTGTGGTTTGGTGGGTTTTTTTGTGTCTGATATTGGTACTGTGTTGGATTCTACAGATGAATGTAAAATCCTCATATTTGTAATGATCAAAGGCATGGCTCCAATTCAGATTCCTTCTTTCCTCCCTTTGTCAGTCAGTGGGATGTGCATATAATGAAATACCTGTTGAGGTCACTGTGGGTAATCCTAGAGGGAGAAGGGAGAGCAGAAACAAAAAATACCAGAGGGATGAGAAGGGGACCAAACACCCCCTCCAGGAGCAGCCAGAAGAGCTAATGATGGGTTCCAGCTGTGGTTCCAGCTGTGGCAGGGACCAAGCTCAGCTGTGCTCTCTTGGCCCTCCTGATACTGCCCTGAGGTACAGAAAGAAGAAATTCAATCTATTCCTCTGTCAAAGAGTTTCCACCAGTTTCCCATCTCCATTGTAATTTATAGTTAAATGGTCTCTCTTTACACTTCCCACTCCTGACTAAGGAAAGGCAATAAATGATTAATGAGTCCCAAAATGCTGAGCCTGGGAGGTAGGAGACAAAACAAGGCAGGAGGTTCTGCCCCTAAAAACAGCTTTTAGTTGAATCCTCAGCTTCTGCTTTGGGCTCTGAGGTGCTCCTACTTAAAAACCATCTGTCAGCACAGCACACTGCTGCCTGTTCTTCCACTTAGCCACAAGGCTGTGGGAGCCTGCAGGAATGATATTCTGAACCTTTGCAAACCTCTTCATGTTTGTTTTTTTTCCTGCTGTTGAAGTGATGCTGAATGTGGAAGCTGTTACCTTTGGGCAGGCTGGTTATTAAATAAATATTTAAATAAAAAAACCTCTAGGTTTTGTTTGAGTCCTTCAAAAGTATTGGAGGTGGAGCAGAGAGTGAGGGTGCAGAACAGGAATTACTTACAAAATCAAGCTAGCTAGGATTTGTGGGTTATTTTGAGAATCTGGGGGAGTCTGGAGACTTAACACAACTTCTGAACATCCCCACTCCCCTGCCAGCTTTGATTCTTGACATAAGTGCTTGAAATTTATCTGGTGATGGTAATAATTGAATGCTGAATTGCCAGGTCCTCGTTAGGAATTCAGAGGAGTGTCCCTTATCCTCTAATGGTAATTTTCATCCACATCCTCAATGAGAGAATAACCATGTAATTAAACATTTACACTGAAAATTCAGGGGTCCAGCTTTGTGTGGTGGAAGCAGTGCCTCCTTAGGGACACAGAAAAGTGTGCTCTGCTTGATTTACTTGATTTGCTTGATTGCTGCTCCCTCTTGTGGGGTTCAGGCCAGTTCAAACAAGCCTGGAGCTCATTCTTGGTGCGTTTAGATGGAGGAGTTAATCAGTGCTTCTCCTCTGATACACTGGGTGGGGCAATGGCCTCAAGGCTTGCTCCTCTGTGTACATTCTTTTATGTCAAGGGGGCTAAATCTGTAAAACATTTAATTCAGTTTTTTCCAGGAACTGATCCATTCACTGTGCTGTTAATCTGTGGCAGGGTTTGCCTTTCTGTCAGAGCAGGGATGAGGCAGTGGCACAGCTGTGGCAGGCTTGGCAGCACTGAAACCTCTGACACCTCCTCTCCTGACTCGCCCTCCTCGGGCTCCTGCCCTTCTTAAGGGAGTTATTCCTGAAAGTTAAACCCCAAAAATACCTCCCATGTGCTCTCCTAAATAAATGCAAATGCTCTAGCTGGGAGAAATATTTTTTTCCCCTTGTAATTTCTCAGTTGTTCTGCTGGCCTAAAATCTCCACATCTAAAATGTGTTGTGCCTGAGGATGTAGAAGTACTGCTTATGTTTGTTTTCCTCCAGAGAGACAGATGAGCTCTGGACATATAATCTCTGTTCTCTGGACAGGAAACTGGAGTGCTGTGGATTTCTTCATTGCTCCTAATTGATGGCAGAGACCTGTGCAACTTCACTGACGAGTTTTTTGGCGTGAAACTCTTCCAGGAATTTCCCTCTGAAGCTTAAAAGACAAATTGTCCTGACCTCTTGCAAAATGGGAAGGGGCCACATGAGTGTGACACTGAAACAAGAGCAGTTCACATGATGTCATTTCTGATATTACACCATTTCACAATAATGATAGGATTTGTCTCAGCACTGCAGTTTCCTTCACTTCACTCATGTTGAACTGTTTCTGCCCAGGAACTGCAATATGGGTATTAAATCTCAGCTTTGGAGAGGATTCAGTGGATTACCTGAAACATCTGATCTTCATTTTACCTGGCTTTAAAAGAATTAATCAATCTTAAATGTGCCTGCATGCAAAGTCTAGGCTTCTGTGGAGACCCAGTGCTGTTGTTTGACACAGAATGAATCCCTTGTAAATATATTTATTCTTTCTGTGATGCAGGCAGAAGTGGGATTTTGGCTGAGATTAAACCAGGAAGCAGGTGCACTTGATTTGAGAAAAAAAAAAAAAAGCAGAATTTAGTGTTCTATTTATATCTTTTCTTGAAGTTTTATATTATTTTGTGTCACAGACTGGGTAATCCCTAGTACAGCATCAGTAACCTTTACTTCAAAACTTGTGATTTTCTTTTCTTTGGCTGGTAGGGTGAGCATTATTTTAAGCAGTTGCTGGGGTTTGTATCTACATTTTAATGTGCTCTAAGTGCAGAGCTGTGCTCAGGATTTGCCACCTTTCATTCAGATGAAATCTGCAGTTCAGTGGGGACCAGGGGGTGATCCCCACAGATTGCATTGCTTGTAGCAGTCCCTCAATTTCACTTCTTATTTATATTCCAAATAACAAAACCTCTGTTTCTGTCCGTGCATCAAAAAGATGTTGGCACCCACTCAGCCCCAGAGCCTTCCCCAACCTGTGTTTATGCTGTAAAGCAACCAGATGAGGAATTGCACTTCATTGCAGCTTCCAAATGGGGTTATTGTGCTTTACTTTGTGGTCATGACAAATGTGTTTGCTCTTCAGTGAAGTGTAGCAGTGGCTGAATTAATTTTGCGTGTGTGCTCCTTGTTAAGTGTGTGCTGGTGCCTGAGGACGAGTCCCCAGTGGGAAACATTGGTTGGAGCTTTGCTTCCAAAGAGAAGTCAAGCACCAAGAGTCTGAAATACAGCTCAGCTCTTTTATTTGTGAGCTCTGAGTGACTTTAATTGCAGTCCTGCAATCAAACAGAAATATGGTATTTAAGTGGCACTCCGCAATACAACCGTTCTGCTTGGGTGTTCTGAGGTTCAGTTTTATTTAAATTTTAAATGAGGATAGCAGTTGTTGCTGCAAAACACTGCTGGTGCCATAGAGACAACTACAAGAGGTCACTGCAGAAGAGAAACTTCTCTCTTCTTATAAAGAAGTTGGGTAAAACAGAAGAAACCACTGGCTGCAGCTCCATGCAAATAACTATTGCTGGAGACAACACTGGGAAGATTTTTATGCTTTCCTTGTGAAATTCCAGCCCATATTTGCTAATGCTGCCAGTGGGTTTGAGTTTTTTTTTTTTCTCCTCCTAGTTATCATTTCTGATTGATTAATTTATTTATATGAGTGATCCAGCTGTTTCCAAAGTCAACTGGACTCCCCCTCAAAACTATTTCCATGAGTTGCCAGTCTTGATGTAAATCCATGGCTGCAGTATTATCCAGGGTGTAGGAAACACATGGATTTGTTCTCAGAGGTAACAGCTGTAGAGAGAGGAGTATTCAAATTCCTCCCTGGTGGGACCAACCACTTACTGACCAGAGAGCTATTTAGGGAGAAAATGCCAATTGAAGAAGTGACGTAAATGTGGTCAGTTGATACTAACTGAGGAGCTGCCAGCCAACATCCTATCCTGGAGTTGCTCTTTCATCCCTGTTTTGCTTTTTTGGAGTGGAAACAGCACGAGTGATTGATTGCTAAATAGCAGTGGAAGTGGTGCACTCTATATATAGAGTGGTGCTGGAGAGCAGAGCTACAATGCTTATGAAGAAAAAACCCAAACCAAAACAAAACCCCACCAACAAAAACATTTACTGAGATAATAAATGCCTCTAAACCACTGCCAAGATGGAAATGATAACAAGATACCTCGGTTTTAAGAGGTGTTTTAAGATCAATTCCTCGTGGCAGGATTTGCTTTGGTAATCCTGGTGGAGCTCAGTTATTGTTTAGACTAAATATTGTTTATTTTTGTATTTTTAGCAGCAGCTCCTTGGGACTCCAGGGCAATATAATTTACGAGGTAGGATGCAAGTCCCTAATTGTGTCTTGCATTGTACAGGCTGTTCAGTGCAGAATAAACATTCTCCTCCTTCTTGGGGGGGGAAAGGTCTGTGTCAACAAGGCTTTGCAGCCTCTGCTCGCATGCCTGAGCTCTATCTCCAAGATGGGTTTCCTGGCAAACACATCAGCAAATGTTTCTCCAAAGTGCACAGTGCTCATGTATAAATTCCTTCATTAGTCGTGGCTCTCATTCCCTCCTCCCCTTCCCAGTCTTGGGCTCCAAATGTTGAGCAAGAGGACCAGGAATGCTGAGCCCTTAAACTGAGGTAACTCACAGCAGCACCCACGGCATGTCAGAGCAGAGGGAATGCCTGTTCCCACTGCTTGGAAGGAAGGAAAACAGAAAACCAGAGCTCTGCCATTCAGAGAAACCCTAAAAAACAAAATTGGAAATCGCTCCTGGAATGCCCTTGCAAGAAAAACTTGCCATCATTTAATCTCCCACCAAACTTCAGGCTTGTAGGATTTAGGGTGTGGATGAGCCTGAGCAGGGAAATGGGTTCAGGCTGCACTCAGGATGCTCATGGGAACATCACAGTAGTTCTTCTGGCCAGGTTTCCACTGTAGGTGTACTTTATTATCCTCATTCTATGGGAAAACTGGACACTTCTCAAAGGGAACTGCCAATTTTTTTTTGCTAAAATGTTGGATAATGAGATTCTGTGTTGTTTGCAGAGGATGTGATCCCTGTTCATTGAAGGTGCCATCCTAGTTCATTCTCTCTAGTGAATGCAGTCAAATATTTGAGTTGAAGCCCTGATGAAGGTTAGCTGTAAGTCCGACTTTTTGGACTTGATTTTTACTGTGAATTTGATTTGTCTTTTCTTTTTTTTTTTTTTTTTTTTTTTTTTTTTTTTTTTTGTGTTCTGAGTGGGAGAGCTTGGTGACTTAACCATGGCACTCCCAGAGCTTACAAATCCTGGTGGTGCTTTCCCACCTATTGTCCCTGATGGGGTAGGATGGAATACAGAACCTCTGCCCTTTTTGGAATTACTGTTGGGTTTCTAATTCCACAACATTTACAGTCCTGGTGGGAATAGTTAATTAATGGCTTAATGGTTAAATAGTTAATTAACTCTTTAATCTCATTAGGTTGGAAGTAGAGCTTGGGAGGTGGCAAAGCCTCATGCTATGGAAACGCCAGCAGAGAAGCACTTTCCTACAAGTAAAATGCTCTTGCTGGATCCTTTTTGTATTTTTTTACACAGGTTTTTTACACTCAGGTTCTGTGAGATAATCCAAACCAAAACTCTTTTTTCCCCTTTGGTTTGATCTGTTTTTTTCTTCATTATTAAGCAAAGGAATGGAAAAGCTTAAGACTAGGGCAGGAATTTTTATTATAGGAGCCACTCTTGAATCTGTCACTTCTACAACAGGAAGATCATGTAACTTTTCATCCACACATATTTCCAATTTCTGAAACTTTTATCTACCCATATTTCCAATTTCTAAAGCTGAAGTAGTCCAGCTTTAATATATTTAATGTTGGGTTTTGGTTGTTTTTTTTTTTTTACTACTACTACTACTTTTTTACTACTTTTGTTAAGGTTGGGATTGAAGCTTTTGAGATGATATTTTGTGTTTAGGTTTAAATGTTTATTTTTTCTTATTTGTGTTATAGTTTTATAGGTAGTGAGTTTTGTAGTATTTTACTAACAGGGTACGAAATGGTTAATGATCTTTTGTTATAAGGTTTTTTAAGGTTAAACTACATAAATAACAAATCACACTTGAATTATTTTTACTTTTAATTCAATAACTAATCACTCAAAGCTCGCAATGTGGATTTTATTTGTCTAATTACAAAATACTACCTAAACTCATGAAGAAGTAGAAGAAGGTAAAGAAGAAAGATTAGTTTTTGTATTAAAGCTTCTGTTTTGTTTCATTTATTTTATTATGTATTATATATCATATATAGCATATATATTATATTATATAATTTATATATAATATATCGTATATATTCTATAGTGTATATGTATAATATATTACAATAATCTATATTATTATAGTATGATAATATATATGTGTAATTGACATTATAATATATATAGTTATATAACATAGTTATATAATATAACTTTATATCTATAGACATATGTGATATACATATAGACATATATGTGATATTATACATAGAGACACATGTCTATATAGACATGTATATCTATTCTACATATAGACATATTATACATATAGTATATAGTTTGATTTAAACTCTATAGTATATAGTTTTATTTAAACTATATACTTGGAAAATAATAATATATATAATATATATTATATATTAATATATAATATATGTTATATATAATATATATATTATATTATATATATTATATTATATATATTATATATATAAAATAATAATATATATAATAATATATTTATATAATAATATAAACTATATACTTATAATAATATAAACCATATACTTGTAATTTTAGTGTTGTTAATTAATTTTGGAAGGGTTTTTTATGGCCTTAAGTTAATTATAGAATTTTTTCTTTTTCTAAATTTGGGTTTTAAGTTTCAAATTCTCAGCCTCTGGGGTTCTACCAGTTCAATATCCAGCTGTTGATGGCATCACCGTTTTGAGGCTGAATGACAAATGTGCCACAGGCTCGTTTGGAGCATGACTCAGTGTGACTTGTGCCTGATCCAGCAGTTTCCTTCCTCCTTCTCCTCCTCCCTGCAGGCTGGCCAGAGGATAATCTGTTGATCCTGGCAGGGATTGTGGCGCTGAAAACCGGGCATTGTTTTCCTGAGGAGCGCTTGGCTGCGAGTGCTGGAGCCCAGTGCCTCGGCGGTGGCCGCCACAAGGAGGTTTTGTTCCCGTGGCCAGCGGGGCTCCAGGCGTGCCAGGCTGGGCCAGCAGGCAGGGGTGGTGGAGTGATGAGGCACAGATGGCACTTTTCCTGTCCCTCTGACCTCGGGTGGGTGTCACTCCTGAGGTTTTTATTGGCTTTCTTCAGCATTCGAAGAACAGCACTGTGAACCTTATTAGAAAACCCCCCAAAACTTGGAGTAACCAAATATTTCTTCTAATATAAATTAATTTTTTAGCTTTTTTTCCCCATAAAACAAGACATTCTTTCTCTGTTCCCACTGTTTGGAAAGCCAGGACTGAATAAGACACTGACGGACATTACTGAAATTCCAAGAATCATAGAATCATTTGGGTTGGGAAAGATCAAAGTCCAACCAATAAAGCAACACTGGCAAATCCACCAACAGTGACACCACTTGAAGAGAATGCAGGAAATGCACAACAGAATTTCATTTTTATAGCTATAAATGATATCATCCGAGTTAGATATGTTGGTGATGGATAGTGTTGGGAAGTGGCTGAAGAATTAATACTGAGGTGGGCTAAGCTGCAGCCAGAGTGCTCTAAGGTGCAGGTTTCTTTTTAAACCTGTCTCTAAAGGTTTTGACTTCTTTATTCCTACTTGCTTGCCTCTTAACCTGCCCATAACATGCCTTAAAGACAAAATAAAAATCAGTTGAGTATGAGCTGTGCTGGGGGCCAAATTCCTTGGAATTTGAGTTATCAGTGATATTCACATACCTGGAGGCTGACTGGGTGATCTTTCCCTCTTGCTTTTGACACAGCTCCTCGGTTGTTGGTTGTTATGGGCAAAGTGCAGTTCTGGCAAGCTGATTTTTAGGATTTGGGCCAGCATTTGATGAGGATTTCCTTGTTCTGAGTGCAGGCATGCATTTTGTGCGTGTGTGTTTGCAAAGGAGAGGTGTGTTCCCCACCGGGAGATAAGGAGTCTGTGTCACTGGAATCAGAACTGCTGTCCTAAGTGCAGTAAACTTCCTTTTTACTTTCTGCTAAGACATACCCAGCTCACAGTTATCCCATCAGGTTTCTGGAAGAGTCAAATTACTCTTTTTTCCCCCCCCTTCTAAGTCTCCCATTACCTGTTTTTCTTAGGCTCAGTTTAGCATTGTAGTATGTGCAGTGCATAAATGGGGACATCCTTCCTGCTTAGAAGTGTCCTGGAATTAATGTCACTCTTCCACAGCATCCTATTTCACATGGGAAATGCATGGACACAAGAGCTGTGTGCTGAATAAATAAATAAATACCAGTTTTAGAAGATGCTGCTGTTTTTCTGAATAGGAGAGAGCTGTAACGAGATAGACACTGCACTTTTGAGGGGATTTGTCAGGACCTGATTGGAATTTTGAGCCTCCTTTTACATAAAATCAATTACAAAATGCTGAAGTATGTACTCATAGCTCTGTATTGCTGGGAAATGGAAGTTTGCTAGCATTAAAAAGACCTCTTGATCCTTCAGTTCCTACCCAGCAGGTCTGTAGTAGAGCTGTTTGTTTGAATTTATCCCAGGGTATGTATGAAGTGCTTCCTCAAGTAAACCCAGTAAAACCAAACATCTTGGCTTGGAAAGTAAATAGGAAAAGGTGTGTGTGCAGGGGGGAGTAATTTATATTTTCAGTGTATTTTCCGAGTGACACTGCAAAACCTGTCGAGATTTGCCAGTGAATGTAAGGGAAGGTTAATTCCTGTTAACCAAGAACCAGAACAAATTGTCTCAAGCTAAGATGAAGATATTTGTCACGCTGAGCTGTTCTGATGCTTCAGATTTACACAGTTAACATCACTCCCCTTCTCTGTTAAAATGTCTCACTTAAGGCAATATGTATTTTTTCTGAAGAATTGACTCCAGTGCCTGGTCCTGGCTGCCTTGGGGTGAGCTGCCATTGTGCAGAAGTGCCTTCTTCACAGCTGAGCACCAAATATTGCTGGAAGCCCCAAATCATACTGTTACCTGCACCAAAACTGGATGCTGAGCAGCCTCTGGGAATTAGGGCATGACTCCTCTTGGATTTAGGGCTACTCACAAAAGACAGACCTCTTGGAGGATGAAGTGAGTGTCTGTTAAATGAAGATTTAAATTATAGATGCTCCACAGGAACATAGAGTATTTATTAGTTTCTTTATGCACGTGCTGGAGTGGATTTGAGGCGGTTTAGATTTGGAGTGGATTTGAGATTTATTTTGTTGAAGCAAAGTTGGGTCATTTACCTGGTGAAGGAGTTAAAAATAACTCATAGGCTCAACTGGTGGCTTTGGAGGTTAATGAAAGATGTGACTTTGGAGATCTTATTGCAGCCTTTCAGTACTTAAAGAAATGTTATAGGAATGACAGAGACTTTTGCAAAGTGTATGGGAGTGACAGGACACAGAGGAATGGCTTCACAATGACAGAGGGCAGGGTTAGATGGGATATTGGGAAGGAATTCTTCCCTGTGAGGATGCTGAGGCCCTAGCACAGGTTGCCCAGAGAAGCTGTTGCTGCCCCTGGAAGTGTCCACGGCCAGGCTGGACGGGGCTTGGAGCAACCTGGGATGAGGAAGGTGTCCCTGCCCATAGCAAGGGGTGGAATGAGATGGACTTTAAGGTCGCTTCCAACCCAAACCATTCTGTAGTTCCATGATTCACATAGAACCAGCCCGTTTTACAATTGTAAAGCTCCACCTGACCTAAGCAGGGTTTATCCCAGGGGCAGGGTGCAAGTTAGACCATCCCTAATCCCTCTTATTTAAAGGAAGCACGACTGGCCTTCCCAGGGACAGTGGGACATGGCTTGGCTCCAGGCACCGTCAAGTGATTGCCCCCAAGTGTAAAACAGTGCCAGCGCTTCCAAATGAGCTAAAATACAGTCAGCAGCATGGCAGGGTGTGCTGTGCCAGCCTGAGCAGCCAGATTCCTTGCGCTGGGCAGGCAGCTCATGGAAAAACTGAGCTCAGCCGCTGGGTGGAGGCTTCGCTGGGCTCCTGACCGGGAAGGAGGGCGCAGGCTGAGTTGCTAAGGAGCAACCTGTTTGGCTGGCCCTGGAGAATCCCGTGCCAGGAAGAGCTGACTCCCCGAGTGCTCTGCTGTCGCTGCTGAGGAATGGCAGCAATGGGTAAAGTGAGCTCTTGAGGCTTCGCAGCTCTCCCGGCCCCGGGCGTTTCTCCCTGGCCTTTGGGAGGGCATGGGTGAGCGAGCTTCAGCTGAAGTCGAGGGGAATCGAGAGATGCTTTGGGTGAGAAATCCGGTGGAATCAACAGGTGGCATTAACCTCCGTGGAGCCACGATATCTGCTCTGACCCTGTCTCCAATTGTTTTGGGGTATCGATCCGTTTAGTGCCACTTAAAGCCACTTGTGCCCTCTAATCCTTCTGTGCCTTCGGCGCATCCACCTCATCACCTTTTGAAATGCCGGGTATCCATTTTTTGGCCAGCCACTACTCCCGATTGCTCTTCTGCTATGCTGTCAGACTTCAATCACACATTTTGGGGTTTTGCATTTTTTTTCCCCCCTTATTCCATTTCTGAAAGAATAAAACCAGCACCAGCGTGGGTGCCTCATTTTAAGCTCGGCTCCGCACATCGCAACCCGCAGCCCCGATATAATTAGCACCGTAATTAGCAGCGGTGGGGCGGTTTGTTTGTGCCATGCAAAGGCCGCCCGGCGCGAACAGGAATATACATTTAGAATATACATGGATGTGCAGCCCGGAGGGAGGGAGGGCGCCCAGCTCTTGGGATGCTCTGGTTTTCCTCCTCGGGGACACAAAGGAGGCGGGCAGGCGCTTTCCCTGGGGGTTCCGGAGCGATGCCCGGCAGGTGTGTGTGTGTATAAGAGAATGTGAGAGTGTGTGTGCGCTGCCCCGGCTCTTCCGAGCGCCGCTCCCCGCCCGCTCCCCGCTCCGCCCCCGGGCCGTGCCGTGCCGTGCCGGGCGGGCCCCGGCGGGGACAGACGGCGGCAGCGGGAGCCATGGACGCGGCTGCCGAGTGCCTCAGCCCGGCTGCCCAGCAGCAGGTAAGGCCGGGGGGCTGCGGGGGGCTCGGGCAGCGCCGCCGGGACAGCTCCGTGCGGTGCCCGGGAGCGGCCGGGACAGCTCCGTGCGGTGCCCGGAGGCGGCCGGCGCCCAGCCCCGGGGAATTGTCCCAGTCTCGCTTTGCACAGTCGCTGAGCAGAACGTGAGCTCTGAGCTGCTCCGGGAGCCTTCGTGCCAGCGGACCCTGGGGAATGAGTGCTGAGTAAATGTCGCAGCAGCCCCGTGGGACCGTCAGGTGGCCGCGGGCGGGTCGGGCATCCCTGGACAGGAGCTGTCAGACCGGCTCAGGATGGGCTGTCGGGGTATTAGAAGGGAATCCCTATGGTTACGTGTAGGTTAAGGTTCATCAGCCTGCTGCCTCTGAGTAGTGATTTGCATTTAAGAGAGAGAAAGGTGAGGGGTAAAGCAGGATGTGGACTGACCGAGCCCTGTGTGATTCACGGGTTCATTACCATATGAGTAAGTGGTGCAAAGTGTTGTATGTATTTATAACTCATATGCAAAAAAATGTCCGATAAATATGCTGCCTTAACCTCTTAAACACAGTCCCTCTTGTTTCCATGCTAATAGTCACCACTCACCTGGTGAGCTCCTGGGACTCCTGGGTTAGGTCACATGCCGCTGAAATGGAGACGGGGAAAAACATCGCCATGGGTTAGCGCTGGTTCTACCCGACAGCTATGCTGGTCAGCTGTGTTACAGGAATATTGCAAATTGGGTGTTGCATGTTCAAACAGACTTTAAATTATGTAGGAGGGCAAGGAACCTTATCAGGTTTTTGACTGATGGAGTGTGACTTGGCTAAACAGAATGAACAGTCCTATAATATTTAAGGAAGAGGATACAGAATACTGGAATGGGACAGCATCCATCAGGAAAAATTTTGTTGGCCCAAAAAATGACTGGCTGGCTGTGTCTTATGCATGTTGGCAAGAGGTTTAAATCAGCCTGAGAATAGTTATTGCAGCAATGCCCAGCAGTGGTTGCTCACAGGGAGCAGGTGTAATTTAGTCAGGCAGACTTGTGTTTTAAGGTTTCTCTGGCAGTGGGATCAGAGAGCTTTTCTGGGTATGGTTTGGTGCTGGCAAGCTAACACTTCAATCCTCCACGACAAATATGACACTGGCTTTGATTACTAGCCTTAGAAGCAGGTAATTTGGAGTGCACTGGAATTGAGGGGTGCTTTGTATAGCTGGAAAACTCTTACACATGTAACTATGTGGCAAGTCAACATGGTCATTTGTCACCGCTCAGAAAAGCAGCGTAACTTCCTGCCTTTGTTGGCTGTGTCTTGGGGCTGCCGGGCGAACAATGAAGCCCTGGCTGTTTCAGGAGGGAAAGGCTCTGAGAATGCACACCTTCAGGATGTGTGTGTATGTGTGTGTGTGTCACTGGCCTCTACCTCAGCAGCTCACCTCGATAATTCTCTCATCGTGCCACGGTGACGGCGCAGCTTCCCCAGCGCGCGCGCGGGGCCAGGAAGCCGCGGCTTCCGTCACCATTGTGCTCCATGCCCTGCCACGGGCACAGCCAGGCCTGGTCCCCACCAGTGGGGTTTGAAGGGGGGCTCTGTGGGGTAGGGGTCTCTCCACAGCAGCTGCACATCCCGTGCTCCCACTTATCCCAACTTCTGCAGGCAGCAGAAGATGCTTCTCACCCTTTCCAGCTGACACCCAACACCTGCTTTGGTGTTTTTTTCACATGTAGTTCTGCTCCTGTTACAACCTGCTCAGTTCTTCCCTCTTCAGATCTAAACATACTGAACTCCTTAAGCCAGGGTAGAGATTTGCTGCTGCACAGGGCTGGGGTTTTATTTTCAGGCTGAGTGACCCTAAAGCTGGAGTGTCAAGTGCTGAGCAAGTAGCCCTGCAAAAAAGCAAGGAGCGTTTTGGAGTTCAACAGTGCATTTCTTTCAGGGCTTGGTGACTGTAAATCATTCTGAGCAACTGCAATAAAAACCCAAGAATTCAGTGTGTGTATTTGTAGTATTTGAGCAAGTCCCATAAATTAGGGTGATGATTTTTCAGCTGGTGCCCAGTTCTGTGTTCATCTCAGCCATCTCCTCTCGTTTTGCCCACGGGGCCTTACAGAAGCCTCTGATGAGGTTTGGGTTTTTTTGGTGTGACATGCTCAGTAGGGCTGAAGCTGCCATTTCTCCTTGTCAGATGAGCAATATTTCATAAAAGGGAAGTTGCAAAAGCTTGGTAATGAGTGCAATTAGGCTTCGTATTTTTATTCTTCTGTTTTTGACAGTGATCTGTCACTTTTGATTGAGGCCTGTATTGCTTGCTGAGTCACTGATGAATTTTAGATGATTTTAAGAAGTCAAGGAGACTTCTTCTTCAGTCTTAGTGATTTCTAATTTCTTTTTTTTTAAATCTTTCATTCCTTGAATAGTTATTTATGCCTTAGGCAGCCTAAAGAACAGCTTTTAGTAAGCTGAATTTCAGAAGTATGTGAATTTTTTGGGTGGTTGTCTAATGTTCAGCAGTGTCTCTTGCAGGCTGCAGTGTCTGCTTCTGCTACTGCCCTTAGAGGTGACTTGACTCTGTCAAGTGCTTGGGCTGGACAAAGACCAAAGTCAGCCAGGCAAAGCCTGTTTTGATTTAGTCAGCACAGAGGGAGAAATGTAAAGTTAGCGTTGCTGCTTGCAGGCTGTGCAAGAAATCAAGGTATTTATAGCACGGAGCAGAGTCCAGGAGGTGCAGAGAGTGTGGTCTGACAAACCCCGATGCGTTCCGTCACGCCCGTGCTGCCGAGGAAGAGGCCCTCAATAAATAAATCTGACACTGCTCTGTGTGGGTCTGAAAGCCTGGCCTGTGTTTTTTATTCTTTCATCTCCTAAAGGTTCACAGCTTGAGCAGCTGGGGCTGTTCTGGGTGTCCTTGCCCTGTGCTGTGCTGGGGGGCACCCACTGTACCCGAGCTGGGCTTTGGCACAGGAAAAATCTGTGTGCAACAGGCTCCCACCCTCACTGCAGGGTTTGTTAGGCTTGCTAGCAGCCTTTGGTTTGACTCTGATAACTCCTTACCCAGTGAGATGTGGGCTCCTCCCTGTCCTGATGGATTTACCTCCTCTGAGCTCGCAGGTGATACCAGCTTCATCACCAATGCCACCTACAGAGCATTAAACAACAATTCATTCCGAGTTAAGTAATTCCATCCACCAAAGCACGCTAGGAATGGGATTGTGAAGGCCACAGGTTGACCATTTGAGGGCTGGCCTGACTCTATAGCATGATGTATTTCTGTTGAGCTGGAGAGCACCCTCCAAGATTTGTGGGTAGCCTCACATACTGAAGCCTTTTTTTCCTCCTCTTTGCATATTTCCTGTCCCCCCCTTGTCTCATTTTGCTGTGGGCTCCAAAACCCTTTAGGGAAGGATGGCCTGTTTCTTACAAACCCTCCTTTGTCCAGCACAAATGAGCTGGTGTTTGGTCAGGAACCACGGTGAAAATAACTGTGTAATCATCTAAATGGCACCCAGACATCCTTGAGAACGTGCTTGAAAATATTCCTTACTGCCTGATGCAGCCCTTAAGGGACAGCAGCCTTCTGATAGAGAAGTTTGGGTTACAAAGGAGCCAAGAGCATGATTTGGTGGGGATTTGTTCCTTTACTCCATGAGGATGGTCAGGCAGGGGAACAGGAGCCTGGAGAGGCTGCAGAGCCACCAAACTCTGAGGTTTTCAGGAGCCGTCTGGTCCAAGCCCTGAGCAGTGTGGTCTGAATGTGATGCTGACCCTGCTTTGAGCTGGTGAGTGGATGAGACCTCCTGAGGCCCCTTCCAGCCCAAACAATTCTGTAATTATTTGTTTCAATTAGTTGCTTTAAAATATGAATGTTCAGAATGAAATACAACTTCATGACTTCTTACAAACGTACCAGTCTGTGATAACCACAGGTTTTCAGCTTAAAGTTCAAGAACACAGGATACTGTTTCTGTTGTTTTTTATTCAAAGATACTTAAGGCTGATGTGGTCATGCAAAGCAAAAGTTCATAAATAAACAATATGCTTGTTCCAAGATGTAAGCCATTGTTAGTCAAAGCTGCTGAGTGAAAATGTGTGTTTTTTATTCTTACAAGGTTTGCAGGTTGGCTTTAAATGGGCAGCTGGAGGGCTGCAAAGATGAAATAGAATAAGGTAGAGATGCACCATGGATTGGCACTAAAAGCAGAATTATGTCCTAAGAAATGACACACAAAATATGTGGTTTTGCACAAGGTAAAATTCATTTAACTTCCTGCAGTTGGTATCTGTAATTTAGAAACTGGCAAGCCTCATTCATTCTCAGGAAGGCCTGAAAAAACCTGGCCAAATTAATAATTTTTTTCCTATTTCTCAAGTTCCTTCACTTCATATTGTATTGTGCTTGCTTCTGGGAGAATATATAATTCTTCAACATAGCTAGCAAGTGTGTAAATCCTTTGGCTCTTATCATGCAAGGAAAGCAAGGGGAAATATGTATCATTTGAATTATACCTGAATTTTCCATATAGGCACCTGGTTCTGATGTGAAAGCTCAGCTGGTTATTGAAATTCATGAGGATGACAGCTACGATCATGTTAACATCCAAATAATCTTGTTTCTGCCTTTGGAAGTTGGGGATACACAGTCTGTACTGTTTGGTGTATTTTATTTGTGGAGACTTTAGGGCCCTTTGTTTTCCATAGGAAAAAACAGTTTGTGCTGTTGTTATTCCTCACCTCTGTCAGGTGGGGTTTGCCAGTGTTTATTTACATAAACAGAAGTGTTTATTTTTAAATAAACAGGAGGGATCACATGAAGTCAATACCAGGCTTGTTTCCAGAGCTGTGATTTCAGCACACATTTCAGGGCATGTTTGGATACTGGGTGTCATCAGCAATTCCAAACACTGCAGGTGGGTCAGGGCACTGCCTGCCAAGGATTCCACCCAGGCTTTGCCCAGCAGCAGCAGGGCTGGGGCTTTATTTTCATGGACAGACTGCTTCAGGTTGGGAGGTGGTGTTGAAAACACGTTTGGGGATTCATGTCTGCACCCAGAGCCTGCTGTCACCTGGCTCTGTAAGTAACAGGTTATGGCAGGGGATGGTTTTGGGTGCAGGTGTGAAGAATCTGCTCCTGCTATGAGTTTCTGTCCGTGGAGAGCCACTTACCTTGAAATTCAGGCAAAGAACTCATGGAGAGCAGCTCTGTGCAAAACCAGCTCTTTACTCTTTCTACCTTGGGCTTTTAAAAAATTCTCTGAGAAGGCTTGTTTCCTTTTTAGAAGTAATTTTTTACTGGGACCTCTGGAGTCCCCCAGTCCAATCCCCTGGGTCACCTAGAGCAGGTGACACAGAAACATGTCCAGGTGGCTTTGGGGTGCCCACCCTCAGTGAACAGAAATTCTCCCTCGTGCTGAGGTGGAACTTCTTGTGGTTCAGTTTATGGCCATTGCTCCTCATCCTGCCACTGGGCACCACTAGGAAGAGTCTGGCACCACCTTCTTGGTGGACTTTGGGATGTTTGTATGGATTTGTATAGATTGATGAGATCCCCTCTTGGTCCTCTCCAGTCTGAGGTTTTAGGATTTGAATCATCCTGGTCCTCCCATGCATCAGCTTGTGCTTGATTTTCATCAGCCCTTTTCTGTTAACTGCAGGTTTCAACCATCCTGCTCCCTTTTTTGGCTTTTTTTTTTTTTCCCCATGTTTTGTTTGTGTTTTTGGAGGCTGTGACACTTTTCCCTGGGTTTGAGTGGTGACTGCACTTACAGAAGGGAAAAGAAATTACACTTTCTGTTTTTTGGTGGTTTTCCTTCTGTTTAGAAGCACTACTGAAAACACTGGTGTTTTGATTTCTCTGTGTGCTTGACCCTGATGTTATGGCAGATTTTCCTGTCAGTTTGGATGCTGTAGTTACAGTGAAAGGTTTCAGAAGAGAGGAGTTGGGTGCAACATCAGGGTGGCTATGAGTTGTGCCTTTGGCTCCCTTCTGAGCTATTCTGAGCTGCTCACGGTTTTGCTGTACCAAACCTGAACTAATTTTACTTTTTCTTGTATCAGACTTACTGGCTTTGCCTGGGATTTAAAGCAGAATATTAAAAATGTTACTCTCTATGATGTTCCATCACTTCCACCTGGGCTGAAGTGAGGAAGCACCATAGGTGTCTCAAGAGGTCTGTTCTTGGCAGAATTCCACTCCAGCGAGGTTTGGACTGGAATATGGAATTTTGGAGATTTATAATGGAGCTAGTGCATTTTCTCTCCATAATTTCAGCCTTAGCTGTGCATACTGAACTCCAGTGTTTACCCAAATCCTGTGCCCCAGGTACGTGTGCACAGTGTCAGTGGTTAGGAAAAATGGCACATAATGTGTTTGGTGTTGGTCAAATTAATTCGTCAATAAAAAAAAAATTCCACGCTGCAGGGGAGGGAAAAAAACCCAACAAAACAACCCAAAATAAAACGAGCAATAAACAAATCAACCTGCTTCCTCTCAGCCACACAAATAATAATTAAAGATCTCTTTTAAACACAAGTGTGCTCAGGGAGGGTAGTGCCTGCACGGGGGTGTTACGATAACAAGTTAGGGAAGGCAGGGCCATTACCTGCAGTAGGGAATTAACTCCTACAGATGTGTTTACAGCCTTGCCCAGTCAAACCTCCCCACTGCCTGCCCTGCTTCCAGAGCGTGCTCCCCGTTGGGTTGGCCAGCTTTGATCTCATCCCATGCCTGTGTTCCCCTTGCCAGGCTGAAGCCAGACTCGCGGCGAAGCGAGCGGCGCGGGCGGAGGCGCGGGAGATCCGCATGAAGGAGCTGGAGAGGCAGCAGAAGGAGGTAAGGCCGGGGCTTCGGGGGGTGCCTGGGTTGTTTCCAGGGAGGAGGATGTTCAGAGATCCTGGAATAGAGGGCTCGTCTGTGTTTTGTTGAAATAGTCTGCGTGGAGCTAATGTTGATCGTAGAAAACCCTGGGAAAAACGCAAGGATTTTATCTCGGTGAAGCCGGCGTGGTTATTCACAGAAAATCCTGGTGGTTAGTAATTCCTGTTTAATGTTAAACTTGGAAGTATGCAGCTTCCTTCTGTGCCTGTCGGAGGTGGTGGATTCTTATCACTTCGTTAGAAATCCAATGAATATGGAAGATTCCTGGCTCTTTGTGTAACTCCAGTGGGAAGCTGTTCTGCTTCCTGCTGTGAAGCTGCTGCCCTCCCCAGGTTTGGAAAAAGGATGGGCTGATCTTGGCAGGGGCAAGGGTAGAAACTGCACTTGGCAAAGCATTGCCTACCTGGTGAACTGAACCAGGAGCTCTCAAAAGTTGTGCTTGGTGATGTGCATTCAGTGAAGCAGCAGAGTGGCTGCAACAGCCACTCTGGTTGAGGTTAGAGGGACAACAGTAATCACAATTTATTTTTTCAGTAGATTTTTGAAGGAGAATGAAGAAGAAGGGAGTCTGGGGGCAAGGTCTGGGAATACTTAGTAGGAATAAACGTGGGGCAGGAAAAAAGGGAAATGGCTTCACACTGACAGAAGGCAGAGCTGGAGTGGATATTAGGAAAAACATCTTTCCTGTAAGAGTGGTGAGGCCCTGGCACAGGTGCCCATGGAAGCCCGGGATCCCTGGAAGTGTCCAAGGCCAGGCTGGATGGGGCTTGGAGCACCCTGGGATAGTGGAAGGTGTCCCTGCCCATGGCAGGGGGTGGAACTTGATGATCTTAAGGTCCCTTCCAACCCAAGCCATTCTGTAATTGAGTGGTTCTGCATTTGCTTTGGGGTGCAGAGCAGGATCTGGTTGAGCTGTGGAGCAGTGACTGAGGAGCGAGAGCAGGATGTGGCTCAGGATGTGACAGCAGTGCCGGCGCAGGCTGCAGCAGCCAGCCCACAGAGGAGCTCCTGGGCAGGCTGCCCACGCTCTGCTCCTGGTGAGGCAGGTCTGGATGTGTCTCAGCTCCCTTGCTGCAAACACAAAGCTTGGGGAAGGTGGGAGCCTTCTGCTGCTGTCTGAGGGATGTTTCTTGCAGCCTGGCCCTGCCTGGGAGGTGCTGTCACTGCTGTGCCAGCAGTCAGGGCTGGGGGATTTGGGAGCAGCCGTGGGACGGCTGTGCTAAACAGGCACCACGTGTTTTGTTTGGGTAGCAAAGTAAATAGGGGTGTCCTGGCAGTGACACCATCTAATTTACAGGTGACTTAATGAAGCTGATGACCCCTTTGCAGATTAAAAGCTGATGCTGCAAAGGGTGTCTTGGTAAACTGAAATTTAGGCGTGAAAACTAAAGCTCCTGCAATTAAGGGCTTGTCATCTGAAAACCTGTGAAAGCTTTGGGTAGATAGAAATTGGGCAGGGCAGCATGTCCCTGTGAAATACCACAGTCATTGAAAGCTCAGCCAGATACGCATCACAATCTGCTTTGTAACTCACTGGCATAAATGGCACATTTATTTAATGTTTTGCATGCTTGGATATTCTGTAACTTTTTGAAATAGTTTAATCTTAGCCCCCAGATGCCAGGTAGAGATGTTAAGGAGAGCTGTAGGAAGTTTTTCATTGCCACAAGTGTCTTGCAGGTACAATAAAACAAAAATACAGAAAATCCCAAGCAGTGATCAACACAAGATATTTGGCACCTACCCCTTCCTTGGAGGGGACCCTGCTGTGACACTGGGATCTGTACACCTGGTTCTCTGCCATCTTCATTTCCCTTTGCAAACTTTTCAGAAACATAAAGAGCGCTTTTGCACTGCTGCCATGTTAAATAACCAGGAGTTAAAGCACTTGCTTTACTACTTCAGAAGGCTTTTTAGAGCCCTAAGTCCCTTCTTGGAGTTAAAAAGCAATAAATGAATTTATTGCGTGTGCGTGTAGTCTTTCATGCTTTAAGCCGTGTGCATGCCCTGGCAGGCTTCTTGTGGAGCATGGATTACTTGGAAATATATTTACACTGCTGCTCTGAGTTAAAAGTTTCCAGGTGCTACCATTACAGGCTATAACTATGGCAGTGAAAGAGAGTGTTTTAATGATTGGGGTTTGGAAATTGGCTCCTCTCCTGCCCACCACCTCATATTTATGACATTTCTCAATCTTGCACTTCACTTCTCTCATTTTAAAGTAATTGGGTGACTTTTGCATGAAGAGTTTTGCACACAGGATTGAGAAATGGTGCAGCAGGTATAGCTGGGCCTCTGGCAGGGAGCTCTCAGTTGCAGGGGGAGATGTGGGAAAGTTCCTGTGGGAGACTGCTCTGCGGTGGGGCAGGATTGCAGGTGTGCTCCAGAGGCAGCATCATCTCCTCACCTGGCACCTCCTCGTGCCAGGCAGCACAAAGGAGGATAACTGTGCCAGTGGTTTGGCTGCTTTGGTTTGGTTTCTTTGTTGTTTTGTTTTTTTTCTCCAGGGAAGGGAAGCTAAAGAGGAGAAGGTGAGCACAAGTTTCATAGGGAAGTATAAGCTGGGTACATGAAAAGTGTTTTCTGAAGCTGAAGCAAAAAGTGAGCGCAAGAACTGTGACCTGATCACAGAATCCCAGAATGTGTTGAGTTGAAAGGACCTTAAACTTAACTTGTTCCACCCCCTGCCATGGGCAGGGACACCTCCACTAGCCCGGGCTGCTCTGTCCAACCAGATCTTGGACACTTCCAGGGATCCAGGGGCAGCCACAGCTTCTCTGGGCACCCTGCCCACCCTCCCAGGGAACAATTCCTTCCCAAAATCCAGTGTCAGCAGTGGGAAGCCATTCCCCCTTGTGCTGTCACTCCAGTCCCTTTGTGTTGCACCATCTTTCCTGTTGGATGGGGCTCCTGTTGGAACATTCCCAATTCTCCCAGCCTTTTCCCACAGCAGAGCTGCCCAATCCCTCTGATCATCCTGGTGCCTCCTCTGGACTCTCTCCAGCAGCTCTGCAGGTGAGGTCTCACCTGAGCAGGGCAGAGGGGCAGAATTCCCTCTTTCCTGCTGCCCACACTGTGGGATCAGCCCAGGACATGGGGAGTCCCTCTGAAGATAAGGGTGTTGATCACTCCTGAATCACAGAGATGTGAATCAATTCCTCTGTTTATTAGAGAATGTGTTCTTGGTGATGAGGCTTTAGGAAAGGCACAGGTCTGACGAGTGTTACAGCTTGAATGCTTCTGGCTTCTCATTCAGAGCTGCTTTGTTGTTGTTACCCACCAAAGATGTAAATAATTAATCTGGAAGTCTGGTTAAATTCTCTGGTTTGCTTGCACACATCAGTGAGTGCAGGGCAGCTCTCATTGCCAGGGCCTGTTCTGAGCTGGAAGGACAATTAGGATATTTGGTATTTCCTCCCTTCCCTGGTTTCCCAGCACTGGTGGGACTCAGAGCAGTGGTGGGTCCTAGTTTACCATACATGCTGCCATGCTTTTGAAACACTTGGTTTCCAGCTGCAGAGTCTGAGACCAGTCCCTTTGATTTGTACTGTTGAGATGTGCCTGGTCCTGAGACAAATTCCTGTGTGCATTCAGGTATTTATTGTTAATTCATGCAGAACAGCAAGCCAGCAGTGGGCAGCCCCGTTTTTCTGAGTAACAATTTGTTAAAGGTAAAATTGGAGGAAGAATATTTTTTTTCCTGTGTATTTATTTTTTCCTCTCAGAAGCTTGACCTGAGATGTATTAAACCCTTTTTTTCCCAAGCAATATTTAACAGTAACAGTTTTTGAAAGCTGCAGCAGTAGAGCTAATTGCAGAGAATGCTTTCTGTAGCAGTGCTTTCTGTGTGTTCTGCTGGCAAGGCTTTAAATGTCTCTTCAAGGGCTGACACTTGGAGACCACAGTGTAAGCTGATATTAGTGCCTGAAGTGAAAAGAGACTGATCTCCTCCCACTCCTTAATCGGTGGGATAAGGTTCTTCCCTGCCAGTTCACACAGCAGATGAGCCTGTACTTCTGGTTCAAGGCAAGTGCACTGTGCTGCTCTCCTGCCTTCGTCTGCAGCACTTGCTTTAAGGGCACAGCATGAAACTTGCCTTGGCTGCTTTGTGAATTCCTTCCTTGCCTCACTTGCACATATTTTTCCCCCTTTGGATTCATATTTCTTTGGAATAAAATAACACTACCGATGCTTTCTAGTAAAAAAAAAGAAAGGGAAAAGCAGATTCTTGTGGCTTGAATGGGGAGGGGTGAGACTGGCTATGGAACTTGTTGCTTACATAAGCAGGGAGGAAATGGAGGAGGTTTGTGGTGGTTCATCTGTGTCTTCTACACTCACTGTGAAGATGCCCAGGAAAATTTGAAGAGG
This sequence comes from Melospiza georgiana, assembly GCF_028018845.1. NCBI lineage: Eukaryota > Metazoa > Chordata > Aves > Passeriformes > Passerellidae > Melospiza > Melospiza georgiana. The sequence goes on from NC_080436.1 coordinate 5,383,951, forward strand.
GATGATGTGGATGATGTTTTTAGCAGACTCTTCTTCTGCCACCATGGCTTTTTCTGTCCAGTTTTAAACATACTTCTATGAAAAATTTTATTTTTGTGTGCAGCCTCATTTGATGAGGAAATCAGGAAAGCTGTCTGCTGTTAATACTGTGGATGAAACACATTTGGGTGTTTTGGTCATACCCTAATACAGAAAACTGTGTACCCTAATAGAGGAAACTGCTCTTGAAAGCATTTGACTGCTTAGATGTGTATGGACTCTTTTTGGGGGGGGACACATCTGCAACAGAGGTGATTGTTTAAAAGTATATGTTTTCTCTTTTCTAAAGAGGACAATGTCATCACAGAATCCTAAAATGACTTTTAAGGGTTGGAACAACCCTTAAAAACCCCCTGATTCCAACCGCCCTGCCATGGACAGGGACACCTTTCCCTCATGCACTGCTGAGGGATCAGTCACTTCGGAGCAGAGCTGTAATGCCTGTTGGCTAATGGGCTCCTCCAGAAGTCCAGGTTTTATAAAAAGCTGGAATAGTTAAATGAGGAATTTGGCTTTATCCCTAAAGCCTCTCCACCTCCCTCCACAGTGCCTGGCCTGAACAAGCACCCTGTTGTTATCTTGTCCATTGGCAGTTTGGGTCCTTGTGTGCCTTGCTTTGGACTCAGCAGGGAATGAATCCCTGCTGTGCCAGGCCTGGAGCACTGGGTTTGAAAAATAAGGATTCCATGGAGCTGCCTTGAGGAGTGGGTGAAAGAAACCAGAATGGAAAAGTTAAAGCTTTGAGGTTAATCAGCTGTGTGGTAATTGCCAGGTTTGAACCTGTGGTGTTTGGCTCCTGTGTGTGGATGAAAGGCACTCTGAGTGTGCCATGGAGAAGCCAGAAATTGGAATTGTGTGCAGCCTTGTGGGAGGGCCCAGTTCATTTTCCTCTCCATGGCTTTCTTAGGGAAGTGGGGTGGTTATTGTGTGGTGGGAATGCTGGTTTTAAAATGGGTCCTAATTTTCCCTCCTGTGCTTGCTGGAATGGGAATTAAAGCTGCTGAGGCATTAATCTGGGTTTGTGCATTGTCCTTCCTGAAGGGGAACCTGATCAGGAGGGCAGGGATTGAGAGGCATAAGCTTTGCTTCCCAGCACTGGCATCCAGGTTCCCATGGGGTATCCCTGAGAGCAGTGAATGCCAAGGATCCTCCAAATTCCCCAAAATCTGGATTGTGCAGCCAGGTGGTTTTGAACAAGAAGGGTTTTTTGGGGTAACCAGAAACATTTCTGGTTTCAGGAAAGATGTGAGGAAAAAAAACCTATTTTCTGTTTTCATGTGGATTCACAAAGCTCATCAGTCAAGAGCAGTTCTCCAAGAGCACAAAATTCAGGTGCAGGTAGAGTGGCTGTAAAGGTTTTGTGTCTTATCAAAGTGCTCCAAGACTATGGAACAACACTGTCAGCAGGGCATTTATTAAAGCCTGAAAATGGTGTCAGGCTCCACAGAAACATTAAAAATTGACAGAGCAACCTGCAGGGGTGCTTTAATGCCAACAATATCTATGCAAGGAATTTCCCAGGAATTTTCACACACTGGCACTGTGCTGTGCACAGGTGAGAGGTGTGTGGGGTTGTTGCTTTTGTAACTGTGGTTCATCCCTCAAGGACAAATTCTATCCTCCAAAGAGGAACAGTTGATCTGTAGTTAATGCTGTTTGCTTTTATTGTGCTGGTAGATACGCGACTCGTCCCGGGTGAATATTTGGGCATCCATTCCTGTTGTGGAGGGAAGGCTGGAAAAGTGAGAGGTCCTGGCTCACAGCTGGGCTGGGCTCTGGCCTGGTGCAAAGCCTGGGGATAAAATGTCCCATGTGCACCCCAGGGCCTGGTGGGAATGGGAGCAGGAATGCTGTGCTCTAGCCAGTCACATGGAGGAGGCCCACGATGCAAACGCTGCTTTTGTCCTGCCTGAATCCACAGGGCTTCACTGTGCTCTTCTGTGTGTTGATGTTCTGCTGTATTTTCTCTATAAACGCTGTTTTTTTCCCTCCAGAAGGAGCTGTGGAGCATTGCTATGTATCCATCATTCATGCTAGCTTTGTTCCTTGTTTCTTTCCTCTCCCTTTCCCCTTTCCCCCCAGATCTATCAGGTGCAGAAGGTAGGGCTTGCTCGCTTTCCTTCTTGTTTGCATGCCTTCTTCTTCCCACCCTGTGAGTCTTGCTGCAGTTTCACAACCACACAGCCATTTAGGTGGCAAAAGACCTCCAAGATCCTCGAGTCCAACCTTGGAAATCCTCTGAAGAGTGGGAGATGCCCAGCAGGCTGCAAATTTCCATGTAATTCTGCCCTCCCCTCCCATAATCGTGGGGTGGACAGTCAAGGGCAGTGGGGGAAGGTGACCCATGTAAGGTGTGTCTGGTCAGGCACTTAATGTGATTTTTTCCTACAGCCTGTTTGGCAAAGGATAAGCAGTCACAGAGAAGTGACTTGGCAAAGCAGGGTCACAGGAGGGCACAGTGGCTCCCTGTGTCACCTCTGTTCATGTGCTGAAGGCCAAGAAAATCACTGGAGTGTTTCAGGCTGGGCAAGCATTTAACAGGTGCCAGCAGGAAGAATGACTTGCAGATGACTTTATTTGCACAAAGTCACTGAAGGAAATCAGGGATGCTGTGTTTGAATTCATAATCCTTGGGTAAATAAACTGTATGGCCTTCAACCCACACATTAAATGTGATTTTATATTGTTTAATCCTCTCTCATCTCAGTTTAAAGTCATGACCTCTTCCCTCTTCCCAGTTTCCTTTCCATGATGATGGCAAAGAGGATGATAAGAGTAGCTCTAACTGAGGTCATTTGCCATGTAGAAACAGATTTTGGGGTTTGTGTTGTGATGTCTGGCTGTTATTTCAGCCAGACATCTGAAAAGAACTGAATATAACAGCCTGGTTTTCAGCATGTGAGCTGAGTGGCACCTAGAAACAGAAATAACTCCCAAGAATTTTTACAGGGAGGGAGAAAGCACATTTTTCTTCAAGCCTGCCATTTTCTACCTTATTGAATCTTTCTCTTTTTTTTTTTTTTTTTTTTTTCCCTGAGTGTTTTTATTGCTTGCTGAGTGCTGAATGTCTCCCTAAACCACAGTGTGCTTGGTTCTGTTCTGGCACTCCGGCTGCCCTAACTGCATGTTTCAAAGCCTGACCCAGCCCTGCATGTGCTTCTTGGGAGTGCTGTTCTCCTCTTTGGAGTGTGTATGTATATGAAGAGAGCTGCTCAAATCATGTGCTCTGCTATTTAATCCTGACCCCATCAATTTGGCAACAAGTCCCTCTCACTCCTGGTTTTATTTCTGGAGCTGACTGCGCGCTGAGTGACTCAGTGTCTGCCCATGGATCGACAGGCTCCTTATTAATCTTCTTTATGGGAATTAATTTAACCTCCTGGTGCAGAAGCAGCCCCCTGGGAGCCCAGGAGGTTGTTTACTGTTGGTGTCCTGACATGGATGAGGAGATAAGTGGGTTATCCTCCCAACATCCCATGGTGAGTTTGTGAGTCCGGCAGTTTCGCTGGCGCTCAGTGAGCGAATCGCATCTGGAGTTCTCTCTCAATGGTATTGACATCGTTAATTATTGAATTGTAATATCACTTTTCAAGGTGGAAGGGAACCTGAGTCCAGCAAGGGCCTCTAAGTGAAACCTGAATGAATGGAAAAGCAGCATTTCCTCCTTCAGCCCATTGGAATCAGACCCCTGGGGGCAGAACAGATGAGTTGGTGTAGAGGGAGAGCTGAGAAAAGTGGCTGTGAGGGGTCAAAATACTTGAGAGCTTAAAAGCCGCCAGTTCAGTCCAGTATGACACGTGCTCTTTAAAATATTATAAATTAGAATAGTCTCTGGGCAGTGTCATTCATTAAGATTTTTCTTCAGGGGATGTTAAGCACGTAGCTGAGTAATTTGAAATGGAGAAGGAGAAGCCTGGAAGTGGAACTTAAACTGTGACATAGCAAGTCTTGTCAGGGCTGTTTCCTTATCTCCCTTTTGCAAGGCTGAATTCATAAACCAGTGTCAGGAACAGAGGGCATGAAAAGAAAGCAGAAACCCTAAAAAAATTACAAATGTGTTTATGGATCCTTCCTATGTGTGAAAAAGGATTCTCCATTTTAATAGTGTGTTTCAGTTTTTTTAATTGATGTCTAGTGTTAGAAAATGTTCTCAGTCTGTTAATGGCTAAAAAGCCTCTAATAAGGCTTTACCTGACCTGCTTTACTACAAAGCATATAATCTGCAGGTTCTCATCGTGCACACAGCTCTGGGAGTTCATGGAATTCTCAGGGGTCATTCTCAGGCTGAGATGTGCATAACAGCTACTTTTATAACAAGCTGGTGCATGGGTTATGAATCTGAAGTGGGAATAAAGTAATACAGCCCTGAAGAATGCACAGCTGTTTGGTTTGGTTTATCAGTAAATGGTGAATGAGGTCTTAAGGGTAAAATAAAATTGCATTAATACCATTGAGTGAGTGCTAAAACCAAAGTGCAATACAGAACAGCTTTCTGATTTTTTTAAAAAATAATTTCCTAAGGTTTTGGCTGTTGATACTCCTGCCTCCTCAAGCCTATAAGAAAGTTCTAAAATACATATTATTCTTCCTTCATTAAGCAGGATTTCCATTTGCCTATTGCTGTGCTTCAGGCCAGTGATTTTAATTCAAACAGGAATCATTTTAATGGACACCATTAAAACAACAAAATTCCTGAGACCAGGTTTGACAGGCTGATTTGAGAGGAAGAAAAGTCCTGTTAAACTGTGGATCTTTGAACAACTTGCTGCCTGGAGGAAATTCAAGTCCATGGGGAAGTTCCCAGTGTTGTCTTTGCCTACACAGGTGGATCTTGTCCTCTTGTACTTCCATTGGTGCTGCCACTGCTCTCAGGTGGGTCAAAAAACCTGGTGCTCAGAAAGGAGCTCTGTGGAGCTCTAATCCAGCAAATCAGAGTGCCCAGAGATGAGTTGTACCCAACTTGTCTGCCCACTTTGACAAACCTTTATGGGAAACATGATTTGACAGCAATTTTCATCCTGGAAGAGTCCTGCGCTCGCCTCCCTTGTAATGAGTCTTGACTTAACTGGGTCAGGAATTCAAGACTCATTACTCTCCTTGCTCCTGTCCCCCAGCACGGGGGGTTTTGCAGTGCTGAGGGAGAGGAAGCTGCTGAGCACCCTGGTTGTGCCCAAATTCCCCTTTCCCCTTTCCAGGCAGCTTTTCCCAGGCATTCATTCCGGTGCCACGCGGCACAGCTCTCACTGGCACAGTCGTGTGGAGCTGTGTGGCTCGGCCAAGGCCTGGCAGTGCATGCCTAAATGTTCTGTGTCTGCTTTTCTCATCTAAATTCTGCTTTTTTTCCTTTTTCTGTCTGTAGAAATATTATGGGCTGGATACTAAGTGGGGAGACATCGAGCAATGGATGGTAGGACTTGATCAACGTAGCTCAACAACTTTTGCGTGTTGCAGTTCTGAGTAGTTCATAGAGTTTGAGATCCCTCCAAGTAGGTATTTTCATCCATTGGGAGTGTGAGTTCCACTCCAAGCAATCCCACAGTCTTGCTTTTCCAACTGAAATGTGAGTTTTGATCAGCTTAAAAGTGGCAAGGACTGGGTTAGAGCCATCTCCTTTTACAGACCTGTGTCCACGCTGTTGCTGGAAGATTAGGGTAGGATAAAAACCTGTTAAAGCCCCTTGGGATACAGGGAGTCTTTGTGCTCATTTTACTTTTTGTGGGTCTCATCACCACTTGAATCTTCTTAAATCTGCCTTCAGGTAAATTGTGGGCAAGTTTCACTCATGCTGTTTCATTTCCCTTAGCGCTTACTGGCCCAGGGGAACCCCTCAGAGGAATCATTGCTGGCATGTGGCAATCCTCACTTTTTTTCCAATAATACCCTGTCCTGGATTTTAGAATTTGCTAAAACCAGTGAATACCAGCTACAGACATGGCCACTAGCAACATCTGACTGTTTTAACACCCATGATAGGAGATGAAAAAGTTGCTAATGGGCTGGAAGTCACTGGCTTCAAATGTGTGTCAAGCCTAAGTTTATGAAGCCATTTAGCAGTGATGCCAGTGAAAGCTGTGGCCTTGCCCTGCAAAGCTGCAAAGGCAAAACTGAACAGCCTGCTTCCAGTGTGGAAGGTAACTTCCCAAACTCCCCAAATTCCTTGGTCTTTGATAATTAATCAGTAAATACTGGTCTGCATGGACCACCCACCCACCTGCTCCAGGCTCACACCAAGTCTCCTCAAATCCTTGCTGGATGAGCATAACTCCACCTTACTGGGAGTTCCCTTGCTTGGAAATCAGCTCTGTTGACTACAATATTAAAACTTTTTTTTTCCTACTGCTGTTTCCAAATTCAGTGGCAGATCAATTTGTTCAAACCAGCTTGTTGAAATGCAAAGCATCTGATGTCGTTTCCAGTGTAGCCGAGAGGAAATTTGGGGTCTCACAGGAGGGAGGAAGGGTTTCTCTGCTTCGACAGGGTGTCACCTCCTGTTGTTTGGTTTAACTTTACTGGCTCCTGTGCGTGGCTGGAGCTCAGTGTGTGTTTCTGGAAGGCTCTGTTGCTGTGTGTGTCCTCTCAACACCTCCCTCTGTTTTCTCTCTCTGCCTTGGTAGGAAGACAGTGAGCGTTATTCCCGTAGAGCCCGAAGAAATGCCTCGGTCAGTACCTGCTTTTGCTTTTTCTCTTCACACAGACATTTCAGATTAAGAAAACAGACACTGTATAAGTGTGCAAGGCACTTCCTTCTCAAAAGAAAAGGAACCAAAACAAGCTCCTGCCTCCCCCAGCAAGAGGAAACCCCAAAGCCACTTCCTGACTTCTCTGCCCTCTCCCCAGTCACTCCAGGGAGCTTTTGCAAATGTGCAAGAGTAAAGGGGGTGGAAAGTGGGGAAATAACCTGTTTGGAGTGTTTAATGTTCATGAAAGGGCCAAAAGCATAGAGCAGGGAACACCTGAGCAAGCTCCTCCTTCACCCTACAGTAAAGTGCTTGACTGTTTCTTGGGCAGGGTGTGATTTCATTTGCTTTCTGCTTACACTTCCAATGCAATCCTTTTGTAAAAACATTGAGTTTGTGCATCTCTCCCTCCCTCCTGTCCCATCAAAGCCATCAGTGCCTGTTACCTGTGTTCTTTTCACTGTTTATTTTTGTCTCTACGCTTTCTCTCGCTAGGCTTCGGATGAAGATGAGCGCATGTCAGTGGGTAGCCGTGGAAGCCTGAGGGTTGGTAAACTGTGCAACCTCTGTGTGCATGTGTGTGTGTGGCTGTCACTGTCCCCTGTGCCCCCACACTCCAAGGGGACTGTCCTGGACGTGTTCCATGTTGGGTTTTTTCAAGTGGATCACTGTTTGTCTGCAGTGTGTGCCCCGTGCAGGGATCCTTTGTGGTCACTGCTCTTCACTCCTGCAGGAGGGACTCAGCCAAGACACTGGTGTCTGCATGCACCTTGTGAGCTCCCCTGTTTCCCTCTGAAACTGGGAATTTGGGAAGGGGAAGTGCTGGTGGGGTCAGCGTTTATTAGCCCAGGAAACCAGAAGTGATTGATCAGTGGAAGTAAGTGTTGGGCGCTTTGGAATTGCAGGTGAATATTCATAAAATAACAGAATAGTCTGAGCCGTAAGAGACCCACAAGGATCATTCATCCATCTGCTGTCCCTGCACAGACCCCCCAACAATCCCTCCCTGACATCCCTGAGAGCCTTGTCCAAACATTGCAGGAGCTCTGGCAGCCTCAGGACTGTGCCCATTTGTGCCCATTCCCTGGGCAGTGCCCAGCACCCTCTGGGGGAAGAGCCTTTCCCTGATATCTAACCCCAAAATCCCTCTGACACAGCTCCAGCCATTCCCTTAGGTCCTGTCACTGGTTGCTGGCTTTAAAAATGCTTTAGAAATACTTGAAAATCATCTGCAGGCCTGAGTTTTGTGGAGGGTGGGATTAGTGAAGCACTGAGCACTCATCTGTAAGAAAAGTTCAAACAGTTTTTTTCCTCAAAATGTCGAGACAGTGTTTTCCCAGATAACACACATTTATATAAACCTTAACTCTGTTTTTACATACTAAAAGACTCATTGAAAAAAAAAAGAAAATTCTGCTGCAGAGCCTTCTCAGGGATCCCACTGTAAAATTGCACAAAAATGTGCTTAAAAATATAAAGTGCTGCCTTGTTCCCTTTTTAGTGGAATCCTTATTGCTACTCATGAAATGCTGTTTAAACCTTTTTTTGCTCAAGATGACAAACTTGAGTGCTTTTCAGAGCTAGGAGATGCCTCAAAGCTCCAAAGACTCAGTGGAGAAAAGCCTCTCTGCACAGCAGAACGTGAAAAGCAGTGTTTATTTTACTTAGGGTTAAATGTTGACATATGGAAGCATTTTCTGGAGGGGAAAAAAGATGTCTAGTTCAGTTGAAATATCAATTCTGTCTCTTTGGAAGGTGATGACAACACAGATGGGTTGTGTATCCCTGCCTGTAACGTGGCACGATGCAAACACGCCAGCTCTGTGTTTATAGCACATCTGCATCTGAAACATCTTCTCTACATGGAAATCCACCACTGATTCTTTCTGGGGTGCTTTTGCAGCACAATCCTGGGGTTTGTATACATTTAAGGAGCAGAAGCCCTGCATTCTGCCTCCTCACCATCCATGGAGGAGCTTTTCTGGCCCTTTTTTGCTGAGCAGTCTCAGGCTGCAATAACCAGGGATGTGGGATGGCCCCAAATTCCTCCTGCTTCTGCAAGGAATGTCCTTCTCTGACAGAAGGATCTGCCTGAAACTTTCCACCCTGGTGCTTCTCTGTGATGTTGCACAGGCCCTGTCCACAAAAAGCAGCATTTGATGGTGGATCTGCTGATATTTAGGCAGGCACAGGAAAAGTTTTGACAGAGCTTCCTTGCCTTGTTTTTGTGTCACTGGGATTGTAGAAGGACGTAAATATTTGTCAGTCTGAACTGAAATTTAGCCTTCTACATCTTCCAGTTGTTCTATTCACAGTTAATTGATAGAATCACAGAATGAAGTGAGTCAGAAAAAACCTTAAAACTCATCTTGTTCCACCCCTTTCCACTATCCCAGGTTGCTCCAAGCCCCATCCAGCCTGGCCTGGAACACTTCCAGGGGCAGCCACAGCTGCTCTGGGCACCCTGTGCCGGGGCCTCACCACCCTCACAGAGAATAATTTCTTCCTAATACCCAATTTTAACCTATTTTTTGTCAGTTTGAAGCCATTCTTCCCTTCCCTGTCACTCCAGGCCCTTGTGCACAGGCTCTCTGATCACTCTCCCAGTGTGGATTTACAGCAGATGCTTTTTGTAATTAGTAATTTAGTAATTTTAGACCACATCTGTGGCCAGTCTGTGAAGGTTTGGCTTTTGCTGTATCTGTCTTCAAAATAACAAAGCCAAAAGCCCCATAAATTTTGACCAACCTTAAAAAAATCACCTGAGTTCTGGTGTCCAATTCGGCTTTGGAGCTATTTTAGCCTGAAGTCAGCACCAGAACCAGTTGCCTTGTGTCCATGAAGGGTTTATAAATGACTTGGAGGATTCTGAATGATGCTGCCTTGTGTCCATGAAGGGTTTGTAAATGACTTGGAGGATTCTGAATGATGCTGTCTTTGTGGAGGCTCTCCTTCCATTGTTGCAGGATGCCATTTTTGGGAAATTCCTCTTCCATCTTTGGCACTCAGGCTCCTTGCACTGTGAGGGGCTGGTGGTGCCAGGGCTTCCCTTTTGCAGCTGTGCTTCTCTTGTGTGCAGGAAGTTTCCACTGAAATGAGCCAATATCAGACATTCACTTCTCCCTAGGGCTTCACCACCCCACTGATCTGTGTGGGTTTCTCTCTGGGCTTTTCTCCTGGAATATTTCTGAAGTGGATGCCTGGACTGCAGGCACCAGAGATTTGCTGAGGTCGCTTTTGGGGAGCTTCTGGATGCTTCTGGCACAGCAGGCAGCACTGCAGAACCTCCAGAGATGCTCATTAGACCAGGCCAGCAAATGGGCTGAGGCTCCAGAGCTGTCACTGTGCTGCAAACAGGGAGTCCAGGGCTCTGTCTGTGGCTCCTCCATGGAGAGGCTTCTTCAGCAGCTTCCCTGATGATCCTGAGCCCATCAACAGCTCCTGCCACTCCTGTTTCAGGAATTCTGCAAGCTGAGTTTCTGTATCATGCAAATTTTCCTCAGTAACATCAGCCTGTGTTTGTTAGGGCTCTTGAACCTCTCTTCAGTCCCTTTTCTATTTCATTTGTCCTGGTTCTCCCACTTCCCAGCTGGCTGTCTCTAATCCAGCACCATCAGCATGAGATATTGTTGTGTTATCAATCACTCATGATTAATTTGTGCATCCTTATTTTATCAATCACTCCTGAGTAGTTTATGTGTCCTTGTTTTGTATCCTCCCAACTTCAAACTTGTGCCTTTGTGCAAGAGATCCTGCATTATCAAAGTTCTTTTGTTGGAATTTCCATCTCCCTGCCTATTTTTGTGTTTGTTTGTTGTTTGTTTTGTTTTGGGGGAGTTCCTTTGGTTGACATAACTTGCGTTTTCCTTTGTTTTCTGATTTTCCTCTCCTCTCATGCCTTTACAGTCTCATTTGGATTATGCCAGCACCTACCCAGTGGTGAGAACAGTCTGCAAGCTGCAGAGTGTGTGTGTGTGTGTGTGTGTGTGTTCAAAACCTAATCATGAAGAAGCAGCTAACCCAGGTTGTGATAACTGCTCTGAGATCAGGGTGATCCGGAGGCGTCCTGAGGCAGTTTGTGGTCTGTGATGTCAGGGTGCCACTTCCCTCTCCTCCTGCTCTGACACAGTTCCGATGAGAAGTGACAGATGATTAGAGAGATCTGAGCTGGGTTTGGCTCAGAGGTTGCCACGGGCAGGGCAGAATGGATTTCCCCTGAAACACTGTCTCTGTTAAAGCCTGTCCATTGTTGGACCAGCTGCATCTGGATTTATTTCAGCACAGATCTGGAAAGGAACAAAACTCTCATAAACTCCCTGTAAATAGATCTAGCAAAGGTGACAGGATGTGATGTTTTCAGGGTCCCCAGAACGAAGGAGGAATTGAGAATCTGACTCCATGTTCTCAGAAAGCGAATTTATTATTTTATGATACTATATTATATTAAAGAATGCTATACTAAAACTATACTAAAGAATAGAGAAAGGATACAGACAGAAGGCTTAACAAGATAATAATGAAAACTCGTGACTTCCCAGAGTCCTGACACAGCTGGCTGTGATTGGTCATTAAGTCAAAACAATTCACATGAAACCAATCAAACAAGCACCTGTTGGATAAACAATCTCCAAAGCAGCAAAACACAGGAGAAGCAATCAGATAATCATTGTTTTCTTTCTGTCTGAGGCTTCTTAGCTTCCCAGGAGAAGAAACCCTGGTGAAGGGATTTTTCCAGAAAATATGACAGTGACAGACAGGACAAACACACTGCCTGCCAAAGCTGCAGCTTGTGTTACCTTCACTCTAGGAGACAAAATCACATTATTATTAATACTTTGACAGCAAGTATTTGCTCTGGGAACACTGAGATAAAGCAGGTCCTGAAAGAACAGAAAGGGGCAATGAGGACTAAAGCTCAGTTGAGAACATTTCCACAACTGGAGGTGTGCTGGAGTCTGCAGGAAGCAAACTGGGCAGTGCAGTCCTGTAGATTCTCCTGCTTTTCCCCTCTCCTTCATTCCCGTTTCCAGCCAGGGGCTCAGTGCATCCCTTTGTGCCTGACCTACATCCCGGAATAGCTGCAGCACGTTGGGGTGTTTGCATGGCTCTATTGATACAGTCAGGATGGACAGCTGTGCATTGACTGAGCCCAGCCAGCGTGGCTGATTGGGAGCACAGCTGCTAAATTTACCAGTGCATTTAAGCAATATTCCCAATAACCGAGCAATATTCCCAATAATCGAGTGTTTTATTCCATTGGCTGCCCCCTGAGCCCTGCCCTGCTCCTCTGCCTGCATGGGGATGTGCATGCCTGGCCCTGCATGGGGGTGCACACACACTCACTGATCTCACCCCACGTTCTTCATCCCACTGCAGGCTGGATTAGAGAGTGAGAGGACCAAAAAGAAGAGCTACTCCAAAGCAGTATGTATTTCTGTGTGTCTCACAGAGGGTTCTGCCTCCAAAGCTGCTGTGGCAGGACAAGGAGTGTGTGCAGGTGGCAGAGCTGCCAGCCCAGTGTCAAGGATACACCCCAGCTATCAGCACTTGATAGGGAATAATGAGCATTTGAATAATTTCATCTCCAAAATGTGGGCTAATCCAAACTCTTATTTCAGTGCTGTGCATAAAGAGCATGTGGGAAAAGTCAAAACCTTACTGGAGCTACCTAACTTTGGCAGTAATAGGCAATATTGAGAGAATATGATAGAATCCCAAATGGTTTGGGTTAGAAAGGCCCTGAAACCCCATCTCATTGCACCCCCTGTCATGGGTGAATCTTATGGGGAGCAATTCCAGGCAGGCAAAGAGGACACTGATGCCTCAGGTTTTGGCTTTTATATTTTTTAGATTCTGTGCTGCTTTAGTGTGTGGATTTGAGCTTCATATTAAGGGATGGTGAGCTCTCTTCACAGAGCAGGGAGACAAAACAATTCCTTCTCCAGATGGGACAATGGTCCCATGGAGGACAAATGATCCAAATCTCAAGCCCAAGAGCACAAACAATGAGGGCTAGAGAGAGAAAAACAAGCAGGATGGGACTTCATAACCTGAAGTTATAATTGGACAATTAACTCCAATATGCAAATAGACCAGAACTTATAGAAGTGAGAGACCTCGTGACTGGTTGTCCATTTTGTGACCATTTTTGGGTTCATCTTGGGTGCAGCCCTGGCTGGGCTCTTGTGCTGCCCAAGATGGATCCATTGAGGCCTCCTAATAATTCCCTGCTTTATTCTTTAGCTCATCACAGCTGGAGGCTGGGTTGGGGTTCTTTGCCACACTGGAAATGAGCAGAGAATTTTTCTGAGGGCTGGAAGTTGGGTGTGGGATTGAGACAGCCTGAGGGAGCAGCAGGAGCCACAGCCTGAGGTAAAAAACATTGCAAGCAGAAAAGGACACAATGGCAGTGAAATTGGTTTCCTTTGTCAAAAGCAAGAAGAAAATACAGAGAAAAATAGGGTCACAAAAGGGAGAAAAGTAAAATGGAGTCTTTTTAGCCTCTCTAGCATGCAGTTTTATTTGTTCTAATTTTCATAAGGGTCAGATGCTTTGCGTGTAAACGTGGCCTAGAACAAAGGCCAGCGAGGTCTGATAAAACTGACCCTGCTCTCCTAGAGCTGCCTGGAGCATTTGCCTTCAGAAATATGCACTGGAGAGGTTTCTGGAGAGGATGGGTCAGAGGGGCAGGGGAAATGGCCTCAGCTCTGGGGCTTCAGGCTCAAATCTCAGAGACACAGGGCAGATAAAGCAGATTCCTTTAGAAGGGCCTGAACTGTCAAGTGATAAACAGTTACCCTGGCCTTGTGGAAAATCCATCATGCCAGTTCAGCTGGAGGTCCTAAGCAGGGTGATTATTTCAGGGCATAAAGGATGTTCCTGAGAATTGACTGTGAGGCTCCTGGCTGTCTCTGCGTGACATGAAGTGAAACCTTGGGCCAGACCTCGTTCTTGTAAAAGGAATGTACAGTTGGAAAATAGCTTGGTTAGAGAGCAGGACAGCTGGGAAGGATCTCAGCTGCTCTGCTCCCAGCTAAGACAGCATCATCTGGGTTTTTTAAGGAGGGAAAAGCCGTTCCCCAGGAGTCTGTGTTGCCTGGCTGGCTGAGTGCAGGGAGTGAAGGCAGTTTCATACAGGCTTACAGTGAAAATACTGATGATAAACAGGAGACAGCTTGTCAAAATGGAATAACAGTAAAAACAAATGGGGAATACCACATCTGGGAAAAATGAAGGTACCATTACAGAGTAATAGGATGGTTCAGATAGTGATCTGAGGTTACATTTAGTCAATATTGCACAGCTGAAAAAGGCAAACAAGTCCTCAGTGTAGCAATAAAAGGGGTGGTGGAGGTAATTGGTCTGCACAGAGCGCTGCCTTCAGCTGCTGGAGATCCATTTTAACCATTCTTAAGCATTGGAGAAATTCAAGGAGCTTGGAAAAAACCAAACAAACAACAACCTGGTGAAAGCTGGAAAGAAGCCAAGCTGTGTGAGAAGGCTGCAGCAGAATTTCAAATCAGTTCTTGAATAAAAGAAACTTGGATGTTTGCCTTCCATTTGGGGTGATAGTATTGCATTTCAATAGAGATTCTAAGCTTTTCCCAGCTTGGCTCTGAACTGGTTTCTAAGTTAATTTGTTTAATTTTTCATGCAAGCGGCTGTATAGTAGATGATAAATATTTCTCTTGGAAATTGATTCAGATTGGTTCTAGTGGATTTTCATTTTGGAACTCATTAAAGCATGGACTTCAAAACTCAATTTTAATAGAAATTCTAATTAAATTTCCACCCCAAATACACAGAGTGCTTCCTTGTTGTCAGTGTTGAACCAGGGCTGGTTGTGAGGTGATACCTGAACAGTGAATTGCTGGGGAAACCTGAGCTTTTAATGCTGTCCATTGAGGAGACTTCTAGGTTCTCTTCTTCACCACCCCATTCCCAGACTCAGGACTGAGTCACTGATTGTTTTCTTTTATTCCCAGCACTGCTGCCACAGGGATTTGCAGCGCCTCACCTTGTTTATGGAGCAGTCCTTGTGGGCTTGTTTGTTTTCCCTGCTGACCCCAGGGAGGACAGCTGAGCCCACCCAAATCTCCTGCCAGCCCTCAGAACCCTGGGGTGAGGCAGATGGGCCACTGTCTGGGTTTCATCCTGATGCTCAAAATCAAAAAGAAGAGAATTTATACGGCCCTGCATGTTTGCTAAGCTGGATTTCTCAAATGGAATTAATTCCTCTACTACAATTTGCAGCTTTTTAGGTGTTTGGCTGCCTGAGGTATAAAGAGCTATAGTGATTTAAGCCCTTTATTGTAGTATCTGATCTCCTTTCTGTCCCCATTTTGTGTCCTATTCCGTTCACAGAGTGTTTAAATATAGAATAATGTGTAAATATAGTAATAATAGGGGAGGCAAAAAAAAAAAAGAAAGAAGGGGGGATCAAAAAGGGCAAGCAGGAGTATCCTTGACATTTTTGGCTGTTCTAGAGGCAGTGACACAAATGTTCGTGTCCTCATGTTTGAAATCATGACCTAATCCTGCACTGCTCCTGGTGTATCTTTGAAAAGTTCTGTCTCTGCCTTTGCCTTTCATAAGTGATGACATTTGCTTAAAAACTCCCTTCGGGGTCTACGTCAATTTTTCTTCTCTCCTTTTTTGTCTTTCTGTCTTTCCTTTTTTGTTTTTCCTTTCCTTCCACAACAGACCAATGGTTATGAGGAAGACGTGTATGGATCATCCCAGAGTAGAAAATCTAGCAGGGTTAGTAGATGATTTCTGTTGCTATAAAATTCTATCATTCCATTTGATGGGATTAAAGCTAATTAGCAAATTCTTTTTGGCAGTGAAGCAGGTTTTACCTGTCTTGCATGTTGTGGGTTTGGAGTTTGTCAGGCACTGGAGGTGCAGCAAGCAATAAAAAATCAAAATCTGGGAAATAAAAAATCAAAAATCAAGCCCTGAGTGGGGAGTCTCAGAAATTGGTACAGAAAGATCTTGGGAGCCAGAACTGCTTTAACTTGTGAACAAAACTGGTTAGAAGTTACATTGTGGCAGCACTGGCAGGGAGGGTTTCCACATGCTGGAAACAGAGGGAGTGCTTTTCCACCTCTGCAAAGGTGTTCATGCTGTGCTCTAGCGCTGAATCTCCTAATTTAGACCATGCCTTGAGATTTGCATAGTTAAAATGGACTTTGAATTTGAATTTGCATAGTTAAAATGGATTTTGAATTTTCCCCAAATGCACATTGTTTATTTGAAGTTTGCTTAACTAAATGCCTTTGGTTTTTTGGGTTTTTATTTCTTTTTTCCCTTTATAAACCATATCCTAGGGTTTCTGGAAACGCCTACAGAGCTGAAGAGCCAGTGCAAGTGTTCCCACTTAACTACTTAACATTGCTGGACTTTTATTTCCAGTCCAGAAAAGCTTAATAATTAACTCAGTTGTGAGGATGCAGGTCACAATGTTCCAGCACAAGTGTTGTGTGTCAATTACTGCAACTCCTGGCCCTGCTTTGTTAAATATTGGGGATTGTGCAGATGATTTAAAGGGGTTGTCCAGGCGCAGCCTGGGGGCAGAGGGGGAACTGTTTGGGGTTTTTTATTCCCCCTTTATTTTAACAAAGCCACACAAAAAGCTCAGAGCCTGTTGATCTTTATGCTATCAAGGCTTCTAAAGAAATTTAGTGCTGTGCAGCCTAAAGCTCAGTGTTTAGGCCAAAAATAAACTCTTTTAAGCCTCCATTTATCCAAGTGTTTGAGCAATAACACGCTGAACATGAGAGGGAGTTCAGGGGGTGACTTTGTAGGCACAAAGTTAAGCAGGAGCCTGGATAAACAGTGAAATCTGATATTTCATGTCCATCTAAAATTGTTGCTGCCATATAATTTAGCTGGCATTATGTGGACAAGGGACAATGAAATGCTGTTGCTTGAGCTGCTGAAAAAACAGCCTGTCCTGTTGCTGGCCCATTTGAGGAGTTGAAGGAGCTTTATTCTGTAGCACTGGTGATAAATGATGTTCTTACTCTTTACTGACATTCTCCAGTGCTCCAAGGGCTGCAGGGAGAGCAAAATATCCGCAAGAAAGTCGTCCAGGGGAGAAGAGGTTGTTTGGTTGCCATTTAAATAATTTAAAATCATGCTGGAATTGGCGTTTGCAGCGTGGAGGTTTAGTCTGAGTAGGGCTTAATTACAGCAACATCGTTAGTTCCTTGTAGTTCTGTTGCTGTTTGGATTAATCATTAATTAGGAGGGGGAGGAAGGTTTGGGGGTAACTCGGAATAGCTGAAACTTCAAATTGATGCCAGTCTGGTTGGCATTCACTTTTTAGGAATAGTGTCTCCAAAATACCCAAGCCGAATGACAAAGTGACAAGGAAAAATGCAAAATAGGAAAATTCTTCAGGGCAGCAGGGAAATGATGAATGAACCTGCTGGCAATGGCTGTTTCCAAAATGGGTGTCCAGTTTTAAGTCACAGAATGGGCTGATCTCCATGTGCACACTGCACTTGCAGTGTCACAGGTTGATCCCTTAAATATGATTAATGCCATGTGCCAAACGGCCCACGTGCAGATTGCAAACTCTAAGCAGGAATGAAAATCATTTCTTAAAGTTCACTTCAGGTTTCCCTTCAGACAAAGTCTCCTTGTACAGGCATTGTTTGAGGGGTTTTGGTTGTTTCTTGGGTTAGATTTTTTTTGAGGTTGGACAGTGATTTGCCCTCAGCCTGTACCTGTGGGTATTGTGACATATCTAAATTTCAGAAGAAAGCAAACAAATTCCTTTATTTTGCCACAGATCTCCTTCCTTTGTGAGGAAATTACCACCTCCATGGACCACAGTGGTGAGAGAAGGATGAGTTAGGGTTTGTGAGGAGCTGACTGCTGAAAGCAGAGAGCCTTGGCTGTCTGAGAAATGTTTGGAGAGGAAAGGTGTCAGGGAATGGGTGTGAAAGGAGAGCCCTGGAGAGCAGCAAAGGGGGTGAAAGTGTGAGATCTTTCAGAGCAACCATTCCTCATTAACATCCCCTGAGTGGACCAGAAGTGCAGGGATGACTGGATGCAAGGCAGACAGCAAGGAGAGAAGGTGTTTAATTTAAAGAAGGTGCTTAAAGTCTCACTTCTTAGGGATCAGTTTTCTCCCCACTCAGTCTTGCCGTGTCTGACGGCGGCTGCTCACACTCCTGCTGGGCACAGGCAGCAGCTTTGGTCCCTGGCTGTGCTCTCCATCTCCCAGCATCTCAGGGTGTAGCTAGCAGGACATAAACTCCCCAGGCTCCCAGGAGGAACCTGGCCAGCTCTCTGACCAGTGTGTTTTTCCAGTGCTTCAGTGGTCCCACAGTTTTCACACGTCCTCACAGCTTTAAGGCAGTTCTGCCTTCTTTTTGCATCTGTGACCACTTTGGCTGCTTTGCACTTTGTATTCACTTAGTTTACTTTTTGCTTCCCATTTAAAGGAATAAAGAATGAAGCTGAGTTCTCAAGGAGTTTTCTTTTTTTCTTTTTTGTTTTTTTTTTTTTTTTGCTTTGTTTGTTAATGCAGGCTTCCTACTACTCCGACCTGGGTCTCCCCAACAGCAGCTATGCTTCCACATCTCAACTTTCTTCCCAAAATGGAAATTGGGTCTGTTGCCCTCTGGCTTCACCTGGCCTGGACTTTGTTTGGATAATACAACCTCTTGTGCTTAGGAATCAATTGGACCAATTGTCAAGAGTCTCTGTAGCTCTTTTTAGTGAAACTTTAAAAAAAGCCTCGAACAAACCAGACCTTTTAAGATTTGGAATGAGTCATGGAAAACTGTTTTAAAATGAGCACAGTCAGTTTTTCCTTGGCTGCTCCTCCCTTTCCTTGTTGGTCTGGAAAGATAAGGGAAATCTTAATTACCTGAAGTTCTCTGTTTGAGACAGCTCCTCTGCATAGCGTGTCAGCCTGGTGAGTTTGAGACAATCCAGTCTGCACCACTCAAAATAACAGGGAGGCAGCTCCCAGAGTGCTGGGAGCGCATCAGTGGAGTGTGAAACCCTGTGAGGTTGCATTGTCCCCTGTGTGTGGCAGAGCTGGTGCCAGCAGAGCTCCAGCAGTGCCCCAGGGGTGTGGATGGGGCACTGGCAGCAGGACCTGGGCTTGGGGTCACTGCTGGAGCCTCCTGCACCCAGCTCTGCCACACACACAGAGTGCTCTGGGTTTGTGTGAGTCCTGCATTTTGGGGGGGGATGTTACTAACACTTGTTTCAGGCTGCTCTGATTGAAACACTTGTAATTTTTCCTGAATTGGTTGTGTTTTCTCTGTGTTTGTGAATAGTGAAACACACAGGAGATGATCTTACAACTAACAGTGTGTGCTTTGAAGCACTTCTGTGTAGCTCTTTTTCGTGAGGACAAACCCCATTTCTGGCTCCTCTACACAAACGTGTGGGAGACAATAACAGCTTAACAACCTAAAATTAAATTTTACTGTTTTGCTTTTGCATACTGTCTGTGTCCTCCCTTCCTGTAGGAAATGCACGTGCCTGCTTGGTATTCTTAGTCTTTGGGAGCAGAGATCTAATGCTTTCATGGAGCACATGACTAATATTCTCTGTACTGGGCTTCCTTCTGCTGTCATGTAGTGATCCTAATCTCTCACCAAGAGGGTTCATTCTGCTGTTGGCACCTTTGTTTTTTTTTTCCTGTTGAATTTTCCATGCCAAACCAAAAAGTGTTGTGCTTGTCTCCCCCAGCCCTCCCTGCTGTACAGCGATG